>NC_139471.1:8557500-9265000 GCF_057233095.1 Heloderma suspectum | reverse complement strand
TGTTCTGACTCAAATCTGTATCAGATTGAAAGCTTTTGTTTTGTTCTTTTTGCATGAAAATCCATGCATATTTCCATGCGTATTTTTCCAAACGTATGCATCGGTTCTGCACATTTTTGAAATGTACACATTTTTCTCCCATTTATTGAAGTGCATTTGTGCACATTGTTCCAAAGTACACATTTTTAATGTGCATTTTTCAAATGTATACATGCTGTCAAACACATTTGGGGGGAGGTGTCTGCGAATCACATTACAACCTTGGAAATGTATGGACTTCAACAGCAGATTGCCTCCAAGTCTGTATCCAGTCCAGAAGGTACAAACTGGGTAAATCCAGATAAAAAATGAACTGAAACAAATTTCCCATACATCCCTAACTGACTGGCAGTGACTTTCCAGGGTTTCTGACAGGGGTCTTTCCCAGTCCTAGTTGGAGATGCTGGAGATTGAAACTGGTACCTTCAGTATGCAAAGAATGTACTCTACCACTGAGTGGTAGGCTCAAAAGACCAGGGTGGCACCTTTGATGAACTGAAAACCAGCCCAAAATGTGCCCCAGAATCCCCCATAAAGCATGTTGATTCAACAACTAGGGATGGACAAATTCACTTACTTCCAAATTCATTCAAAAAAACAACATCCCAAGTTGTTTCCATCCATTTTATGAAGACATTTGCACATGTTGGTAACTTCTTATTTTAAAAAATGAACCAAACAAGATTGTCACCCATCTGCACTGGCTAAATTGAGTAAGTACAGCTATTTCCATCATGGAAAGGAACATGTTGTATCTGCCTGCCATGTAACTCTTACAGATGAGGAGCCTGTCTGGAAAATAAAAGGTAGCAATCCTAATTCAGCACCCCAAACATGGCTGGATACTAGGGATGGTGGAGAAATCCACTGCTGACTCAAATAAAACCAGATTCTCAAGGATCCAACCTGTAGATTCTACAGTGGACTAGGTCCCCTCACCTCTGGGTCTTCTGATTTCCCATGGGGCAGCTCTCCTCCATTCTGAAGGGCTCAATAGGCTAATGGTGGTGGAAAATTACAATCGTAAATTGTGTAAATTTACAACCATAAATTTAAGGCATTTGCATCCATAAAGCACTTCCTCCTATGTAAATTGTGGCATGAACTGCCACAATTTACATAGAAGAAAGTGTTTTATGGCCTCAAATGTGGCCACCATTAGCCTAATGTGCCATTTAGAATGGAGGAGAGCTGCCCTGTGAAATCCAATGGAGGTGGTAAGGGGGAGAGAGCAATGGAGGCAATTCTGCTTAGAAACCAAGAAGTCACTGACATCACTGCTGGATACACAGGGATTCAAAGCCAGGCTTTTAAGAGCTAAGCCCTCAAAAGCCCTCTGCCTAGCTGGATGAATCTGTTGGTTTTGCTTTCTCCCATATTTGAAGTTTTTTAAACTTAAGTTCTTTCTGTCCTGGATGGAGAAATCTATTAATTTTTGGTAAGTTCGTCTAAATAAACACAACAAAAAGAAATGACATTTTCACCCATCCCTATCCATGACATATAGACAGGGGTTGCTCAATCTAAAATAGGAGAAGGGGTGTGTGTGTGTGTGTGTGTGTGTGTGTGTAGATAGAGGCTATTTCAAGTTAGAAGAACACCAAAAAAGTTCAAGTGCCATTGAACCCATGCACAAATAGACATCTTCAGTTATTGGAGGCAATGAAGTTACCACTCCTTCAACCTTTCCATCTTGGGAGACATTTCACAGCTGAGCAGAGAGGGCTAAAAAAGGAGAGTGTTAAGAAAGAAAATTGCCACGTCATATGTTAACTTTTTATTATTGCGCGATACCAACAGTCCACCGACAGATGCTGCATTATTAACATTTGATTAAAAATCTCTCCAGGTCTTAAAGCAGACTGTTCAGAAGAGAACATCTTGACAAGGCGAGCGGTTCATGATTGACAATTAATAATGTTCCGTGTGTCATAACACAGAGTGTGACTTCATTGGCGGCAGCAGAACACACATCACACTTCAGATTTGGAACCCCAAAATAAGAAACAGTGAGGGAGGGGGAGAGAGCAATGGATGCAATTCTGCTTAGAAACCAAGAAGTCACTGAAGGAACCTTTTTGCAGTCACCATAGGAAGAATTAAATTAGTGGACAACTTGTGAAGGAGAAGGTTTGGAGAAGATGCTTTGCAGAATCCAGTGTTTCTAAACTTCTGGAAATTTTTCATCGGTACATACCTTTCCGTTAAAAGATTCAACTTCTCACTTAATATGCAAAAAGGAGCAGAAGGGCCATAGCTCAGTAGTACAGCCATGTTCTGCATGCAAAAGGTCCCAGGTTCAATGGCTGGCATCTCTGTGCAGGCCTCTTTGAAACCCTGGAGAGCTGCTAAGCTAGATGACCCAAGGGTTTGATACAGTATAGCAGGGTTTAAGCACCCTGGTACCTTCCAGCTGTTTTGACCTACACCTCCCATTCCATCACTTCCTGGCATATGGAAGGGGAAGAAATGGAAGCAGTGACAGATTTTATTTTCTTGGGCTCCAAGATCACCGCAGACGGTGACTGTAGCCATGAAATTAAAAGATGCTTGCTCCTTGGGAGGAAAGCTATGGCAAACCTAGACAGCATAGTGAGAAGAAGAGACATCACCTTGCCGACAAAGGTCCGTCTAATCAAAGCTATGGTTTTCCCAGTAGCAACATATGGCTGTGAGAGCTGGACTATAAGGAAGGCTGAGTGCCGAAGAATCGATGCGTTCGAACTGTGGTGCTGGAGAAGACTCTTACGAGTCCCCTGGACTGCAAGGAGGTAAAATCAGTCCATCCTAAAGGAAATCAACCCTGAGTGCTCATTGGAAGGACAGATGCTGAAGCTGAAGCTCAAATATTTCGGCCACCTAATGCGAAGAGAAAATTCCCTGGAAAAGACCCTGATGCTGGGAAAGACTGAAGGCAACAGGAGAAGGGGACGGCAGAGGATGAGATGGCTCGATAGCATCACCAATGCAATGAATAGGAACTTGAGCACGCTCCGGGCGAGAGCGCAGGACAGGAAGGCCTGGCATGCTATGGTCCATGGGGTTACGAAGAGTCGGACATGACTGAACGACTGAACAACAACAACAACAACACCTTCCATCAGCTCTAGCCAGAGGACCCAATGGTGAGGGATGATGGGAGCTGTAGTCCAAAGGATCTGGAGGGTAACAAGTTTCCCACCCCTGCAGTTCACTCTAAGCCAGCTTGCTCTTATTTTTCAGGAAACTCATAGCTCAATGACAGAGGACCTGCATTGCACAGAGAGGGTCCCAAGTTCAGTTCCTGGAATCTCCAGGTAGAGCTGGGAAAGACCCGCATCTGAGACCCTGGAAAGCCACCGCCAGTCACTACAGAGCCAGAGGAACAGGCAGGTCTGACTCAGTTTAAGGCAGGTCTGACTCAGGTCTGACTCAGGTCTGACTCAGTTTAAGGCAGGTTCCTACATGGGGCTGCATGGCATGTCCACTGAAGTGGAAAGAGATCCAAATTGTCCCTCAGGCTGAAAAGTGTCCTGCCCTGGCTATGCATGCTTTAATCTGTATTCAGCAGGACTTGCATCAGAATAGACATGGATAAGGTTATGTCTTCAGTATTGCAACTGCTTCCTCCACCATTTCTCTCCCAAGCATCGCTAAAAAAAAAAAATCCATCTCTAGGGGTTAGGTGACAATGATGCAGAAATCACTTTTGCCTGAGTCCTAATGAATGCACTAGTCATGGGGATAATTGCAGCTTTATAAAATTCCCACTGGGAATTCTTCTCCAAGATGTATTCTCCACTGGGAGATTCATAACCATTTCATCTAATTTTTCTTGATGTGTTGATCTTCCTTTTAAACAAGGCATTTGTCACTGGCTTCCAAGGCAGCAAGTCACTGATAGATTATGCTGCTATTTATTTATTTTTTAAGGTGTTGATCCGATCTCTTCACAGGCTTACTTGAATGGATCAATAGCCCTGTTTTACTGAAATCCACTGATAGAGGGTGGCGTATAATTTCTAAACAAACAAATAAAAAATAGTGAGAGGCAAATTTCCTGCAGTTTGATTCCACAGTGGCCCACCATTTACTTGTGTTTTTCGATAACTCTGAGGAAAACATATTGTCATCTCCGCTGCCACCAAGAATTCAAAACTGACTCATAATTTGGGGTTGTATTAGAAGTAGGGATCATAGAATCATAGAATCATAGAACGGTAGGGCTGGAAGGGGCCTATAAGACCACTGAGTCCAACCCCCTGCTCAGTGCAGGAATCCAAGTCCGAGCATCCCCAACAGATGGCTGTCCAGCTTCATCTTGAAAGCCTCCAGTGTGGGAGAGCCCACCACCTCCCTAGGGAATCGGTTCCATTGTCGTATTGCTCTAACAGTCAGGAAGTTTTCCCTGATGTTCAGGAATAGCTCCAAGTTTTGGTGGATTCTTTGGAAAGATGCACTGATATCATATGAACATACCTGGCCCTTTTGTGAAATCCGTACCTTGTGTGTTTCATGGATTGTACGGTGTCATTTGTTCTGGTGTCCATCCGCAGATGGATTAGTTTTCCCCCCATGGTGCAGAAAAATATGCAAATAATTCCGTAAGAGGGTTCGCAACAATTTACATAATTTATGTAGGTGACATTTGGTGTATTGTCCTCTATTCCATTCAACATTTCCCTGCATATATTTTCAAGGATTGCATACGTCTCAGCAGAAACTTCCGTATTTTCCTACAAATAAGTTTGCATAAATTTTGGGAAAGTATAAAAAAGATTCGGAAGTCCATGGACTCTTCGCAGCCTGAGGAGGCCAGTCTGCAGCAGATTCTGCAGGTTGGATTCTTAGCAATCCAAACTCATTTGAGTCCATCTCAGTTTTCTCCAGCATCCCTACCTGGCCCTAAGATGAGCCCCAGATGCCCTGCTGGCAGGCCTGCCATTAAGGTCCATGAGACTGGCGGGTACAAAAGACACAGCCTTTGCAGTGCTGGCCCCTTCTCAGTGAAACTCCCTCCCACATGGGATGTATATTTGGACCCCTCTTGGGTTGTTCTTAAATGGCCTTTAAAAAAGAACTCCTCTTCTGATCGGCTCTTACAATCATAGAATCATAGATTAGTAGGGTTGGAAGGGGCCTACAAGGCCATCGAGTCCAACCCCCTGCTCAATGCAGGAATCCAAGTCAGACCATCCCCGACAGATGGCTGTCCAGGCTCATCTTGAAGGCCTCCAGTGTGGGAGAGCCCACCACCTCCCTAGGGAATCGGTTCCATTGTCGTATTGTTCTAACAGTCAGGAAGTTTCTCCTGATGTTCAGCCGGAATCTGGCTTCCTGTCACTTGAGCCCATTATTCCATGTCCTGCACTCTGGGATGATCGAGAAGAGATCCTGGCCTTCTTCTCTGGGACAACCTTTCAAGTCCTTGAAGAGCGCTATCCTACCTCCCCTCAGTCTTCTCTTCTCAAGGCTAAACATGTCCAGTTCTTTCGGTCTCTCTAAATAGGGCTTTGTTTCCAGTCCCCTGATCATCTTTGTTGCCCTCCTCTGAACCCTCTCCAGTTTGTCTGCATCCTTCTTAAAGTGTGGTGCCCAGAACTGGACACAGTATTCCAGATGAGGCCTAACCAGTGCTGAGTAGAGGGGAACTGGTACTTCCCGGGAATTGGAAGCTATGCTTCTACTTAATGATGACTTGCTGGATTGTTAAACTGCCACTACTGAAATAGGAAGCTCCCCTTAACCTCCCTCTTGCCCAGGGAGATTTAATGTCCAGCCCAGGTGGAGTCAGTCTGGAAGGTTCGGCACTGAGAAGCTGCCGTGACGTGGATCGTCACATGGGGCAGTAATCAGCAGTTTCTGACATGGGTCTCTGCCAAGACTTCAGAACCCAGTCATCCGTTGTTTTTTTCTCCTGACTGTGCCCTCACTGCCTGGCCAGTCTAGAGGTGGCCACTGAGTTCAGCTGCACCATCTGAACTAAGGAAGACATTCATCCAAAATACAGACAGAGTGAGATGTGATGTCTCCCACTGCTTTATTCTCTCCAATGAACTCACTGTGGTGTGTGGGACTGTATCCTCACAACAACCCTTTGAGGTATGTTTGGGCTGAGAGGTGGAGGGGCACTGACTGAATACATGGCGGAGAGCATGAGAAAAGGGTTTCTGTGAAAGCCCATCTAGGCCACAAAATGAGACGTTAAGGCACTGAGACGCAAAGCAATATTCCATAGCAGCAAAGACAGCATTGTTTAATTCCCCCCACACACACACCCTGTTTTACAAAAAACATGCAAAAGTCCCCCAGGACAGCCCTAAGCATATATTCCATTTTATTTTGAAACCTTGCCTTGACATGGCTTTCTAATGCCAGATTGTTTGCTCTGCATTTAAGCAGAGAGGGTAAAGAAAAGGCTGTGACTACCCGTGACATCAAATTTCTAATTTGGCTCCCAGGTTCCCTCGGGGGCTTTGTGCCATGTGGTAGTTTAAACATATTTCAAAATGCAGGGCTAAATGTCATGCTTTCATAGATGGACGGCTGCCAAATGTGTCTCAGCTTTCCTGGAAATACCAACCCACCTTGGAACGTGCTTTTCACTGAGGCTAGATGCGATCCCTCCTTTCCACCAGGGTCAATCAGGGATTAATGCACCCCCCCTCCCAACACACACACATACTCATTGAGAAAGAAAGAGTTCAAATTACCTGTGAACCCACCAGTTTATCCTTCAGGAATATTTAGAAAGGTTTTGTCTTCTAATCTTTATGAATTGGTTGAACAGTTATTTATGGGTGTGAGAACTGTGGTTCCACACACACCTCTGGAAAAATCCAAAGGCACACTTTATTTGAGCTTGGTTAAATTCCATGAGCACAAATTAGTTATATGACTAGGGGCCAATGTAGATGAGTCCATGGAGATCTGTGATCTGATCTCCAATCTCTCTCTCTCTCTCTGTCTCTCTCTCTCTCTTTTAAAGCAGCTGTGGGAATGGAGAGCAATTAAGATTAGGACTAAAATGCTAGAGGTATGAGTAGAGGGAATTACATCCAGGCCCTCATGACTAGGTGATTGGTGCTTTCACATCCTACTGAATAAGTTATTGGTGTTATCTCCAGAGTTCTGTATGCAGAACCCCCATAGATGGATCAGAGGAAAGAAATTCACGCATAGCAACCATTTGTGCACACAATTTCCTCATCCCACAAAGGATACACATAGAAGAGCCTCTTTTGCATGCATCTGACCCCCAGGTGAAGCAAGACCTCTATTTAATCATGGAGATGAGATGAAAAGAATAACATAGAATTTTAAAAAGTGAGAAGAGGCTATTGCAAGAGGCTTTCATTTAATTTATCTGGATTGTCTAACATATACACATCCTCCCATCCCGCTTTGTGATGAGTTGGTAAAAGGTTTCCATTTTGTTTATATTGTGTTGTTAGATTCCCCAGTGACTTCTGTCCTTGGAATTGGTGGTTTTCATATGTAAGTACTCTTTATATGCAAATCTATGGTTATTTGGAATAGTTCCTATTATGGGTTTTGAATGATTCTATTTCTTGATGTTCATTTGATACTATGTGGGACACTTCAGGCACAAATATGTGGGAAAGTGGCATACTAAGCAATCGATAATGATGACAACATTGTAATAAAGGGTTGTTCGTTTGTTTTTTTAAGGAACAGAGAGGGGGAATCATAGGTGAGTAGCAGAGCACATACTTTGAATGCAAAAAGTCCCAGGTTCAAATCCTAGCATCTCCAGTTAAAAGGTGCTGGTGATGAGGAAGACTTCTCCACCTGAAACCCTTCAGACCTCCTGCCGGTCAAAGAAGGGAGCAGTGCGATAGAAGGGCAAATGTCTGATTTTATGGAGATGTGCATTTACAAGAGAATTGGATCCACTTTAACACACCCTAGATATTTGTTTTAATTTGAGTTATTGGGCTTAAGTCACAACATACCTGTAGTGACTTTCATGCAACCAGGAAGAATTATATAGAAAATCAGCAGATCATTCATCCATGTCAAGAAAAAAAAAAAAACCCTCTGAGCACTCCACCTGGTGTGGTTTGATTGGCATCCTCCGAATCATTGCTCCTCTTAAATTTGCAGCATTGATGGGGGAATTCCCCCTCATGCTAAGCTACGTTGCGAGACTGCTGGTGTTCTGTTCTACCCAGGTTGAGGGAATGTGGAAATTGGACCCAAAACATGGGCAACTAGAAACAGCTATGTGGACCCTGAAGTACCAGTTCCCCTCTACTCAGCACTGGTTAGGCCTCATCTGGAGTACTGTGTCCAGTTCTGGGCATCACACTATAAGAAGGATGCAGACAAACTGGAGAGGGTTCAGAGAGGAGGGCAACGAAGATGATCAAGGGACTGGAAACAAAGCCCTGTGAGGAGAGACTGAAAGAACTGGGCATGCTGAGCCTTGGGAAGAGAAAACTGAGGGGAGACATGATAGTGCTGTTCAAGGACTTGAAAGGTTGTCACAGAGAGGAAGGCCAGGATCTCTTCTCCATCATCCCAGAGTGCAGGACACGGAATCATGGGCTCAAGTGACAGGAAGCCAGATTCCGGCTGAACATCAGGAGAAACGTCCTGACTGTTAGAGCAATATGACAATGGAACCAATTACCTAGGGAGGTAGTGGGCTCTCCCACACTGGAGGCATTCAAGATGAAGCTGGACAGCCACTTGTCAGGATTCCTTCACTGAGCAGGGGGCTGGACTCAGTGGTCTTATAGGCCCCTTCCAACCCTACTATTCTATGATTCTATAATATGACTCTATGACCCAGGTGTTAAATAACAGGAAGCAAGCAGGAGAGAACAGGTACAGACACTGGGACTGAGTCAGGTTTTTCAGCACCTTTGAGAGCTCCCAGGGATAGCAGATGTTGCGCCAACAAAAACTAGAGCCCAGCTGAGTTCTTGAAGTAGTGGAGCAGGTTGCTCATGCCACCTGTTTGCTGACAAAGCTCTTAGATGGATGACCCTGGCTTGAAGCCTTACATTTCAGCATCATCTTGACTACTTCAGGAGTGCCTTCTAGGGTCCTTAGGAGCCTTGAATGAGCATCCAGAGGAGGCCAGGAGACCTTATGGACATAAGAAGACCCCTACTGAATCAGACCAATGTGCCATCTGATCCAGCATCCTGTTTCCCACAGTGGCCAACCAGATGCCTGGGGAAAATCATAAACAGGCCATGAAATCAGCAGCTTTCCCCCACTGTTGCCTTCCAGATATTGGAATTCAGCAGCATTCTGCTTCTGAACATTTAGCCATCATGACTATTAGCCACTGAAACTGGAAGACAGGTGGGCAGGCTGAACAGCAGAAACACCTAGAACGAGAGTAGCCAACCTGGTGCCCTCCAGATGTTTTCAGCTACAATTTCCTTAATCCTTGAACATTGGCTATGATGGCTGGGGCTGATGGGAGTTGCAGCCCAAAAAGTCTGGAGGGTGGCAGGTTGCCTATCCCTGAACTAGATGGAGAAAAGTTAGACACACAGTCAAGAACAGGATCTGGTTGCTGCCCCAGGAGCAATTATATCCAGGCCAGGGGGCATTACTGCAGAGAAAGAGTCTTACTAGAGCCTTGGAGGGCAATACTGTCCCAGTTTCCTCTTCCAGCCTTGAGTGACCCACCATAAGGGGCAATAGCCTATGGACCAGAAAGCTGTTGGTGCACATCTCATGGTTGATACTGACACATAACAGTTTCCAACTGCTTTCCTTGCAGATAGGCTATCAGTGGCAATCAACGGCTATCAATGGATGTGGTGGAGGAGGCTGTCAATGGCTACTAGTGATGGTGAAGGCTGTCAATGGCTATCAATGGATGTGATGGAAAAATGGATGTGATGGAGAAGGCTATCAATGGCTATCAACAGCTACTATCAATAGCTGCTAGATAGGCTATCAATGGATGTAATGGAGAAGGCTATCAGTGGCTACTAGTCCTGATGGCAATGCTACCTCAGGTAACAGAGGCAGTCTGCCTATGTACACCAGTTGCTGGGGAACATGGGTGGGAGGGTGCTGTTGCACTCATGTCCTACTTGTGGGTTTCCATGGGCAGCTGGTTGGCCACTGTGTGAACAGGATGCTGGACTAGATGGACGCTTGGTCTGATCCAGCAGGGCTTTTCTTATGTTCTTAGAAGTGGGCTTCCCTGCCCCTCCTTCCTATGGCAGCCCCTTCAGCCCAGGAAAATGCTACACTGAGGGCCAGGACTCCGACGCCCTCTTCTGAGATCATAATACTCTCATAATACTAAAACCAGGGGTCATCCCATGAAGCTGAGTGGTGGGAGAATCAGGAGAGATAAAAGGAAGTACTTCTTCACACAGCATATAGTCAAACTATGGAATTCACTACTACAAGATGTAGTGATGGCCACCAACTTGGATGGTTCTAAAAGGAGGTTTGACAAATTCCTGGCGGAGATGGCTATCAATGGCTACTACTCCTGATGGCTATGTGCTACCTCCAGTACCAGAAGTAGTATGTCTATGTACAACAGTTGCTGGGGAACATGGGTGGGAAGGAGTTGTTGTGCTCTTGTCTTGCTTGTGGGTTCCTTCCTGGTCAACACCTGGTCACTGTGTGAACAGAATGCTGGACTAGATGAACCCTTGGTCTAATCCAGCAGAGCTCTTCTTATGTTCTTATGTTCTCATAGCCTTAGCAGGATTACCTTCTCTTCTTTTCTTTCTTTGCACACCAGTTTCCCAACATGGTTGACATGTGAGATGCACAAATTGCTCAGAGTGAGGGGCCAGACCAGAGTCAATGGCTTGGTAGGGCCTTATTGTATCTTTCTGTCACCTGATCCCAAATGGGCTAGCAGCTGAAGTAAGTGCTCCCCCCACCACCACCCCCAGCCATCCACACTTCAGCCTAGCAGAGCTCAGGATGACTGTTTGCTCTTCAGGCTAGAGGCCATGGTGGTACAGAAGTCAAATGCCTGGATCCTGCTTCCCATTCCAAGACCCTCTAGTGACTTACAGTGGCACGTATTTGATAGAGGTGCTATGTTGATCCTCTTGCCATCAGCAGAGCGGTGATTTATGCTCAGCTTTAAGTTGCTTGTGCTGTCCCTCTTAGCTGACATAAAAATTAAAGATTTAGGTTTAGTTTTCAGTGGTACTACCAATTTTATGCACTAACATTTCACGCCAATGATTGCGGGCATAAATCCAACTTTCTCACCACGCCAGTAAATTTCCGATGTATCAACCAGACTGTTAGGGGTCAACTAGGTGAACCCAGATAAACCTTTGTGGACTTCACACCACATCTGCTGTAACTGTAAAAAAAAAAAACTCATCGCAACTTTGCTTTTTTTTCTTTTTTGGTTTGGTGTCCTCTGCCGAAAGTCAAACTTGTGGTCACCGAGGTTTCTTCCTCCCAGTGCTTGGAATATTAACTGCTACTTTTCTAACTAATTGGCTTTGAAGTCATTACCACAGGAAGTGGGGGGGGATCGTTGCGTCCCCTTTTGCAGGAAACGGACGTCATGCCTGATGGGTTTGAGAAGTATTCTCCCCCCCCCCCTTTAAAAAAGAAAAGAAAGAAAGAAAAAGAAGTATGACTTTAATTTCATCTGTTAATTCTACCCGCCATGATTTGGCGTGGCTGGGATTGCTGAGGCACGGATGATTGATGATCTGTGATGTACCATTGCTGCTATTGACGGAACTCTTCAGTAATGTAAGATCTAAGTACCTCCCCACCACCCGCCAGCCCTGGAAAAAGCTCATGAGATAAGGAAAGGAAATGGCAGCAAGAGGAGGGCAAACTCTGACGCACACCCTCCTTTCAGAAGGAGGAAAGCTCATTAGCAGACAGATGTCCCATATGCTCAGTGGGAAAACTGGGAGGGGATGGAAAAGGGCATCCTGGAAAAGGGTTGGCTGGCTGGAACCCTGAACAGAAGCACATTCCACACTGCAACCTTTGGTTGCAGTTCCCACTCGTGCATAAATAAGGCTCAGTATGGCTGTTGTTATACAGCATGGCCCAAAACAACTCTGTGGCCTTGAGTCTGGGTTCTGGGGCTTTGTCTCAGATTGAACAGAGCCAAGCATTTGCCTTGTACAGCTTTGGGAGGGAAAGAAATATAGCTTCCCTCTCCATTTATTTATTTATATTTGGCTTAGCTCAGTGTTCTTTCTTCACTGTAATTTAAAGACTTTGAGGACCCTTCTGAAGAGACCCCTGGAACTCTTGATCTTCATTCTGTTTGATGGCCTATGCTTCATGATACTCCCATTAGCACAGGACCCTTCATCGCTGGAGTTACCCTCCAGGGGTTGGATCCCAGATCATTCTTCTGTGAGGGAAGGGCTCTGCTTGCAGAAGGCCCCTCTGCCCAATTATTGGGGGATTCCCCCTCCCACCCACAATGCAGCTCACCCCATTTAGCAGGGTCTCCTGATTCCCTGTGTAGCATTTTCTGGGGGCTGGGCAGGGGGGCTGCCTGTGGGAAGGAGGGAGCAGAGAAGTCCACTTCCATCAGCACAGTTGATCCAGCTTAATTCTGGGTCCAACACAATATGGCAGACCTGGGTTTCATGGTGTACAAGTTGCCATTATTGGAATTAATGTATTTAGTATATTTTAATTCTGCTTTTCCTCCAAGGAGATTGGGGAGGCATTTGTGCAGTTCTCTCAGCTTACACCACCTACCGTTTCATCCTCACTCTAACCCTGTGGGGTAGGCAACACTGAGACATAACGACTGGCCCATGGACTACCAAGTGAACTTGATGGCTGAACAGTGATTTGAACTCTGGCCCTCCCAACAGTCTAGCCCAGGTGCCCTCCAGAGGGGTTAGACTGCAACTTCCAGTGCTGGCAATTGTTGTACCCCAACGTATCTGGAGGCACCACATTGGAGAAGGCTGGTTGAGCAAGTATATCTCACTGCCACCGCCATGGGCATGCAACTCTTGCCCTTGCCGTCACATTTTAACCTTGCTGTAACTTTAAGTGATGCACGTTGGGGCAAAAAATCCCAGTTTCAAGTATAAGGTGATGGGATCTGAGCTAGCAGTGAGTGACCAAGAAAGAGACTTTGGGGTTGGGGTGTACAGCTTGATGAAAACGTCACCCCAGGGTGCAGCTGCTGTAAAAAAAAAAAAAGGCAAACTCCACACTAGGCATAATTAGAAAAGGAACTGAGAATAAAACTGCCAATAAAACTGCGATTATACAGTGCAACCTATGGTGCAACTACATGGAATACTGTGCACAGATCTCATCACCGGCGCACCTAAAAAAGGATATTGTAGAGCTGGAAAAAGTGCAGAAAGGGGCAACTGAAATGGTAAAAGGGGCTAAAGCAACTCCCTTATGTGGGAAGGTTACAACAGCTGGGATTGCTCAGCTTGAAAAAAGATGAGTGAGGAGGGACATGCTAGAGGTGTACAGTGTACGGTGTGGAGAAAGTGGAACTGGAGACGTATTTCTCCCTCTCTCATAATACTAGAATCCTGTGGGGTCATCCAGTGAAGTGGAATGGTGGGAGATTCAGGGCAGATCAAAAGAAGGACTTTTTCACACAGTGCACAGTTAAACTATGGAACTCGCTACCACAAGATGTAGTGATGGCCACCAATTTGGATGGCTTTAAAGGGGGGGGGGAATGGACAAATTCCTGGAGGGCAAGGCTATCAGTGGCTACTAGTCCTGATAGCTACATGCTACCTCCAGTATCAGAGGCAGTGTGCCTATGTACACCAGTTGCTGGGGGACATGAGGAGGAGGGTGCTGTTCTACTCATGTCCTACTTGTGGGTCTCCCTCAGGCATCTGGTTGGCCACTGTGAGAACAGAATGCTGCACTAGGTAGGCCTTTGATCCAACACAGTTCTTTATATCCTTAACTAGCCTCCTCTTTCCTTCTTGAATGCATGGAAACACCCATCTAGCTAAAATGTGTGTGGGGGGGTGCAGAGTTAAGGATGGAACAATGCCAGGGTAGAGCAAAGGAAGCAGCACCACAAGACATAGTGATGGCCACCAATTTGGATGGCTTTAAAAGGGGGTTAGACAAATTCATGGAGGAGAATTTAGAGCAATACGACAATGGAACCAATTACCTGGGGAGGTGGTGGGCTCTTCCACACTGGAGGCGTTCAAGACAAGGCTGGACAGCCATCTGTCAGGGATGCTCTGACTTGGATTCCTGCATTGAGCAGGGGGTTGGACTCGATGGCCTTGTAGCCCCCTTCCAACCCTACTATTCTATGATTCTATGAGAAGACTGTCAATGGCTACTAGTCCTGATGGCTATATGCTACCTCCAGTAGTGGAGAAAGTATGCTGGGGACCATGGGCAGGAGGGTGGTGTTGCACTCCTGTCCTGCTTGTGGGTTTCCCGCAGGCAGCTGGTTGGCCACTGTGTGAGCAGAATACTTGCCTAGATGGCCCTTGTCTGATCCAGCATGTCTCTTCTTATGTTCTTGCTGCAAAGGGTTAAATGTGAGCAGTTCCCAATTCTACATTCCTATGCTGCTCGCTGTCTAATCTTCATGAATATTTAAAGCTGAAAGCATCGTAACTTGTCATTGGGAGAGGAGGAATACAAGGACAAATTTATCCCGGAGGTAACTTGTCTGAACATCGAGTGAGATCCTGAGGGAACATGGCTCTTTGTATCTCTCCCGGCTGTGGAAAACATGCTAAAATGCACAGACACACAGAGGAGGGAAATCATAACTTGGGGGTGGGATCCACAAGTCTGAAGATGTGGTGTGGGTGGAGAGAATCTGGCCCAGTAAGACACCAGGAAGGAGTGACCGAAAAAAACCAAACTCAGGATGGGGCAATGTAAATGAAGGGGTGTGGCTATGCGAATAGCCATAGGCTTGTTTCCCACTGGTGAGGATCACCACTCATCAGGGGCAGGCAACAGGTTGAATTGCCCCTGACTGAATTGCCCCCTACCCCCTTAATGGTGCTCCTGATTGCACCCCATTGACTTCCGTCTACAAAAGTGAATGGTTTCCATACATTGCAGTGGGGTCTGTAAAGCACTACACTTGATGCAGGGTGGAGGAGAGAAGGAATCATAGAATCATAGAATAGTGGGGTTGGAAGGAGCCTATAAGACCATCGAGTCCAACTGTCTGCTCAATGCAGGAATCCAAGTCAAAGCATGTCCAGCTTCATCTTGAATGCCTCCAGTGTGGGAGAGCCCACCACCTCCCTAGGAAATCGGTCCCATTGTCATATTGCTCTAACAGTCAGGAAGTTTCTCCTGATGTTCAGCCAGAATCTGGCTTCCTGTAACTGGAGCCCATTATTCCGTGTCCTGCACTCTGGGATGATGGAGAAGAGATCCTGGCCTTCCTCTCTGTGACAACCTTTCAAGTACTTGAAGAGCGCTATCCTACCTCCCCTCGGTCTTCTCTTCTCACAGTTAAATATGTCCAGTTCTTTCAGTCTCTCCTCATAGGGCTTTGTGTATAGGGCTAGAGGTGTGTTGGGGAAGAGGATGAGAAAGAGAGATGAGAGCTGGAGAAGAGGAAAAACACAAATACAGCAGGGTAGAAAGAATGATTTTCCAGCGTAGGAGACTTCAAGTTAAGAAGAGAAAAGTGATGGAGCCACTCATGTCATGGCATAGGACTTAGACTACGGATGGATGAGAATTTTGATTTGCTCACAAAAAGATGTGAACATTCCCTGTTCAAAGCCTTGAATGAGAGTACAAGCATGTTTCCCCTGAAAATGTTTGCAAATTTCCAGACACATGCTCGTGTTTGATTTACACAGCTTCCCCTTTTCAATTTCATGAAAATTCCCCCCTGCAGACTGAAAGCCCTGCTTTAGTCTTTGGGGGAAAGTTGTGCAGATGTGGAAAATTGTGCAAATTTGGGGGAAACAGCGCAGAATTCATGTTGATCACTGCTCAATTTGTGCCATTTTCCCGTCCGTGCAGTGAGAGCAGTGATCACAAACGAGAACAGGAATCGGAAATGAGATGAGTGGTGAGATCATGTTTGGAGAATTGTAGCGCTCCCAAACATCACTCATTCTCCCATCCCAAACTTAGACTCAGTCCCCAGTTATCAGAGGACTGGTCAGATGACATTGACGGTGGAGAAGACTGGGTGCAGAAGCGAACCTCAGAAGCACACAGCTAGCCAGAGACTCCCATGGGAGAGGAGCCCAAGACCCAGTGCCGCCTTCCTCTGCTTTGCCTGAGGAGGTCATCACTTCACCCTCTCATTTGTCTCTGAGGACTCCTGAGAACCTTCTACAGGACAGGAAGACATCCCTCTGCTACTACAGGGGCAGCAGGAGGCTGCCCAGCTCCAATGATCTTAGAATAGGGCATGGTTCCTCTAAGACAACCAGTTTTTGTTTTTGTTTTTCAGAGAGAGTGGAGGGCTTGACGTGCCCACTGGACTGCAGGAGTGTGTAATCTGCCCACAGATGGAGGCAACTTTTGCCGGAGGAACATTCCACACTTGCTGCTCTAGGCTGCCTTGTACTAGAGGAAATGTATAAACAAACAAACAAACAAACAAACAAACTAAATAAATAACTTTAGCTAGGGGAAATGTATGTATGTATGTATGTATAAATAAATAAATAAGCAAGCATCTTGATATTCTTACAGATGCTTTGTCAGAATATAAGCCTGCAAAGAGCTTTAATTTTCACTTTCAGATGAAATCGCCCTCTCTGAAAAAACAACAACACACCTTTCAGCATCCCTAAGCCGAAGTGGTGGAGTCAAGCTTTGCCGTTGCCTCCTGTACCTTTTGTGGCACACGTCACTGGCGCAGGGTGGCATGGCATTCACATGCAGAAAAGCAGGTCAAGAAATGCCAAGACCGCTGTAGTTATTTCCTCAGGGGACTTGGTGTATTACTTGTGGTATGTTTTATGGATAGGCCTGGTCCCATATGTCTTGGGGAAGGCATTTGGCTAAGCGGCACGTTAACAGTTTCTTGTGCTAAGGAGCCCTTGTTGTTTGGGTACTTTAGTTTTGACATTTAAATGCATTTTTCAAATACAGTGAGATGAATGGGATGTCGCCAGGGAACCACGAAGGACTCTCACACATTAAAGCTGACGGCTGGGCTTTAATCTTTAAACGGCACACGGGCCGCACCTCCTGCAGGATCCCTTGTGTGAGAGCACATTTGCTACTTCAGAAACCTGGGACCATCGGGAAGGGATAGGGGGATATAGTTCTTTGGTTCACATGTTAATGCAAATGTTGCACTTTTGAACCAACATGCAGACTGACCCTTAGTTATCCTTCAAGATTTTACAAGGGCATTCTCTGAATTTTGCAATGCAGTTCTCCATTTATTTATTTTTTAAAAGCATACAAAAATGTGTACATTCAGGGACAGTGTGCCTCAAAATGCATGCATTCATGAAACTAACACTCAAAATGCATTATATTAGGAAAATAGCTTGCAAATATGTGTATATTCAGCGAAATTGGAACAGAATGTGTATATTGAGAGAAAGGCGTGCCAACATGTGTGCAAAATTTTCATGAAACCTTTAAAAAAATTCTCAGCATTCAGGATGAGCTGAAAAATGAGGAACTGAAATGGACAGATCCATGTATCCCTACTACCAGGGGTATAAGAACAGAAGAAATGCCCAGCTGGATCTGACCAATACCCAATAACATCCAGAATCTAGCTTCCCACTGGGACCAACCAGACACTTTTCCTGTTGTTGCTCCCTGCTGCTAGCATTCCGTGGCATGCCGCCTCTGAACCTGGAGGTTGTATGTAGCGTTTATGAGTAGTAGCCATTGATACACTTCTTCTCCTCCTCTTCCATGGACTTCTCTAGACTCCACTCCATGAAGGAGCTAGTGGCCAGGTGTATGCTTCTTCTAAACATGAAACTAGGTGCACATTTGAAGCTTGCAAAAAAGAAGGGTAAGGGGAGACATGAAAAAGGTCTACAAAACTATGCATGGTGTGGAGAATGTGGATAGACAGACATTTTTCTAGGGGTGTACGAACCCCACTCACCTGAGTCCACTGGGGGGTCCATGGGGGGGGAGGTGATCCGTTCCTCCCCCCAGAATCCTCCACGGCTGGCTCTGCTCTGTGGCAAGTCCTCAGAGCCGCCAGCTGGGTCCGTTCATTGCCTGACTTCCTTCCGCTGCTGGTCTGTGGACGCAAATAGCATCCAGCATAGTGGACGCCATTTGCGTCCCTGCTCTTTGCCGTGATAGGCTACGTAAATCTTTACGTAGCCTATCATGGCAAAGAGCAGGGACTCAAATGGCGTAGCGGATGCCATTTGCATCTGCAGACCGGCAGCGGATGGCAGAGAAGTGAGCGGATGGACCTGGACCCGGCTGGCGGCAGGTAGGATCCAGCTTGCATGAACTTCGTGGGGTGGCGGTGAGTGGTCCATTCCGCCATGGACTCTGGAGGGCTGGATTGAATCCGGCCTCATTGGAGTCCGTGGCAGAATTCTCCACCTCCCTGACATTTTTCTCCCTCTCTCAAAATACTACAACCCGGGGTCATCCGATGAAGCTGATTGGTGGGAGATTCAGGACAGGTACAAGGAAGGACTTCTTCACACAGTGCAGAGTTAAACTATAGTTTAACTATAAACTATAGGCAGAGTTAAGTCACTTCCACTTGCACAACCACTTGCACAACCCTGGTGGAGAATAATGCAGGGGAGCACAGCTTCAGGACTTTTTCGGAGCAAATGTATGCATCAGTTGTGCAAATCTTTGAAATGTGCACATCCTTCTCTCATTGATTAAAGCATGTTGGTGTGAATTTTTCAGAAGTGTGGATTTTCTCCATGCTGATTTTTCAAACATGCATGTACTGCGAACAAAATGTTTTGCGTCTGTGAATCATATTGCAAGCTCAGAAATGTACAGATCTGAACCGCCAATTACATTTGAGTCTGTGTTTGGTCCTGTGAAGTTTGAAATGGGTAAATCCTGATCAACAATATGAACTGCAATGAATTCCTCATTCACCCCTACATTGCCCTCATGTTTGTCCAAACGTTTTCTTCAATGAAGTGAATTCACATCATGGCTGCCCCTGGAACTTCCTCTCACTTGAAGAAGGGCAAAACAATAGCCAAGCCCTAGCCATTGCCAGAGCCCTTCATTTTCTATTCCCATTTGCTAGAATGTCCCAGCTGTACTTAGAAGCGGTGGCAAGCTGGATGTGACGGTTCCATCTCAAGACTTTTTGTCTTTCTCCAAATGGAGCTGCTCAGATCAATGAGCTTGTTAATTTACTCTGGAGGCCGCTAATGAGAGCAAATGAGAACAGGAGAGGGGAAACTTTGCAAAATGTAAATTACCTTTGAACCCAGGGACCCAACTAATAGAAATTTAAACGAGAGGCAAGAGCAGAGATATGGACCTGGTAGGAGCCAGAAAGAGAACTGAGGGAGCTAATGATTTCAAACTGAGCTAAACCACACCTAAAAAAAGATATTGTAGAGTTGGAAATAGTGCATAAGGGCTGGGATTGTTTAGCTTGGAAAAAAGGAGGGTAAGGGGAGACATAATAGAGGCATACAAATTATGCCTGGTGTGGAGGAAGTGGATAGGGAGAGATTTTTCTCCCTCTCTCATAATACTAGACCCCAAAGGGGTCATTCTATGAAGCTGATTGGTGGGAGATTCAGGAAAGATCAAAGGAAAGGCTTCTTTTCACAGTTAAACTATGGAATTCAGTTCCACAAGATGTAGTGATGGCCACCAATTTGGATGGCTTTCAAAAGGAGTAGACAAATTCCTGGAGGAGAAGGCCACCAATGTTACTAGTCCTGATAGCTCCATGCTATTTCCAGTATCAGAGGCAGTAAGCCCGTGTCTACCAGTTGCTGGGGAACATGGGCGGGAGGATGCTGTTGCACTCATGTCTTGTTTGTGGGTTTCCTGTGGGCAGCTGGCCACTGTGTGAACAGAATGCTGGGCTAGATGGACCCTTGGTCTGATCCTGCAGGGCTCTTAGGTTCTTACTTTGCCCGTTTGGGTAAAATTCTTCTTTTGTTCTTATTTGTTACAGCATCCTCAATTAATAGGACACCTACAGAGTCACATAGGCAAAAAGGACAGGACCTTGACCCAAGGAGCATGGATTCTAAATTGCAATAGTGGAGAAGCAACAGAAATGGGGCTAGGCATGGAATGGGAGAGGCCAAGCTAATAAGGAGTGATAGGAAAATGAATCATGTCAGAATTCATAATTTGCTCAACAAATTATACATCCAACATTATTCAGACAAAATTTCTGTGTTATTATGAGTTTTAGTGAACAAGTAGGCAGTGGCTTCTCCTGCTCCTTCTCACCACTACTATTGTTTGCAGGGCCAGCCCTACCATTAGGCAGAGTGAGGTGGTCACCTCAGGCAGCAGATGGTGAGAAGCAGCAGCAAGGTTCAGGAGGAGAGAATTGTGGGCCACGCATCCTGCCCTGCACCCCCGAAGTTCGCTTGCTGCCTTCAGGTGGTGGATTGTGTCTCATTGCCTGCATCCAAGAAAGATTCAGCTACTGGTCTAGTCCGCTCTCTTTTGTACTTGAAATGGGAGAGGGGGGCACCATCTTGTCATTCACCTCAAGCAGCAACATGTCTTGGGCTGTCCCTGATTGTTTGGGCCTATGGAACGTTGTGCTACCTTATACTTCCTTCAGTATCTCAAAAACACATCTCTACTGAGGTTCTGGCAACACACAGATGTGTTTACAACACAATCCTATACATATTTTTTTCAGAAGTCCCATTGAGTTCTCTGGAATTTCCTCCCAAATAAGTGTGTATATGATTGCAGCCTTAATTAACTAATTTTTTGAATGCTAGGAACACAGAAAGCTGCCTTATACCAGGTTAGTCTATTTCTCCATCAAGATCAGTTAGTATTGTCTACCATAGCCTTCCCCAACCTGGTGCCCTCCAGATGTTTTGAACTTCAACTCCCATCTGCCGCAGCAAGCCAGTGGGGGCTGGTGGCTCATTTTTAGTGTGGCTGTGTATCCATTCCGGGTTTCAGATAGAACCAGCCAGAACACTAAAGGGGCTATCCAAGGTGCTGACCCCTATACCCAAACTAGGTTCAGCACCTTGGATAGCACATTTGGAGTTCTGAGTGAAACCCAGAATGGATTCACAGCCCCACCAAAATCAGAGCCACCAGCCTCCACTGCACCAAACATTTCCAATGCTTAGGAATGCTGCGTGTTTGTTACTACATTTCTATCCCACCTTTCTTCCACCGTGGAACTCAAGGCGGCTACATGTGGTTCCCAGGTGGTCTCCCCTCCAAGCACTGACCAGACCCAGACCTGCTTAGCTTCAGCAAGGTGGTTACCTCATGTGCCTTCAGACTACGCCCTGGGAGTTGTAGTGTAAAACATCTGGAGGGCATTAGGTTTGGAAAGCCTGGTCTACACCGACTGGCAGTGGCCTTCAGGGTCTCAGGCTGAGGTCTTCTACATCCCTGTCTACCTGATCTTCTTGACTGAAAATGCCAGGGATCAAACTTGGGCCTGGCTGCATACACAAAATTTGCTCTGCAATTAAGTAATGGTCCTTCCCCTTTAAAGTTGTTTAATCAATCTTTTTTATTTATTATTATTATTATTAAATTTATTAATCGCCCATCTGGCTGGTCACCCAGCCACTCTGGGCGATGTACAACATACAATAAAAACAGTTTAAAACAATAAAATTCTACAATAAAAACGTTTTCTAAAATACCTAACCCACCCCAAATGCCTGCCTGAACAACCACATTTTTAATGGATGACAGAAGCTCTTTAAAGAGCTAAATATAGAAAAGAACCATCAACACCTCTAATTAAAAACACTTTCTGCATAAATGTGGAATGGGTTTGGTGATATACTGCCAATTTCAACACGGTATCCTATTCACCAAACCCCATATATTTTTTTGACCCAAATCCTGCTATAGATGACATGGGTTGATATCACCAAATCTCACCAGCCAGTGCCATATGCATTTGGAAAAATGCCTGACACGGCTCACATCTTCATTAAAGATGAAAGGAAATTGATTCTTCTAGAGGAAGATCAGTTAGGTCTGATCACAATGGACTGCAACTTTCCTGGAATAATAATTTCATTTCCCCTCCCCGCTACTATGACGATGATAGAATTTCAATTAGACAGAACTGTATAATGATTCCCCCACCCCCTTCCATGAGAAGTTATATTCACTGCATATCCAAGCGCTATGAAATATTTGTAAAGGGCAGGTACTTCTCTAAATTGGGTCTGACAGTACGATGTAGTGACTGGAATATTTATGCAGAGGCACCCAGGTAACACAAGATGAAGTAGAACGAAAACAACAATGGAGACAGGTCAATGGAAGCGTAGCATTAGAGCCAAGATGCAACTGTAGGCAGCTGTACCTGAATCCACTCCTGGATGACATCTCCTCCAACTCAATGTCCTTGACTTCATTGGCGGAAGCTGATGAAACTCCAAGTGTTTATACCATGTCTGGCCAATCACAAGGCATCATATTTCCTGCCAATGGCAGGGGGTGATTTTGCACACTGCTGTTCCCTTCTGCATGTGAAAGGGTCTTCAAGGCCTGACCACAGGACTTCTCAGGTTGGGAAGGGGGAGAAATTCATACAATGTGCACTTACCCGATTTAACACCATCTGACTTAGTGTACGGTTATATGTTCCTATGATTGACTCAGGAGTAAGAGTGTTGGAGGGCAGTTGGAGAAAGCTTTGACTCTCTAAGCAGCAGGGATGTGGATAAATTCATTTGGTTCACATTTTAAGATCTGCATACTGAATTTCACACTTTCAAACCAAAATGTGAACCGAAACTCAGTTATACTTTGAAATTTACACTTTTCTGAATTTTGCAATGGAGTTCTTGGTTCTCCAATCAAAAAATGCATATGTTAGGGAAAATATATGCATTCTGCTCTGCTTAGGAAAATTGCTCACAAAAAAATGTATATATTAGGCAAAAAATATATGTATTAGGATAAATGTACAGAAAAATGCTTATGAATTTTCATGCAAACCTAAAAAAAGGTTGAGACAAACTGAACTTAGGACTGGAGAAATTCTTAAAAGTTTGAGAGAAACTAAACTCCAGATTGGAAAAATGAGAAACTGACAGAACCTGAAATTAATAGTCTCATCCATCTGTAGTCTTAGCTAGATCAGTAGGCTAGGTCACAACTTCAGCCTTTGACATGTACCACACTGGATGTGTGATGAGCTCCATCATCCTCCATGCTGACCTTTTCAGAACATCAACAACCCCAAGTGGTGACTAATTCCACCCTCCTGAAGACACACTAAAAATGGGGGGGGGCACCCATCTGGAACTATGAAGAACTGGGTCAGAATCCAGCCCTCAAAGCCATGGCTCCTCTGATGGAGATCATGACTCTGCTGGGCTCATTAAATTCTATTCATTTTATTGCATTTTATTTTTGTTAGTTAGAAAATGTATGTGCTGCTTTTCAGTTTGCAAACAAATGCTCGAAGCAGCTTACAATGCACAACTGGAAACCAACAATCAATACAAAAGGGTCAAAACACAGGAACAATTTAAACAACAGACCTGGAGAGCAGTTCAAACTTGACAAAAATTTCAGGGAGGATAAAACATCAAACCGACAGCCCAAATGTTGATTCATGCATCGTTGGGGGGAAAAATCCTGTGTGTGTGTGTGTGCAGATTTCTCTAGGCAGGGAATTCCATAACCTTGGTGAGGCTACAATGAAGGCTCTCTCACACATCTCGGCCAACCACACCTCCAATGGAGGGACATAGAGGCCTTCTTCAGAATAACAACAACAACAACATCAACAACAAAACATGGTTTATCTTTATGAAAACAAGCCTAGCCACTCACTGGTCTCATGCACTCTGCTCCCCTCCTCTGGTGTGTCAAGGAGAAGGAGTTTGGGTGTTTTCACTTCCACTTTGGACCAACTATAGCTTGTTGTAATGTCGAAACCCAGCTAAACTGTGGTTAGTCTTGCTAGGGATGTACGAAAGTCACTTACCTTTTTGCGGATTCTGTTCATGGTGGGGGAGAGGCGTTCCATCCCTCCCCCCGGAATCCTCGATGGGGGGGAGGCGATCTGGTCCTCCCCCCTGGAATCCTCAATGGCCGGCTGTGCTCTGCGGCGGCTCTGCAGAGCAGCCAGCCAGGACCAGGCCAGGGCTGTCCACAGACGGATTTCCGGCCGCGGAGGGCTCTGGGTAAAAAAAAAAAAAAATGCGTATGCAAATGGCGGCGGCTATGGCCGCCGCCATTTGCGTTCCTTATTTTTTGCCATCTTAGTCTACGTCAATATTTACGTAGACTAAGACGAAGAAAAGAAAGGGGAACACAAATAGCGTAGTGGGCGCTATTTGCATTCCCCTTTCTTTTCGTCATCTTAGTCTATGTAAATATTGACGTAGACTAAGACGGCGAAAAATAAGGAACGCAAATGGTGGTGGCCGTAGCTGCCGCCATTTGCGTACGCGTTTTTTTTTTAAAAAAATCCAGCCGTGATAGGCTACATAAGTCTTTACGTAGCCTATCACGTCTATGGGGGGGGGGGAGAAGAAAAAAACACAGACTGTAAATGGCGGCGGCGGCAGCCGGTCGGAAGACCAGCCGCCGCCGCCGAAGCTGCCACTGGAGCCGCCGCCATCCGGAACATCCGCCCCAGGTAAGTCTCATCCCGGGGGGGATCCCCGGGGGGGCAGGCCGTTCCACGATGGATTTCAGGGGGCCGAATGCACTGGCATTTGGCCTCACCAAGATCCATCGTGGAATTCTCTGACATCCCTAGTCTTGTCTATGGTTAATTGAAACAAGCCAGCTTCAATCCATGGTTTATAAAGCTGGCTTGTTTCAACTAACCATAGTTCTTCAGATTAACCAGAGTTTAGGATCTGAATATTATGCTAAACTGAGGTAAATTGAAATCAAAAGCGTTGGAGGAGAGGAGAGGGGGAGTGCATAACCCCCAAGCTCATGCATGAAATGGTAATCCTTTGATTACCATTACATTGGAACTGGGCCAGAGAAGGGCATCTCCAACAGATTTTAATGCACAGACGCCACTGAATACTAGACATTAAAAATGGCTGTCACTATTAGGATTTTAGGTGTCCCCAGGAATTGTTTCCCCTATACAACAAGTCATAGAATAATCAAGTTCCTACATTATGTCAGAATAACTGCAGTAGGGGTATGGGAGACTTAAATATAACAATGAAAGAAACAGATATATGGGATGCATCTCAGATTTTGAAATGGGAAGCTGTGCTTCTCCTACCAGTATGTTTTTGTGCCTCTGACTCTCACCCATTCATTCAGCCAGAGGGCTTTCTCCCATCCCTTGGGAGCCCCAGCATTTGACTGACTAACTCTACTATAACATTTCTTGACAATCACAGTTGGCGACTCAGTCTTTAGCCCTCTTTTAACAATTAAAATATGGTATTGATACAAATAAGGTCTGGCAGCTGCTTCAAAAGGATTTTAATTGAATGATTATTGTATTAAATAACTGTTTTTAATGGAGCATGAACTTTTCAAATCATGACTGTGGAGCTATTGAGGTTCCAGCAAGTTTAGCAGGTATTAACAAGCCTTGAAAATTATAAAATAATTATAAGCATTATTATTTGAAACTTTGCCCAGTAGGTTTTTCAGGCAGTCAGATCAGATGCTGTAGAGAGCAACAAGAAATGGACCCTGGGTTAAGAATTCTGTGTATCCCTTGGCAACCATGAAGCATAAGGGTAATGAGCAGCTCTGGTGGCACTAGGTTTTGTTAAATCCATTCTGTCTGTGTTTCTTGGGTTGTCAGGCATCTTTCATTCCCTCATCCATTCATTGACAGAATCATTTTTTTAAATAGAATCTCATTCTATTTGTGCTAATTCACATTAGCACTAATGCACACTTGTGCAAATGCATGAATGCGCACTAGTTAATGTGAATTAGTGCAAATGCAAACATACCCTCCCCCCCAAGTGAAAAACTGGTCTGCAAGTTGGAGGATTCTGTGTAACTTGGAAAAAGTTGGTCCACTGTGGAATCTGTAGGCTGGATTCATAGAACTCCGCTGAATCCATTGTGGGTTTCTCTGACATCTCTAAGCTGCACAGCAGAAAAATACCCCAATCTTTCAAACCGGGAGCCATTAATTACGCTTTTATCTGATTTGCTGTTCTGATAAGAATACTGGGTTCCCAGTGACTGAAAGAATGCATGCTTTATTCTTTGAATGTATTGTCTTACTTTTTCTTGCTTTATTAGCTTATATTAGCTAAATAGACTTTTTTTACTTCACCCATGGGTGTGTTCATTGCCTCCAAATAGTACCATTGCCTATTGACAAAACAGGTGACAAAACATTGGGTAAGGAACAGTCCCCAGGTAAGGCCTATTTGGAGGTTCTTTGGAGACCACTGCTGTGGAAAGGCCCAGCCAGTGTACCTTCTCCGCTGATACCAGAGGTGCTTGGGGGTCTCACTAAAGTCATACCACTATCTATTCTAGCAGCTGTATTGTTCAGGATTAGCTGCAGGTGCCAGCACTCCTCAAGGGCAGCCCCACGTGTGATACATTGTAGGTCCTAAGCATGGGGAGGACTTGATGCAGCAGGATGCCTTATTAGCCCACAGAGTACACCAGTGGAGGCTGGTGGCTCCGATGTCAATGGGGCAGTGAATCTGCTCCAGGTTTCAGTAAGAACCAGTCAGAGCTCTGTATTGGCCCTAGGAGTGTAGCCAAGTCATTTGTAGTGTTAGAGGGGCCTAGAGATCCATAATGCTTGCTTAAGTTCATTATTGGTGCAATTCCCATGCTAGTAAGCCTCTGAGCATGTGCAGATGAGCCAAGGGCCGATAACAGCCTTCTCAGTGCATCCCTTACTAATGAATAGAACGTCTTTATCTCTGATGTGCCTGGGAAGCAAAGTCTGTTTACAGGTGGCTGTGCCTGAGAACCAAACACTCCTAGCCTATGCTGAGAATGAATGCTGGGGGTGCATGCTGCCAAAATGCTGCTTATCGCTAACCTGTAGAGTATAAGACCCATTGTACCCAATGGCTTGTGGTTCAGAGAAGCTGTCTGATCCAACCATTGTGTACACCTGTGTGCTGTAAGTTACTCAATAAAGTACTCCTTGTAAGCAAACCTTTGTGTCTGATTTATCACTATCTTGGCACTTCTAACCTAAGAGTTCAGTTCCCATGGCTGGGGTGACACAAGCTCTAAAGGAGCAACCCAAGGTGCAAAGGATTCTGACTGGTTCTGGTTGAAACCCGGAGAGGATTCACCACCCCACTGACACGGGAGCCACCAGCCTCCACTGACTTAACCAGAGGTACAAAACAGGAAGTCCAGTGTGCATGTCCTGTTCACACTTCCTCTGAATGCCCAAAGCTACCCGAAAGCATGGGCCCCAAGGAGACCAGAGCTCTAGTGTCTCAACACTTGCATAGCCTTCTTCTCCAGCACTCAGGGCTACCACCAGCCTCCACTGGCATACACACAGTGTGGAATGTTGGTCTGGACAGCACCCTGATCCTTGTCTTCTCAAGGTGCCAAAGCCATACCAGTGGTGCCCCCAGAGGCCACATGTGACAATGCATGTGGGGAAGGGCATTCATCCCATTTGGTTCCCCCACCCCCATTTGGAGTGGATTTCCACTCCCATGACTGCTTTGGACAAACAGCATAATCTCCTTTTGTGTTTGGGGATCTCCAAATCTCCAGCTCAATGGCCTCTCTCCCCCTGGTTGTGTCCTTGGAGGAATTCTTGTTTAATTAGCCTTCTAGAGGTGATTGTCACCCCGCCACAATGTATCCCATTGGTTTATTACCTCCATTAAGGCTCCAATAACTTAACAAACAGATCAATAAACCATTATTACTTCCAGTCTTTCAAAAAGCCCACCCCTCTTCCCCTCCTCATCCCCTCTCCACCTCAAACCCAGCCAGCTCTGGTGGAATTTACTGTTTCTCGTCATAAAATGAAGAAGAAAGTCATGACAATTCATTAAATCAGTCCATGCTGGTAAATGTCGCTTCTCTTTGGGGACAAAGAAGGAGAATTAGAAGCAATATTTGCTAGCATAGGCTTGTGAGTCACAGGACCACATCAAGGGAACTTAAGGGAATCTCAAATCCATTTAGAGCTGGGACTTAACTTTCACCTCAACTGGAAACAGAGGATCCATTGCTTTCTTTTCCTGCAGGGGTGGGTTTTTTTGTGGTTGTTGTTGAGGGGCATGTTACCTTCAGGGAAACATGTCAGAAGATATGTGCTCGTGGCAAGCAGACCAAAGACAGCAGTGAGTGAGCTCAGAGCCAAACATCAGTGGGCCACCCCCTTCCTCTTGCTTTCTGCCCCCCTCTCCCTACCACCCCTTTCTTCTCTTTCTGACACTCCTTTGTCTCTAACTCTGTTTCTGCCAGGGATCAATCTTGCCAGAGGTCTAAAGTGATCACTTGCAGAGGGCTTTTGAAATCAGACAGAGGACAACATGAAGTTAGGCTGACTGCATATGGTTCTGGTTCTCTTTGGGCTGAACTACACACTGCCTTAAATGTATAGTATGTAGCTGATCCTAACCTTTATTTTTACTTTTGAGTAAGCGCATGGGCCTCCGATCTAGATTGGGACCACTGCAGGGGTGTTTGGGGGGCTTAAACCTTCCCACCTAGCCACTTTACCCCCTAAATTGGCCCGTGTACATGGGGGGGGAAGGGGGGAAGCCTCAATTGACACCAATAGAGGTTGGTTGGTTTGTTTCTCTTTAGCCCCAGCATGTGATGGAGGACTAACCACTAGCAAGATGATCACAACTTGGATGATGGTCAACAGTAAGCACATTGATGGGTAACACCATCTAAAAGCAAACTGGTTCAGCAATGACACAGCGGACAGTGGAACGCAAAGGGCCAGCAGGACGTGCAATATTTAGACAAAGAGCACTTTGATGGAGAACAATAAGTACAGGGATGTTAGAGAATTCCTCCAAGGAGTCCAATGAGGCTGGATTCTTTAGAATCCGGCCCCCTGGAGTCTGTGGAGGAATGGAGCAATTCCCTCCGCCACCCCACGAAATTTCCCCGGGACGGGCCCTACCTTTTGTCATCTGTCCGGTCTGTCTGCTGCCCCAGTCTGCGGCCGCAAATGGCTGCCCCAGTCTGCAGCCGCCATTTGCCTCCCTACTTTAGCTGTGATAGGCTACGTAAGTATTTACTTAGCCTATCATGAAAAGAGCAGGGACACAAATAGCGTCCGCTATGCCATTTGCTTCCCTGCTCTTTGCCATGATAGGCTATATAAATATATATGTAGCCTATCGCGGCTAATGCAGGGATGCAAATGGCGGCCACTACGGCGGCCACCATTTGCGGCCACAGCCCGGCAGTGGACGGACGTCTGGCTGCAGGTGGGCCCAGGTGGCGGCTCCGCAGGCTCGCGATGGAGAGGAGCCAGCCGGGGAGGATTCCGGTGGGGAGGGAGGGATTGCCTCCCCCCCCCTCAGCGGACAGCCCCACCAGAACGGGGTGAGTAATCCGTACACCCCTAAATAAGTAACAGCAAGTTGGTCATCACACAGATAAGGAACAATGAGATGCAATGGTTTGGAATGATGTGAGATAGGAACCTAGCTGGTCCTTTGCTGGGTGATGATAGGAAAGGAAACCCCCTCACCTGTTGAGGGGGACACGGGGTCGCACTGCATAGCCCTGCCCCTGCAGCTTAAGTGTTTGGCAGTTGTGGGAAGGGCCCCTACACATGCACTAATGTGTGTGCATAGAGCTCCTCACCTCCTCCACATGAGGGAAGAAGAACAATCAGGATCCCCCCCCCTCACATGGAGCAGCTCTACACATGTACATCTGTGCACACATGGGGTTCCTTCACATGGCCACCCAAAGAGCAGCTAGGCCTTCTCTGCAGTGGCCCCACACCTTTGGAACAAGTTGCCATCAGAGGTCCGCCATGCTCCATCAGTGCAGGCTTTTAAGAAGGGCTTGAAAACATGTTATTTTACCATGGCCTTCTCTTGATAGGATTGCTGTTGTTGCTGTCATTGCTGTGGTTGCTGCTGTGGTTTTTATTGTTGGTTTTTATTGTTGTTTTTATTGCTATTTCATTGTGTTCCATCGCTTTTAATATTTTAACTGTTTGTATGTATGTTATTGTTGTAAGTTGCCTTGGGAGGGCTTCTGCCCTGAAAGGTGGCCAAGACATGTTTTAAAATAGATAAATAAAATAAAAATATGCTAGGGAAGTCAGTTAAATCTGCAATAGAATCAAATGACTGAGGATTTCTGTGAATCCAACGACAGATTCCACAGTGCACTGGCTTTTCCTGAGTCGCACAAATTCCGTGGGCTTGCAGACTGTTTTTGGTTTTTTTACTTTCTGGAATTTTACACAAATTTAGGGTGCAATCCTATGGGGATAGTTGGTCACTTCCAAACTAGGAGGCGGACAGCTATCCAATGCAGGGCAGGCAGAGCATGGAGAAGATCCTCTCCCCTGTGCTCGGGCCACCCTACATTTGTGGCTAGATGGCCAATTTCGGCTGTCTAGCTGGGGTGCATTGGAACGGGGGCGGGAGGCCAGACAGAGCATAGGAAGCATCATACCAGCTCTTCCACGGTCTCCTCCCCTCCCCACCCCCAGGAACACCCCTTTTTTGCCTGCTCCATGCTGCTCTTTAAAGTGCAGGGCTGGGGACGAACCACGTCACCTACAACATGGTGGAGGAGGGGGCGGGGAGCACAGTTTCTGGGAACCGGTTCCCAGAAACTGAAAAATCCTATGGCTGTCTAGATGCTGTCTAGCAGCCATAGGATTGTACCTGTAGTCATTAAAAAATGCGTAAAATAATAATTTAAAAAAAACACTGCCAAAAATGTGCACTTCTCCCGTAGGCTAAAGCATAAAAAAAAAAAAACCCACAAGAGGTATTTGCGCATTTGGGGGGATCTGTGCATTTTCTAAGTGTGAATTTGCACAAATTCAGGAAATTGAAAAAAAATCAATTCCGCCAAAGAGTGGGCAATGGAATGAAAAGCACCTGACAATCTCTGAAACACAGATGGAAGTCTATGCCTTGGCTACTCAGCATAGCTCTGCAATCCCCTTATGTGAGCTTTCAGTGCATGAAGAGATTCATGAGAAATGTGCTCAGGGGTAATAGCAAGCTGGTCAACACTTAGGTAGGTTGATACTGATAAGCAACACCCCAGCATAAAGTGCAACCACTTGTTTATCACCATTTTGAATGGGGAGTGATATATGCATAAAAAGATGGGAAAACTTACCTTGGTGAAAATGGCACTTCTGTTGTGAGCAATGGTGCATGCCTTTGGGTGGTGCAGGAAGAATAAAGAAGGCTTCACACATCCCTAAGTTATACACAGACCTCTGGATCAGAATAATAAAGTTACTTCCAAACTTCTAGAAGCTTCCCAAGAATGCTGCAGCTCGTCTGGGGAATTAAGAGGTTTTCCAAATAGAAATGGCATTGCCTAAAGAGGTTTCGGAGCTGTGAGGGGTATTGATTGACTGAAAGAGAAAGTAAGACATCTGTAGGAGTGCTGTGTGCAATAACAGTCTTTTAACAACAAAGAAAGTTGTCTGAAAATGCAGCAATTTAGTACCGTAGAGGAAAAAGAAAGGGAAAAAATCAAATGACAAACAAATAATTCCAACCAAACTAGGAAAAGAAAAGAAGTGACTTTTAATTATATAATCTTTTTTTTATGAATTTATTTCTGACAGTTTTCTCAGATGACAAGAAAGCGTATTTTATATGCAAAAAAGGGGAAAAAAGAAAACACTAACCATTATTCAGTCTTGACTGTTAAGACATAAGCAATAGCAAATGATTTTTAATACAGTTTTTAAGTTTTATGTTTATTGTCAGGACATAAAAATAAAATCCCAGAGCAATTACAAAATCACATGGCCCTTAAATCTTTATGTTTCTTTTTTTGACAGGAATAACAATAAAATATGTTTTTGGCCAACTTATTTCACTGTACAGATTGACAAGGCTTTAAGAAACAGCTGTTTCCCACATTTTGAGACTTTACCGGGGGGGGGGGGGTCGACTAACTTTGAAGCTGGTGAATCACTTGTCTTTTAACTTGAACAATCAATTACGTTTGTACAGCTATTTTTAACGTAGTCCTTTGAAAGGAACAATAAGCAGATTGTTTCTATCTATATCTGTCTGGTCAGTTCATCTCAGAATGGATATTGTAGAGCTGGAAAAGGTGCAGCAAAGGACAACCCACACTTTTAAGGGGGCTGGAAACCTTCCCTACAAGGAAAAGCTTGTTGTTGTTGTTCAGTCATTAAGTCATGTCCAACTCTTTGTGACCCCATGGACCATAGCACGCCAGGCCTTCCTGTCCTCCGCTCTCTCCTGGAGCGTGCTCAAGTTCATATTCATTGCATTGGTGATGCTATCTAGCCATCTCATCCTCTGCCATCCCCTTCTCTTTTTGCCTTCAATCTTTCCCAGCATCAGGGTCTTTTCCAGTGACTTTTCTCTTCGCATTAGATGGCCAAAATATTTGAGCTTCAGATTCAGTATCTGTCCTTCCAATGAGCACTCAGGGTTGATTTCCTTTAGGATGGACTGATTGGACCTCCTTGCAGTCCAGGGGACTCGTAAGAGTCTTCTCCAGCACCACAGTTCGAATGCATCAATTCTTTGGCGCTCAGCCTTCCTTATAGTCCTAGGGATGTCAGAGAATTTCGCCACGAATCTCGGGGAGGCTGAATGCCAGCGCATTCGGCCCCCCGAAATTGGTGGAGAAACGGTCTGCCACCCCCCCGACCCCCCACCCCGGGACGGGACTTACCTTGGGTGAATCCTCCTGGCGGCGGTAGCTCTGGCGGCGGTTTGGCAGTGGCGGCTGCGGTGGCCGGTCTTCCGACCAGCTGCCGCTGCCGCCATTTCCAGTAAAACAATAACAACAACAAAAAACGTGATAGGCTACGTAAAGATTTACATAGCCTATCACGGCTAGATTTTTAAAAAATACCGTGATAGGCTATGTAAATGTTTACATAGCCTATCACGGCTGAGTAAAAAAAACAACAACTGTGTGTATGCAAATGGCGGCGCCCATGGGCGCCGCCATTTGCGTTCCTTATTTTGGCACGTCTAGCCTACGTAAACATTTACGTAGACTACGGCAAAAATAAGGGGATTGCAAATAGCGTAGCTTCTATGCTATTTGTGTTCCCCTTATTTTCGCCGTAGTCTACGTAATGTTTACGTAGACTAGACGTGCCAAAATAAGGAACGCAAATGGCGGCACCCATGGGCGCCGCCATTTGCGTACGCGCGTTTTTGTTTTTTTTTTACTCAGCCGTGATAGGCTACGTAAACATTTACGCAGCCTATCATGGCTGACTTCAGGTACGCAAACATTTGCGGCCCGGTCGGCCAGGATTCGGGGGTGGAGGAACGGAGTGCCTCCCCCCCTGCCAGAATTTCGGGGGGAGGGACGGAGCACCTCCCCCCAACCACGAATCAAATTTCGTTACAGGTAAGTGACTTTCGTACATCCCTATGAATCCAGCTCTCACAGCCATACGTTGCTACTGGGAAAACCATAACTTTGATTAGACGGACCTTTGTCAGCAAGGTGATGTCTCTGCTTCCTACTATGCTGCCTAGGTTTGCCATAGCTTTCCTCCCAAGGAGCAAGCATCTTTTAATTTCATGGCTGCAGTCACCGACTGCAGTGATCTTGGAGCCCAAGAAAATAAAATCTGTCACTGCTTCCATTTCTTCCCCTTCTATATGCCAGGAAGTGATGGGGCCAGATGCCATGATCTGAGTTTAGCTTAGGTAGGTTGATATCGATAAGCAACATCCCAGCATAAAGTGCAATCGCTTGTTTATCACCACTTTGAATGGGGAGTGATATACGCATACAAAGATGGGAAAACTTACCTTGAGAGGCATGTGTGGGACTTTTTGCCTCAGATACCAAAATAAATTGGGGAGCCTTGGGGAGTAGGCTCCTTCAGTGTTAGTGGGGAGTGGGGGAGATTTGCCATTCTGTCTCAGGCAGCAAAATGTCTTGGGTCAGCCCTGTCACTGGGCAGGAAACAGTCCCCAGGTACTGGAGCGGTGCCACCAACACAGGCTGGCCGCTGGCTGTTGTCAACATGGGGGGCTTTAAAGGCTTCCTGTTGAGGTGGGAACTTCTTTAGTAGTACCTTTTCTTTTTTTTTTACTGGCTATGATGGTTAGCTTGTTCCATGGCTGCCCATGGTTCATCCATAACAAGCAACGTGGGGCTTGATTATTATTATTTTAAAAACCCTTTGGCCTTGAAGCTGGAAGCTACAGGGACAACATGTGCTCAGGGCTGAGGCAAAGAAGGAAACAGGGCTGTGCAATGTCAGCTTCTGCCATTGGCAGGTAGTATGCTGCCACAGGATTGGCCAGGCCTGGTATAAATACTTCGCAGTTGGTTTTTCTACACTGGGGAAACATCCAGAGCACAGGGAAACATCAACCTCCCAGCTCTCTGGTCTTTCTTGTTGGAACTTTAGGGTGCAATCCTATGCATGCTGAGACACAAAAAATGTATGGCTGGCTGGGGCATGCTGGGAGTTGTAGGACTTCTTTCTGTCTCAATGTGTATAGGGTTGTGTCCTTAAGAACTGCACCAGAATGAGACAAACTGGGGCATGTGCGAGATCAGCTGCTGCCGGGTTTAAGAAATCTGGGTCCTATTTCCTTCCTGTACTTGGCACTTTTGAGGAACTGGCTGTGGGCTATATGATTTATTACGTCCTGGAAAGTTTGAGTTTTTCTGAATAAGGTATGGAAAAGAATTTTGTTTGGTCTGCATTGTAAAGCAAACCGACGAAATTCACACTTCCCAGACTAACATGCAGGTCAGAACGTGGGGATCCTTTGGACTGCAGACTTCTCCAAATGTTGCAATGCAGTTCTTAGCTCAAAGATCGTGTACAAAAAAGTGTACATTAGGGAAATACTACTCCTGCTGAAGCTGATGATATCATTCTTATTATTATTAACCTGGTCAGAACAAGACCAACATTCCTGATGCCTTTCAGCCTACAGCTAAACCTCTTTCACTGGTTCCATCAACTGACCTTGGTGACACAGTGTTGGAAACAGTGCTTGCTGGCCCTGAATTGAAGTTGAAGTATTGTATTAAGCAATTTGTTGGTCTTAAACAACAGTGTCTGCTTAAAATTCAGAAAATAATAATAATAACGATCATGATGATGATGATGGCCACCAGGGGGCGTTGTTAGGTTTGAGCCTCTAGGAGCCAGAGCCCTGAATATATTTCCAAAGGCCCTAGATCTATTCCCCAGAAACCTGACTGTCCATTGGTGCCAATGGAGGGAGGAATCTAACCATAATTGCCATGCAGAAGGCTTTTTTCCCAAGGGAGAATGAAGCTGGGGAGGAAGGACAATTAATTTAGGTGGGGGGACATTTTCCATTGATTTGGGAAGACCTGGGCCAGGGTGCATATTAACTGAAGAATTTATTTTATTTGAGAGTATTTGGATGAGAACTTAATTGGCTGGCCTGTGAAATTTAAATATATCCTCACAATTATTTCTATGCTGATCTTGTGCAGATCTGTATCCTCTGGACCTTGGCCCCAAATCTTTTAAGTGCCTAGAAACACCCCTGGCCACACACACCAAAAATACTGGAGAATATTCAATAAATGGACCCCTCTTTCTGCAGAGGGGGATGGGTTGAGAGAAAATTATCAGCAATTTTCTCAGGAAACCCCCCCCCCACCCATGTGAGAAATTGCAATTCAGCATTAGTTGAAATCTAGATCAAGGTATCCCCAGCTGGTCTTAAAACAAGGAAAAATAATATGGGGCCACAAATGAGAGCATCATAATGCAACCATTTGGGAGCAAATGCAATCACTTAAACCAAGTAGAGCACAATCCTGTGGATGTTTATATAGGGAAAAATCCTACATGGCTGGCTGGGGAATGTTGGCAGTTGCAGGACTTTTTTCTGTCTAAATGTGCATGGGATTGCACCCTTAAAGGGCCAACGCTATATTGGACAGCCATCTTCCTGAGGAAATTAAGTGCCATGCGGCCCTCAACTGAAGATTATTCGGGGCCTGTAGATGTGGTGCATGAGGGAGGAGAGAGAGAGAGAGAGAAGTCCACCTTCTTTCAGGCCAGTCTCTGACCATTCCTACAGACATTATGCAGAGGATGTGCAATGTTCACTGGTGGGAATGCAATTTATTTCCACTACTGAATGGATTGGCCATATTTCATGACAAGCAGAGCCTGGAGTGGGATGAAGGTCAGCCCATTGGAGGTGGAAATAAATCGTATCGTATTACAGCCTCCCATTACGGCAGCTATTTATAGCTTCCTCCTTAGAAAACTATCTGGAAATTTGTTTGCTTGGGACACTCACTCACTCACTCACTCACTCTCTTTCTCTCTCTCTCTCTCTCTCTCTCTCTCTCTCCGAATTAAAAATTGCAGCTCGAAAGTCACTTTGGAGGAAAGCATCCCAAACTGGCAAATGAAGAGCATCCAAAGGCCACTTAACCATGTTCCAATGAAACCACTGCCTTCAATGCCCCAGAATGAGGCTAGGTCCAGGGAACTGTAGAGGATGAAAAATAGTGCCCAGGTGACCAATGCAGTTGCTGCTGATGTCACTTACAGCTAGGAATGTTCAGGCTGTGTAAACTCCGTTCTGTCTGTGTTTTGTGGATTGTCAGGCACCTTTCGTTCTGTTGTCTGCCCACTGATGGAAACACATTACTTTCATTTGCAAATTTGTGCACATTTGCATTTGCACATATTCACATTTGCACAAATTCGCACAGATGAGAATGTGTAAATTCCCCCTAAATGCACATTTCCCCCACTTTAGCTGATGGGGGAAATGTGCATTTCTTATTGTGTGTATTTTTCAGCGACGAGATTTGTGCAAAATTCTGGAAAGATGGAAAACCAGTCCTCAAGTCTGCACAATCCGCCCAATGGGAGAAAGCCACTCGGCTGCAGAATCCGCAAGTCGGATTCATGAAAATCCAAACTCCCTACTTGCAGTAGCAGCAGCAAACCAACAACAAAAAACACTTTAGGAAAACAGGAAGAAGCTGTGTTATTTCCACTACTAATGGTGACCCCCCCACACACACACATGCACAAATACTGTTGGAGTTTTTCTCTTGCCACTGGAGTTGATTGGCAAAATAATCCCCCCCCCAATTTTGCTGCCCATGAATAGGGTGGAGAATTTTGGTGGGGGCATTTTCACTCCGCTCCAGTGGCATACTGGTACACTTTGAAGTGCAGGTTCTCATCATGACAGCCCCCATTGCCACAAGCCCCCAAGAAGAATCCATAGCTATGTTATGCTCATGCATAACTCATGCGTGCTCAAAGGAGCCAACTGTCTGGTTAGAAACTCCATAACAAAGCACAGCCATCCAAAACAAACAAAGCAAACCACTAATAAAATGTCACAATCAAATTTACAGGGCATGACTGCAGTTCTGTGCATAGTTACCTGGGAGCAAACTTCACTGAACTCAGCTCTGCTTCCTTCTGACTGCAAAGGTTTAATTGTAAAACACATTGAGCTTTCACAAAAGATCTTCAGCCAGCTGAAATGCAGCCTTCAGCACAGGGTGCAGAACCAAATCCACCTCTCTGCAATTTTCCAGAACGATCCACCCCCTTCTCTTGGCCCCACCCCCTTTCCCTGACCACTGATTCTTTGATAGTTTCCTGGCTTTTGTGCATTTCCCCCCTTTCTAATTGGTCAAAATGCCTCTCCTGGGGCTTAGTCCATCAAGTAAGAGCTTTAAGCTAAAATAGGCTGGTGTTTTGGCCCCACCCCTTTTATCTTTTGCTCCGCCCACCATTGGAATGCTGCTCCCAAGAGCTTCTCTGAAGTGGAATTTGGCCCTTGGGCTGAAAGAGGTTTGACACCCCTGCTTTGGCTTTTAATTAGAAATGCAAGCAACCTTACATTGAAGTGTTACCATCAAAATGGCTAGTGTGAAGTAGGAACATTATCAAAGAAAAGGAAAGAAGCATCCAATCTCTGCTTTGTTTTTTTCCTCATTCTCTGACTTCGTTTATGTGATGCTCTCACAAACAACAGCACCATCCAAAGGACCAAGAGCTGCTATTCAGGGAAAGAACAACAGGAAGGGAAGATCACCCCACTCTGAACTGGATATAAATGCTCACTCAAAGCTCACCACTTTGTTCTGGGCTTGAAGGACTGAGCTCCCTCTGCTCCCTTTTCCTTTCCTTTCCCTTGTGTGTCTTATCTTCAGGGCTGCCCCAAGACATTTTGCTGCCTAGGACTAAGATGGGACAGTCATTCCTTGTACAGAACTGGCAGTAGGGATGGCAGAGAATTCCGCCACGGATTCCAGTGAGGCCAGATTCTTTAGAATCTGGCCCCCCGGAATCCGTGGCGGAACGGCCTCCTGCCCCCCCCACCCCCCCCACGGAATCCCCCCGGGACAGCACTTACCTGGGGCGGATGCGGCAGATGCGGCAGATCCGGCGGCGGCTGGTCTCCTGGCCGGCCACTGCTGGGCTGCTGCCGCCGCCATTGCCACCCTTGCAGCCGTGATAGGCTACGTAAGAATTTACGTAGCCTAACATGGCTAACCCCCCCCCGCAAAAAAACCCAGCGTACGCAAGTGGCAGCAGCTATGGCGGCCACCATTTGCGTTCTGTATTTTTCGCCAATTTATCTTACATAAATATTTATGTAAGATAAAATGGCGAAAAAAAGGGGAACGCAAATAGTGTAGTGGGCGCTATTTGTGTTCCTTTATTTTTCGTCGTTCTAGCCTACGTAAGTATTTATGTAAATTCTTATGTAGCCTATCATGGCTGCCTGGCTGGATGCAAATGGCGGCCTCTACGGCGGCCACCATTTGCATCTGCAGCAGCCTGTCCGTGGCCAGAAATCCGGCTGCGGATGGCCCTGGCCGGCTGCTCCATGGCCTGGCCGTGGAGCGGAGCCAGCCGTCGAGGATTCCAGTGGGGAGGACCGGATCGCCTCCCTTCCCGTCAAGGATTCCAGGGGGAGGGATGGAGCGCCCCCCCCCACCGCGAAAGATTCCGCGAAAAGGTAAGTGAGTTTCGTACATCCCTAACTGGCAGTTAGGGATAGATGGACTCACCCCAGTCCCTCTGACGCGCTGTGTGCCGGACCCAGACTAGGCCAAGTGCTGTGTGCCTGACCCAGGCCAGCCAGCCACCCCTACTCACTGTACTGTGTGAGCCACTGGATGGTCTGCGAGCACCTGGCGAATGGTGCATGGTCACCCATTCCCTCAGCAAGCCACCATTTTGTGTAAAAATGGTGGCTCGTTCTTTCATGTAAAGGGCCTTTTATGCAAATGGTGGTCATAAGGCAGCCATTGACACAGGATTATAGGAGTAAATGGTCCATTTCTGCCTGTAATCTTGCAAGAATGGCTGCTTTGTGGCCCCCAAGGCCCTTTACGTGAAAGAATGAGCCACCATTTTGCGCAAAATGGCAGCTTGGTTGACTAGCGGAGACCACTGCACTTGCCCAACTCAGTGCTCACCTGGTCCGGCATGCATGGTGGTCTTAGGGCTGGGAGGTGGGGGGGGGGAGTCCGCCAGACTCCACCCCACTCTTGGACACCTGTGACATTCCTACTGGCAGCTGAATTTTATCTCAACACTGGCAATGGGACAGCATCCTCGACCACACATGGGGCAGGAGGCTAGTTTCCCAAACTGTGCAAAATTTGCATGTGCCATATGTGCCTGCCCGGACCTTAAGATCATCATCAGCGGCCCTTCTCCGTGAGTCCCTGCCAAAGGAAGTGAGGCGGGTGGCTACTAGGAGGAGGGCTTTTTCTGTTGTGGCACCCCGGCTCTGGAATGAGCTCCCTAGTGAGGTTCGCCTGGCACCTACATTGTACTCCTTTCGGCGCCAGGTGAAGACCTTTTTATTTTCCCAGGCATTTTAGCATTTTAGCTTTCTAAATTTTTATCTTTGCTGTTTTAAATCTGTTTTAAACTCCTGTACTGCTGCTAGGTTTTATTGTGGTTGTATTGTTATATTGTGGTTTTAATGTTCTATATATTTTAAATTGTTTTATTGTGTGTTGTTTGGTTTTAATTTTTGTGAACCGCCTAGAGAGCTTTGGCTATTGGGCGTATAGAAATGAAATTAAATAAATAAATAAATAAATAAATAAATAAAATTCCTCCAAAATGTCAATTTTCATACTTTAGCCTATGGGAGAAATGTTCATTTTTGGCTGTGTGTTGTTTTGTGTGTGTGTGTGTGTGTGTGTATTTTTCTACAATGAAAGTTGTGCAAAATTCAGGAAAGTTAGAAAAATGGCCCGCAAGTCCAAGGAATCTGCCCAACAGGGGAAAAGCAAGTCCACTGCAGAATCCACAGGTCAGATCCATGAAAATCTGAACTCACGTGGTTCCATTGCAGATTTCTCTGACATCCCTAGTTGCACCACTCCTTTGAACTCCTGGCCCCAGGCTGGCCGCTCACCCCAATAGCAAACACAGAAGAGTCAATATTCAAAGCAGCAAGACATGGCAAATCAAAGCTGTAGCAAATCGAATTGATCACTCACTTTCAATCCTGCTAAAAGCCTGGATAAACCCTACAGTTTTGACCTAGTGTCAAACCCACCCACCCCACCCCCAAATCTTCAATACAAACAACCTCCAAATTGACAAGGGGAAGAATTTCTACAAATGAAGGGCCACAGAACTGCCTGGGCTCTCCCATATTGCACTGCAGATGGGGAGATCGCATAACTGAGCCCCTTTTCAATAATAATAATAATAATTAAAAAAAAATCCACAAGCTCAGAAAAATAGCACGTTAGGGAAAAGGCAAGAGTCTCCTGGAATTCTTGTCCACGACTGCTAGTTTATTATGTACAGGGATTTATGTATTAATTTTGCATGGAGAAATCATTCAGTCAGGTGAGACCAACACACACACACACACACACACACACAACTGAAGTCTGAAGCAATATGACCTAGACACAATTTGTGACCACCTCAGTAAGAAGTAAGCCTCATGTGTAAAACCAAAACCAAAACCAGAAGTAAAAAACCTGGGTCAGCTCTTGTGGGTGATTCCATGAATACAATGCCTTCACTGGCCAGTGGTAGTGGCGTAATGGTTAGAGCGTTGGGCTAGGACTCAGGAGATCCGGGTTCTAGTCCCCACTTGGCCATGAAGCTCAATGGGTGACTTTGGGCCAGTCACTGACTCTCAGTCTAACTTTCCTCACAGGGTTGTTCTGAGGATGAAATGGAGAGGAGCGTTGTGTACACTGCTTTGGGTTCCCTGGAGTAAAAATGGTGGGATATAAATGCAATAAATACATACATACATACATACCCTGCCTGGAGATTCCAGGGCTAGAATTGGGAACCCTCAGCTCCGTGCATGGCTGCCACATGTGGTGAGCCACTGAAGTTGAGGCCTGAACATTCTCTGGCATTGGCCATCATGTTTGGGATAGGACTTGGCTTGAGCAACAATTGTCTTCCTGGTTGCAGTGTGTTTCAGTGTGCTTTTTGGCTCTCACTCCTGGTCCCTCACCTTTGGAACCCTGGCACAACGCTTGTCCCCTGGCTGCCCGTCCCTCAGCCTGGACAAACCCCCTGGAGTGGAATCAGGTTCAGGTATAGATGGCCCATCTGCCAAGACCCAGAAAGAGGAAGGAATCCCTCTTGGAGAAGAAAATACGAATGAGCTTGGAATTGCTGAGTCAGCACCCCTGAATGTTGCTCCCCTTCTCCATCGATTCTGAGCCACGGAATGATTTGCCATGTGGTTTCAATAAAGCTTTTGGAGATTGTTATGCTAAATGAAAAAGGGGGAATGGTGGTGGTGGTGGGGAGCGGAGGGAGTAATTGCCTTCACCACCTTGAAAAACTCCAGATATATAGCTTGGAGAAATATAATTAGCTGCTAACTTTGAAAGATGCATTGGACTTTGGGTAATGGGGAAAAGAGAGGCAAGTATTAAAAACTGGAAGGGGCAAAAAGAAAGATTATGGGGCTCTGGCATGTGAATGGAAGGAGGCCTGCATGTTTTCAATTAGGATCTCTTTCGTATGCTGAGAAAAGCAGCAAATTAAAATAAAATTAAAACACACACACAATAACAACAACAAACCCAGTTAACAGTATGCTAAAGAGACACATACCAAGTGTAAAGTCTTGGTGAATAAAATGGGGGTGGGGGGGACGGGGAAGGATGTGATTTTTCCTTCAGTCTTGCTAGCGAACAAAAGCTATTTTAAAATATGGGAAGGTGATATTTATACTGTGTTTAATATTTCATGAGTCTTTCATTTCTGCTAAACAGTATTTGCAAATATTTCTAAGTACCCATTGGCAACATACAAAGAAAAGGAGTTTTGTTTTTACTGTCTGGGGAAAGCACAGAAATCTCGATCATGGCATGTTCGTGGAAAGGAGGGGGAATGACCAAAGTGGAGGCTGTTTCCCTTAGGGTGACCACGTGTCCTCCTTTGCAGAGGGCAATCCTCTCTTATAAGGGCTCTCAGAGAACAGTTTTCTACTAGAAGGGGTCCTCTACTTAGGGGAGGCTGGTGGCTCTGAGGTCAGTGGGGCAGTGAATCCACTCTGGGTTTCAGTCACCTTGGATCACTCCATTAGAGTTCTGACTGGTTCTGACTGAAACCCAGAGCGGATTCACTGCCCCACTGATCTCGGAGCCACCAGCCTCCACCACCTCTACTGGAAGGGCTGTCCAGTTCAAACAGTAAAGATATTACACCATTTTCCCCCACCCCCCGAATGGCGTATGGTCAGGGTTGGCAGGAGTTGTAGTCCAAAACATCAGCAGAGGAAGGTTGCTTTTGCCAAGGGTGGTGAACCTCTTTCAGACCAAGAGCTGAATTCAGTTTTGGAGAAGCTTCCTGAGGCCACGTTCCAGTGGTGGGCAAGGCGGAAGGCAAAAGGAGTGAGGCCCAAAATGCAGAAAAATACCAGCAAATTGTAGCTTATATCTCTTACTGCCAGTAACCAAGTTTTAGGAGAGAGACATTTCAACCTTTTAGAATGGGGGAAAAATGCACAACAGCCAGGAAACCACCAATCAATGGTTGGGAAAGGGGTGTGACTGGGAGCCCAGAAGGACTGGATTCCGCTCCCTGACATTCCACACCACGGCTTCATGCCCTGCTTGTAGGCTTCCTTGAGATATCTGTTGAAAACAGAATACTGGACTAGGTAGATTTTTGGTTTATTTCCAGCGAGACAGATCTTAGGGGAGGGGAGAGCCAAGGAGTTCAAAGTGTTAGAACCACCAGGTCAAAACTGCAGTGATAAGCCATCGTCTTTGTCTCAGGAGCCAGTATGAAACAGTCTGAAGGCTGTTGAGTAGCAATGGCATAACATCTTGATGGTCACTGCCCCCATTTTCCAGTAGGAAAACAAGAGGAAAACATAGCACAGCAATGACGACCTCATAGCAACCAAGGAGAGATAAATGGTGTCCCTGGATTTTGTACATCATGGATGCCTAAGAGTCAAGAAGTGTTTCTTTCCTTGCCCTGCCCCTCCTGGCTTGGTTCCATCCCGCACCCTGGCCTACCCCTGTTCCCCTTGCAATTGTGACAGGGAATGATGTCAGACTCTCATCCTGGTGGGTCAGAGCTGTCAGCGATCATGCGGGCGCCAGGGCCGCAACCGCAGCGACGCTTCATTGCCGAAGAACCTGTGAGAAATTAAATTCTCCACTTGGCTGGTCCGGGTGACTCGGTTTTGCTCCGCCAACTTGTTTCTTCATTATATTTTTGGCCGATAACTGACTGCGAGCTTGTCTTGTCTGTTTAATGCCAGTTCAACGGCTCCATGAGAGGAGCCATAGTTGTCTGTCTCAGCTAAGGCACACCAGATGACTATCCCCACCTCATTTATTTTACAGACAGGTGTGTGTGTGTGTGTGTGTGTGAGAGAGAGAGAGAGAGAGAGAGAGGGCGAGGGCGAGGGGAATTGCCTGAAGTTGCAACGACTCTTGAGAAGTTTTCATGGTTTTGCTGTTCTGCTTCTTTTGCCTCAAGAGAAATTTGGGGGGCCTTAATGTCTAAGGTGAATTTTCTTGGGTTTTGTTTTTGTGTGTGTTGAAATGTGTGTTTTTCAGTAGGGCAGGGGCGGGGATCTCAGGCTTGTAGGCCAAATTTAGCCCTCCTGAGATCCCAATTTGCCCCTCCAGGGTTTCTCAGTTGATTATGCCTCCTTTCCCCCAAGCCACTGATTTCCCACTTATTTTATGGTGGCTTCCTGGCTTTTGCAGAGTGTTGGTAGAGGCATTTTAAATCTGGGCATTCTGAGGTGAACACATTCACATTCCAAAGCATGTAATTATGAGCTCCCATGACATTACTACAAACATGGATATCGCCCACCATGCAACTTCACAGTGCACAGTGCAATCACAAATGAATCCACAGTTAACAACAAGAATAGCTCAGCTGGATTTTCTTTCTTTCATTGGTATCCTTCAGTCCTGGCAACTAGCCAAGAGGGTAACATCTTAGGCAGGCCAGTAAAATTCTGGATGGGAAACAACTGTAGTCCTCACACCACCTGAGATACAATGCTTTTCAACAGACTCTATTCGCACCTTAAGCTGTCATCAGCTATAATCAAGTGAGGAGCACACAAGTGTAAACCATTCCTAAAGTTCAAGAGGAGAGTCTTCAAGGGCTGGGGTTTCTCTTTCTCTCCCCCACCTCGCTGATGATAAATTAACCTACTCTTGGTTAAGGACAGCAAGCAAACAACCTAAGATCAATGAACTCACTGCTGTCACTGTGGCTACTCAACGCTTGCTCATTTATAGCACAGAAAGAAAAAAAGAAATGAAAGAATGAGAAACCTTAACCTTCAGGCCCCAGCACTGCTTTTTGAGGGTAGGGTAAGCAGGAGGACTGAGTGCTGATAATGATTATGAATGGAAGCGATTATGAGTCAGATCTAAAGACTTATACATTCCAAGTTGCCTCCTCCAGTCCTTTCCTGTTGCATGCATTGTGCACACTGTCTGTGAAGCCAGATAGAGGGAGAAACTCCCACTGCTCGCTTGTTCCTTCTCTTCCTCCCCCGAGCCTTGCCCCTTTCCTTCTCTTTGGCTGGTGTATGCCTGCCAAGAGAGTGAAAGATCCCTGCCTACTTCTTTTCCTCCCAACTCCAGTTGACTGTGGATCACAGGAAAGGAAAGAAAAATCAGCTATGCTCATAGTGACCCGGGGCACTAAGAAATATACCCAGGGAATGTGCCCTGTGGGCCTGCCTCTAGCAATGTCCCCACCAACCTTTTTTGTGAAATGTCATCTACCCTCCAGTTTGGAATGGTTTGCACCTAGGGTGTTCTGCATTCACACCATAGGAAGTAACACTGGAAGCTCCCTTATGCAGAGCTTGGCCACTGAGAAGCCCACAACCTAGTCAAGGAGGCAAAAGCCCTCTCCTGCTGATGTTTCATATAGCAACTAGTAGTTTCATCGCCTTAGGACATGGATGTTCTTTTTTGCTATCATGGCTCATAGCTGTTGCAAGACCTCTCCCCCACCATGATTTTGTCTCATCTTCCTTTCATAAGAATGGTGCTGCTGGATCAAACCCAAAAGCCCCATGCCCTCCAACCTCCTGTTCCCTACAGTGGCCACCTAGATGCCTCCAAAAATCCCCCAGAGTGTGAAGGCAATAACTCTCATAAAAATTCTCTTAGGAACAATTGTGCATGCTTCCAGACACTAGGGGGAGATAGAGAATGTGTATCAACAGCCACATGGATGATATTCTGGAGGTGACGGACTCAGCCTTGGGGGAGCTGGGGGTGGCGACGGCCAACAGGAAGCTCTGGCGTGGGCTGGTCCATGAAGTCACAAAGAGTCGGAATTGACTGAGTGAATAAACAACAAATCAACAGCCTCTTGTCTCGTTCATCCCCCTTGTTGTTTATTCACTTCCTTCTTCCTGCTTCCTCTCTTTCCTCTTCCTTCTTCATCTTGCCCCTGCAATGAGCAGCATGCATCTCTCTCGTTGAAGGAAACAATAACCATATCTCACTTACACTCACACGCCCAGTGTTTGGGGTTTCTTGTAGTTGAACAGTATTAGATAGACTTCTCTTAAGGATATGTAGAACAGTACTAATAAAGTAAGTTGATTTGAAGTTCTTTTAAACTGGCTCTAGCCTGCATTCATTGCCTTCAATATTAAATGCTGTGTTGCCACACTTTCTGTGTATAAAACAATTCTGCTGTAAGTCACACCAGACTTTCCAACAAGAACAGCCATACAAATCGCATGAAGCTGTCTTAAACTGAGTTGGGTGAATGGCCCATCTAGCCCAGTACTGCCAACACTGACTGGCAGCAGCAGCTCCCCAGGGTTTCAGATGGGAGTCCTTCTTCCCAGCTGGAGATACAAGGGATTGAACCTGGGACCTTCTCCATGCAAAGCAGGGGCTCCACTACAGAGCTATGGTTGCTCCCAAAATGACTTGGAAAAAAGGCAAGTAAGGGGAGACATGGTAGAGGTGTCCAAAATTATGCATGCTGTGGAGAAAGTGGACGGGGAGACATTTTTCTCTCTCTTTCATAATACTAGAGCCCAAAGGGGTCATCCCATGAAGCTGATGGGTGGAAGATTCAGGACAGATCAAAGGAAGGGCTTCTCCACACAGCACAGAGTTAAACTATGGGATTCACTTCCACAAGATGTAGTGATGGCCACCAATTTGGATAGCTTTAAAAGGGGGTTCAGAAAAATCATGGAGGAGAAGGTGATTAGTGGCTACTAGTCCTGATGACTGTATCCTACCTCCAATAATCAGAGGCAGTATGCCTATGTACACCAGTTGCTGGGGAACATGGGCAGGAGGGTGCTGTTGCACTCATGTCCTGCTTGTGGGTTTCCCATGGGCAGCTGGCAGGCCACAGTGTGAACAGAATGCTGGACTAGATGGACCCTTGTGTCAGGAGTGCCCTAGCGGCCTCTTTCAGTACACTCCGATAGCCAACTCAAGACACAGATGAAAGGATTCTTTTCACGGCTTTAATCCTTTTACAACTTAATGACTCCTTCAGATGCTAATCACCAGCGACTAAGCAATGAACAGCAGAGTAGCCTATGCTCTGAGTAGGCAGTTGATCCCTGTTTGAAGGAGAATCACTTGAAGATCCTGAACTTATGGGCTAGGGAGAGATCCTCCCTCTTTCCCTAGGGTCCATGGGAGGTGGCTGTTGCTTGCGCACCAAACGGGCGCTACACCTCCTTTCCGCGCCCTCCATCACTCGTTGCTGTCTGCGTCGAGCGTCTACCAAGCCCCCCTCCCGCACTTTCTCACTGCTAGGATCATATCTATCTCAGGAATGCTGGCAGGAGGAATCTCTGCCAGCTGCTGTGCCTGTGAGGGATGAGCTGGCTCCTCTCCCACGGATTGCTGATCCTCCTCAGAATCAGAATTGCTCTGGGGTTCTATCAGCTCAGTTTCCACCCTGACATCTTGGCTTGATCCAGCAGGGTACTTCTTATGTCCTTACATTCGTAACCACAATGGGATCCCATTGTATATCCTTTCCCCCCAGTGTTCAGAAATGGGCAGAGCGGCCAAGATTGTGCAAATGTCTTCCCCCCCCCCTCCAAATGCTAACCAAAATGTCCTTTCTTCTTTCCCCCTCTTCAACCCCCTGCTTCATTTAAAATGCATTTTTTCTCTCTTTATGCAGCACTCGTGACCTTTCTGCCAGCCCCCTTTGGAGCCAGGGCTGGAGTCGTGCGTAAAAGTCACATCAAATGGGCCACTAAAACCTCTTTTGCCTGATTAGAATGAATTGCTCTAGGATGGCTGGTGCGTTTCCCCACTGCTGGCTTTTTGCATGCTGGAGTCTTTCCAGCATTCAAAATGCAGTGTGTGCATGCGTGCGTGTGGGGAGGGGTGGTTGTGGGAGAAATACCGCTACAGGTACTGCCGTCTGGCTTCACGGGTGCTAATTGCACTCAGTGGAAGGATTGATTTGTAAAATGTATTCTGGTTGCCTCAAGGACAAACATTTGTGCAAATCATATTATTGTATGCGGAGAAATTGGTAACACTTGGCGTTATGGCTCCCTTTATAAATACCCTATTATTTATGAAATTAAATTAAACGGCACTTGATAGCAATCCTTTTTCCCCCCCTAATGCCAGTGTGCTGTTTTTAAATGCTACCTTCACGTTATAAAATAATCTATTAGATCTTGGGAGTCCATCAACTGGTGGAAGAATTTATTGTCCGTGCATTTTATAACACGCTGAGTGTTAACAGTCGGAAACAAATAGGCAATTCCCAAGATAATGCAACACAGCCTCCTTTTTTATTGTAGTTCTTTGGAACAGGGTCTTGATTATATATGAAACTGGTTCCCAGGGTTTTGTCACAGGAAACAGAACTCTGGGCAGATCTATGCAAATGAAACAGTGTGGCTGATCAGGTAAAGGTAATGTTGTTTCTCACTGGCTGAGTCACTGGGGTCAAGTGGGAAAGGTTAGCTTCCACTTCAGTGGTGTGTTCCTTTACTTTTTCCCATACATTGCCCTCACTTACCCCTAACTTTCAATTGCCGTCATCTGTCCCCAGTCCTGACATCACTTACCCAACTTGAATTGGCTACCTAACAGCATTGTGAAGACATCCTGTTCATTGTGTGAATCCTGCTAGGATAAGATCGCCCATGTGACTAATCCAGGAAGTAAGAAGTAGTGATATTAGGGATGTACGAAAGTCACTTACCTTTTTGCAGCTTGGATTTGCGGTGGGGGGGAGGCAGCTCCGTGGAACCACCGGCCAGGGCCGTCCGCAGCCGGAGTTCCAGCCATGGCCAGCTGCTGTGGATGCAAATGGCGGCCGCCATAGTGGCCACCATTTGCGTCCTGCCAGGCTGCCGTGATAGGTTATGTAAGTATTTACGTAGGCTGCCTTTACCGTGGCAGGACGTAAGCATTTGCGTGGCTGCCTTTACCATGATAGGCTACGTAAGTATTTAGTAAAGGCCGCCATTTGCGCCCCTGCTCTTTGCTGTGATAGGCTACATAAATACTTATGTAGCCTATCACGGCAACCTGGCAGGACGCAAATGGTGGCCGCTACGGCGGCCACCATTTGTGGCCGCAGCAGCCGGCCAAGAGACCAGCTGCTGCCACCGCTGCCAGAGCTGCCGCGGCCGGAGCTGCCACTGCCGGAACATCCGCCCCAGGCAAGCTTCGTCCCAGGGGGGATTCTGCAGGGTGGCGGGGGGGGTGGTGGCCATTCCGCCATTCTCCACCATGCCTAAGTGATATCAAGGGATACAAGATGGCACCATAACAGCTACAGCTAGCAGAGGAAATGATTGAAAATAGCAAATATTCACATCATGAAATTCGGTTTGGGGGGTGGGGGGAGATGATCTAGCTCATCAAGATCCACTCACTTTGAAAACTGAGATGGAGGAGGAGTTTGGCATAGCTTTAAAATGAGCCTTTAGGTGTACATCTAGAAAAGAAAAGGGAATATATTATTAAAGGGGGGAGCTATGGGCCCTCTTTGGTCTCAGCCAGGATGATGGGGATTACTTGCACAGTCTTGCTTCTCATATAGGCATGGATCCTTTGGTCTATTTCTGGTCTATTTCTGGTCCATATCAGTTTTGCTTGCATTCATTCCTAAGTCCATTCTGTCCCATTTCTGCATTCTGTTTTAAAAAAAATTAAATGGCATGAAAATTCACATTTTTGAACATCTATTCACAAAATATGAATTTTGTAACCTAAAATATGCATTTTTGTTCACATTTTGGTATGTTTTTTAATTATTAATTTCTTTATTTATTTAGCCAAGAACTGCGTCACAAAACCTGTGTAATCAGTTAACAGTTAACTGATCCATTTGATCCAAACAGTTAACCTGATCCTTTTGCGACTTTGTCTCACCCACGAATCTGGTTTGACTGGGACCTGACAGGATCAGGACCCCCAGACTAAGACAACCTTCTTTATAGTTCTGACTGGTTCTGACTGAAAACCAGAGCAGATTCACTACCCCACTGACATCGGAGTCACCAGCCTCCACTGGTTCAGTCCTGTTGATCTCCAGACAGGGCTAGGAAAGACCCTTGTCTGAGACCCCAGAGAGCTGCTGCTAATGAGTATAGATAATACTGACCTAGTTGGAGCAAGGGTCTGACTTGGGCTATAGCCACCTGCTGTGTTTATTTTGTTTCTCTTTCCTCCGCCCTTGCTATGGAATTTCCCAGCCATGCCTGCTTCCTACCTCCCTCACCTTCAAGAGTAGGCCCTTAGCTCCTGAGAAAGGTATTGATCCTGTAGAGGCCAGCCCCCTCAGGGAGCAGACCACTGCTGCTTCTCATGTGGCTTCCCTCTTTGCACAGACATCCCTCTTCTTCTGCCACCCAGATCATTCAGGGGGATTTGTCAAGTTGGAGGTGTCGTCGAAATACCCACAGATGTGAAGGGAGCCTGCTTGGGTCAACCTGAAATCACAAGGTCAGTCACAGGGAAACTATAGGGATTCCAAGTGGGGATTCTCCCCACAGGGTTGGAAGGTGCCATGCCTCAGTCAAGCCACCCATTTAATCAACTCTGATTGCTTCTAGTGAATCAACTCCCATGTCATCATTGTGCCACACTCTTGCCCTCGTATCACATTATATATTTCACTCTCCAGTAATAAACAAGCTTGGGAGAGGTAAGAATCCCATCCGGTTTGTTGTTGTTTTTATAAGAATTTACCAAACCCACAAATTTCTTCATGAAAACAGGATGGAAAGAACTTGAGATTTTAAAGAATTCTAAAGTGGGAGGAAGCAGATTCATCTGGCCAGGCAGAGGACTTTGAGTGCTTCGCTTTGAAAAGCCTGGCTTTGAATCCCTGGGTATTTAGCCCTGTTTTTGATGCTGAAATCAGGTCACCAGCCTTTTTTTCTCCTCATTTCTAACAGCAACATGGCAGGCAGGTACAATGAGGTCCTCTCCATGCCGGGTATAGCTGTGCACCTATTGAATTTGGCCAGCGCCAATGACTGAGGATTCTGTTTGGTTCCTTTCTTGGTAAGTATTGAGCCCAATTTGCACATTTCTTCATGGGAAAAAAATGGGATGGAAAGTACTTGGGATTTTTTTTAAAAAATCAAATGTGTGGGAGAAAAAGAACGCAGCAGATCCATCCATCCCTATTACAGAACACTTTCCCCATTTTTGGTGTGCTGGTGTGGGTGTGTAGCAGGGAGGGAAGGACAGACATGGCCTACTAGAAATACCTGGCACTGTCTTCTTCTTTTTACAAGAAGGCATTGACCTTCCCTTCTGAAATCCTTGCCAGCTCTGGAAAACAAGCAGACAAGACATCTTTACTGAGGTAGAAATTTCTCTTGAATGTATCTTCTTTAATTTATGTCCCCTTGTGCTCCATTGCCTGCAGCAAAAGCCATTAATGGTGGCCATTTGTAACGTAAGCAAAAGCTCCCCTAATGGGCAGCGGTGCAGCAATTCAAACACCGTCTTGCTTCAAAGAATTCTTGCCAGCATTGGGATCCTTTGGTCTTTCTCGCTTTTCTCCTCAACCCCCACCACACCCCTTGTTTTGCCCAGGCTCTGGAGAGCAATCCTTCCTTAAGTTGTTCTTTCCTACTACACGGGCCATAATTCCTCACCTCCACCATCACCACCATCACGGTAATCATCCGTCACAATTCTTTGGGAGCAACGCAAGGAATGCCACTCGTAGGATACCTTAGAGGTAAGACAAGCTGCACATCATAAAAGTTTTAAAAGTTCTGTGGGGGGGGGGATATCTCATATGGCTCTTCATATGAAGCTAAAATTGCACATCAGAAAAGATAATGCATCTTTATGCCGTTACAATGACTTCTAAATTTTTCATTTAGTGGCAGGGACCCACCATTGCCTGCGTTACATTCCCAAGATGGTTCCCCCCACCAATTCCACAAAGTGTCTGCGGTGGATTTGAACAGTAGGAAATCCAAGGGTGATAAATAGCTATTTCTAAGTAAATTTCATGCAATTGCCCTTTGGTTAAAGTCTCTCCTCTCAGCACTTTTCCTGCGCCCGCCGCACAGCTAATAACATTCAAGAGCGAGTACTCTGCAGTGTGACAACTGATTGCACTTTGAAGCAGTAAATGGCTGATTTCATAATTGGTATAATTTTTCACAAGTACCTGAATGTCATATAGAGAAAGAATAAGCAACCTGGACTTAATACGAGAGCTTTTTCAATTCACTGACGAAAATCAATAATGTATTAAATCCCCCTCAAACTGATTAAAATAATGGGAACCTTGACGAGGCTCTGGTGAGGAAAGCAAGTTGCTTCGATAGGGGGTTGTTGGGGCAAGGGGGAGATTTATGGCCAAAGGGTTAAAATGTGGGGCAAACGGGGCTACTTTAGTGATGGGAGTCAGTTTTCCTAATTAAACTTTTATCCAGTCCCCCCACCCCATTTCCTGTTTGGAGTGTTCCACTTAATTCAATGGATTGTTGTTGTTGTTGTTGTTGTTGTTCTTGTTGTTGTTACTATTATTATTATTGCTCAGGCTGTTGATTTCAGTATTAGCAGGTGTTCAGTGCAACTGTGAGAAAGGGGAAATGATGATAATAATATAAAGAAATATTGATTCCATTTGGAAAACATCTGAAATTAATTTTCCAGGTATTTGGATAATGGAAAACCTGGATGACATGGTTGAAATCAGTCATAGTAAGTTGTTTCAGATGATAACGGAAATCTTAATCCATGGTCCAAGATGAACCTAACATGGATAAGACTTGTATCTACAGTTCATATGGATGTCCTTCCATTCCATGAGTTTTTTCCCCTAATTATGTACTAATGAATATCCCTCTGAACACTAGCTCAAAAGGATGTTTCTGCACTTTAATGATAAAAGGCACCAGGACAGGAGGGTGTGGTGTGTATTTGTTCCCCCTTCCCTCTTTCTTCAGAAGTGAACAGTTTGTGTTTTAGTGATTTGCGGAGCCCTTTTGTCCTGGTCCAAGGAGAAGTTGGCAGCCAGTTGTTTGTATGGACCGGTGGCAGGCTTCATGGATGTGCAGGCCCAGCTCTTTCGCGAGGCAGGGGGTTGCCATGGTAATTATCTTCCCAGGCAACTCTCCTGCCTCCAGGCACCTTTGAGAAAGTTCAATTAGCATCAGTAATAACATGAATATTATCCTCGTCCAGGCTACAAAAGAAAGAAGAAAAATAAAGCAGAGGGTGGGAAGGAACACCAGTTTTCCTTTTCTTTTTCTCCTCACAAGGAATGTAAGAATCCAGGATTGTGTCTTTCAGGAAAGCAAGACTGCCAAAACATTTGAAGCTATAATTGGGAAATCGTAAGTGAGTTTGTTTGTCCTAAGTTCTGTCGTAGATTTCCCCTATGTTCTTCAAACAGAGATGCCCCAATCCAGTTTGACACCTGATGGACAAAAGAAGAAGAAGAAGAAGAAGAAGAAGAAGAAGAAGAAGAAGAAGAAGAAGAAGAAGAAGAAGAAGAAGAAGAAATCATCAAATCCTAGTACCAACTCCATGGCGGTAAAAAATATAATAACAAATGATGGCTGCAAACCTAAACACACTTACTGACTGCAGTGTCAGCTCCAGGATTTGGGGGGCCCTTGGGCAAGACACCCTCAATGGGCCCCCCTCCCTCAGTGAGACTACTTTCTCACCACCATTGTCACCAGCCGCTATTGGTCCTCCGCCTCCTTATTGCTACTACCTGCCTGCTTGCCAGGCGGAGAGGCGATGAGTAAATGGGCAGTGGTAACTACTGCTCTGGTGGGTGAAGAAACAGGTTGCAGGGGTTCTTGTCAGTACCCGCTTGCTAGGATGGGGGTATACACGTCAATAGTGGGAGAGAGCTATTGAGTTCATGTCCTGTTTCTTAGTTTGCAGAGGCATTGCCAAAGTTGTGGCCTTGAATGAGAGCTGAGGCTCAGAGATGGAGGAAGAGGAGGAGGCCAAGTCTGTGGCTGCTATACCACCAGGTCCCAGGGCATAGTCTGAAGGCACATGAGACAGCCACCTTGATGAAGCTAAGCAGGTCTGGGTCTGGTCAGTGCTTGGAGGGGAGACCACCTGGGAACCACATGTAGCCATCTTGAGTTCCATTCCATGATGGCAGAAAGGTGGGATATAAAGGAAATAAACAAACGAACAAACAAATAAATAACATTTATATCATGCCTTCTTCCTCTTGCAAAGAAGCCAGGGTGGCTTACATGATCCTCCTCCTCTCCATTTTATCCTCACAACAACCCTGTGAGGTAGGTTAGGCTGAGAGTCAGTGACTGGCCTAAAGTCTCCCACTGAGCTTCATGGCCAAGTGGGGACTAGAGCCCAGGGCACCATCTACATGGCATCACTTTTACCCCCCACCCTGTCACAACTGCACAGCATTGCAGCTTCGAATTAGCTTCTGCTGGGATACACTCGCGATTTACTGCCCGCTTCCCTAAGAGATGCCGCCGTGCCCTTTTTTTGCCATTATACTTTAATGAGCAGCTGTGTGGTCCCGTGAGCATGTGGATGTGACACTACAGTGGCTGTTTTGTATTTTAGGGGTTCTGTGGTGTCTTTCCGCCCCTCAATAGGTAAAAAGTGGGTGTTCTGTGCTCCGTCATTTCCACGCTATCTGTTTGTCAGTTCCCCAGCCTGAGACTCTCGCAATGGTTCGTGTGAGTGGTATGTGCCTACTCATTGCTCCGAAATGGAGGCTGGAGCGAAGTTGGTCCCCGCACAATACCCCCTCGGCCCTTGGGCACTGTGTCCAAAAGCAACCGTTGCGAAGATACAAAGCTGCAAAAATGTGCGGAAGTGTGATGAAATAAATGAAAATGCCTCTCTGTGCCTCTGTAACTGCGCAGCTGCAAAGGGACTGGGGGAATAAAGGGGCATCACAGAGTGATGCAAGTACTACACACGCCTACAACACACCCACCACAAAATGCGAAGTTGGTTCAGGAAAGGGACAGATGGCTCGCAACCACGGGGAAACCCGCAGCAAACCCCCAAAATCGCAGCAAAATGCCTCCTCGGAAATCCGCATTTTCCAGAAGAAACTAGGGATGGCTGCGAAGTGGTGACTGTGTCATCTGTTCCAAGCTGCCCTGGAGTAAAAGGGTCATGTAGATGGGGCCCAGATCTCCCGAGTCCCAGTCCAGCCCTCTAACCACTAACCACACTGGCTCTCAGTTAAAGAACTCAACCAGGTACTGGATACTGAACCCAAGGCTGACGGCTGTGGATCTCAGATCCCAACCTAGAACCATCACAGATGTCCTCTGTGCACACACACACACACACACACACACACACTGAGCCCATTTCCTCAGAGGGGCCAAGTACCTCTGGCTCCCCATCCCCCGTCCAAGTCTCCAGCATTTTCATGAGCAAGATGTTCGCTTGGAGGAGTTCTCCAAAGTGTTGCAGCCCTGGCCTGCCTCGATGCTGCCTATTTGTGGGCTTCTGCCTGAGTTCAGCTCAGGACATGACAAGCATCTGGTTGGTTGGGAGACAAGGTGCTGGACTAGAAGAGCCACTGGCCTGATTAATCAGGGATCTTCTTATTTTCTTACATACATTTGTAAATAAACCACTTTATTCTCTGATACTCTTTTCTGGATTTTTTTGTTTTTAAATCTGCCTTGCAATTCCCTGCCACTCAGGAAAGTGGGGGACAGAAAACAGGAACCCCACTTAGGGAAACCCATTCCTCTGTATCCACGGGGTTCTGAAGTAGAGCTTCCCTCAATATTGCTCTTTCTCCTTACACTGCTCAACACCAGATCTATCTAGATCTATCTAGATCTATCTCAGCACCAGATCTATCTTTGCAGGATGTAGATCTGAGGCTGACAGATCTTCACATCTCTGGCTCTAACTCCACCCCACCCCCTTGAGCATGGGTATCATTCACATTTGTGTCTATAGTTTCAAACTCATTTCCCATTTTCCAGTTGAGGGGACTCTGCCAGGAGCTCTCCGTGCCAAAGATTAAAACAATTTAGGGAGCAGACAATCCAATTTCTTCCTTTGAAGACACAAGCAAATTGGATATCTGCAAGAGGCAAGCAAATTTTATTATCAACACATAGTTTGCTACTTAACTATCCTTAGGAATCACCCAGTAGTTCATAGAGTCTAATTAAGAGGGCTTAGCGGAGCTATGAGAATTTTACCACCAACTTTGTTGCTTATTAGACCAAAGGTCTCCAAACCATCCTATGGAGTACTAGGAGATACACAGCTCCCTCCTGTCTGCCTGATTTGCTCTATCAAGGCAATGGCCTCAAAGGGAAAAATGCAGAAATATGAGTCACAGTCTGTCTCTACAGTCCTCTGTCCTTCTTGGCCACCTCCACAGACAGCTTTCCATATGGGGCTGAGGGAGTGGGCTCTATTTAGGTGAAAGATTCCCAGTTCCACAAAACCTCCCATCCTACAAAGTTTGCTGATGACATGCAGTGACAGAGGAATTTTGTTCACTTCACATTCTTACAAGATTTGTACTTCCCAATCCAATAAGTGAACCAGAACACTGTTGCCCTTAGGTAATTGCCTTTGCCTGGATTTTGTTATGCAGTGCTTGGAACCAAGAAAGTGCACGCAAATGCACTTATTAAGGAGATGTGCAGACAAAAATGCATATATTAGTGAAAGAAACATACAAAACATCACTATATAAGGGGAAACTCCTTGGAAAAAAAAGTGTGTCTATTATGCAAAGGTGTGTACAAAAATGTATATATTAGGCAAGAGTGCATACTAAAATGTATATATAAGGATGATTCATATGAAGTTCATACGAATTTCTGGGAAACCTTTTTCTTTTCTTTCTTTTTTAACTGAAAGCTGGAAAAAATGAGAAACTGAGAGAAACTAAAATTGCTAGCCCAAATCACATCTTTGCTTCTGCAACAGGAAAAGATGGACAGAACCACAGACATGACGAGAGAATTGACACCTGACCTGCAATTTGGCGTAAATGGCGCTATTTACAGCAACCATTTTGTGCAAGATGGTCATTTACGTAAAAGGCTTACCTGCCATTTTCCACAAAACTGTGGCTCATGAGTAAGCGGGACACCACATAGCGCTCACCAATCAACCCTAGACCATACAGCAGCTCACACCATGTGCTAAGCAGGGGTGAGCAAGAGGTGGGTTTCCAGCGAGCGGTGTGTCAGGTGACGGCAGGTGATTTTGGCCATCCCTAACCCATAGCCCCTGAAGTTTCTGAAAATGTAGCAGAGCACTGATAGGAACAGGACAGAAGTGATGGGAAGCTTTTATATCATATTCCCCAGACAATCTGTCTTAGCTGTTCCACCACTAGAATTTAGTATGGAATTATATACTGTATTGTTAGCCACTTCAAAGATGTTTCATCTTGAAAAACAGGGTGTAAATCTTTAAAATTAACATAAATAAAAGGAGTATTCTTGCAACAGTTGCACCCTCACGACATTTTAACTTTTTCATATCATTTAGCTGGGGACAGCCAAATCATTTAGCTGCCTGATTTGGGGGTAGGCAGGTGGGGACCTGGGCCGCGGTGGCTTAGTGGTTAAGATGCTGAACTGCAGACTAGAAGGTCGGCAGATCAGCAGTTCGAGACCCGAGTGCTGCGTGACGGAGTGAGCTCCCGTCTTCAGTCCCAGCTTCTGCCAACCTAGCAGTTCGAAAGCAAAAAATTGCAAGTAGATAAATAGGTACCACCTCGGCGGGAAAGGTAACAGCATTCCGTGCACCTCGGTGTTCAGTCATGCCGGCCACATGACCACGGAAGCATCTTCGGACAGCGCTGGTTCTTCAGCTTAGAAACGGGGATGAGCACCGCACCCTAGAGTCGGACACAACTGGTTGGGGACACCTTTACCTTTACCTTTAGGTGGGGACCTAGGGGGAAATATACAGCTGAAAAAATTACAAAAGACTATAGTTCAGTATGATCTAAAGTGGAAGGTACAAGCATGAGAAATACTAACTACACTGCCTTAAGACTACAAACCCTATGATGCACTGTGTGTGTTTTGAAAAAGGTGTGCAAGAAAACAACCAGGGGCTTTCACTGAAGACAGCAATTGATAGCATGAAAGGAAGAGTTCAGCACACAAAACTGGCTGAACTTGAACAGAAAGATGGATTTTCTCAAAAAAAAATCCAACTGCTCGGGGCTCAGAGAAAGGGCAACTGGAAATGGAATTCTTCCTGCTGGTTTTGAACATGGCTATAAATTAAATATATTTCTCTTTAGCTTCTTGTAACATAATGGGCTTGGAGAAGGGGTCCTGAGAGGCTCAGAAAGATGCTAACTCTCCCTTATAGAAGTTGGCCTAGTAAAAAAAAATCCCCCCTTATCTGCTCCATGCCTCCTCTTCGAGCTGTCAACAATGGCTTGCCCCATTGATTCGCTTAATATGCTGGGGACAAGAAAGCCTAGTGTGTGTCAAATGTTGCTGGCAATGGATGGCTTAGGAGTCATTTTCTTTCTTTTTATTGCCATTACATTATTTTTAAATTGCCCCTCACAGCACTTATAAATGGCCTCTCCCATCCAGCTGAACTCCATCTGGGGAACAAGGGAGTATGCCTCGCCATGCAGCAGGTCAGAGAGGCCTATGCCATGTTGTCATTTGAAATAATAAGTTGGCGATGTTCCTCTTTTCTCACAGAGAGGCAGTCGCGAGGACTACCTGTTTCAGGCATTTGCAAGGGCAAAAAACAAAACAGGATCACAACCTTTGTCGAATAATAGCTGGGATCTTTGTCCTTGCTTTACTGAATGCTGAGTCTTTGGAACTGAGTACAATCAATGCATTTTTAGTTTTGCCAGCATCGCAATTTATTGCATTTTATTAGCTTCTGATTCCTGTCTCAGTAAAAGGTGCTGTGAGAAATAATGTGGCTTTTTGTGTGTGTGATGTTTCCCATCCATAGGTCCAGTTCACACATGAATTTACCTTGCTTGGTTGGATCATAGATCATAGAATCATAGGGTTGGAAGGGGCCTACGAGACTATCGAGCCCAACCCCCTGCTCAATGCAGGAAGCCTGATTCCCAGCGGTCTCCCATCCAAGTACTAACCAGGGTTGACCCCGCTTAGCTTCCAAGATCAGACGAGATCAGGCACATCCAGCCCTTGATCCATTACGGGACACTTGAACCTGGTCCATTTGTATTTACACCATTGACCTCTCCACCCCTGATGCTGGGGCGACTAAATTTGCTAAAGGAATGCTTTACACTGCATTCCATCTGCATTGCTGCTGGGAGGAGATATGAAGGTTTTATTTGTGGTGTAAACCCAGGCTCTCATTAGGTACACCAACCATGCAATCCTCTACAGGGGCGGTGTCTGAGTGGTGGAGAGCATGCTTTGCATGCAGAAGGTCCTAGGTTCAATCCCCACCATTTCTGGTAGGGCTGGCGGGAAAAAAAACCTGCCTGAAACCCCGGAGAACTGCTGCCAGTGTCAACAATACTGGACTAGATGAACAAATGGTCTGACCCAGTATAAGGCAGCTTCTTGTGCTCCTATTTAGAAGTAAGTCCCACGAGTTCAATGAGGCTTACTCCCAGGTAAGTGAGTGCAGGGTTGCAGCCAGAGGTTTCACATCAGTTAGACAGTCTCCACCTCAGAATAATTTACCTCATAAATGGGTATTTTTCACATTAGTTATATCAGTGAGACCTCATAATAATGTGCCTCATAAATGGGTACACTCTGGTATTTTTCACATTAGTTAGAGGGCTGAAAAACTCATAAGAGTTCACCTCATAAAATGTTTACACTAAGGTATTTTTTTTTATATTCGTTAGACAGGAGAAAGCTCACGATAGTTGACAATTTAGTAGCTCGTGTGGTATTTTGTTTACCTCATAAATGGAGTGGCCACATAACAGAGGTCAGAAATTTAGCGCGTTGCAAGCCAAGCTGCACAAGCGGCAACTGTTAGTCTTTGGAAGTTCCATTGACCCTTGACGCATGTGAATCAGGCTTGGGGTGAGGCCTTGGGGATTTCCAGTGGCAGCCAGGAATGTGTATCTATGCTTGAAGGGTGCTCTTGCTCTGATATATTCACTGATCAGATGCACTGTTTCAGAACTTCCAGCCCTCTCATCTCAGAAATATAGAGTGTCTAAGCCCACTGTTCTATACAAAGCTGACAGGAGACGGTATTCTTTGGGACAGTCAAAGCCTGCACAGCTGACGTTCCACAGCAAGCCCTGTGGTATCCAAGAAGACAAGGCCTTGGATCCAGGATCTGCCTTCTGCAAGAAGAAGGACTCCACTTGTGGAAGTTCCCTCCACCTGACTCACACACACACACACACACACATGCACGCACGCACACACACCACAGTTCACCCCATTCAGCAGGGGCTCCTGACTCTCTGGGTAGCATTTTTAGGGGGCTGGAGGGGCTGCCTTGGGAAGGAAGGGGTGGGGAAACCCCACTTGCACCACTGCAGTTAATCCAGTGTAAATCTGGACCCAACCCATTGCCCATGCCTTTCCCCAGAATGCTTCCTACCCATCAGCAACGGATGAGCCAAATATGTTTATCTTGCTCTTTTTCTTTTTCTTTTTTTAATAGGGGCTGCCTCATCATGTTGCTGTAGGTTCTCACCTCTAACAGGGGTGTCTCAAGGTATAGTCATTCAGCCAGCCAGACTTCTCCTCTTGTCCTCTTGTGATGACTGGGCTCTGAGCTCACAGAGGCAGTGGACTGCAACAGTGGCACCTACTGGCAGGGCAGCATAACAGCAGGTAAGGCAGAGTCACATCCCAAAGGCCAGGTCCAGGCAAGTACAGCAGGGTCTGGCTTAGACAAGGCAGAAGTGGTCAGGACCTTGGACAGAGCACAATGAGTAAGCTGGCTAGAGGGCTCCCATGCATAGGAGGGCAGCTGTTGCTTCAGCAAGGTAATAGAAGCCTCCTGTAGCCTTATGAAGACTGGCCAGACGTCCTGCTATTGGCCCCACTCCCTTGTTCTGCAACCATTGGCTTCCACAGCTTGGGGGTGATGGGGGCTGCCCCCAGAGTGAGCCTTCTGAACCTGAGGAGTCCAGGAAAGCAATAACCTCTGGTCTGAAAGGACTCAGAGTTGGGTGATGGTGTATTAATGTGGGGTCCTGATTCTGTCAGGTCCCAGTCAAAATAGGTTCTTGTGGATTACCAAGATGAAACAAAGCCACTTGAGCAGAAGGATGGCAGTTTAGCGACAGAAAATAGATGTGGAATAAATATGAAGAGGAAGCTCACACCTCTCATCAGCCAATGAAGCTGTCAGAGCTGATTGTCTACCTGGGCCCCCAAGTTAGATGAGAAGTCATTCCTAGGGCTACAAATGTTCTCTAGGCTGGTAGCATGCCCCCCACCATCCCCTAGAACAAAGCCTGCAAGTTGGATTGTATAGGTTTCCCTCTCTCTAAGCTCAGGAACCTGTCTTGCAAAACACACTCCCTTCTCGAGAGAAGGGGGCTTCTCTTTTGCTTTTCATGGGAGAGAAGAACAGCATTCCTTTCTGGTTTTCCAGGATGACATCATCCAGCTGGCCAAACGGCTTCAAGGTGAAAGGTGTAAATAACTGCCCTGTGTGAAAGGCCTTCCTAATTAACTATAAAGCTGCTGGTTAGGCCAAACCTAACAAGTCTTATGTGTTCTAGGTGGCTACCAACAGCATATAGGAATCCTGTGCAGTCCACTTTATTGCTCACTAACAAACTCACTACAGACAGCAAGTTTTATCTGTGCTTGTGTGTGAGTTGAAGCCAGGGAAGAATCTGTAAGGAGGTGAAGCAGGAAATGTAAGGAGCAGAGAAAGGCAAGCAGGAGAATTGCCTGGCTCCAGTATGCAGCTGCTTCCTAGGTCCAATCTAGAGTGGTGATGGGTTGGTCTGGGCTGGTAGGTGAGGGGCTGGTAAGGAAAGATTGTTGATCTGGGGGTGGGAGGTGGGGAGAGAAAACCAATACAGCTCTTTTAACATCCAGTGATCAAACAAAGCTCAAAATGAAGATAAAATACACACAACACAGCCCACGAGTCATTCATCAGGGCTGTTGTAGCTCTTGACCACATGGTGAATGATTTATTAAATCTTAATGTATTCCATAAAGAGTCCCGATATTTCCATAAATGTGTCACATCTACCTAATACATAGTAATGAACCCGCTCCGAGGATAGATAAATAAGATCTAAGCATGCTGTGCCAATGTTTATCAAAGAGAGATACGCCAGTATTGAGTTCTTTAAAGTACCATTCTTCATAGCCAGGTGAGGCAGCTTCTAAGGCATCTCTCTTCAGTGAGAAACTCCTCTGTGTGTGTGCGTGTGTGTGTGTGCGCGAGAGAGAGAGAGAGAGACAGACAGACAGATAGACAGACAGAATTGTATTTGTGCTCCCCCCTCCCTGTGTATGACTTCACTTTCCTTCTGATGTTACTCATATGGTTGATCCCAACTAATCAGGGATCACATAGGGAACAGTCATGGCTCTACATAGCCACTCAGTTTGGCTCTGTGCTGATGTCACTGAGGACAAATGAAGTCAATTAAGACTGAGGGGGATATTTCCTGAATATGCCAACACTTCCAAACACAATTTTTCAGTAAAATAATCAATGCAACCTTCAGTGAATTAATTGGTGGCCAATTTTGTTTGAAGAAGGTAAATTTTAACCTGTAAAGCTGAAAGTTAAGGGGTACCTTAACCATGATTGAAAATGAAAATAGTAAGGATAGCCTTTCCTTTGAGCAATGTTCGATATGAGCATTCACTTACTCCATTGTGCGTTCTCTCACAATTCCTTCAAGACCTCAACAAACCCCCTTTATGATATGCAGACTTATGGAACTGATTTTGATTATATTGCACGGGGGCCGCGGTGGCTTAGTGGTTAAGACGCTGAACTGCAGACTGGAAGGTCAGCAGTTCGAGACCCGAGTGCTGCGTGACGGAGTGAGCTCCCGTCTTCAGTCCCAGCTTCTGCCAACCTAGCAGTTCGAAAGCAAGAAATTGCAAGTAGATAAATAGGTACCACCTCGGCGGGAAAGGTAACAGCGTTCCGTGCACCTCGGTGTTCAGTCATGCCGGCCACGTGACCACGGAAGCATCTTCGGACAGCACTGGCTCTTCGGCTTAGAAACGGGGATGAGCACCGCACCCTAGAGTCGGACACGACTGGTTGGGGACACCTTTACCTTTACCTTTTTTACATTTTATAATAATCAAACATATGTAACTGGTTAATTAATCTCATAAAATTAGATGATCTGCCAACTTAAAAATCTTTAATGGGGGCGACACCCCAAAGAGAATAATCCTAAAACATTCTTTTAAATGTTGAAGGTTACAAATACAGAGGGTCTCCATCTTGAAAATATCTGAACTAGCTTTTTCTCTCTTACCCTAAATGATTTGATAAATGAATGGATGATAATTCAATCAATGGCTATTAGCTAAGTGGAGCTTCCGTGTTCAGAGGCAGTCTAGCTCTGAATAGCAGGTTTAGGGGACAAATCATTCCCTTCAGTCTGTCCTTGAGATTGTTCAGAAGCATCCAACTGGCTGCTGTCAGACAGAATGCTGGGCTGGCTGGACTTTTGGCCTGATCCCACAAGACAAATCTTCACTAAAATGAATCAACAGTTTCCTTGGCGGTGGCAAGTTTTGCTGAGCATCTGTTGAGTGTCCTGTGGGCTGCTGCATCTTTCATTGCTGTCACCCCAGAGGCGCTGAGTGGCTTAATAAGACTGCTGTTGTGCTCCCCCCTCCCCTTGAACAATCGTTTCCTCTTAGCAACGTACAGCAGCATTCTGGGACACTCCAGTGGCCTTAGGGCTCCCTATTGCTGTGACTATTCTGGCTTGTCTCTGCCGTATTTCAGCTGACAGGCTGCATTTTCTTTGGGGTGGTGAATCTTGTCAGCAGTTGGGATGACACTCATTACTCTCTGGCTCAAACATTGTGCGGCTGAATGACACGCCGAAACCTCCCTGACACTTCCCAGGGTTTCCCTTCACACTTTTTTTTTCACTTTTATCGGTAGTGTCGTTCACAGCTACGATCACCTTTCTAGCCCCAAGCGCTGGAGAATAAGGCGATGCGAGTGGCTCAATTGTGAATGGCGCGGCGCTGGAGCTCAGGCCTCCTTGGGACCCGTGCTTTCAGGTAGCTCTGGGCACTGGGAGGAAGTGTGAAACAGGGAGCACACCTTGCACTTTCTGTATTGTACTTCTGGTTAAGTGCAAGATGAAACAAAGGCAGAAAGGGGGCGTTAGGAGTTGCCAGGGTTCACAGGCCCTCATGTCTGTGTGTCGTGCCCCCACTGGAGGGGTCCTCAGAGAGGAAGAGCTGGAGGACCAGGAACCACCTGCCCCCAGCAATGCCCAGGCTCTGCCAGCAGACCAGGATGAGCCCGGGCCCTCACGGGCAACTACCATGAGGGCATCGCCTGTGGAGGACAAGGACTCTGCCTTAGAAGTGGAGGCAGAGAAACCTCCAAGCCCTTGGGAGAGATGGGGCCTGAAAAGACAGAAACTCAGGAGGAGTGCTAGGGGCCTCCTTGTGAGAAAAGGTCTACTCACACACAGGAGGCTTGCTCACAAGAATGACCTTTTCAGCTGAAGTCACTAACAGCTCACAGCAGAGGCTTGGGTGTGGCTCTTTATTTATTTTTATTTATTTATTATTAAATTTATTAATCACCCATCTGGCTGGTCACCCAGCCACTCTGGGCGATGTACAGCGTATAATGAAACAGTTTAAAACAATAAAATTCTACAGTAAAAATGTTGTCTAAAATACCCTAGCCCACCCCAAATGCCTGCCTGAACAACCACATTTTTAATGCATGGCGGAAGCTCATTAAAGAAGGGGAATGGCGGAGTTCCCTAGGGAGGGAGTTCCACAGAGTGGGGGCCACCACAGAAAAGGCCCTCTCCCTCGTCCCCACCAGTCTAGCTGGCCTGGCTGATGGGACAGAGAGAAGGCCATCCGAGGCTGATCTTGTTAAGCGGCCTGTCTGGTGCTGCTGGAGGCGCTCCTTAAGATAGGCTGGGCCGGAACCATATAGGGTTTTAAAGGTCAAAACCAACCCCTTGAATTTGGCCTGGAAAACAACTGGTAACCAGTGCAACTCCTTCAGCACTGGAGTGATGTGATCTTGCCGGTGGCTGCCTTTAATCAGGCGAGCCGCCGCGTTCTGTACCAGCGTGGTTCTGACAGCTTCTGCATAAAAACAGCCATGTGAGGCTGAGGCAGTGGCTGGAAACAGCGTTGACCAGACTTTCCTGAATCCAGCTTCTCTCGCCTTGACTAATTCTTGGTGTGAACACTTCTGGACAAAACTCTGACTATCCTTCTTCCTAATCCTTGTCTGCTGGGTTGCCTTGGGATGCTATTGCCTGTGACCTGGACTGTTGAGACCTTGCCTTTTGCTTTATCCCTATTTGCGCTGACCATCTTGGAACTCTTGGACCCTTGAACCTGCAACTGCTAGGTTCAGACTCCGGAAATGTGACACTGTGTGTAGCTACCCTGTGCAATCAGCCACTGAACTGAAAGTTGCAGCATCTGCCTAGGCAGATTTGAGCCCTGGCAATAACATGCAAGGAAGGTGATCGTGCTTCCTCAGAGAGAAACATGGCAGCTCCAGATCCATGGCTGGGCCCTGCCATTTTATGCCACTTCCAGCCTGTACTAGGAATCCCCATTCTCTACGTTGCATAGAGATGTGCTTCCCAGTGGGGATCATAATGTGGTTTGAGGTCACGGATACCTCTGCAGATATGTGCTCATCCCATTGCTGCTTTATTGTTGTTTCAACATACACACCTGGACCACCAGGGTGACTTGGATCTCCCTGGAGATTTGAACCACTACACACAGATATTGAGGGATATCCAAGGCTGACATGGGTCAGGCACCTCCTTTGCATGCAGAAGGTCACAGGTTCAATCCCAGGCATCTCCAGCTGGTGCTAGAAAAACTCCTGGCTGAAACTCTGGAGAGCCACTGCCAGTTAGTGTCAGCAATGCTGGGCTAGATGGATCAATGGTCAGTTTAAGCCAGCTTCCCGTGGTCCTATCTGTAGTGATTAGGACTGTTGGAGAAATCTGCAATGGAATCAAATGAGTTTGGATTTCTATGGGTCTGACCCATGGATTCCACAGCAGATAGGCTTTTTCCAAGTCACATGATTCCACAGACTTGTGGACTTTTTTTTTTTTTTTAGCTTTCTGGAATTTTACACAAATGTAGTTGTACAAAAATATGTTGTTGTTTTTTTAAAAAACACAGCTGAAAATGTGCATTTTCCCCATAGGCTAAAGCATGAACATGTGTATTTTGTGGGGGATTTGTGCATTCGGGGGGCGCATTTTTGCAACTGTGAATTTGTGCAAATTTGGGAAATCAGAAGAAACCCAATTCCGTGAATGAGCAGACGACGGAACGAAAGGCGACTGACAATCCAGGAAATGCAGATGGAATGGACTTGGAAAATCCATTCCATCCGAAGTGATGATGGAGCAAGAGTTTTCCATTTATTCCCCATGCATAGGTTGCTGTTTTTCAAAAGGCAGTCTGGTCTTGGCCTCTTGCCAAAGAGTCTTGCTCTCTGGGATCGACCTGGAATTCTTCATATCACTCCAGGCTCATATGCCCAACCACTTGGGATGGGTGAATCTGTCCATTTCACTTCCTGCTGCATTCATTTTTGTAAAATCTGAAGTTCTTTTTCTCCTACACCTGAAACAATTGGTCAGTTTTGGTTCTGATCCAGACCAAATTCGAAATGAAATTCTCACCCAGCTGTACCAGCCAAATTCAACAAGTGCTGCTATTCCCAGCATAGAGATCACGTTGTGCCTGCCTGCCATTTAGCTGTAAAAGATGATGACCTCATCAGAAAGATAGAGGTGGCATTCACCAACCTGGCTGAATCCATTGGGATTCAGTGCTCAAAGCCCCCAAATCTCTCATTTTGTGGTTCCTCCCACATTCAATGTTGCAGTTGTGGTTTCTCCCATGTTTAGTGTTTCCAATCTCAAGTTCTTCCCATCATTTTCACGAAGAACTTTGTGAGTTTTGGTAAGTTCTTGTCAAGAAATGAACCCTTCAAAATTCTCACCCATCTCTGCCAACCTCATACCTCTGTCTGAGGCTTTGCTGGCCCATGGCAAATCTATCCCTGTTTGGCTGCTGCTACAGTTTCCTTTGCCAGCCAGGGCAGTCCATCCAGTCCTTCAGTTGCAGTGGCTTTTGCCTGGGCCCAGTGTGCTCAAACAGGCACTTCCCCAAGGAGTTGGTTCTGCTCTTAGAGAATACCCTGCATATTCATGCTTCGCATGCTGATGGCTAGCGTGGGCTTGGTCCCTTTTATCAACTGTTCCTCAAGCTTTCCATCCCGTTTCCTGGACAATGCTTCCTACAAGCTGTTTCCCCCTGATTTGGCCACCTTTGGCTCCCTCGGTTCCATGTGCCTTTCAGCCTCCATGTGGCTGAGGGAAGGTGGAGCTCCTAGCTCCCGGTATCTGCTTTCTTCCTCTCAGCCCACGCATTCACCTCTCGAAAGATGGGCTCGCCCGCCTCCCTGTCTTTTCTAGCACACCTCTCCCTTGGGAAGGGCCCATAGAGTTTTGCCAGCTGCGTCTGTCACAAGATGGTAAACAGAGGCGGCTCCTGGGATTGTAGCCTGGAGTTTGGCTCCCAGGCTCTGTGCGTTTGGGCTTGTTTGGGGAACGCCAACCTCATTGTGTTTTCTGTTGGCACAGGGACTGCCGCCACGTCTCTGGTGCCAGCTGTACAAAGCTCCATACCAGATCATATATCTTCCTGACAGTTGAATACCTGGGACCAGTGCCTGAGCTCTCTTCCTTGGCAAGGGATTCCAGTTTGTCTCCACTCTTGTGTGCCGGAGCCCCATCAATATAGGCTCATGCTGGAGTCTTTGGCTAGGACAGCGGAAAAGTTGCTTAAGTCTCTGTGGCAATGTCAAACCTAGTGCTACCCATAATGCTTTGTGGCTTTTTCATGAGGAACCTTGCATCCATGAGGATACTGCAGACCTTCTTCAAGTTGGCAATGCATTATTATCATCATCATCAATAATAATAATAATATATAATAATAATATATAATAATACCAAACTCGTTCTCTAAAAGTAGATCCTTCTAGAGCAAAAATGGCACTGCCCTCACACAAGACAAGAAGGAGGCATGGCCAACCTTGGGGGAACCCCAAAATTTTCAGAAGTATTAAGACAAGATTTTAGAAAAAACAACTAAGAGCCCCTCCACCCCCAATCCAATAAGAATTAAGCATGGTCAGTGGCCAGAGAAAGCTGACTGACTGACTGCTGAGTAGGGATGTATGAAAGTCACTTACCTTTTCAAAGGGTGACATTCGCGGTGGGGGGGAGGCGCTCCATCCCTCCCCCCAAAATTTTCTCCAGCCAGCTCTGCTCCGTGGAGATTCCACGGACCCGCCAGCCAGGGCCACCCGCAGCCAGACATCTGGCCACTGGGCAGCCTGCAGGGACACAAATGGAGGCTGCCGTAGCCGCCGCCATTTGCGTCCATGTATTTTGCCATGATAGGCTACATAAGTATTTACATAGCCTATCACAGCAAAAAAACAACAACATACCAGTGAACGCAAATGGCGGTGGCTACGGCGGCCGCCATTTGCGTTCCCTTTTTGTTTTTGCCGTTTTAGCCTACGTAAATATTTACATAGGCTAAAACAGAAAAAAAAAGGGAACGCAAATGGTGGCCGCCATAGTAGGAGTGCATGAAAGCCACTTACCTGGTCTCGCAGCTTGTTCGCAGTGGGGGGGAGGCGCTTCGCTGCTCTCCCCCTGAAGTTCAGGCCGGGGGGGAGGCTTCCCGCCTCGCCTGGCCGAAATTCAGGCCGGGGAGGAGGCGCCTCGCCTCGCCCGGCCGCGAAATAAAAAGTTTAAAAAAAAACAATGCCCCCGTGATAGGCTACGTGACGATTAACGTAGCCTATCACGGCTAGATCTGCAAAGTCAGCCGTGATAGGCTACGTAAATCATCACATAGCCTATCACGGGTGACTTAAAAAAAAAAAAAAGCGCATACGCAAATGGTGGCCCCCATAGGGAGCCGCCATTCGCGTTCCTTATTTGGTCGCTGTAGTCTACGTAAATCTTTACATAGACTACGGCGAAAATAAGGGCAACGCTACGGCGACTATTTTCGCCGTAGTCTACGTAATCTTTACGTAGACTACAGCGACCAAATAAGGAACGTGAATTTTGTTGCAGGTCCAATTTGTTTGGTTGTTATCTTTATTCATTATCTATCCACAACCACTGATGTATGCAATGGCATGTTCTAGACAGTGGAGGCTGGTGGCTCCGATGTCAATGGCGCAGTAAATCCACTCCAGGTTTCAGTTAGAACCAGTCAGAGCTCTAAAGGAGCTATCCAAGGTGCTTCACACCTTTGATTAGGGATGTCAGAGAAAGCCGCAATGGAACCAAATGAGTTTGGACTTTTATGATTCCACAGCAGACTGGTTTTTCTCCTGTCAGGCAGATTCCATGGATGTGCAGACCGTTTTTCTAACCTTTGGGAATTTTGCACACATTTTGTCATAGAGAAATACACCAAAATTGTAAAAACCAACCAAAATGTACATTTTTCCCCATAGGCTAAAACTTGAAAATGTGTATTTTGAGGGGATTTGTGCATTTTTGCATGTGCAAATTTGGAAACTAAAAAAATCCAATTCCATGGATGGGCAGATGATGGAACGAAAGGCACCTGACAACCTGTGAAACACAGACAGAATGGATTTTACACAGTCTGTACACTGCTACTTTGGAGAGCTCCTTTAGAATTCTCACTGAAACTCGGAGTGGATTCACCACCCCTCTGATATTGGAGCCACCAGCCACCACTGTTTCTAGGGTAGAAAAGTGGGAGGACAAATCCCTGATCCAAGGAGTATCCACTGTATGATATAACAATGGGGAGAGATACTAAAAGGAGCAGAGGGCTGAGAGAGTCCATGTCACATAACTGTTCTGGGAGGGAGATCCAAATCTAAAGCACAGCAAGAGAAGAGGAAGGATGGAATGACTTAACTACTATAACCATCTCCCACTCAAGCTAGGAAGACAAAATCTGGCACATTTATAATTGACCCAGAGACAGTGAGAGTAACAAGCAAAATTTAATTAAAGCTGCAGCAGTTACGATTTTGAGGAGAACAAGTAACTCCCTGTCCCTGCCCCCTTTCTAGAACACTGTTGGCCTTCAGTGGGTTTCATCCAATTTCAGTTTGCATGTATTGAAGTTTCGGGGGATACAACTTCTGGCAGAAGAAACCAGATATTCTCCAGATTGGAGAAAAGGTGGTTGTTGTATGGATTTTCACCAATATTTACAACACTGGAGGGCAGGCAGGTTTGAAACCACTAAACAAATTCTGAAAAGATTTTGGAACACTTATATACTGTGTTTACCAATGGAGATGAGGTGGTGGGTTTGTAGCAGATGAAAATTGTGTTGCCATCTTGTGGAAGAGCCTTGAATGGTGTGCAGTGTGGCTTTCTGATTAAGGCTATACATCTGAAGCACCGCTACCAAGTCAAGAGTTGAGCTATGTGTGCAAAGAAAAGTTTTTCAAGTAGATTCATACCATTAACAGCAATGGATGTATAAACTACTACCCTTCCCCAAACTGGAAGGGTAGTAGTTTATACTACTCCAGGCGTTTTGGACTTCAACTCCCAACAGCCCCAAACAGTATAGTCAGTCATCAGGAATGCTAGGAGTTGTCATCCAAAAACATCTGTGAGGCAACAGATTGAGGAAGAGTGGTACACTCTGCTTGACAATGTTCAGTGCTTTGTGTCTTCTACCCTAAAAATGTGCTGTTGCTGTTTTTGTTTTGTTTTTTTAAATCCTGCAATTCAAATACTACAACAAGAAAAGCCAAATTCTGTGACTCGGATAAATGGTGCAAGTTGACCAGATTTGAATTATTGTTTTCTTACTTTTCATACTGTTTTCTGGTTTTGCAAGTCACACAGAGGAGCAAAAAACTATATAGGCCACAGAATCCCTGCCACCAACGAGCAAAAAAAGTTATTCTCCAGTTCCTGAAATTTCAGCCAGCATTGCACACACTTTCAAACCTATTTGTGTCCTGCAAGAGCTAGAAACTTGTTGTCTTTAAATGAAAGCTAAGAATCTCAGAAAACAGTTCTAATGACATATTCTTGGGTGGATGGGTGGGCTGGTTTTTTAGCCTTCCTGCAAAATAGCAGTCCTGATCCTAGCAGTTAATGGAATACCTTCTGGCTATATTTTGGTTCCATGTAATAACCTGATGTATTAGATGAGCATTCTGCCGAAATGTATGTACATTAGATATTTTGCAGATTTCATTGTGTTCTTTCTCCATTGATGTCAGTCTCTTCAGTGATGTTATTTACACTACTTACATTAGTGGTTCTGTATCCATCATATTGTTGTTTCTTCTGGTTGAAAAGAATGTTAAAATTCACATGATGTAACACCAATGTTGTGGCATGCGAATGTGAAAGGATATGCTTGATTTAAAAAAAAAGTGCATCATTCCCTCCCCCAACTACAAAATATTGTAATATTCTGCCTCTCCAAAGCCACAGCATGACTTCTGTATTTAAATCGATTTATCTATCTATCCACAAACGCACGCGCACATACAAAGCAGATAGCATTGGGTAAAAGTTTGCTGTGAATGGCAGCTGGCAACCTCTCTGAGCCCACAAAATGATATTAACATTTCATTATTCTAAGGTGAGATTTTTAAAACGGAATTTTAAATGTCACCCTGCTGTTTCGGAACACAAAAACCTTTAATTTTATGCAAATGAACAGCGAGGAGCTGAGTGCCTTAATGTAAACCAACACTTTCTTTGAACAAAGAGGTTGGAAGTGAACAAGAGAGAAGGAGAAAGAAAATATTCCCATAGATTCTTTAATTGCTGTCTCAAATTATGTAAATCCCAGCACTAGGCAGAATGCAATTATCCAGTGCCCCTCTCTGCCACCATTGCTAATGTCTAACAAACTATCGGTAGGTGACATTTAGTGGAGGTAATGCAAATGAGAATTAATTTTTTTCCCCAGACAAAGGGCAGTAGAAAGAGCACCTCCTTCATATACAGTAAAAGGAAACTGAAGAGCGTGTGTGTGTGTGTGCGTGCGCGTGTGGGGAGGCAGTAGCAGAAAGGCACCAGCAACCTGGAATAGCTGAAATGGGCAAGACACGGGTAGTGGAACTCAGAGGCACTGTTCGGTGTTCTCTCCCTCTGTCTCTCTGTGAAAAGGAGAAAAACTCTGCCATTTCCCCTTTTTCCTTTTAAATCCGCTGCTATTTTCAAAAGGTAGGAGGAATCTAATGGAAACCCCTCTAACGCCCTGGGTATTGTCAAGGGAGTGCTTGCAATTCATCACCTAGTTGCGTTGATAACTAGCAATATTTCTATGAAATATTCAGCCTGTGGCTTTGGCAACAGAGAGAGCAGAGAAGGGGCTATGTGTAAGAGTTTGGGGCTGGGGAGTTAGGGTGGCTGTATGTCCTCTTTTACAGAAGACAGCCCTCTGTTTTGAAGGTGTCCTCTCTTTGCAGGGCTGGACCTTGAAGCTGTGCAGTGACAGCACCTGGACAGCTCACCTGGTCACCAGGCTTTCACACTACGGTGGGATGTCCCATATTTCTATTTGCATGATAGTGATTCTGTCTAAATGTGCATCTATGCCTACAAATTAGCAAATGGCAAATGCACATTTTATACAAATGGGTGTCCTCTTTGTTCGGCAATGCGTTTCTTCTTTGGGGGCAATTCAGAAGTGTTCCCTCCCTCCCTCCCTCCCTCCCAGTACTGCCTGTTCATGGGTGTTGATTGGGGCGGTACTGAAATATATCCTACATCTGGAGACATTGGAGGAGATGGGAGTTTGGTCACAGATGGCGGCACCATTATAGTGAGGGTGGAAAAGCTGCACAAAAGCAAGGAAACCAGGTCAGGTGAAAGGGGGTGGGGGCAGGGGAAAGGTGTGTGACTATTTGGGGAGCCCAAGAGAGCTAGATGGGGACCCGAAGAGGGGTGGACTAAAACATTGGAGCAAGAGAATGATGATGCAAAAAACGGGGAAGAAATCTCTTTGGCCGAAGGGACACATTCCGATTTGGGAAACCATCTGGGAGCTGGGGGGGGGGGTGCTCCCCAACAAGTAGGTTCAAGTAGATAGAGCCATCCCATATTCTCTTTCATACACACAGCTATAGGCACGCACAACACACACACCTTCACTCATTCATACACACACAACACACACAGATAACCAGTGGCGGCTGATAACTCCAGTTCCAGAGGGCTGGTATTCCATTCAGGGTTTTAGTTACAACCAGCCAGAATTCTAAACATGCTATCCAAGGAGCTGAACCCATTTGGGGGATAAGGTTTAGCACCTTGTATAGCACTTTTAGAATTTTGGCTGGTGGTAGCTAAAACCCAGAATGGAATTGCCGCCCCTCTGGAACTGGAGTCTGCACGTAACATGATTGATACAGCCCCCAAACACACACACACGTGCCACATTCCTCACACACATGGCAATTCCACTTTTAAAAAGGCCTCCGTCAGCACCAAAGGAGGCCTTTTCAGAGCCTGACGGTGGCACGGGGTGGGCAGGAGGCAAAGGGAAGGCCACGGGCTGGGTTGGAAGGCCCCACAAGCTGGCTGAATGTTCCCTGCCCCTGTTGTACAGCATCAACTCAAGATGGCTTGTATGCATTGTTTTGCCAATGTGCATGGCAGTAACATGAAGGAGGGGTGATGCACATGGATTAAAAGGATGGACAACTGCAGCAGATGTCAACAAAGTGTATGCACTCCTGTTCAGGAATTAGTTTTAGAAGTCCTCTCAGGTGGGGCAGGAGACCTGTGGCCCTCCAGATGTGGCTAGACTCCAACTCCCATCAGCCCCAGCCAGCATGGCCAATGGCCAAGGATGATGAGAGGTGAGAGTTCAGCAACATCTGGACAGCTGACCACTGTTTTAGTTAAACCAGAATTAAGGGGGAATGGAACATGGAGCAGAAAAAGATTCTGAAGCATTACAGCAGAAGAATGGGGTGGGGAGGGGTGCGGGGAATCTACTCAGCCCTTTATTGGCCTCTCCATTGATTGGGCCTTGAGCATCATGTGCTGCATAGCTGGTTCAATTCCCCCTCTCCCCACCTCTGTTTTTAGGCTGGGAAAATGAAATGAGAAATAGCCTGAGCAGTCAGCAAATGATGTACATTGCGAGTGAGCGGCGAGAATCCATGCACATTGTCTCAGAGTGGGATTGGGAAACATCACATGGAGACCATTTTAGAGAGTAATGGGCAGAGAAAACCCTATTTCTCTTACACATTGACAACAACTTTTTCTCCCCGCCGGCTCTTCCGCCATCTCGATGGCAGGCCGGCTGGATGCTCCTGGAGGTGAGGCTGCAGGCTGCAAAGGCTGACAGCGTCTGTTCACGACAGCTTCAAAAAGTGTGGCAATTAACTCATTGTGTTAATCACCATGGGTAGATGAACGGCTGGGCTCTGTTTCCCCCTTCCTTTTCTTCTTTCCATTCTGTGAAAGCAGGGCATTTCCACGGCAAACATGTGATGTTCGAATTTGTTGAGGTACTCCGAATCCCTCCCTGCAGCTCATTCTGCTTTGTTCGCATTCCCAAACGCAAGCATCATTTTTTCCTGGAAAAACCTGCATTTTTAAAGGTGTGCATGCAAAACGTTCACTATCCTCCTGTAGGCTAAGCTGTAGAAATGTGGATTTGCAGGGGAAATATGCCTTTGCGGAAGTGTGCACTGGCAAACCCAAACACAAGTTTGAAAAATTGCAAAAATTTCCCAAGAATTGCACTCCTGCCCGTGTTCAAATTCGGGGTTGGAAACGGGACATGTTTACATTGTGAACTTAAATGAAATTCATGTACATCCCTATTTCCAGGTGGCTTTTTGAGTGGGAGGCAACTGTCTTCCCACCTCCATTCTTAGTTGGCATTCACAGCTAGGGATGTACGAAATACTTACCTCCAGGTTCTGGGGGTGTCCACGTTGGGGGGGAGGCAATCTGTCCCTCCCCCCGGAATCCTCCCTGGCCAGCTCTGCTCCACGCAGAGTCCGTGGAGCTGCCGGCCAGGCCCTTCCACAGCCAGACTTCCGGGCTGCGGCCACAAATGGTGTTCAGCATAGGGGATGCCATTTGTGTCCCTGCTTTAGCCGTGATAGGCTACGTAAATATTTACGTAGCCTGTCACAGCTAAAGCAGGGACACAAATGGCGTCCACTACTCTGGATGCCATTTGCGGCCACAGACTGGAGCAGTGGATGGCAGCGGACAGACTGGACTGGACAACAGCAGGTAGGGTCCATCTGGGGGGGATTTCAGGGGGTAGGGGGGTAGTCCGTTCCACCATGGACTCCGGGGAGGTGGATTCTAAAGCATCTGGCCTCACTGGAGTCCGTGGCAGATTTCCCCGCCATCCCTATTCACAGCTACATTAAAGTCCAGCTCTAGCCCATCTAGGCAGAGCCATGAAGGGGCAACACAAATAGATAAGGGCTACAGGATGACACCTAAAGCCCTTCCCACCTGGTCTTGTGTAACTTCTACTCATGCTACTTCCTAATTGCTCCCCATGCAATTAGGAACCCTAGAAGATACACCAGAAGGTGGAGAAGGTGGCAGGGGGCACACAGCCCTGTTTACCAGTTGTGTTGCCTCCCCTTCAGGGCCACAAAGCCTAAATAGGGCTGGTGTGTGTTCCCAAACACAGTCTCAAAGGTGCTTGTAATGGCCCTTGTGGAGGCGAAAAACTGGTTTTATTTCTATCTCTTCCCAAAAATTGTGGATCAGACCAGAGAAAGGCAACTTGTGTCCATCCAGTGCTTATGGCCTACAACTACGCATGTTGAAGAAATCCGCCATGGATTCAAATGAGTTCGTATTTCAGTGATTCTTAGGGATGTACGAAAGTCACTTACTTTTTCGACGGGGTGATTCGCGGTGGGGGGGAGGTGCTCCGCACCTCCCTCCGAAATCCTAATCCGGCCAGCTCCACTCCATGGAGATTCCGCAGAGCTGCCGGCCGGGGCTGCCCGCAGCCGGACATCCGACCGCTGGGCAGCCTGGAGGGAAAAAAAACCAAAACACCCACATACGCAAATGGCGGTGGCTACAGTGGCCGCCATTTGCATTCCCTTTTTTTCGCTGTTTTAGCCTACGTAAATATTTACGTAAGCTATTACAGCGGGGGTGGGGAGAAAGGAACGCAAATAGCACCCACTACGCTATTTGCATTCCCCTTTTTTTTGCCAGAATAGCTTACATAAATATTTATGTAGGCTAAAACAGCGAAAAAAAGGGAACACAAATGGCGGCCGCCATAGCCGTCGCCATTTGCGTACACGGTTGGGGTTTTTTTTGCTTGCCGTGATAGGCTACGTAAATACTTACATAGCCTATCACAGCCTCCACAGGGACGCAAAAGGCATCCCTGCATTAGCTGTGATAGGCTACGTAAGTATTTACGTAGCCTATCATGGCTATGATGAAGAAGCATGGCGGCCGCCATTTGCAAGTCAGCGCAGACGGCAGCAGGTAAGTGCTCCATTTCACATGCCTTTCGTGGGTTGGGGGGGCAGGGGCTTTGTTCTGCCATGGATTTCGGGGGACCGAATGCACTGGCATTTGGCCTCACCGAGATCCGTGGCAGTATTCTCTGACATCCCTAATGATTCTGCAGAAGTCCAGTTTTCCCAAGTTGTGTGGATTCCACAGACTTGCAAAAACATTTTTTACTTGGGGTGGGGGGATTTGCACAAATTCACTCATGCTCTAATGCACATTATTGCTAATGCACACTTGCACTAATGTGTACCTGTGCCAAGGTGCAATTGCACAAGTGGAATGAAGCTCTTGTGCACACACACACCCAATCTAATTCCGTCGATGAGTGGACAATGGAACGGAAGACACCGGCAATCTGCAAAATATAGACAAAACAGATTGAACAAAATCCATTAATCCCTTCCTACAACTCCCATGATCTCCCACCATTGGCTATGCTGACTATGCTGGGAGTAGAAATGTCAGAGGAATCTGTCCAGGGGGTCAAGCCCATCGAGTTGTTGGTGGCTTGACCTCACGGACTCCAGCTTGCTTGTCCGCGAGCTGCCCTGACGTGGAGTTTGCCGAATTGGGCCTCAAGAGTAGGGATGTACGAAAGTCACTTACATTTTTACGAAATTGATTCAAGGTGGGCAGGAGGCACTCCGTCCCTCCCCCCCGAAATTCTGGCTGGGGGGGGAGGCGCTCCATCCCTCCCCCCCAAATCCTGGCCGGCCGGGTCTGCAAATGGCGGCGGCCATAGCCTCCGCCGTTTGCGTCCCTGCAGTCAGCCGTGATAGGCTACGTAAATATTTACGTAGCTGATTTAAAAGGGGAAAAAAGTGCGTACGCAAATGGCGGTGCCCATCGGCGCCGCCATTTCCGTTCCATATTTTGACACGTCTTAGTCTACGTAAACATTTACGTAGACTAAGACGGCGAAAATAAGGGGAACACAAATAGCGTAGCGTCTACTCTATTTGCGTTCCCCTTATTTTCGCCGTCTTAGTCTATGTAAATGTTTACGTAGACTAAGACGTGTCAAAATAAGGAACGCAAATGGCGGCGCCCATGGGCGCTGCCATTTGCATATGCACATTTTTTTTCTTTTTAATCAGCCGTGATAGGCTACGTAAACATTTACATAGCCTATCACAGTATTTTTTTAAAATCTAGCCATGATAGGCTACGTAAATCTTTATGTAGCCTATCACTTTTTTTGTTTTTGTTTTTTTTTTCCTGGAAATGGTGGCGGCGGCAGCCTGTCGGAAGACTGGCCGCTGCAGCTGCCGCCGCCGCACTGCCGCCGCACCGCCGCTGGAGCCGCCGCCGCCAGGAAGATCTGCCCAAGGTAAGTCCCGTCCTGGGGGGGGGCGGGGGGGCAGACCGTTTCGCCACCGATTTCGGGGGGCCGAATGCGCTGGCATTCGGCCTCCCCGAGATTCATGGTGAAATTCTCTGACATCCCTACTCAAGAGGGCCAGATTTTCCCCATGCCAGACATCCCCAGATGGGTACTGTAGGACAAAACCTCTGGAGGGCCATGAGTTGCCCACACCTGGATCAGATGTTCTATTGATCCCTTCCATCCTTTCCGTTGCATTGAGTGAGGATCTCGTTGGTTTCTTTTTTAAAAAAATGTGCCAACATTCTCACATTTCTTCATCAAAGGGATGGAAAGATCTCAAGATTTCAAAACAGTGGATGTGGGAGAAAGCAGAAGGAAGAGATTCAGCCACCCCTACCCTTCAGGTCCTTCATGAAGAATTGCTCCCTTCTCTTAGAGTCCATCGCTGCTGGCAAGCACTGCATTCCCTAAACGTAGTCTGCTTGCTGGCTTTGGGATTGTCAAGGGCTGTGGCCTGCCCGAAATACTGTCTGAACATGCTGCATCTCTTTCTAAGGGCTGTAGGAACACAAAGAGATGCACAGCAAGAGGAAGGGGGGAAGCAAACAGGGAGGCATATCACCCGCAACCGAATGAGAGGCAGAATGCAAAGCACCGCAGCGTTTAAAATATGCAGGTCGCTGGTAGGGGCCTTCCCAGTGTAACGGCATGCGCCTCAAGTCAAGCAGGTCAATTGCTATTTGTCAGAGGGAACCACAGCTGAGGCCTGAGGCTCAGTGCTGATCACGATGTGGCCCCCTCTGAACTGACCCAGCCATTTAGCCTTTTCTGAGAAATATTCACAGAAAGGTCAGCAAATGTTTTGTGACAGGATGCGATCGCATCCCCCTAACCCCGTGAGCTCCTGCTGTCTACCTCCCCTATTCTCCCAGCTGCTCAACCTCATGAGAGTGGCAGGCTTGGGTTGCTAAGGGGACAGGGGGGAGCACAATTGGACAGGAATGTCCTTTGCAGAAGACTGGTTGAAATGCATGGCAGCAGCACAAAACGGTGCCTCTTGTTCTGCATGTCTCCACGTTAATTACAATTAGCAAAGTCTGGGATTTGGGAGAGTTCCCGAAGGCTGGGGACTGGAAAGAGTTTATTTCCAAACTCACTGGGTGAATCTGGAAATGAACCCACCCAGTCAAAACCCCTGAGCCCATGATGAGTTGAGCTCCTAACTGCTCTGCGGTTCAGGCGTGGTTTGTAACAGGCTTGGCCTGATCCCAACTGCCATTCCCCATCATTGCAGCTGCCCTTCTCCACTCAAAGTTACCTGTAGCAGCAGCGAGGACGACTGGGGAGGATGACCCTGGGGCCCCCATTAAACTCTGGAATCGTGCTGCAACTAAGGATGTATGAGAAATTCATTTCAGTTTGTTTTTGACCAAAATTTACCAAGTTTGCACCTTCCGGACTGAACACAGACACCTGCGGTTGAAGTCTGTACATTTCCAAGCTTGCAGTGTCGTTCATAGACCCTCCAAATGTGTCCAACAACATGTGTCCATTTGAAAAATGCACATAAAATGCATACTTGTGAAAAATGCACACAAATATGCTTTAATCAATGGGAGAAGAATGCATACCTGTCAAAGATGCACTCAGTCGATGTGCCTAGGTGCAACAGAGTTCCAAGTACCAGTTGCTTTGGGAAATTAAAGGTCCTGTGGCTCCCAAGTCCTTAACACTGGGAAATGCAGTTTCCTAAGGTTTCCAAGTCCTTAGTAAGGTTTCATCTTGGCACTTGGGACACTGCTGTGGCAACATTCTAGGTATGATGGAGGTTCCAGCACCAGAACTCCCAACTGTGTGACTTCACTTCACTTCACATACACACACACACACACATTCAAGGAATGCACAAGAGTGGTTATGGGACCTTTTGAGTTGGCCCACCTGGCAGCTGTGCCCATCCATACCCTGACTGTGCACGAGGAGAAGCTGTACACGTGACGCCATTTCCTCCATCAATACACTGGGTGTGTTTGTATGAACCCTCCTTTTGCCACCATTAGGTAAGTGTCAGTGTGGCAGGGGAACTGGGGAGGGTTGGAGGAAGGCATTCAGCCCTCCAATGATCTCATTGGGTCTGCAATGGGATCTGAACTTCAGAACAGGCTCGGAAATCCTACTGTCTACTTTCTGATCTATTTGGGGCCTTGCCGATCTCTGGCATCAATGGAGCTTACACAGGAGAAGCTGCTGAATGGTGCGCCGTGTTCCTTCCAGTGGGGATTGCAGGGGCCTGGGAACCCTTGGGGACTATAATCCTGGCTTACTATATGCATTGCATACACAGGTGCTGTCCCATGTAAATCAATGGGACTTGCCCATGACAAGTTCCCATTCACTCTGCTTGTGTAAAACCAAGTGATCACAGCTGATGTCAAGGGTCGGCCTGGTTGGGCACCTGCCAAGGGCCCACACCCCAGCAGGGGCCCACTGACAAGAGCCCCCTGGAGTTGCTCCTCCTCTTCGGCATTGCAAGCTGCATGTTCCCCTGCCTCTTAGTTTGGCCCAGACAACGGCGGTGGTGAGAAGGAGGAGCAGGAGATGCCGTGGTCTCCTTGCTCGCCGGCGCTCTGCCTGTCAAGCAAGCGACGGCAGTGATGAAAAGGAGGTGGAGGAGAAGCTAGAGCAGCTGGGGACAATGGCAATGCGAAGGTAAAGTCACTGAGGGAGGGGGCCCATGGAGGGAGTCTTGCCCAAGGGCCCTCAAAAGCCTGGGGCTGGCGTTGCGTGTGGTGCAAGCTAGAGATGGAAGACCTTTCTGAAGCTCTCCTTGGATTAGCCTGGGCATTTCCCAAGTTTGGGAGGAGGGGGGTGTTGGAAAGCCTTCCAACCTGACTGACCAGTGCCAGCTCCAAGTTGGGGGGGGGGTGCGTGTGCTTGGGCAGGGGAGGCTGGTGTCTCTGATTCCAGTGGGGTGGACATTCCATTCTGGGTTTTAGTTACAACCAGCCAGAAGTCTAAAAGAGGTATTCAAGGAGCTGGACCCTTTGGGGGGATAGGTTCCAGCAGCACCTTGGATACCTGTACAAGGAATGGGATCTCCATCCTACCAAAATCGGAGCCACCAATCTCCCCTGGGCTTGGGCCAGGTGCCGTCAGTGGGCCCCTTCCTCTCCAAGGTACCACTGCCCAGTTGCTTGGCCTCTGCCTCTGGGCCCAGTCCGCACAGCTGTCCAAAGAGAGAATACAAAGCAAGAGTGGAGGACGTGATTCCATCTCCTCACTCTTGGAGGACAGGTAGCGAGAGCAAGCAATAAGAGCTGCAGGACCAGGAAGCTTCAGAGAGGGACAGTGTTGCACTTGCAGTGGGCAGCAGGTCTATCTGGAGAATAGCAATGGAGGCATGCATGGAAAATAGAGGAGGGAGAATTTTCCTTGCCTCCCTCCTTTTGCTCCATTGCCCTCTCTCACTGGGTGGCAGCATGCAGGAGCTCTTTTTTATTATTTATTTTATTGCATGTATACCCCGCCTTTTTTCCTCTTGCAAGGAACCCAAGGCGGCTTACATCATCCACCTCCTCTCCATTTTATCCTCACAGCATCAACCCTGTGAGGTGGGTTGGGCTGAGAGTCTGTGACTGGCCCAAAGTCACCCAGTGAGCTTCCATGGCTGAGTGGAGACTAGAACCCGGATCTCCCAGCTCCTAGTCCAACACTCTTGCCACTACACCACACTGGCTCTTACAAGAACTACATCACCCACAGGCCTCTGTGCTCTGGCACAACAGAGCGATGGGGCAGAGACAGGGAGAAAGGGCGTTCCCTCCTCTCTTTTCCCCATGGGTCTCTGCCATGGCTGTTCTTCACTCTGCCCAGCGGGGTGGCCAGTTACGCATCGCCAAAAAAGAGGACGCCAATGTCTATAAAAATGGCATATGCTAATTTATATGTATAGACATACATTTAGACATAATTATTATAATTTAAAGATAAAGGCATTACATCTCATCATAGCATGGAAGACTCTGATCAGGTGATCTGCTCAGGCTGTGTCCCAGGTGCTAATTGTCGATGGCCAACTTCAATAGGAATGTCCACATTTTGTGAAATCTGTCCCATGTGTGTTTTGTGGATTGTGTGGTGTCATTTGTTCTGACATCCATTCACAAACTGATTCGATTTTTTTCATTATGCATAAAATACACAAATAATTCCATAAGACATTTTGCAACAATTTACATAATGTACATTAGTACGTAACATTTAGCGTATTGTCCTTCATTCCATTAAACGTTTTCCCACGTATATTTTCCAGTCCCAGCAGAAATGTGCGTATTTTCCTACAAATAAATTTGCACACATTTTGGGAAAGTAAAAGAAAAAAGAAAAAAGATCTGAACATTTACAGACGCCATGCTGCCTGTGGAGGCCAGTCATTGGCACATTCTGAAGGTTGGATTCTTAGAAATCTGAATTCATTTTAGTCCTTTTCGAATTTCTCCAGCATGAAGGCCTTTTAGCTTTCCCTTCTGATGGTTCTTGAACTTGAAACTGGACTTGTGCTGGACAGCCCTTCAAATGGAGGATGCTTTCAAAATGGCAGCTCTTCATACAGAGAATTGTCCTCTATAAAAGAGGACTCATGGCCACCCTACAGCCAGTTTCAAGGGAAGGAAGGGGATGTTTTTGGTGAAGGTGGTAGCGAAGATGGTTTTTCATGAGGAAAGGCGTCGAAACCAAGAGGGAGATGCCAGGAATTATTCTGTGGCTCAGATTGTAATCCAAGCCAGAGAAGAATGGGAGGCTTGCAAAGTTTGCCCTACATTTTCAGTCTAGCTAATGAACCCCCAAAGACAATTTCTGAACCCAACCTTGATGAACTTCACTGACATCTCTAGCAAGAATCAATTGGCCCTTCCATACCCCACTGACTAGAAATGAAAGAGTATGGCATGAATCACACAAACTGGTGCATTTTTTAAATCCTCAGTGACTACATGTTTTATTTATTCTATTAAAAAGTTATATTGGTCTTGTTCTTGTGCCAAAGGATTAGACACCTGATTGTATTATGAGTTAATAATGAGTGTGTGTGTGTGTGTTTTAAGGAAATGATCCAGTTATGGAGGTCTCAGGCATTTGTAAGCTCTCAGGGTCTTAAAGGAAGTGTATTACTTACCTTATCGAGACAAGTAAATTGGGTTAAAGGCCTGCGGAAACAGAGACAAGGGGGAGTGGGGGAAGAAAGATGCTGTGCTTCTAGACTGCAATGTTTGAAAATAATACGATGAAAGAAGCTAAATGTTTCAAGCTGAACAAGCGAAGGAAAGAGCATAAAGTAGAAAAACAGAGAAGGACGAAATGCTGACATGACTGGTAAAACAACAACAAAGAAACACCAATCCATATGGGACCCACTTCTCCCTAATGGATATGAAGCACATATGTAGCAGGACATTCTCTTTCTTGCACTGTACCACTTCAAACGGCAGGAAGGGGAGCCCACCATTTGCATACGCAATATTGCAAGACTCCGTGCACAGAGATTTGGTCCCAGTGCACAGAGGGCCTCTACTGGCCCCACACCACCATGGGCCGGCCAGCACACGCCGGCCCTCACATTCAGTGCACCACAGGGCTTTCATGTCAAACCTTTGATGCTCGTGTGTGTTAGACTCCTTGGTCCCCTGCGCATGGAATCCCTGCACATAGAAAGCTAGTGTGTCAGAGAGAAGAGTTTTAGCTTAACTAGATATCTAAATGCAGGGATTCCCCCTGCCCCCGCTGCCCAACGTGGGAGAGTACTTTGACAGCACAATCCTATACATCTCTACTCAGAATTACGTCCCAGTGAATTCAGTGGGGCTTAAGTGGGTACAGGATTGCATTTCAAGTGTCCTGAACTTTGACTGGATGGTGTCATCAGTCTGGCTGATAAATTTTAAGGAAATTAATAGTAAATGTGAGCTTACCAATGTCACAAATCTGGCAGGAAGGTTGGATCCAGGTTTACACTGGATCACCTGCACTAATGGAAGCTGACTTCCTCTCTTCCTCCTTCCCATGGCAGCCTGTCCAGCCCCCTGAAAATGCTACACAGAGGGTCAGGGGACCTGTTGGATTGGGAAATGCTATGGTGTGGGGGAGTGGGGGGGGGGATCTCCACAAATAGGGCATGTGGACGGAGCCCTTCTGAGAATGATGTAAAAAAACCACCAAACAACTAAATTGGAATTAGGAGAAGATCAACCGAATCACTAGAAGCTATTTGGAGTTAGGAGAATGTGCTACGGATAGCATTTTTCTGCTGACAGAATGAGATTCCTCAGTGTGGACAAAGCGTTTTTTCTCTGAAGTCGCCCTAAACAAAGACAAACGAGTCCAAAAGAAACTGACCAAGTGAGCCCACTGCAACTTAAAAGTCCACAAATAACGAGCAAATATTCCAGGTTCTGAGACATCCATTACCAACTTGCCTACATGGGGTGATGACCTGATTAATTGATATTTAATTGATTGTCCTGCCAGCCTAGGACTTTATCGTGTGTTGATTGTTTTGCAGACTATTACCAAAATGGTTGAGGGACAGTTAGTGCAAAATCCATAGGAGCGTCAGCAAGAGACCAGTAACCCCATTCAGAGTCAACCGGAAATGATAGGTCTGTTACATGCTTGCGTCTTGCAGCAGGAAGAAAATGATCATTGGATAATGAACAAAAAAAGTAGGGATGGCGGAGAATTTCTCCCCGAAATTTCGGGGGGCCGAGCGCCAACGTGTTCGGCCCCCCGAACAAGTTTCGGGGAGAAATCCTCCGAACCCCCCCGCCCCCCGCACCCCCCCCCCGGGACGGGACTTACCTTCGCCGAATGTCCCTCCCGGCGGCGGGTCTGGCCGGCGGTTCGGTGGGTGTTCGAGCGGGGCGGGAGCGGCAGCCGGTCTTTCGACCGGCTGCCGCCGCCGCCATTGCAATAAAAGAAAAAAAAAACGCCCCCTGATAGGCTACGTGACGATTAATGTAGCCTATCATGGCTAGATTTGTAAAGTCAGCCGTGATAGGCTACGTCAATTGTCACGTAGCCTATCACGGGTGACTTTAAAAAAAAAAAAAGCGCGTACGCTAATGGCGGCCCCCATAGGGAGCCGCCATTCCCGTTCCTTATTTGGTCGCTGTAGTCTACGTAAAGATTTACGTAGACTACGGCGAAAATAAGGGCAACGCTATTTGCGTTGCCCTTATTTTCGCCGTAGTCTACATAAAGATTTACGTAGACTACAGCGACCAAATAAGGAACGCGAATGGCGGCTCCCTATGGGGCCGCCATTAGCGTACGCGCTTTTTTTTTTTTTTTAAGTCACCCGTGATAGGCTACGTGACGATGTACGTAGTCTATCACGGCTGACTTTGCAAATCTAGCCGTGATAGGCTACGTTAATCGTCACGTAGCCTATCAGGGGGCGTTTTTGTTTTTTTTTTAAAGTTTCGCGTTCGCGGCCGGGCGAGACGGGAAGCCTCCTCCCCGGCCTGAATTTCAGCCGGGGCGAGGCGGGAAGCCTCCCCCCGGCCTGAATTTTGGCCGGGGCGAGGCGGGAAGCCTCCCCCCCCGGCCTGAACTTCGCGGGGGGAGCAGCAAAGCGCCTCCCCCCCACCGCGAACAAGCTTCGGCGAAAGGTAAGGGACTTTCGTCCACCCCTAAAAATAAGACCCCTTCTGGATCAAAGAAATCAACCCAGCCTCCATCTTGTTTCCAACACTACCCAGAAAGATTACTGTTTTTAATGTTCTTGGGGGGGGGGGTTAACTATTGCTAAAGTTGTTATTGTTTTATACTACTGTGGACAACCTTGATGGCTTTTTCACAAATAAGGCAGTAGATAAATGTTAATAATAAATAAACCAACTCTTATCCAGTGTCCTTGTTTCCTATAACGAACAACTGGGTGCCTGTAGGAAGCTGACAAGCAGGATGTGATGGCAGAAGCTCCTTGCACCTGAAACAGAGGTATGCTGCTCTTGAACATGGAGGTTCTGTTTTGGGCTCTTCTTAGGTGCAGCTAGGTGCTGCTAAGTTTTATGTCTTGGGGATGCCAGTCCTCTTGGCCTCTATCTTGTGTAGGCTAAATGTGATATTTCACAGGGCATTGGTGACATGCTTTCTAGCCCTAGAGTCACAGCCTTAAGGGATAGTCGTTTGATCTTTTACCCTCTTTGTTCTTCTACACACCAAGTCCAATATGGCTGTCTTTCTAGGCCCAGTGTGCTGTAGTGGTTGGAGTGATGGACTGGGAAATGAGAGATCTGGGTTCTAGTCCCCACTCAGCCATGAAGCTCAGTGGGGGACTTTGGGCCAGTCACTGATTCTTAGTCTAACCTACCTCACAGGGTTGTTGTGAGGATAAAATGGAGAGGAGGAGGATCATGTAAGCTGCCTTGGGTTCCTTGCATGAAGAAAAAATGTGATAATAAATGAATAAATAGGGAAGAGGCCCAGTTGTCTTTCCAGAACAGCCTTCCCCAACCTGGTGCCCTCTAGATGTCTTGGACTTGGGGTTGGGAAGGAATTTCACTGGAATTTCAGGTCCACATTCTTAAGTGACCTGACCACATTTGCACTTCCTCGGCTAATATGTAGATCAGAACACAGTCCGTATTCTGGATTGTACATTTCGCTCAGTTTTTTCTTGGCTCAAAAAAACTGTACAAAAAATGCATAGGGAAAGTGGCGTGCAAAATCTGTATGTTAGGGAAAGTTGCATTCGAAAATAAATGCAAAGTTCCATGCAGGGTTTTCTTTTTTAAAACATGCACATTCACACCGTGATACAGAAATTGGACGGAATGGATTTCGGATTGATTTCATGCAAAAATGGTATTGGCTGGTTGTAGACCAATTTTTCCATCACTAGTTAGACTACTAATGCTTTCTCAGGCACATGTCTTCTGAGAAATGTCCCCTCAGCTCTAAGTAGAGCCCGCCTTTCTCTCCCCTGCCCCTGAGACATTTGCTAGTCTTGTTGGAACTCGGTTGACTCCATTCAGAATTTCATGCACTAGGAACCCCAGTGTTTGCTTTGGATTTTTTCTTCAGGTCAGACATGACAACAATCTAGGGAAGTGGCTAGATGTTGGACTTTGGCTGACAGAAGCCCAGCTGCAAATCTCTGCTCACCCATAAAGTGTATCGGGTCACCTTATGTCCGTCACTCTCTCTTGGTGGCCTAACCTGCCTCACAGTAGGGATGTTGGTGGAATCTGCAACAGAACCAAACGAGTTTGGATTTTCATGAATCCAACCCTTGGACTTGCAGACCGGTTTTCTAACTTTCCCGAATGTTGTGCAAGTTTTGTAGTTGAGAAATATGCAATTAAAAAAAATGTGCATTTTCCCTATAGGCTAAAGCATTTTTATTTATTTATTTATTATTACATTTATTAATCGCCCATCTGGCTGGTCACCCAGCCACTCTGGGCGATGTACAGCATATAATAAAACAGTTTAAAACAATAAAATTCTACAATAAAAACATTTTCTAAAATACCCTAACCCACCCCAAATGCCTGCCTGAACAACCACGTTTTTAATGCACAACGGAAGCTCATTAAAGAGGGGGTATGATGGAGTTCCCTTGGGAGGGAGTTCCACAGAGTGGGGGCTACCACAGAAAAGGCCCACAGAAAAGCATGCATTTGGGGGGAATTTGCATTTTCACATGCATGAATTTGAGCAAATTCAGAAACAAAAAATCCAATTCCGTCGATGGGCAGATGATGGAATGAAAGGCACCTGACAATCCACGAAACACAGACAGAATAGATTTTACACAGTACCTCACAGGATTGTTGTGAGGATAAAAGGGGGAGATCATGCCTTGAGCTCTTTGGGAGGAGGGCAGGATAATGATACAGATCTTGTTTATCTAAGAATTTTCCCAAATAAACCTTACTGCCGTTTTCTAGTTTTGAAACCCTTTGGAGGAAATGTCAAATTTTGACTGAGGTGTCACTGCAATTCTGCTTCCATTTTTCCCAGGTTCCAACTCCCAGTTCCTGAAATTCCCAAGTTCAAATGTCACCTCAGGTGCAATTTTTGATGTCCGCTCTAAATGTGGGCTAGGAAATCCTTTCTACTTTCTATTTCAGCTCATCCACAAACCCACTAAGTACCCTGGGACAAGCTACAATCCTCTCAGCATAAGCTCCCCATCTTCAGTATGGAGATAATAATAATAATATTGCCCTGCCTGACAGTAAGAATTACTGAGGTGGTGTCTGTGGAGAACTTTGAAAGCTCAAAATGCACAATATAAATGCTAAGCATGATGCGGATGAGGTGTTTGGGAAGACCAGAAAGCTATTCTGTGGCAATGACTGGGTGCAGGAGAAGTGATGCTGTCCCACCACCCCATATTACCCTAGCGTCCGCTTGAATCAATACCCAGAAAAAGCACCAAGCCTCAGAATGGATGAATAACTCCCCCCACCCCGAAATCTGATCTGACAGAGAGGCTGTGGTCACTTCCCGGTCAGATCTTGCATTTGCTTATGGAAATGTTGCCACTGTCCTCCCGTCTTTCTTGAAAGTGAGGCCCAGACCTCAATTATTCGAAAGCCACTGTGAACCTGAGGATGGAATTGCACAGCTGTACCAATGCTACCCCCTTGTGACCAGAACAGATGAATCCAGTCGAGTTTCTAATGTGATGCTGCTCTCTCTTGCAAGGAAGGGAGAAGCAGCTGAAGTGGGAAGGGCTGTTCTTTCAGGGACATGGGAACAGACTGGGACAGACAGAGGGATTCAAAGAGAAATGTCTCAGAGCAATTGTCAGGCCTTTCCCCTTCAGCAGGAAATTTGCTCTGGATAACAAAACCTGCTGTTTCCCTTTGGAATTTGGAATTCCTTCCTCCCTTCCTCCATCCCTCCTTTTAACTACTTTGTATATCTTTCCCTGCCAGCTTCTTTCTTTCTCTTTCTAATCAACCAGTCTCCCTCCATCCCTCTCTCCCTCTCTCCCTCCCTCCCTCTTTTTAATTACTTTGCCTACCTACATCCTATCCCCACTCTTAAAAGAAAATATATATATATTGAGTTTTAATTACATATTTTCAATGTAATCAGTGAGCACGTAAAAATATTCTAACAAAACACAAACATTACATAGGAAATCCAATTACAGTCACCTGGGATCACAGGAGTTTCAATATATTAATAACCTTATATTTATCCACAGAAGTTCTTCAAGGGTTTAAGATTCAGTTGTAATTACTGAAATGTATCTTTCCATATCTGTCGATGACATGATGGTCCCCACTCTCTCTTTTCAACTATCCTTCTTTCCTTCCTTCCTCCTTTTAACCACTTTCTATATCTTTCCCTGCCAGTTTCTTTCTTTCTTTCTCTCTCTCTCTCTCCAATCAATCTCCCTCCCTCCCTCTTTTCAACTACTTTGCAAATATGTTTGCCTGCCTACCTCCTATCCCCACTCGCTCTTTTCAACAATCCTTCCTTCCTTCCTTCCTTCCTTCCTTCCTTCCTTCCTTCCAGAGCTATGTAGCTCACTCCTATGCATGCTTGCTTAGTGCTAATGCTTACTCACTAATATGTGTATTTAGGATCACAGCCATAGCCTGTTCCACAGCAAAATGAAACGTCTTCCATTTAAAACCCCAGTCAAGGTGCCACTGGATTTTGCCTGAAGTAACATTTGAAGTGAATTTCCTGTGCTTTACCCATTAAAAAACAACAACAACACCCCACTATGATGGAAGCAAAGAAAGTCTTGATCAGACTACTGAGAGTCTCTGGAGGTTTCTATGCATCCCAATGTGGCTACAGAGGGGGACCATGGCTCAGTGACAGAGCCCCTGCTTGGCAAGCGGAAGGTCCCGGGTTTGATCCCCAGCATCTCCAGGTAGGGCTGGAAAAATTCTTGCCTGAAAGTGAAAACCTGGAGAGCCACTGCTGCCAGTCAGTGTCAGCAATACTGGGCTAAGGATCTGACTCAGTATAAGGCAGCTTCTGATGTTCCTAAGGGTGCCATGCCACTAATATTCAGCCAAAAGGGAAAAAGAAAGAAAGAAAGAAAGAAAGAAAGAAAGAAAGAAAGAAAAGGAATACCTTGAGCAAAAACAGCTGAGGATTTTCAAGAGAACCCACGAGTTTGAACAAGAGAAGGGCAATTTCACAGGTGAGGTTCTACATATCCCCAGTTCCAGCACTTCCCTCTCAGAATACGATGCTTGTGTCTGAGAACTGGTGTAGTATGGTACTCAAGAGGGTGATCCATGATCGAGAAAGCTTGGGTGGCAGCTGGAGATGCATGCTAACACCTGCCCTGGCGCCGTTCAAAACACTATTCTGGTGTCCCACAATGCCCCAGAGTGATGCTGCACTAGGGGCATTGTGGGAAATTAAAATGGCAGGGAGGGGAGTTTCTGGGGCCATTAGCTGAATGCTTTTTGGAGGTGGGGGAACTATAGGAACCTGTGAATCCCACCTGCTTTTCTCATTGAATCTGACCGGTGGGAGAGTCAGGGCAGATATAAGGGAGTCCTTCTTCACTCAGTTGCTTTCTCGTTTCTCCCACATCCATTTCTTTTTTAAAAAATCTCAAGCTCTTTCAGTCACGTTTATGATGAAACTGCAAATATTGGCAAGTCCTTATTATAAAAAACCTAACCAAATGCAATTCTCACCCATTCCTAGCCTCAGCCAGTATGGCCAATAGTTAGGGATGATGGGAATTGTGGTCCAACAACATCTGGCAGGACACAGTTCCCCACTCCTGATCATAGAATCATAGGGTTGGAAGGGGCCTACAAGACCATCGAGTCCAACCCCCTGCTCAGTGCATTCCCAGGTAGTTTCCCATCCAAGTACGAACCAGGGCTGACCCTGCTTAGCTTCCGCGAGCAGATGAGATCGGGCGCATTCCAGCCCTTTGCTCATGTAATGTGCTTTGAAAAGTCAAAAAATCACTCTATAGATGTTGTAAAATAAGAACACCTTGATCAGTTGGCAGAGGATGTTCACTGGGTGCTTTAGGAACATATTTTTCCTAAAAAAATTTTCCTCGAAGGGCAAAAATTGCTTTGTTATTGGACATAAAGACAAAATAATCCTTTGTCACCTTAAAGACTACCAGGTATGTTGTGGCATGACTTTCCGGACTTGTCAGAGGTAGCCACAAGACTCATAGTTGCTTCTGCTGCAGTCGAGTAATGTTGTAAAAAGGATGTGTGTGTGTGGCAGGGGGAGCTGTTAAAGTGGTGAAGTTGACCTTTCTTCAAGAGCTGATTTATGTTGGGCCTAATGGCATATACGGGGGTTGGCATATAGCCAGAAATTTAGGTTGGAGCAGGATAGCCAAGACGTTCTTTTGTGTGATTTTCTGGGGCCATTAGCTGAATGCTTTTGGGGGGTGGGGAAACTATTGGAACATGTGAATCCTTCCTGCTTTTCTCATTGAAGCCAGATGATGGGAGATTCCGGACAGATAAAAGGAAGTTCTTCTTCACTCAGTGCAGAGTTAAACTCTGGAATTTGCTACCACAGTGATGGCCACCAATGTGGACGGCTTTAAAAGGGGATTGGGTAAATTCATGGAGGAGAAGGCTATTAGTGGCTACTTGTCATGATGGCTATATATTACCTCCAGTATCAAGGGTAGTATGCCTCTGTATGCCACTTGCTGGAGAATACTAGTGGGAGGGTGCTGTTGCACTCATGTCCTGCTTGTGACCTTCCCATGGGCACCTGGCTGGCCACTGTGCAAACAGAATGCTGGATTAGATTCTGTTTAGACAGTTTTCTGAAGCACTTGAGTAGGGGACATAGGTACTCTGGAAACTGCATGTCCTAGGGCACCTTGTACCTGTGACATTGCTTATCATGTTCATGACTGTGATCCAGGAAGGAGGAGCTCTCAGACATGTCCTTTCTGGGGTAACATGTCCCTGCTGACTACCCAGATGCCTTGGAAGACTATATGTCCCAGGGTTCCTTGCTGACCTACACATGTTCAGATTCTTGGTTAATATTCTATCCATCTTGAAGATGACAATCATCATTTATTATACTGTATTTCAAACAAAAAAGGACATCTTGGGGAAATTGGTCTCAATTCATAATACATTTGAGCATTCCAAGCTGGTTGTCTGAACTAGTCCACCTTAGAATGCAGCTCCCAAACGGTTCAAAATCAAGGGTCACACTTCTGGGTTTGCAGCAGCAATTACTTTTTCTTTCACCCAGGGTGACTCCCTACCTATGACAAGTGAGTGCTCATCTCATACAACTCATTCTCCCCCAGTCAGGAGCACCTGGTTTTGCACACCATAACTGGGATTCCCCATTTTCTCTCTTCTTCCTTTTTTACCTTGCCTGGTGAAATGATTGCAGTGATCAAGTGCTGACAAGTAGCATTAAAATTTATTAGCTGGCATAAAGTTTTATTTAAGGGTGGCTAGAGATTTACTAGGCTTCGTGAGTCCTCACATAGGTTGGCTGTGTCACTTTTAATAACTACTTGACACAACAACTCTTTTCCAAAAGGGAGACCATAGGATGGTTTAGGGGTCGGGAAAGGGGGGCACAATATAAGAACATAAGAAGAGTCCTGCTGGATCCGACCAAGGGTCCATCTAGTCCAGCGTTCTGTTCACACAGTGGCTAACCAGCTGTCAGCCAGGAACCCACAAGCAGGGCATGAGTGGAACAGCACCCTCCTGCCCATGTTCCCCAGCAACCGGTGCACATAGGCACACTGCTGCCCCTGGTTCTGGAGGTAGCACATAGCCATCTAGACTAGAAGCCATTGATAGCCTTCTCCTCCAGGAATTTGTCGAATCCCCTTTTAGACCATCCAAATTGGTGGCCATCACTACATCTTGTGGTAGAAAATTCCACAGTTTGACTATGCGCTATGTGGAGAAGTCCTTCCTTTGATCTGTCCTGAATCTCCCACCAATCAGCTTCATGGGAGGACCCGGGGTTCTAGGGTTTTGAGAAAGAGGGGGGTGGTGGTGGCTGAAAAGGGAACCAGCAGCCCAGACCAATCAAGCAGTGAGCCCAAGACTGCTAAGGAGACTCCTCATCATTTACCCACAATGCCTTATCCATAGATTAGGTTTTTCTAGAATAGCCAAGGGACACATCTGGTTGCTTTATACTGGGTCAAGCCATTGGCCACCCTGCTCAGCATGGCCTGCTCTGGCTGGCTTCTCTCTGACCTCAGGCTTCAGTGCAGGCTAAGGAGCTGGGCAGCAACTGAGGGCTTGTTGTTGCCATTAATATTTTTTTAACAAACTATAAGAACACAAGCATAGCATAGAATGATCTTACACACAGGAAGATTAAAATCAAACAATTTGATTTAGCGGAAAGTAGTTAGACCCAGCAGAATTTAGATCCCTCTTCAAACTTCATCATTATCATCATCACTTTACGTACACTTGTGGAATTTCAGTCTTCTAGATTTATTTCCGAAATCTTACAAAAGGTGACCTTCTTCTGTCAACAAAAAAAATCTCATTTTTTGCTGGCTTTACTGAGGTCTCTTATAGTCAGTCTTACAGACCCATCATTCCTGGTAGCTCAGTGGAAGTCCTGATCCTGGAAGCACGCAGGTGCATTGGTGAAGGACCTGTTCCTATGAGCATTTCAGTCAGGCTCTCGTCCTGAGGAGCAGAACTTGGGGGAAAAGGAGGACCCATGACTCCTGGGGACTGCTCTGCTTCCTGATGGTGGCTTCTGTCTGGGATCACTATCTCCTTTATTCCTGGGGTCCAAGAGGTGACCATGGGGATGGGGGTTCTGTGAGAGAGAGGAACCCTGGTCCATGGCAACAGGTTTTGTGTCCAAGTCCCTGGATTCAGCAGGGTCCAATGGCACTAAGAACTTTATACCAGGTATCTTGGAATTCCCAAGGGAGCCATTTCCTCCAGGTCCCAGCATATATTGGTGTCTGTCTGTGGGGAATTTGGAAGTCCCATCAGACACAGGTTCTAGGAGCCAACAGGTAGCTGCAGAAACACAAACAAACCCAACCCCTTCTGCATTTGATTTATTTATTTATTTATTTATTATTAAATTTCTTAATCACCCATCTGGCTGGTCACCCAGCCACTCTGGGCAAAGTACAACATACAATAAAACAGTTTAAAACAATAAAATTCTACAATAAAAACATTTTCTAAAATACCCTAACCCACCCCAAATGCCTGCCTGAACAACCACGTTTTTAATGCACGATGGAAGCTCATTAAAGAGGGGGCATGATGGAGTTCCCTAGGGAGGGAGTTCCACAGAGTTTAAAACGTTTAAAATCTGGGTAACAGCAACAGAGGAAGTTGTGCATCATGCTCATTTCCTCTACACACATGGGCACACACCCCAAAAGACCAAAATTAACATCTTTCTTCTGCTCAGTGGTGATTGCTTTACTGAGCTCCCTTATTAATATTTATAATGTGGAGAGGAAGTTGCATAAATCTTAATCGCTACATAATTAACCCTTCTTTTACAAAAGGAAAGGTGGCTGCTTCTTTGCCGTCATTTTTTATGGGAACTCCGCAAAATGAGTTGAGGTTGACTGGCAAAGAAAAAAAATCTGGAACGTGCCATCATATTCCAATAAGGTTATTGCAACCCAGACATTTTGGAAAACATAACCTGCCTAATTCCTAGCTCTCTGGAGATTCCCATGTGTGAATTCACTTCTTTGAAATTATCTTTATTTCTGGCCATGCTGATAATTCTGTTCCATCTCTTGATATATAAAAGGTGGCTCCCAGCATTCCATCACTGCCTAAGCCCCATTCAGGCATTCTAGTCCTCATGCTGTATGGCCCAGCCCTCACTGGAGATTTCAGGAATTGAACCTGGGACCTTCTGCATGCAAAGCATGTGCTGTACCTCTGACCTACAGCCATTCCCCACTGTTCCCCCCCCCCACACACACACACACATATATATATATATATATATATATATATATATATATATATATATAGTTGGAGATGGAGCAATACTTTGTCCCAGGGTTTCTTAGCCACACCAGAGTCTTCTTTGGGCATTCTAGTCCTCATGGAATGAGGGGAGAGCAGGGATGCTCTCACTGGCCCTGCCCCCTCCCTTGTATCCCCATTGCCTGGCCCCACTGCCCTGCATAAATTGGAGGGTGAAGCTCTGAAGCTGAGTGCCTGCTTGATACATATAGGATCCCCCTACAGTTTACAATGTCACATAATCATGGTTCTAAATTGCATGGGGGAGCACACACAGAAGGAGGCTTGTGTGATTCGCAGCAGTTTTCCACTGAGTAACTATCTGATCTTGTTTCATTTCTCTTTGTGAGGGCTTAGCGTAAAAATCAGCTTCTAAATATACTTTGAAAGAATGAATGAATGCATAAATATCAAATTCAGTGGGACTTACATCCAAGTAGATATGCAGAGAAGCTTGGGTCGCTTTATTTTTTCAATCCATTGTTGGGCCGCTGCTCTTTTTACAGGGCGACACATATACTCAGAGACAACAGGCCCCTCTAGACCGTGGGTAGAGAACCTGCAGCTCTCCAGATGTTGTTGGGCAACACTGGCCCTCTAGAATAGACCACAGGTAAAGAACCTGCAGCTCTCCAGATGTTGTTGGACAACACTGGCCCTCTAGACCATGGGTAGACAACCTGCCGCTCTCCAAATGTTGCTGGAAAATACCAGCCCTCTGGACCATGGATGGAGAACCAGCAGCTCTCCAGATGTTGTTGGGCAACAGAGGCCCTCTAGAATAGACCACAGGTAAAGAACCTTCAGCTCTCCAGATGTTGTTGGACAACACTGGCCCTCTAGACCATGGGTGGAGAACCTGCAGCTCTCCAGATGTTTTTTGACAACTGCTTCCATCACCTCCAGCCATGTTGGCTGGGGCTGATGGGAGTGGTAATCCAGGAACATCTGGGGACCTCGGGCTGGGGGCCATTGCTTTAGGCAGCGCAAGCCCCATGGCTGTGGCTCAGTGGCAGGGGGCATGCGAAAGGCCCCAGCTGCCAATGCCAGCATCTCCAGTTAAAAGGATCAGGTCGCAGGTGATGGGAAAGAGACTGAGGCCCTGGAGACAGCTGCCAGTCACAGCTGAAAATACAGGGCTAGCTGGACAGTCTGCCCTTGAACCTGGTGGCAAGATTCAGGCTGCAATACTATGCACACTTACCTGGGAGAGGGAGAGGCTGGTGGCTCCAATTTCAGTGGGGTTGTGTATCCATACTGGGTTTCAGTCAGAACCAGCCAGAACTCTAAAGAAGCCTTCCAAGCTGCTGAACCCCATCCCCGGAATGGGTTCAGCACCTTGGAGAGCTCCTTTAGAGTTCTGCTTGGTTCTGACTGAAACCCAGAGCAGATTTACTGGCCCGCTGACATCAGATTCACCAGTCTCCGCTGATGGGAGTTGAACGCAGACAATTCCCTTCCCCTGCCATAGTCTGAGTTTCTGTCAGACTTACGTCCCCTGCTTTCTGGCTTGGTTCCTCAGCTTCCCTCCAGACTGCCCTGCCTCATCTGCCCAAAATGTCAGGTTCCCCCTCCCCTCACACCCGCTTTTTTGTTTTAATCTGCACTTTGTGCCTGATCTTTAGCACAATTCATAAGGAAAATGGTTAACACGCAGCTGACATATCTTTGATACAATGATCATATACGGGAAGCAGCTTGACCCCTGAAGGTTCTCTTGTACCACAAGATTGACACTTCGCATTGACTTTGCTTCAGGCTTATCAACAAATCTAAGCCAATTTTATTAAAGAGCATGCCAGCAAGAGACAACTTTATAAAGAGGACTGTGTAGAAAGCCAAGGTTTGTTTGGCTATTTTTTTTTCCTGTTCACTTCCCCCACCACATTCATGTACAAGAAAAAGGCTTAGGAATAGGGAAGGAATTCATTCAGTTCACATTTTAATTCAAATTTATCTAATTTCCTACTTTTGAACCAAGATGCGAACTGAAATGCGATTCTTCTTCCAAATTTGTGCCTCTGAATTTTGCAATGAAGTTCTCCAATCAGAAATGCACGGGAAAATTTGCACGTTTGTGAAAATAACATCAAAATGCATTATATTAGGAAAACTGTTTGCAAAAATGTGTATATTAGGCAGAATTGCGAGAAAAATGCACACATTTGGAGAAATGAACTCAAAAACATGTGTTCAGATTTTCATGCAAACTTCTTTTTTAATCTCAAGGTTTGGGACAAACCAAAACTATGGCAGAAAAAATTCTCAAAGTTCAGTACAAAACAGACTTCAGATTGGAATGAGAATGTGAGACAAATGGAACCTGAAGGATTTATCCATCCCTAGGAAAGGTCCACTTTAAAAAACGATTGGTTGATGAAGTAAGCGAGTGAGTTTGGTCATCAGCTTGCCAGGCCACCATATCTGCTGGACTTCAAGAGGGTTATAGAAACTTGGACCTCCTTTATCACCTGCCTAGGAATGTTCTCCTCCCAAGGTCCTAGTCAGAAAATTGGTTCCAAACTAGGAAATTCCTCAGCTATTGGAACTGTTCTTTCACCACCATAAGAAGAACCCTACAGAATCAGACCAAAGGCCCATGCAGCTTTTCCTAAGCTATGTGCCGCTAGATGTTTTGGACCATGATTTCCCAGTGTGAAATATGGATTTCAATTTTTCCCAGGACCATCCAGTTGATCAGGCTGAGAGGTTTGGGATCTGATGAGGTGGAAAAGAACATGCACACAACCACTGTAGATGAAAGAAAAGGAGATTTATTGCAATCAAAAGAAATAAGCAAAAGTAGAACCTCCCCAGAGAGTTGCACGCTCTCTGAGGCTGAAGAGGTCACACACTTCTCGGGCACAAACGTGGTTACAAACAAATCTCAGAGAGTTTCAGCCACTCTGAAGCTCAAGACTGAAGAGGAAACATGCCTCTTAGGTACAAACCTAATTACAAAGAAATCTCAAAGAGCTTCAAGCCCCCTGCGTCTCAAGAAATTCCATGCCTCTTAGATTAGAGTCAAACCAACTATCCTTCAGAAGTTGCACGCTTCTTCTGAGGCTTTAAGAGGTTGCGCACCTCTTAAGGTAGAAACTTAGTTAACCAAATGTGGTGCATTAAATGACTAAATATACAGTTAGCCCCCATTTGTTGCTCAGCTCCAAATCGGTCCGCTGCCACAGATGTCCCACTGGGACAAAGATGATGCAGTGTCAGCCAGACCCAATCCTAAGCCTGCTGTCTTATATCCAAACCAACAGTGCATATGACAGAACAAAGATAGCTGCGCCCATACCTAAGCCCTGGACAGTAAAATCCTCTCCCTGAATTTTACCCAACACATACTCACCACAGTGCTATCAAGTACTTGGCCAGAGCGCTTAATGCGTGTCCCGTTGTATCGACGGTACTGTTGGTATGTGCACATACAAACGATCCAGATGCAACCACGCCCCTCGTAGGGATGTCAGAGAATTCCACCACGGATCTCAGTGAGGCCGAATGCCAGTGCATTCAGCCCCCCGAAATCCGTGGCGGAACGAAGCCCCCCATCCCCCCACCTCACGAAAGGCGCACGAAACGGAGCACCTACCTGCTGCCGTCCACACTGACTTGTGAATGGCGGCCGCATCTGCGGCTGCCATTCACTTCTTCCATGTAGCCATGATAGGCTACGTAAATACTTACGTAGCCTATCACGGCTAAAGCAGGGACGCCATTTGCGTCCCTGCAGAAGCCGTGATAGGCTACGTAAGTATTTATGTAGCCTATCACGGCCTAACTAAGGGAACTCAAATGGCGGTGGCTACAGTGGCCGCCATTTGCGTTCCCTTTTTTCCCCCATTTTAGCCTATGTAAATATTTATGTAGGCTATTACGGCGGGGGGGGGGGGAAGGGAACGCAAATGGCAGCCACTACGCCATTTGCGTTCCCTTTTTTCTTTTTGCAGTAATAGCCTATGTAAATATTTACGTAGGCTAAAATGGCAAAAAAAAGGGAACACAAATGGCGGCCGCCATAGCCACCCCCATATGCGTCCACTTTTTTTTTTTTTTTGCCATGATAGGCTACGTAAATATTTACGTACCCTATCATGGCAAAATACAGGGACGCAAATGGCGGCGGCTATGGCCACCGCCATTTGCGTCCCTGCAGGCTGCCCAGTGGCTGGATGTCCGGCCACGGGCGGCCCCGGCCGGTGGTTCCGTGGAATCCCCGCAGAGTGGAGCTGGCTGGAGAGAATTCCGGAGGGAGGGACGGAGCGCCTCCCCCCCACCGCGAATGTCACCCTTCGGAAAGGTACGTGACTTTCGTACATCCCTACCCTCCTGAACAATGGCAGATTCAGGGGTTTTATACTCTTCTTCCCTCGTTGGGGCTCATGAGATCAAAGAGGGTTTCAGTATGTTCTTTGTTGATAATACATCATGTTCCCAATTCTAGGACTGACGTTGTTACTGACAGATTGACATTTATTGTAGACAGCCAGGTACCTCCTTCTGACTCCCCAACATTTCAATGGTTATAAAGTGCTGTCCCTGTTACCAGGTAATCTGTAGATAGCCCTCTTTTATTGGCCCATGTCCACCTTCTGTAACTGATACTTTGGCAATCTTCAGCACATACCAGAGCACCCTCATCTGGCCCTCCTATAACAAAACCATTCACTCTCCATTCACACCTCCCCTTCCTGGTCTGGGCTATTCACATGACATGGACTGGTTTAGAATTTTGACCTTTTCACATTTCATAGAGTTCTAATTCACACTCAGTCAGATCACAGATTACATACCAGGATCTTTATAATTCAGGCTTGTATTCAGGGTCAAATGCTGCATTCCATTTCTTTTCACACCACATCTGTTATGTTGCAGAAGAAAATAAGAGTACGTCAGGCACCAGGAGTCTACAAGATTATCCACTATGAGAAAAGGGTGGGGGGGAGTTATAGAAGGAAGCAATCTTCACTGTCAAAAATCAGGTAAGGGTAGATTTAAGAAATGAGAGCAATTAATAGCAAATATTTAAGGTATGAGGAGACAGTAAAAAGACAACTTGAAGAAAAATAGAAAAAATAAAATCACACTGTGTCATCATCTGGCTTGGGTTGATGATGGAAGCTGAAGTCCAAAACATCTGGAGGGCAGCAGACTAGGCTCTAGTCCCAATATCTTGTTTCCTACAGTGGTCAACCAGTTGCCTCCAAGGCACTCACCAGCAGAGGGGATGAAGGCAATAGCCTCCTTCCATTGTTGCTGTTTGGCAACTGGTATTCAGTGCCCTCTTACCTCTGAATCTGGAGCTTGCCTGTATCTACCAAGACTAGTAGCCACTGATAGACTTATCTTTCATGAAATCAGCTAATCTGGGTGTAGACAACATAGTGCCCTCCATATATGTTGGTCTGTAGCTCCTGTAATCCATGACGGTTGGCGATGCTACTGAGGACTGAGGGGGTTGTATTCTAAAACATCTGGAGGACATCAGGTTTAATCCATGGAGGAGGCAATGTCCATGCTATCCCCTAACACAAGGCAGCAGGCAGGCAGGCATACCTTAGACTCAAAGGATGACCCCCTTTAACAGGGAACTGACCTTCTTCAGAGGGCGTTCCTGCAGAAATATTTTAGCCCTTTGTAGGCTGATGCTATGTAGTAAGTGCTTGGGGAAGGATCTCTCCCCCCCCCCATTCCCCATGACACTAGCAGTCAGGGTCACCCAATTAGATTGATTGGGAGTAGATCCAGGACAGACAAAAGGAAGGATGTCTTCACACAATAAATAATTCACTTCTGGGAATGCCCTGATGTGGTGAAGGGTACTGACTAGGGATGGCGGAGAATTCCACCATGGACTCCAATGAGACCGGATTCTAAAGAATCCACCCCCGCCCCAGAGTCCGCGGCAGAATGGAACACTCACCTCCACTTCCCCCCAGAATCTGTCTGGGTCGGATCCATCTCGGCATTGATCCTGCGGAGCCAGCCGCCTGCTCCACATCACTGCTGAATGTCAATACGGCTGGCAGTCATTGCCCTGCCGTATCGCTGTAAGTAAGTCTCCGGACAAAAATGGCGTAGTGGGTGTCATTTGCGGCCATAAGGCTTCTAGATTAGCCTAAATATAGCCATTTACAGCCACAAATGGCATCCACTATGCCATTTGCATCCCTGTTTTTTGACGTGTCAGGCTACAAAAATATTTGCATAGCCCATCACGTGAACAGGGATGCAAATGGCATCCACTACACCATTTGCATCCGGAGACTTACAGCGAATATTTGTGTAGCCTATCACGTCAAAAACAGGGACGCAAATGGCATAGCAGATGCCATTTGTGGCCATAAAGCTGGTAGATTAACCTAAATGCAGCCGTAAATGGCTGCATTTAGGCTAATCTACCAGCTTTATGGCCGCAAATGGCGCCCACTACACCATTTGCGTCCGGAGACTTACTTACAGCGATACGGCATGGCAATGGCTGCTGGCCGTATCGACATTTGGCAGTGATGCAGAGCAGGCAGCTGGCTCCGCAGGATCGACATGGAGTGGAGCCGGCCTGGATGGATTCCAGGGGGAGGGATGGATTGCCTCCCCCCTGCGGGTGGATTCCCCCATGGAACAACAGGTAGGGAATCTGCCCATCCCTAGTCCTGACTAGGGATGTCAGAGAAATCAAAACGGAACCAAATGAGTTCAGATTTTCATGAATCTGACCTGCAGATTCCACAGCAGACCACCTTTTCCCCTGTCGCAGGGATTCTGCAGACTTGCAGACCAGTTTTCTAACTTCCCCAAATTTAATCATAGCAAACTATGTGAAATAAAAACAACAACGGCCGAACATGTACATTTCGGCCACAGGCTAAAGCATGAAAATGCACAGTGGGGGGGTATATGCGTATGTTTGAATCTGCGCAAATGTGCAAATGCGCATTTGCACACAGTCGGCAAAAAAAAAAAAACACCTCGATTCTGCTGATGGGAGGATGATGGAAGAAAAGGCGCCCGGCAATCTGCAAAACACAGATGGAATGGATTTTACACAATTCATACATCCCTAGTACTGACTCAGATGACTTTAAAAGAGCATGAGACCAAACCATGGCGAAGTTGTCTACAGTGACTATTCACCATAATTGCAAACTGGTACTTTCCAGATCAGAGGCCTCCAAATACCCATTGGTGTGGAGAATTACCACGGTAGGACTGTTTCCTCCCTGACCTTTTTGTGGGCTTCCTGGAGGCATCTTTAAGGAACTGGATGCTGGAGTGGATGGACCTTCAGTCACATCAAGAAGGGTTCTTCTTATCTCTGGATGTCCTAGGTTCTGACCATTTCTGGAGCAGCACTCTGCCTGCTTGACCGCTTTAGGCTTCAGTCCAGGTCCACAATGCTCTGTCCAGGGTCCTGATGGGTGGCCTGCCATGGTAGACTCCTGCTTCACACCATTATGGCTCGCTGGTCATAAACTCTATGGAGTCCCTACTGATGGGATTGAGGTGACTTTCCATAGCCATCACAACTAGGTAGCTGCAGGTGTTCAGCCTTGCCACAGCTCAGCAGCAACATTCTGAAGGCTCCAACTGACTTCCTTTAATACAACCAAATGGGGGTTTGGGAGGGCAGGAAGCTCATATCTCTCCCAATCCTTGACCAATCTTGCTGGATTTTGAACTCACTGCTAGTTAACCCATTCTCTCCCAGCCTGGTGAATTTGTTGGCTTTCCATCCTTAGTTCATGAGACAGGTTGGTCACACCTTTTCACTTCTTTTTCTTGAATTTTCACACTCAAAAAAAATTCTACCATAGCCTATGCACTAGAAGAACTCCCCATGGATCTCTGTCTCAAAGGACAATGCTAACTTCCATCTATGAGGGCCTACATGAGGGCTGAATCCTTTTTCTCTCTAACATCCCATAATAAGCTTTGTTATGCACCATACTTAGCCGATTCACTGGAAAATTACATAGCTATTTACATGCAAAATTTGGGGCAGATCAGATGAGGGGGAGCTTATCTATGCCCCCCAAACTGACTTTTTGCCCCTGTGGGAAAAAATGCCATATTTCAACTAGTGGTCAATTTCAAAGTGAGTTTGGTGTTTTTGGCCCTGGTGAAACATTTGGGGACTTTAGATAAAACTATTGACATTGCTCAGGAGTGTTCAGTAAAACCCAAGGCCAAAGGCAAAGGTCCTCTAGGATCCAGTGTGACATAAAAAAAAAAAAGAATGCAGTGGAAATGTGATTTGGGGATGTTGCTCTCTCTTTGTCTCTCTTGCTCATGCAAATGTTATCAATATTATTTATGAATTCCAGGCCACATATAAATAATATATACATTTATGCTAAGGTAATTGCCTCAACTTGATTATTTGTCCTGGTTTTTAATGTCTGGGCAAGAAAAATGCAGATGACTTCTTTTCTCTTTTTTTAAGTGATGTTATACAGAACATGCTTTTCTCTCAGTTCAGACATCAAGTCCCTCAGGGAAAATATATAATAAATGTGTGTCTGTATTTCCCAATGTTGTGTAGGAGTTTGTGTGTGGGGTGTGTGTGTGTGTGGATATGACAGATAGGAGAAGCAAAGCATTGTGGGAAAGAAGGAGAAACAGAGAGAGAACATAAAGGAAAATTCCAGTGTAAATGAAAATGTAAGTCACTATTTTTTTTAAAAAAAGAAAAAAAAATGGAGAGAATGTTCCATCCCTTACTGAAAGCCTGCCCAACCTCCTAGAACTGTGATATTTTGACCTACAAAGATCTGTGCCTAAATGGCAGGCAAAATTTCAATGGGTGATGCTTTTTGCCCACAATATGGAGATGCGGCGATCGATAAACCCTTTGATTTTGGCCTTTCACACATCTCTTGCAAGACACAGCAATGTTTGCAGGATCAGTTCCCAGTGGAGGAGAAGGTACAGAAAACCATATGGTGCATGGTGTCCTAGTCACCAGATGTCTCAGACAGTGACTGAGGCAGTGAAGGCTTCTTCAAACAAAGATAAGCAGCAGTCAGAAACCTTGCAAGTCCCAAGTTAGCTTAATGCCCAGTTCAAGCTAAAGCACTCTGTGGGCACCCAAATGGGGATCGCTTGATGCTCAATATTACCCTTGAGGCTCAGAGTTCAGTCTCCACTGGTGGGGAAATGGAATCTGAATCTCCAACATTTTGCCAACATTTGAAAGCCCTTCGCTTGTCCCTATCTTCTCAAAACAGTGTACACCCAGAGGCTATCTAGCAGTGCCAGCCTGCACTCTTTCAGTCCTGGGATCTGTCCTATTCTAGGCAGGGGAAAACCAGGAAAGCTGGGCGAGAGTTCCCATACGGAGGCAGGACCATGGACAGCTCCAGGTTGAGCTGGAGAAGTTCAGGCTGGCTACATCCTCCTTGGGACAATGAAACAATGTTGGTGCTTGCCTGGCATCAACAGGCAGGGAGTTCCATAGAAAGGGAGCCAACTCAAACAAGGCTGTGCTTTGCGCAGACTCCAAATGACTGCAGGTCCATGCAGAACCACCAGGCCCATGCAGAACTAAATGGACTGCAGGTCCATGCAGAACCACCAGGAGTGCCTCAGCTGATGACCTCAATGGTTGGGCAGGCTGGTAAGGGAGAAGATGCTCTCTCAAATGCGCATGGAGGATTTAGAATTAAATGAGAAGCACATTCTGCACTGTGCAGAATCTGGTTTTACATTGTGAGCTGCTGAAGGGGGAAGGCATTCGATCAGTAATACATCCAAGCATCCCAGGCCAGGCCATTTCGTACTCCAGAGCGGGAAGCAACCAGAAGCTTCAACAATGTCCCTAGTTCCATGCCACATGCAACAGCACACAACCCACATCTGGGATAGTCATATAAAATCTCCGGGCTTCCGCAATCCGTCATGTTTTTACCACCCACCTCTTTACTTTACCTAAACTTGACATCACAATGAAAAAAGATTAGGAGTGTTGACAGGCCTGCAAAGGTGACAGCTACAAAGAATTATGGTGCAATCAGATTGTCAGAATGCCCATTAGGGGTCTAAAAAACCTTCCCGTTCTCCAACGCGATCCAAACTGATTTATGGCTCTGCACAGTTCATGAACTCATCAGTGGTTTTGCATGGGGAAGAGAGATGGATTTTCTTCCCAATCTTTGGCATGCCTTCATAATGTCCTTCTGAATCTTATCACTTTGATTCTGTGTGGGGGGGGGGGGACTGCTCCCATCCAGGATGGATCAGAGCTTGTGAGGGTAATCTCATTCAAAAACATACCCTTCTAGCTGAACCATTTTCACAAAAATGCTGAATTTTGGGGCCACCTCTTTTGATTTTAAAACACCTCTTTTTTCTTCTTTCAGTGTGGGTTTTTTTTTTAAAAAAAAGTTTATGATTTATAACTTATAAATGTATAAACTTACAAATGTATAACCCATTTATCTCCCAGATGGAACTAACATTGATTCCTGCCCCCATCTATGATTATTATTCAGCAAGGAGAATTTCCCCTATTTCTAATGTTCAGGCTGTAAGTGCCATTGCTTATGTAGCCAAAATAATGCAGGAGGGAGGTATCTGCAAGCTTGGGGAACCCCCAAGTTTGCAGAAGTACAAAAAGATTAGAAAAAATAAATAAATGGCAGCTGTTGCCTCTAAAAAAATGAGAAGGTTCAGTGGCTATTGGATACTGATAGACAATTTGGGGTGGGAGGATGGAAAACCAGGGGAGAGGTGGGATGGAAATGGAATGGCTGGGATCCTGAAGAGCAGCATTCCATGCTGCAACATTGTTACAGGTCCCACTTGGATTTCTGATTTTTAAGAGGTGTCAAAAGTAATCGCAGGATTCGCTCTTGAAATGCACAGCCTTATTTCTTTATTTTGCAATTTGAATTCGAATATATCCAAGAGCAGGACCCTTGCTGCAAACCTGGCCCCCTTTTATAGAAACAAAAAAAAATGGTGACCCTAACATTTCACTTTTCCCCCAAGAGTTCTTTGGGCCCAAATAACCATGACTTCAGGTGCATCTCTAATGTCTTTATTTATTTATTTATTTTTGCTAAACATAGCCACAGGGTGGCCGAATTGGCATCAAGGCCATGGTACAGAAGAGTATATGTTTGCCTCTGCAGCTGATAGCAGTTCCAGGGGTGAGTGATTTGGCTTAGGAACAGGGCTTAGGAACAGGGATTCCCTATTTATTTATCTCTGTTCACAAATCATAAGAACCTGCCCTGTTCACAGCCTTCAGTGTGAATGCATTTTCCCGAAAGAACTTGCACATTTCTGAACTTGCGATCATGTTTGAAAAATGATTTCTTTAACAAAAAACATACTTTAAAATGCACATTTCTCAAGAAATACACATTTTCACACTTCTTAAAAGCCACTCCCTCTGCCTGCATGTTTCACGAACTACCAGGGCTCGATCTGGTGGTCTCTGGGTCTGTGTGTGGTCAAATACCAAACTGGATGTTGCAGCATGTGCCTAGGTAGCTTAGTATCCTCAGACCCTGGTTTGTCAGCCTGGTCACTGGGCCCTCCTTGGCAGGAAGTACTATCAAAGAGATGCCTCTTCCAGTTCAACCTTGCCTGAGCCAATAAGGTATTTCTGAGCTCTGTCATGTTCCTGTATCCTTTGGTCCTAACTTCTGGATTGCTCCGTGCGATAAACCCCTATATTCTGATGTAGCTCATCAGGGTAGCTCTTGTATCTGGGACTTTGCACCCAGTGCTGGATCCAGGATTTGCAGAGACATCCTCAAGCTGGCAGCAGCATCTACTGCTCGTCTTTCATACCACCACCATTTTAGTTATTTACTTACTTACTTACTTACTTATTTACAACAGTTGTAGACTGCTCCACATCTAAACAGATTCCAGAGTGGTGAACAACAAGAGATAAAATGAACAAAAGATAAAAAGAATGAAACATGATATTGAGATTATTCTTTAAAAACAGAATACCAATGAAACTGAGGCTGGTTAACCAAGGAAGGCTTCCTGGAAGAGAGCTTGTTTCCAGGAGGGGCTGAAAATAACCTAGTGTTGGCGCCTGCCTAACTTCCACAGGCAAGAGTTCCATAGGAAGGGGGCCACCACACTGAAGGCTCTTCTCTGGGTGACTGCAGTCAGGCCATGGGTCCATATGGAACCACCAGGAGCATTCCCTCTGATGACCTCAGTGACTGGGCAGGTTGGTAAGGGGGAAGATGCTCTCTCAGGTATCCTGGTCCCAAGTTGTTTAGGGCTTTGTACGCTAATACCAAAACCTTAAACTTGCCTGGTAGTGAATAGTCAGCCAGTGCAGCTCCCTCAGCAAAGGAGTTACATGCTGAAAAGGGGCAGCTCCTGACAACATCCAAGCTGAAGCATTCTGCATTAGCTCCAGCTTCCGGAGCAGCCTCAAGGGCAGTCCCACATAGAGCACATTGCTGCGATCCAGTCTTAAGGTTACTAGCACCTGTACCACTGTGTTCTTTCTGGGCCAAACTGAGAGGCAGGTGAACAAGCAGGTTGCAAGGGCTCTTGCCAGTAGGCCCCCTGCTACGCTGTGGGTCCTTGGCAGGTGCCCAGCTTTGCTTACCCTTGACACCAGCCCTGTTTGCACCCCTGAAAAACTGAACCCAGTAACAATGCCTTTGGGCAATATCCCTAGAACCAGCCTTGCCTTCTCCCCCAGTGTGCTGTTTTTCGATGCGGAGGGAGTTTCTTTTACTCAAATATGACCCCAAACACACACACAGCTTCAGCCTAAAAGGATCACACCAAAACGTTTTACAGCTAGGTCCTTCCAGTTGTATAAACAGGCCCTCATAGGAGAAGCAGGCAGAACAATGCTCAGTCCAAGATGGCCTCCCAGCAGATAATTTATATATACAAATTTTTGCAGACAAAGCTCAAGGGATCCTGATTTACACAGGCGTCCACTGTCTCTTCCTCTCTCTTTTAATGGCTTGTGGCTGCAAATGAATTGTGTAAACAAAAGGTCTCCCTCTGTCTCTACCCCATCACCCTTGCCTGCCTCTTTGGATGAAATCATTACACCCTCTGGGAGTCACAACAGAGTCATGTCCAGCCTCGGAGCTCCCAAGGGGAGGTCGTGCCAAAGGGACGCATCATGACATTGGCCACAGAAATAATATGTTGTTGCTGCTGACATTGGGTTCTGGAAGACGTCAGAACTAGGGATGGGCATTCCTGTCACATTTGCTTTGGCTCAGTTTGTGGGATTTCCATGGTTCCGTTCACTCCATCCTGCTCTCGCTGCGCTGTCCGAATTTTGTTTTTGAAAGTCCACATGAAAATGTGTATTTTTACATGTGCGTTTCTCCTAATATGAACATTTTTCTGCCCACATTTACAAATGTACACATCCCCCATGTATATAGTGACTTTGTGCATTTTCCCTTAATACATGCATTTTGTCTGCACTTTTCCCTAATATATTCATGTTTGTGCATAATTGTAGGCCAAATCCAGCCCTTTGAGGTTGCCCAGGTGGCCACTTTCCCCTTCCCATGGCCCCACCCCTTTTGCTAAGACCCCTGATGGCACTGGTGCAGTCCCCACCCCCATTCTACAAGGTCGAAATACCTCTCCTAGGGTTTAGTACTGGCAGTAAGAGTTTTGAGCTAAAATATGCTGGTATTTTGGCCACACCCCTTTTGCCTTTGCCCACGCCCACTCCTGGAATGTGGCCCCCAAGAGCCTCTCTGACATGGAATTCAGCCCTCAGGCTGAAAAATGTTCAACACTCTAGATACAGAGAAAGGAATACAACTATGAAAATTCACAGGTCCTGGCTAAACAATTCACCCAGCAGGCTGCTCAAAGACTTCCAGCATGGAAGTCTTTGAGCATGCTGACCCCACCAGCCCACTGGGTAATTGGTTCCATTGTCAAACCGTTCTTGCTGTGAAGAAGTTTCTCCTAACGTTCAGCCAAAATCTACTCTTCTGTGACTTAAGCCCATTAGATGTAGTCCTGCCTACCAAAATGCAGGTGGAAGAAGCTTGCTTTCTCCTCTCTGTAAGACCCTGAACTCTTGAGACGGGGCTTCTTATAAAGTTGTTCCTGTGTTGCTGGATCCTGAACCATTTTGAGAAGATTGCTGCAGAGCTGAACTGAATAGAGACTGTTCTCCTTCTTCAGCCAGCAGAAAAATCAAGCTTCGGAGAGTTTTATTTATACTTTTGCTGTGGACTCAAGCTAAAAGACAGAACTTTGGGAGGGCTGTGCTCTGTTTTATTGTTTTGGTGATAAGTGAATTGTTATGCATGTAAAATTATTACATGTGCATTATTATTGTTTTTAATTAAGAAATTACAATAATATTGTCAGGAGCACCCTGGCAGCCTCTTTCAGTCTACTTCAATAGCTCACTCACGACACAGACAAAAGGATTCTTTTCAAGGCTTTAATCCTTTTACAACTTAATGACTATTTCAGATGCTAATCACCAGCAAGTAAGCAAGGAATAGCAGAGTAGCCTATGCTCCACGTTAGGCAGCTGGTCCCGATTTGAAGGAGAATCATGGGAAGACCCTGAACTTATGGGCTAGGGAGAGATCCTCCCTCTTTCCCTTGGGTCCTCAGGACGCGACCGTTGCTTGCACGCCAAACGAGCGCTATGCCTCCTTTCCGTGCCCTCCATCTGTCGTCGCTCCCTGCGTCTGCGCCGAGCATCCAGCAAGCCCCCCTCCAGCGCTCTATCACGGCCAGGGTCACTATCTCTCCCAGGAATGCCGGCAGGAGGAATCTCTGCCAGCTGCTGTGCCTGTGAGAGATGAGCGTGCTCCTCTCCCATGGATTGCTGTTCCTCCTCAGAATCAGAACTGCTCTGGGGTCCTATCAGCTCAGTTTCCACCCTGACAAATATATATTAATTGTCCCTGTGCAAGGCCTTTACTGTGAGTCCCTTTAGAGACCCTAAAGAAAAAGTCTTACAAAATTTACAACATGTTACATGCCGAGGGCTGCATGAAGATTTCATTTGGTCCACATTGCAAAGCAAACCTCTTGGACTAATAATGTGTGGATCAGAAATGCAGTCTTCAGCTTTTCCACTTCTCTGTGTTTTCTGATCCAGTTCTTGGCTCAAGGAAGTACCACAAGGTGTATACAAATGCATATTTGGGGGTACAATGCCATGAGAAATGGGACTTTCAGAGAAACTGATGTTTAGAAATGCATGCTTTGTGGGAAAATAGGTTAAATATATTTATTTAAAAGCATTTTTTTTTTACAATTGCAGGTTAATGTAGGAATGGGATGGAATGGATTTATATGTGAAACTGACACAGATCTGAAATAGACTGATCCCTAGTCCTGCCTTTCAAGGTAGGAGAGAACAAGTCTTTACCCTTTCATATGCAACAGCCCTTCAAGTATTTGAAGAGTGCTACCAGAACCCCCTTCAGCCTTCTCTTCTGCAGGCTAAACATACAGTTCTTTCAGCCTTTCCTCATAGGAGCTGGATTCCATACAGCTGACCATCTCCATTGTTTTCCTCTCAATCCATTCCAATGTCTCTACATCCATCTTAAAGTGTGGTGCTGGTGCACAGAAGTGGACACAGTACTCTAGATGCAGTCGGACTAGAGAAGAACAAAGTGGAACTAATATTTCCCTTTACTTGGAAACAACCGTTCTGTGAATGCAGCATAAAGTCACATTAGCCTTTTTTCACAGCTTCGTCGTCACACTTCAGGCCCATGGTCAGCCTTGGTTTGCTTTGCCTGCAGTTTCTGGGACTTCACTCATGCAATCCTATGCATGTTTAGACAGAAAAAAATCCTAGAACTCCCAGCATGTCCCAGCCAGGATGCTTTTCTGTCTAAACATGCATAAGATTGCTGGAGGTGTTTATGGCCTCCATTTTGGTCTCATTTGGAAGGGTGGTTCTTACCTCCATGAATCTGGGATTGGTAGGGATGATGGGGCAAATCTGGAATCAGGGGAGTTTGGAATGTGAAGTCCCCAGTGTGGAGAGCATCACCCCGTCATGAACTGATCCCAAACCCTTTTGAATTGAGGTCTGGTTTATGACAGGATATGCCCCTGTGGCTGGTGCCTCCCCGAGCAGGAAAACCTAGAAAGCAGAGAACAACTACACTGCTGTCGAAGTGCACACCCAGGGTAAAATCCAATTCTTTAGTAGGTCTTGAACTAGTGATGTGGGGCAGAGATTTAAATTGGCCAAAGGAAGGAACTGCAAGGAGACCAATCAAGGTGTTGGGAATATTGCAACCTCGTCTGCAAGTTACTGGAAGGGGGTGGTGTTGCAGTTCATTAGTTCATGGGAATTTTGAGCACAGCTAGCCTCAGGATGTCTGTAGCCTACAGTGTGGTTTCCTGTGAATTCTTTCTTTTGCTCCTCCTTTTCCTCCCCCCATCTCCCTCTCCCTCTCCCTCTCTCTCTCTCTCTCTCTCTCTCTGACTTCCTCCATTGCTGAGAGCACATATGTTTGCTCTCTCTCTCTCTCTCTCTTCTGCCCATGTAATGGAACACAAAATGGACTGAACAAACTCCTTTTGAAACTGTTTGCTGTACCTGCATATTGTATGCAAGTTTATATTGTGAGTAGAGATGGCAGAGAATTCTGCCACGGAGCTCGGTGAGGCCGAATGCCAGTGCATTTGGCCCCCTGAAATCTGCGGCGAAATGGCTTGCCATCCCCCCCCCCCGTGGATCCCCCCCGGGATGAGACTTACCTGGGGCAGATCTTCCGGGCAGCGGCAGCTTTGGCAGCGGCGGCTGAGGCAGCTGGCTTCCGACCGGCTGCCGCCACCGCCATTTGCAGTTTTTTTTGTTTGCTTTTTTAACAGAGACATGATAGGCTACGTAAGTTTTTACGTAGCCTAAAACGTCTGGGTAAAAAAAAAAGAGGTGTACGCAAATGGCGGCGGCTATGGCCGCCACCATTTGCGTTCCTTATTTTGGGCTGTCTTAGTCTACGTAAATAATTACGTAGACTAAGACGGTGAAAATAAGGGGAACGCAAATAGCGTCCGCTACACTATTTGCGTTCCCCTTATTTTTGCCGTCTTAGTCTACGTAAATATTTACATAGATTAAGACGGCCCAAAATAAGGAACACACATTTGCATACGCGGTGTTTTGTGTTTTTTTTCCCAGAGCCCTCCGCGGCCGGAAATCCAGCTGCGGACGGCTCTGGCCTGGCTGGGCCTGTCCGGCTGCTCCATGGAGCTGCCGTGGAGCACAGCCGGCCGCGGAGGATTCTGGGGGGGAGGAACGGAGCGCCTCCCCCCCATCCAGGATTCTGTAGGGAGGGACAGAACACCTCCCCCCCCACCATCAACATAATCCACGAACAGGTAAGTGACTTTTGTACATCCCTAATTGTGAGTAAGACTATTTCACCTTTCTTCACTAAAGAAGGATGTGGTCTCCTTTCTAGCCTTGTGTGCATGTTGGACTGGTAAACACTCATTCTGTTCTGCCTTTTGTTTTTACTCTGCTGCCTTTCTAGCAGGAGGCATCACTACCAAATCATTCCCATCACAAGGAAGCCTCCTTCCACCCATAGGTCAGAGCAGGTCAGGTGATACTCCCTGGATCCCATTAAAGCTTCCAGGTTGAGCGTTCTCCCTTGCTTGAGCAATGAGCAAGGTTGCCTTGGCAATTCTAGCTCTCCCTTGCTCTCATCTATACTGTTGGGTCTGATGGCCTGCTGTCGCTGTCTCCCCCATCCGATGGATGCCATCAGAGATAATTGATGGCCTAGCCAATGGAAGGCCTAAGACAAATCAATTAAGATAGCTGCTAGTCTATTGATTCATACCCGCAGCTATAAAAATATCATTGATTACCTTGAGGTCCACGCACAACCACAGATGGCCCCACCTGTCTGCCGCTTGATCAATACGGCACATTCCGGAAAGTTTGCCCAGGAGTCTCGTTGGATGGGAACAGATTTGGCCCCAGCTTAAAGAGCAAAAGCAAATAATTTTGCTAACAACAGCCCATTAGGCAGCAAGTCGGTTTGTGTCCCTCATTTATCCCCCGACTCAAGTTTATAGCCACACTGGTAGCAGTCACATTTTTTATTTTTATTCTCAACCGGAAGGAAAGTGGCTCTGTGGGACCTGTCATGGAATGCTGATGGTGGCAGCTTTTGCTGGTGCATGGACAGGATAAATGGGATGTGTGTGTGTGTGTGTGTGTGTGTGAGAGAGAGAGAGAGAGAGAGAGAGAGAGAGAGAGAGCAGCCCAGGAAGAGGGAGAATTTGGCTGAGGCAGCATGGTAGAAATAAAATTGCTCTTGGGATGACCCCTGCCTCGCCCCTCCTCCCCACAGAGGATGTTTTCATCCAGAGGACAAGATCATTTCAGGTTTACAGCATATATATATATATATATATATATATATATATATAATTTTCCATTCCATTCAGTCAGAAGTGGCAAGGAACATTTGATGGGGATAAGTTGAAAGAGATAAGCAGAAGCTCCGCCTGATGCCTCTGTCATTTGACTGCACCATTTCAGATTGTGTGCAAGTATGAACACAGGAAACAACTTTATTTCAAGTTAGACCAGGGGTGCAGAACCTCTTTCAGCTGAGGGCTGAATTCCATATCTGAGAAGCTCGCGGGGGCTGCGTTGCAGTGGTGGGCGGAGCCAAAGGCAAAAGGGTACGGGGCTAATATACAAAACAACCCAGCGTATTTTACCTTCAGGTTCTTACTCCCTGTAACTAAGCTTTGGAGAGGCGCATTTCAACCTTTTTAGAATGTGGGGGTTGGGGGGGACTGCCCAAACGCAAGGAATGCAAACTGAGAGCCAGTATGGTGTAGTGGCAAGAGAGTGGACTGGGAGCTGGGAGATCCGGGTTCTAATCCCCACTCGGCCATGGAAGCTCACTGGGTGACTTTGGGCCAGTCACACACTCTCAGCCCAACCTACCTCACAGGGTTGTTGTGAGGATAAAATGGAGAGGAGGAGGATAATGTAAGCTGCCTTGGGTTCCTTACAAGAGGAATAAAGGCGAGATATAAATGCAATAATAAATAAATAAATAAATAAATAAATAAATAAATAAAATAAGGAAAGCATCAAATGATCAGTGGTAAGGGGAAAGGGGTGGGGCCAGGGGAAGGGGGTGTGGCCTTCTGGGGAGTCCCAGAGGGCCATACTGGAATCCCTGGAGGGCCAGATTCAGTTCCCAGGCCTGTGATCCTGCATCCCTGAGTTAGACCATCGCTCCATCTTGCTCAGTATTGTCTGCACTGACCGGTTGTGGTTTTCCAGGGTTTCAGGCAGGATTCTTTCCCAGCTCTGCCTGGGGATCAAATCTGGGACCTTCTGCATGCAAAGCAGGGGCTCTCCCAATGAGCTATGGAGTCCACTGTTCCATCAAGCTCAGTATTGCCTATGCCAGCCTTCCCCAACTTCCAGATGTTTTGGACCATGACTCCCAGCATTCCTGACCACTTTCATGGGAGTCAGTTTTGACATCTTTGAAATGAGCATCGCCATTTTGAGACAGCCCTGGGCAGCTTGTTAAGAAATGACTTATGTGACGTGGTGGCGCAGATCCAGGACCTTTTTCAGGGCAGGAGCAGCAACGACACCTGCCGGAGCACCAAAGTCCTTGAGAGTGAAGTGATAATGAGGCTTTCAAGTTTCACGGTTATTTGTTGCAGGATAGCAGAGAAGAAATTGTAGGATGAGGAAGATAGTCAAGTGGAGGCTAGATATGTATTTCATTTTCCTTGGGAATCCTACTTCACACTAGCAATTTCAATCAGGGGTACTGAACTGCTTTCAGCCAGATTTCCATTTTGGGGAAGCTCTTGAGGGGTGGGGGAGCACAGTGGTGGGCAGGGCTGAAGGCAAAAAAGGATGGAGCCAAAAATTCAAAAACTACCAGTATATTTTAAATTAAAGCTCTTACTTCTATAATTAAGCCTTGGGGGGGGGGGAGACTGCACAGAAGCCAGGAAAGCCACCAAACAATCGGTGATTGGGGGGAAAGGGGTGGGGCCAAGAGAAGAGGGTGTGGCCATCTGGAGAAACCTGGAGGGCTTAATTTGGACCACAAGAGAGTTAGATTCTCTCCCCGCTCCCCGGCAAGAGGTTCTGCACCCCTGAATTAAATGATAACGCATCTTTGCAAAATTGTTTACTCTTCTCCTTCTCCTTCTCCTTTCAATTTATGCAGTGCTTCCCATTGCAAAACGCGATTTACCCACATCATATATAAATCCATAATTAATATAACAGAAAAAAACCAAAATCAATATAACCCTTAATCAGCACAATCATAAAAAATAAACACCATAAAACATAATCTGAAAACAATGCAATGTGAAAAGTATCCGTCTAGAATACACAAAATCTCCCCCTTCACCCCCACCCATTGACCCACCACACACACACACACACACAGCCTAGAATGAATACCATAATGAATACCCACAGTGGTTGGGGCAGGAGTCATGTCCAAATGCCCAGGAAAAGAGGTACATCTTCACCTGGCACCAGCAAGATGACAATTTTAAATTTTTAAACATCTTAATGAGAAGTTCAACGTTGCATTTCATCTGGTTGAAGATCTTTTGTGAAAGCTCAGCCGGTTGGATCTGGAATCTGCCTTCCACAAGTGGAAGGGACCTACCATGAGAGCTCTTTCCCCACACATATCAGAGCTCACCCATTTCAGCTAGGTCTCCTGACTCTCTCAATAGGATTTTCAGAGGGCTCGGGGGTGGGCAGGGGCTGCCGTTGGAAGGAGGAGGCAGGAAAGTCCACTCCCACCAGCACACTTGATCCAGCATAAATCTGCATCCAGAATAAATCTGGATGCAATGTCTTTTAGGAGTTGAACCTACGCAGTCAAAAGGAAGCCCTGCCGAACTGAGTGGATATATAACCCCAGGTAACTACACATAGGATTGTTGTCTTTGGTGCACCTGTGTGTGTGTGTGATGTATACACATAAGCAGTTCCAAGTTTACTACTGCTTGAGTGTATACATACACCTACACAAGGCGCTTAGCAAAGTACGAAAGGGGGTGAATGGGAGAAAAAACCCACTGTGTCTTTCCCCTCGCCCCAACTCAGCATCGAGTAAATCCGAAGAGACTTTGACAAGGTGAAGGGAAAGTGATTATACTGGTCCAGGTTGTCACAGGAATTGATCTGTCCTCCCAGATATCGATCCATGGTCTCAAGCATTTCAGGATGTCAAGCGACTCGATCTGAATTTCTATCTGCGACGCTCTAGATGAAATGATGGAGAACCTCACCCACCCCCGCTGCCAGGTTTACCTTTGGAATTCCTTGACAGAACACCAGCGTAACAGAGAGCCCCACTGGAGAGCCCACACCGAATCTCCGGGAGGCTGAATGCCAACGTACGGCTGACTTTGAAAAAAAAAAAAAGAAGCGCGTACACAAATGGCGGCGCCCATGGGCACCGCCATTTGCATTCCTTATTTTGGCCTGGGTAGTCTACGTAAATATTGACGTAGACTACCCGGGCCAAAATAAGGAACGCAAATGGCGGCGCCCATGGGTGCCGCCATTTGCGTACGCGCTTCTTTCTTTTTTTTCAAAGTCAGCTGTGATAGGCTACGTAAAGATTTACGTAGCCTATCACAGTATTTTTTGAAAATCTAGCCATGATAGGCTACGTAAATCTTTACGTAGCCTATCACGTTTGGTGTTGTTGTTGTTGTTTTTACTTGGAAATGGCGGTGGCAGCAGCCAGTCGGAAGACCGGCCGCCGCCGCCGCCACCACCGAACTGCCGCCAGGATCTGCCACCGCCAGGGACATTCACCGAAGGTAAGTCCCATCCCGGCGGGGGGAGGACCGTTTCTCCACCAATTTCGGGGGGCCGAATGCGTTGGCATTCAGCCTCCCGGAGATTCGTGGAGAAATTCTCTGACATCCCTACCAGTGGTCATATTCTGTGGCAGACAGGCAACCCAGGCCATAAACTTCTCCTTTTTTTTTACTAGCCCATATGCCCAGACTTCGGTTAGTCATCTCACCATTGGAGGCTGGTGGCTCTAAGGTCAGTGGGGGAGCGAATCCACTCTGAGTTCCAGTCAGAACCAGTCAGGACTCTGAAGGAGGTATCCAAGATGCAGTGTTGTTATAATCTCCCCTATGAGGGAAGGTTAAAACAGCTGGGATTGTTTAGTCTGGAAAAATGGAGGCTAAGGGGAGACATGATAGAGGTGTACAGAATTATGCCTGGTGTGGAGAATGTGGATAGGGAGACATTTTTCTCCCTCTTTCATAATCCTAGAACCCGGGGTCATCCCATGGAACTCACTGGTGGGAGATTCGGGACAGATCAAAGGAAGGACTTCACACAGCGCAGAGTTGAACTATGGAATTCCATAACATATAGCGATGGCCACCAATTTAGAAGGGGGGTTGACAAATTCATGGAGGAGAAGGCTTTTGGTGCCTACTAGTCCTGGTGGCTATATGTCATGTCCAGGATCAGTGGCAGTGTGCCTATATACACCAGTTCCTGGGGAACATGGATGGGAGGGTGCTGTTGCACTCATGTCCTGCTTGTGTGTTTCCCATGGGCAGCTGGTTGGCCACTGTGTGAACAGAATGCTGGACTAGATGGACCCTTATTCTGATCCAGCAGGGCTCTTCTGAAGTTCCTTTGACTGAAACCGAGAGTGAATTCACAGCCCCACTGACTCAGAGCCACCAGCCTCCAATGTATTAACATACATGGGATCAGGCCAAAAGTCCATCTTGACAAGTATTGTGTGTTTATTAACAGCCAACCAGATGTTGCCAAGAGTCTACACAAGCAGGTTTTGAAGGCAATGCCCTTATGACTACATTGTCCCTAGCACTGGCTATTCAGACGAATATGCAAGGCTGGCCCAAGACCAACTGGTGCCCCAGATGAAAAGTAACTCCGGCATCTCCTCCACTTCTTCAGTTTGGTCCCCAGGCCTGAGGTTTCCACCCCTGGTATATTTGCTGATGAGGTGGTAGACTGAGATCATATTATTCTGGTCTGTACTATTTGAGACTGCAAGTGTATCAATGTCACCTTTGGAATGCTCCCCACTTTAAAACAACAACCCTCCCTCTGCATGTAGAAACCCCTCCCATGCTTTCCACCCATTTGGGGGGGGGGGGTCTTAATGAGGAAAGTCTGATCTTTTCTCTAAATCATGTCATAAAACTCTCATGTAATGGTGCAATTCCGTTATACCACACTCCCATCTAGTGGCTGTATAATGAAACATATGGAAAGGCAGAGAAAGAAAAACCCAGAAAAAACATGTGTAAAGGAAACTGATCATAATCCTACAAGAGGGATAAAAGCTTCATGCAGGAATGCTTGTGCTCTCTCTCTCTCTCTCTCTCTCTCTCTCTCTCTCTCTCTCTCACACACACACACACACACACACACACACAGCTCCAACCTGTAGTAGTTCAGTCCAGAATTCTCCCATCTCATTCTGTGTAATATATTGTCTCTGTGTAATAAAATTGTCTCAGGCCTCTGTACTTCATGCTACAGCCATTTCTGAGCTGTATGACTTGGTTGCAGGCAAGGGGCTGACATGATGAAATACTCTTTCCTGCCAATAAAAACATAAATAAATCCCTGCCTGTAGAAAACAGGCAAGCCAGGGAGAAGGTTCTAGCCTAGTTTTCTCCCTGAGAACTAGTTTTCTATGTAAAGGGAATGTCTTTGTATGAAAAATTATTCCTTCGATTGGGTCCCAGCACTCTGTCCAAAGTAGCACAGACCAGACACAGTTTGTTTGCTTGTTTATATAGTGCAGACACCCCACTCCTCAGATGAAAAGGCTCGCAGAGTAGCTTACAAAGGGTCAATTTTTTAAAAGCCAAACAGTCCCTTCATACAGGCTCACGATCTCAAAGACATGACACAAAAGGAAATAGGATTGGGGAGGGAGGGGGGAGAGGGAAAGAGCAAACTTAAGAGACCAGTTCTTAAAGCTGCAGTTCTTATAATGACCAGCTGGGTTGGAGACAGCTCAGGCGGCCTGATGTAATGGCTGATGCCAAGTGTCACTTGATGGAGAAGAAGAGCCAAAAGCAGCTGGTCTCCAAAATAGCCCAGCTTCTCCCCTCTCCCTCTGTTGAAGCCTGGGAGCCACTTCAGAGGGACCTGGGCCTCTAGATCACCCATTTCTTTTCTTCTGTCCTTGCTGTCCCCCCTCCCAACTTGTTAAGTAATTTCTTCAACCTTTTAGTGGCAAGGGCATTCTGACATCACCCAGCATACAGCAGTGGGCTTTCTCAGTTATTTATCACCGTAACTACTCTCCCCTTCTCGTCTTTGGCATCGTTGGAGGTCAGACAGAGTTTGTAGCTTAGAAAGATTCGGTTTCATGTTCTCAAAACAGGGAGAAAAATTATCATGAGAAGATACGTGGGCATGTGTGCGTGTGTGGGTGTGCATGTGGTAGGGAGAGGGTGAAGGTCAGAAGAAAGACCTGTTAATGAACTCCCAATTGTGTGTTGTCCTCCTTGGCCAAAAGTGAAATTTCAATGTGAAAGTTATTTATCAAGCTACCTTGTGTGTGTGTGTGGGGGGGGGTCATTTGGTCCACACAAGCTTCAGTCTGGGGCCCAGAGCTGCTGAAGGAATTCTCTGGGCCAAGTTGGGCAAAATTGATTCAACCACAACATTCCTGAATGTTCACCTAGAATGAAATGTAGAGGAGATTCTTGGAAGTTTCTACTCAAGAGAAATGTCCAAGAACCTTTGGTGGAAGCAAAAAAAACAAAAACAAAACCCAAAGTTCTTTGTACTCAGATGGCTGGTTTTTATTTTACATTTCCTGATGGGGTTCCATGCATCCTTATTTCAAATGCCTGCCTGAACCAGGCCCTGTGGAGACCTCCTCTGAGGAAGACACATGGGATCCCGCAAAGAACCCCAGTACAACTGCAGAACTGGAAGAAGCCACTGAAGTCCTAAGGCAGCCCTAAATATGTTATCTCATGAATGTCTCACCTAGGCCTCTGACGAACTCTCTGACCACATCCTATATGCACCTTGGATAGCTCCTTTAGAGTTCTGACTGGTTCTGACTGAAACCCAGAGCACATTCACCACCTCACTGACATCGGAGCCACCAGCCTCCACAGATGTGCATATTTTGTTTCGGATCGAAATTGACTTTAATGTTCATATATTGTAAGCCACCCAGAGAACTTTATGTTATTGGGGTGACATACAAATGTCATCAATAAATAAATGAGGAAAGAAAACACACAGCATTACCATGTTACCTGATTCGTCTGCCAACTGAACAGATCTAAGTTTGAAGGCCTAAATGAGAACAGGTTGTGTGAACATTGTCTCAAGTAACACCTGTCTTTAGACATAAGAACATCAGAAGAGCCCTGCTGGATCAGGCCAAGGGTCCACCTAGTCCAGCGTTCTGTTCCCACAGTGGCCAACCAGCTGTCGACTGGGAACCCACAACTAGGACAGGAGTGCAACAACACCCTCTCGCCCATGTTCCCCAGCAACATAGACATACTGCCTCTAACCCTGGAGGTAGCATCTAGCCATCAGGATCAGTAGCCAGTGGTGGCCTTCTCCTCCAGGAAATTGTCCAGACAGAGGAGATAGGTTATAAATAGGGGGCTGGGTCCAAATTTCATCATACCTAAACTGGACCCATTGAAACCAGTGGGACTTCAGTTTGCCATGACCACCTGAAGTTCCGTTGGTTCCAATCTGTCTACTCTAAGTATGACTAAATCTGGTTCCAACCCAGGGATGGATCACCAGGACTGGCCCTGCCTTATATGTGAGTCCTCAGCATCCTGCTAAAGCAGATTTCCCCAACCAGCATTTATTTATTTATTCATTTATTCATTCATTTCATTTCTATGCCGCCCAATAGCCGAAGCTCTCTGGGCAGTTCACAAAAATTAAAACCAAACAACACACAATAAAACAATTTAAAATATATAGAACATTAAAACCACAATATAACAATACAACCACAATAAAACCTAGCAGCCGTGCAGGAGTTTAAAATACAGATTTAAAACAACAAAGATAAAAATTTAGAAAGCTAAAATCCTAAAATGCCTGGGAAAATAAAAAGGTCTTCACCTGGCGCCGAAAGGAATACAATGTAGGTGCCAGGCGAACCTCACTAGGGAGCTCATTCCAGAGCCGGGGTGCCACAACAGAAAAAGCCCTCCTCCTAGTAGCCACCCGCCTCACTTCCTTTGGCAGGGGCTCACGGAGAAGGGCCGCTGCTGATGCTTTAATTTATTTGTTATTACATTTATATCCCACCTTTCTTCCATCGTGGAACTCCAGGTGGCTACATGAACTTCCCAGGTGGTCTCCCCTGCAAGCACTGACCAGACCCAGACCTGCTTAGCTTCAGCAAGGTGGCTGTCTCAAGTGCCTTCAGACAATTCCCTGTGACTTTAATTGTGTTGAACTACAACTCCCATCACCCCAGCCAGCAAGGCCCATTGCTGTGCTGGCTGGGGATGATGGGGGTCATAGTCCAACCCTCTAGAGGGCAGCAGGTGGGGGAAAGCTATTTTTGCCTGGCCTGTTAGAAAACCATCTTCCTTGAACCACATTCCTAGAACGATCCCTCTTGCATGTGTGAGGTTTTCCTGTGAATGACAACAACCTTGCAGTGGGATTTCCCCACCCCCACCCCAGTTTGCAGAGCTCTGGATTAAATAATAGTTATCAGCATTATGCTTGAAAAATTGGTTCTGGACTAGCCAAATAGCTGCCCCTGTATTATTATTGTTTTGATGCTAAGTAGTTGTTGTTACATCTTATTCATCTGGAAAATAATTTTAAACAGCCATGAAAATAGCGGATTCCTCTCTGTTAAAATGATCGTGGGCGCCAGGGCCGCTGACATATAGTAACATGATTCACTTGGACAGTTAGTGACTGCACATCCAATTCATTTCTTCTCTGGAGCACCAAGTTATTATCTGAAATGCACAAGGTGTCTAGGGCTAACGTATGATCAGCCAGGGACGCTTCTGACGGCTTGAAGAGCAATCAATAAAAATTGTCTCCAGCAGTTTTGTAGACTATGGAAGTTGGTGGGGAAATGAAGTGATGGAGATTAACTAGTGGAAGTCGATGCCCCGGTGCTTTGAACCCTGCTTTTTAATTAAAGATCCAACACTGCTTTGTAGTGGAATAGGGATTCCCCCCCCCTCCACACACACCCCACACACATACACCACACACACACACACTATTTCCAAGAAATTCCACAGTACTGGATAATTTCCTTTCACAAACCACATAACTGTGAATTTTGATAAAGCTCTTGCCACAATTCATAGTATCAGAGGGCTGATTTATACATTGGGTTGGAGCCAGTTTTAGCCACACTTAGAGTAGACCCATTAAAATCAAAGGGACAAGCTAGTCACAGTTAACTTCAGTCCCACTGATTTCAATGAATGCCCATTTAAGACTGGATCTAAGTTTGACTGCCTCTGGATCCAACCCATTATGTGTTTAGGTGTACATCTAAGATGTTTTAAGTGTGTACCTCCAAGAAGAATCAAACTGGACTCATCTTTATGTTTGACATTCCTGATGGCTTTTTCTTTCTGTAAAAGGTAGTGATGGCAAAGAATTCCACCAGGGACTCCAATGAGGCTGGATTCTAAAGAATCCGGCCCCCCAGACTCCATGGCAGAATGGACCACTCACCTCCACCTCCCCGCGGGATCTGTCCAGGTTGGATCCCTGTCCATGTCGAACCTGTGGAGCCGGCCGCCAGCTCTGCAGAGCTGGAGAAAGTCGATATGGCCAGCAGCCATTGCCATGCCGTATCTCTGTCTAAGTCAGTCCCCCGGACGCAAATGGTGTAGTGGGTGCCATTTGCAGCCATAAAGCTGGTCAATTAGCCTAAATGCAGCAACCATTTATGGCTGCATTTAGGTTAATCGACCAGCTTTACAGCCGCAAATGGCATCTGCTACGCCATTTGCATCCCTGTTTTTGGCTGTGATAGGCTACGCAAATATTTTACTAAAAGGAGACACTGGGATCCCTGACTGGGATTGGGACCATGGCATAGAGGTCAAGGGTTTGGTAGATGCCCCTTCCTCCCCATGCTATGGCCCTGATCCAAATCATGCAACCTGTTGCTCCTGTTGGGAGCACAAAACACGGACCTCCCATGCCATGTCAAATCTAATCACGCCCATGTATTTCAACCCTATTTACCAGTCTGATGTTACAGTACCTTCCCTGATATATAACTGTCCTGTTTTAATTGGGGGGGGGACACCTTGTTAAAATGTTGTTGGGGTGAGGAGCCAGTGTTGTCATTCATCAGGGTTCATCTCCTTCCCCAGGGTCTCTAGGCCTCTAAGTTTCTGAGTGAGGGATGGGCTGCATCTTGCCTCTAGAGCACACACAACATTTCAGGCACCATGCAGGACACAGGCTGTGTTTTGGGGCATTTTAGTTTAGAAAGAAGGAAAGCCAGGGAGGCCATAAGGGAGGTGTGTAAGACTATGTATGATGCAGAGAAAGTGGATGGGGAGATGCGACAAGGAGTTTTTGATTAGTGCAGGTAGCTCCTGAGGAAGGAGTTCATCTCCAAAATGTTGGGCACAAAAGAAACAGGCACTTTTATTATTTGGGAGGTTTGCTGCCAGCATGCCACACAAGGATGCTCGGAGATCAAATCGCCCAAAGGTAGAGATGAAACCAACTCGTGAAGAATGGGAATTTCCAAAGAAAGACTTAACTCTAATTCATTTGTAAAAACAAATCACATTGTTTGTTATTTGTAGTGAATTTTAGTCCTTGATGAATCCACTGATCCTGTTTAAAATAAAATAAACAATCAGAGACTGTACTAAGATTTTGTTTCTGAATAACTGGGTGCTATTTATTTCAGATTTCACAATGTCTATATATGTGCAGTCTAGCAAATAATGGCCTGACTTTCAGTTACACCCCTTGTTAAATAATAAGGGGTACATCTGCTTTATTTTTATTTTTTAATCCTCCTAAATAGTAATATTATCAAAATAGGAGAAACAGATCTTCCTTCCTTCCTTCCTTCCTTCCTTTCTTTCTTTCTTTCTTTCTTTCTTTCTTTCTTTCTAAAAGATCTGTATCTTTCATATGAGTAACTTGTATATAGGCCCATTTCACAGTTTATTATTCAGGGCTGCCCTGGTGGTCCACTCTCCATAATTGCTGTTGAGTGACATTTGGCTTGGTGGGTCACAAGGCGGGCAGCCAAGGTTTCTAAATAGTGTGTAGAACTTGTGAGCTGGCCATAGATACATCACATGCAGTCTGAAACAAATAATATATGAATTGTACAGATGAGGGGAGGGGAGGCAACTGAGGCTAAAATGCTGACTAGTAAACCCATGGTTGAGGTGGGGTTCGAAACCCTAGTTTCCCTAGGTTCAGCATCAAAAAACACCCTCTCCTCTTCCCCGTCCTTGCCCTGCATGCATTCTGGTATCTAGGGCCCATCCTACATCTCTCTTTGACATCTAACATATTACACTCAAGCGTCGTACACTGTCATTGCGGGAGACAGGATCCTGGAATAGACAGAGCATGGGACTGATCCCGTCTGACAATTCCCATATCCGAATGGAAGAAATTGAGTCGAATCACTGAACTGGGGAAGATAGAATGCCAGCCTGGAGTTTGCACCTCACAAATTCTCCCCGCATGTCCCTCACTTGCTAGCAGTTGTCTTCCGAGTGAATCGCCAAGTCTCCTGGAAGGGAGGCAGGGAAGCTGTTCAATGGAACATTAACCTCACATTTCACATGCTTGCAATAATCCAACAGGAAGATTCCTCCTCCTCCCCCCTCCATTTTTTTTCATATGGTGAACTACCCTTACTGGCTTTAATAAGATATGTCTCCAAATAATAAAAATGGATATTATTATATATATTTTTCCCAAGCATCTGTCTCACAATTCCCTGTTAGTCCGGAGATCGTTCTTCTGGGATCATAAGTCCAACGCATTAATGGTAATTTAAAGTTGCACTGCGCATTGATTATTTATATGCTTACATAAAAAGGAGGAAAAAATGGGTTTTCAGCAGAGCACACGAGTCTTGATAAACTGTGCATGTTAAATCAAAATCTCCCAGATATGTGCGCTGAATCTCTGGGTGGTACACACACACACGCACATGCACACAGATGCATACTTTGCTAGTGACTCTCATGATTCAAGCGCATCTCTAAATCATGCTGTGCATGTAAATAATATATAAGGGAGACCATCGTGCTCTTCATGTTATTCTTGCGTCTTATTAAACTAATATTTCAAGAAACATACGGTGTTGGGTGCGTTTTGCACATCTGCGTATTTTGTCACCGTTAACGTAAAACAAAAGGAGAGAATGGGGAGGAGAGGGGCAGGGTGGGGTGGGGAAACACAACCCATAATAGTGGTAATAATAGCAGAAGCGATAAGAAGAAGAAAGGAGTGCCTGATCTGATAAAAACACAAACCAATCCCATAAAAACAGAAGTATGACTGATTATTCTAATTGTACAGAAATACCTTCGGAGAGATGGCATAATTAAATGGCATAGTGGCAGAGACCTCTAGACATGCTCTCCTTTCCCTGTTATCCTTTCCCCCTCGTCCCATGAGAAGTAACAAAGATATTATTTTCTGAAAGACTCTTTCATCCATTAAAAAAAAAAACTTTATCGCAAGAGGATTCTTATTTTAGTTCTCGCCATGAATCTCCTCCCTCGATTCTGCCGGGTTTGTAATGGGCTGCAAAGCACGGATGCTTTGCTTGGGAATATGCACCAGGCACATTGAGGTGATTGGTTTCAAGAAAACACAGTGGCCGGGGTCTTCAGGAAAGCTGGTTTTAACCAAAAGGAAGCAGAGACCCATCCAGACATTACATTGAAAGCCAGTGTGGTGTAGTGGTTAGAGTGACTCAGGAGATCCAGGTTCTAGTTAGGGATCCTGGAGAAATTCAAGATTGGTTACTCACGGACGTTTGCGGGTCCATTAGATGATGTCGTCAACCTCCAGGGCATCTCCTGTACTAAATGACCTTCATTCAATTTTTTTTAAAGATTGAGCTATCAAATTACAGTGTTTGAGTTCCGCTTGAGTTCTCTCTGTGAAAATAGGAAAAGCCACAATAAGAGGAGCTAGACCACATCGCCATCTAGTGGCTGTATAATGAAACATATTAAAGACTCAGATGAGGAGGAAAAGAAGGGGGAAAGGGGGGGGAGGAAGTGCTTGTAAAGGAGAGGGAAAGGGGTGGGGAGGAACTGCATGTAAAGGGAGTCTGTCATGATCCTGCATTTAAAATGGAAGCAGAAAGCCTCATTTTAAATGCGGGATTTTAGGCCGGCGTAGAAATGCTCCAGAAGGCACTTCACTGTGAACCAGCTACCTGTAATTCATTGGTTCACCACAAGGGGTGGCCACACACAGCTCCAACAGTTGCTGATAGTTTGTAGGCTCATCCATGCTATCAGGAACCCATATCTTTGCACACTTCAAACATTTGCGCGGGGCTACAGTATGCACATACTTGCTAACTTGTCCACACATTGGGTCAGTCTCGCTGTTCAGCCTATGTACATCCATAATATTTGTTTGTGCATTCAGTCCACCCAAGTATACATGCTGGTGTAATGCAAGTTCCAGGATGACAGTCAACCCAGTATCACCAGAGAGATGAGGTACAGAACAGAGAGCCAGTGTGGCGTAGTGGTGAGAGTGTTGGACTGGGAGCCGGAAGATCCGGGTTCTAGTCCCCACTCAGCCATGGAAGCTCACTGGGTGACTTTGGGCCAGTCACAGACTCTCAGCCCAACCTACCTCACAGGGTTGTTGTTGTGAGGCTAAAATGGGGAGGAGGAGGTTAATGTAAGCTGCCTTGGGTTTATTGTGAGAAGAAAAAAGGTGGGATATAAATATAATAAATAAATAAACAAACAAACAGATATGCAGAAAACACTACAAAATGAAAATGAACAACAGTACCTGCTATATTGCTACTTCTATGGCTTGCAGGACAATTTCATATATGGAAATGGAGTTCCCATGCATGTGGGGGTTCGTTCAACCATACATGTGTCTGGTGAACGTGCGTGCAAAGGAATGTGTGCTTGCCTCCCCAGATTTATTCAGGTTCTCCCATGAATATACACTCCAGATTTGACCGGGTTGAGGCCAATATACACAGGAGATGGAACCAGGAGCTGTGCCAGCCCATGACAGCTCAGGTATCAAGCCAGGAGTCAGCGATTAGGAACAAAGCCAGGGGTCAGAGCCAAGAAACAATGTCAGGAGGAAGAGCTGAGAGGCAAACTGGAACATGCCATGCTCCGGAAGAGCAGCATTCCAGAGCACCTCATGTTTCTTGTGTGTCAAGCCTGAGATGATGGATCTAGAGTTGTCTCCCTCACACGTCAACATCCCCAGATCAGCAGGCAATAACCAGGCAGGACCACAGAGGACAGCTGTCATTTTCCTGGGAATTCTTAGACAGTTTGAGGTCCTTGGGCTCTTGGATGGAACAGCTGAAGATGGAGGTAATCTGAACACCTGCCTCTCTCAGGTGGTTGTGTTTTGGCTTACACTTTTGGCTGGGAAGCCAGACCACAGCTTATCAGCTGTGTCATCCTTGACCATATCCCCCCACCCCAAAACTTCAAATTTCTCAGAAGTGGTTCCAAGAAAGCACTGGGAGGAAGGAGGCAATTATGCCAGTCCAAACCAGAGATAAATATGATGCATCAAAATTTGCAGCAAATTAAAATCAGAAACATCTACAAGGGCAATGAGCAGCTGACTGTCTGGCTTGATCAACAGGGGAGTCCCTCAGCAAATTAAATTTTGGCTAGGAGATCCAGTGGACTACCACAGAACATTTCCTTCTAGAATGAAACTCTTGGAGGAAGATATTTGAAGTTTTGTTCCATCAGACCTGAGAGTTAGAGATACGACACTTTTAAATGAACATTTTGGACAGTGCCAAAAACTGCCCCCTCTTTTCACACCCCCTTTTTGTGGGGGTGATAATTTTGAAAGTGTCCATCTCTTTGTGAAGCATTGCCTTAATGCTGAATTCAGTTTGCCACCAGTTATATGAGCACATAGCAAAATCTGATTGGCCATGTAGCTTCGCGATGTCATCCCATTCATTGGATCTTCCCCAATCAGCTGATGGCATGTGATAGATCCAGAATTCATTATCCCCATTCACAATTAGCTTAGTTTGCCCTTAGTGACATTATTAAACCTCCTCGACTACATAGCATCATTATGTCATTCCATTCACTATATGTTCCCTGATAGGTTGGGATTTTGCAGGCAATTAAGCAAGGAAAAAAGCAACACCAGCTGTAATTAGGAGGGTGCTGAAAGCTGAGAGGGGAAATGACTTCAGCAAACACAATTGAAAAAAGTGAATATTATCACCATTGGGGGGGGGGGTGATATTTCTGCACCTTGAAATCCCTGAGTCTGACAATTACCATGGGAGAACATTTAATGCAGCCTTAGTTAGATGTATTAAAACAACAATACAAACAAGAATGAAACCAAGAGGACAAGTTGTCTAGGACTAGTACTATTTATTAAACTCATTTCTCTTCAAAATTAACACATCTTCTGTGTGAAGGCAGTAGGGGATGATTTTTGTTTATTTATTTTATTTATTTTGGCTTTCACTTAAAATAGGACTCCTGCTGAAGCATTTCAGGCTTTTGACTTAGAAAAAAAAAAAAAGAGGGGAAAAAAGGATGAATAGAGGGAGGACATGATCAAGGTTTCTAAAATTAAAGAAGGTATGAACTGACCGAGATTTCTTGCCCTCTCTATCATAATGATAGAATTCAGGGTCATCCAATGTAATTGACTGGCAGGATGTTCATTGAGACAAAAGAAAGGATTTCTTCACACTGTGCATTTAGAACATAAGAAGAGCCCTGCTGGATCTAGATTCTAGTCAAGTGGCCAACCATAAGCCCACAAGTAGGCCATGGCAGTAATCGCCTTCCCATTTTGACTGTCCTCTAGCACCTGGTATTCAGAAAGGCATGTTGCCTCTGATGCTCAAGGTAGCATACCGCCATCACAATTAGGGGCATGTGAGAATGTCACTTCACAGAGGGCCTTCACATTGTTTGTTTTTACAGGTTTAGGTGATTTGCACCTCGCAGAACCAAATGCAATTTGTGGTCTGAAATCCATACATTTCAGGGCTCGTGATGCATTCCGCAAAAGGAGGAAAGAAAGAATGTGTTTGGCAACATCTGAAAATTGTGCAAAAACTCTGTGAACATTTAGTCAATGAGGGCATGCTAAAATAATGTGCACATTTGAAAAAATGCACACAAAAACTGTGTACATTTGAAAAATGCACACAAAAGTATGTATGGATTACTTACTGTGAAGGAAAAAAAATAACTCATTTGGAACTGGGATGGAAAGAGCTTGGGTGTGGGAAATTAAGAATCTCAATAAGCTTGAGATTCACTGATCTGTCCATCCTGAATCATGGCTGTAGCTATTGATATACTCATCTTCCAGGAATTCATCTAATCCTCTTTTAAAGTCTTCTAAGTTGGTGGCCCACACCACATCTGGTGGAAGTGAACTCTACTGCTAGGTAGTGAACCCTGGGTGATATGGGGTCAAAGATGTCATACAATCTCAGGGGATCAGTGGATGGTGGACTTCAGTGCAGGAGACACACACACACATCTGAGAGCCAGTAACCCAGACCACTCAGCCCAGTCCTTAGGCTCAGAAGGACCACCTCTTCTACCCATAATTTGAGATCTTTGTCATAGGCCCTATTAATTGTCCCACCTCCAGGAGGGATGGGCCCATGAGACAGGGCCTTTTCTGTAGCAGCCCCCTGACTGTGGAACTTCCTCCCAAGGGAGGTCAGGCTGGCCCCATCCCTACTGAGTTTTAGAGAGGAGTAAGAACTGTATTGGTCTGCCAGTCCTTTGGCTTTTAAAAATGTGTTTGGTCTGTTATTAAAGAATGTTCTGTTTGAGGTTGTTGCTTTTAGGTTGTCTTTGGATTTAATTGTACATCACTTTGAGGGCCCTGATGGGCAGAAAAGTGATATAAAAACACATTCAAATGAATGAATGAATGAATGAATGAATGAATGAATGAATCCTAGACTCAGCACTCATCCAAGACCTCAACTTCATCTATTCTCACTCCCCTGAACCCACTACACAGAACACCAAAGGAGGGCTGTACTTCAGGCCAGCATGTGCCCCCTTTAAGACATGTTTGCTTCACCAAGGGGATGGAGTTTGAGACAGTCTCCAGGGCCTACACACTCTATATAAGGCTCAGTTCTGCCTCAGGGACAGTTGCCAACACATAGGTTGCCTGCCTGGAGAGCTGTCTACAGTCTCGCCTTGGGCACTATCCAAGGTACTGAACCACATCCCCCAAATAGGTTCAGCACCTTGGATCGCTGTTTTAGAGTTCTGGCTGGTTCTGACTGAAACCCAGAGTGGATTCATAGCCCCACTGAGATCGGAGCCACCAACCTCCACTAGCCAATCAACAAACCAGTTTCATAGATTTCATAGAATCCTAGGGTTGGAAGGGGCCTACAAGACCACTGAGTCCAACCCCCTGCTCAGTGCAGGAAGCCTGATTCCCAGGCAGTCTCCCACCCAAGTACTAACCAGGGCTGACTCTGCTTAGCTTCCGAGATCAGACGAGAGCATGCCCTATTATGTTCTCTTTTTTTGGTGATGCATAAGTGGCCACCCTAAGGCCGAGATGAGATGCTTTAAGAGAGGGGTAGGATATGAAGAATGTCCCAGAAAAAGTGGGGTACCCAGAAGATGGGCCTAGAAATGGCAGGAGGAAGAGGAAGCTTACTGGATGATCCCATAAGTAATGAGAATGCCAGAAGGTGGCACATAAGAGAGGAAGGCAACTCTGGTTTGAGTGCCGTTTGGTGGTGCTGAGGATTCTCCAGTAGAGCTCCTTAGCCTGCTCCACACAGAAGTAGTTGCCAGGATGCCAAGGAAAGATGGAAGAGCAATGGACCCATTTAAAGTCCACAGTGTATCTATGGCTTTAGTGGGTGTGAGCACTCCGATGAGGGAGGCATCTCAGCTTGTGAGCAGTCACGCCATGCAAAGAACATCAAATACACAGTCTACAAATGAGGCAAGATTGGCCTTCCCCAACCTGGCACCCTCCAGATGTGTTGGACTCCAATTCCCATTATCTCATGGCAGGTGAGGCTGATGGGGGTTGTAGCTGCACACATCTGTAGGGCATCCAATCATGAAAGGCCAGGCTAGATACATGGCCCATTAGAGAGGTTTATAGACGTAAACCCTTTCCAGTACCGCCCCGGCCATTAGCCAATAAATACCTGAAATCACTCCATTAGACACTAATACTCGAACTTCTGTGAATTATTCAAGTAGGGCGACCCAACAAACCGGGCAATGCGGGAAGATAATTGTCAGCACCTGGCAGTTAAGTTCTGCCAGAGCAAGATAAGGGTGGAAAATGTACCAAGAAGGTCAATTATTCAATAATCTTAATTCTGTCGGGCCCTGTGGCTGTTTAGCAACAGACAGCACCAATTAAAATGCTCCTTCAATTAGCAAGTGGAAACTTTTCACGATTCCCCCAGTAAATCTACATAAAGTTGTTGTTCTTTTCTTTCTGCCTCCACTTAGTAAGGATAACAGTATTAGGATTTTTAGCTCTGCTGTGCTGTTTAGGAGCTGGATAAAACAGGGCTATGAATGCTTATTTTGTCATTCTTAAGAATAATCTATATCAGGGCTGAAGTAGAAGGTAAATCTGGACCCATTGCTAGATCCCCAGGTGATTTGCAGGAGATCTGCAAGGATTTTGGACTCCCATTTGTTTAACAAAAGCAGGAACAAAATGACCTCCCCCGCCCCCCCCCCCACACTAAATTATACTGCTGCAGTGAAGAAACCTTGGGGGTAACTAGGAGTGGATTTTTGTGTGGAAGGGGTGCAAGTTGCATTCAGTTCTGGTAGTCAAAACAAATTCCTGGACTCAGAATTTTTGCTTACTGGTGGCTCCAGGGTCAGCAGAGCCGTGAATCCGCTCTGGGTTTCAGTCAGAACCAGTCGGAAGTCTAAAGGAGCTCTCCAAGGTGACAGCCCTCAGAGCCACCAGCCTCCACTGTGAGCACCTGACTTTTGCACCAGGCTAGGTTTGGTGGGTCTCAGGGTTCTAGTAAAAATGCAAAAAACAAACAAACAAACAAACCAAAGTCAACCCTACAAGCCTGAGATCTGCCCATCTATATGACAGTGCTCTTAGGGACTGAGTGGTGGTGGAGAAGTCTCTAGCAATGGTTGGCTGGGCCTCTCTGATGTCACAGAGTGTTAATCAGTCAGGCAGAAGGGTCTCCGGCTACCACTGGCTGAATTTCTCAAAGCTGGGTGAGGGGTACCGTAGGCAGAAAGAAAGGCCATGGGGAGGAGGCAGTTGAAGGAGCTACGGAAGGAGCAGGCAGGGGCTTAAGATCACAGCAGGCCCAAGAATGTACTGCAGCAGGAAGGAAGGTTGGGAGAGGGTGGATGTTGCCACGCTGGAACTTCATAGCATCAAGTGTGTTGTGTGGCTGTATAGAGACCTCCCTCTTCAAAAGAATACCTAACAGGCTGAGCCATTCCACCAGGCTGCAGCAGAGGGAGAGAAGTGAAGCAGGGCCGCTCCATTGGCTCTGCCAAGAAGCTTCATTCAACTGCCCTCCACCCACAGCCATTCCATCAGTCTTCAGCAGAGGGAGAGAAGGTAGAGACAGTTCACTCCACCAGCTCTGCTGAGATATCAGCAACCATTGGCTTCTCCTCCCCTTGAACTGTATGCATTCCAGTTGGTCATTATCCAAACTTCTGTAACTACCCATGCCTGTGTTTGCTTTGTTTCCTCCTCCCTCCCAATACCTTTTCCTTTTGTGTCATGCCTTTTTGATTGTCAGCTGGTGGGCAGGGACTGTCTTGGTTATTTACCTTTGTAAGCTGCTCTGCGAGTCTTTTCTCTGGCTGAGGAGTGGAATAAAATAAAAGAAAAAATCCTCCAAACTAGGGGTGTATGAACCCCACCTACCTGAGTCTGCCAGGGGGTCCGCGAGGGGGAGGCGATCTGTTCCTCCCCCGCCCCCGGAATCCTACCTGGCCGGCTGTGCTCTGCAGTGAGTCCACAGAGCCACCAGCCAGGTCCTTCCGCTGCTAGACTGCTGGATTGCGGACACAAATGGCGTCCGGCATAGCAGACGCCATTTGCGTCCCTGCTCTTTGCCGTGATAGGCTACGTAAATCTTTACATAGCCTATCACACAAAGGAACAGAGATGCAAATACACCATTGAGGTGAATGGAGGTGAGTGGTCCATTCTGCCACGGACTCCGGGCAATCTTTCTTAGAATCTGGCCTCATTGGAGTCCTTGGTGGAATTCTCCACCATCCCTACTCCAAACACATAAATACAGTGCAGCTGTTTGTATTCTGTTCTTCTCCACTTCCTAATACCACCCTACCCCTTCAAAAAAAGAAAAAAGAAAAAAGCCAACAGCAGGCTCTCACTGAAGAGTTTGCGCAACTACAAAGTTCTTCCTACCTTCTTGTTGGATCAAACGTTGCTTGCTCCTGTGATTGCTCAAAGTCCCGAATCCCTAGTTCTCTCCCCACCACCACCATCACCCCCCGCCCCTCTTTTCTGTACCAGCACAGTGCTGTCTCCGGCAATGACATGAGAACAATACTTTATGTAAATACCTTCCAAGTGGAGTTCCTCATTATTAATGCCGACAGTTCCGAAGGCAAAGGCAAACAACGTTTGGCGGTGAAGCTTTTTTAATGAGGATGTCATTAAGGAATTCAGCCTGGGAACCGCTGCACACTTCTCAATGCTCCTCCTTTCCCTCTCTTGTCCACTAAACATTTTTAAAGAACACGGTTTGTTTTTATAACCCCAGGACGCTGGACATTCTCTTGCCCTCCCCCCTTTGGGAAAAAAAAAATCAACCAATTTATTAGCTGGGCGCATGCAGCCAGCTGGAATGCAAGCACACTGGCTTTTGACCCTCTTTCTCCGTTTTTGGCCCTTAAATGTTCAATCGGTCTCATTATTTATAGCGTTTGGGTAGCAGGGCTTCCATAAATTCAGACTTCTCTCTTCCAAAATGCTGGCATGCTAGGCTGACTCAGTATGTGGGAGTGCACATAATGTGCCACTAGAAATAAAAAAGGGTCGGGGATTACATTGCTGGTTGGTCCTTTGTGTGGAGAGGATGGGCCTTATTCCTTGAGCTGTGTTGTCTCTTGCCTCTGTGCATTTGCTGCCAGAAAAACTATGGGTCCCTCTCTGAGTACTGCCGAGCTGCCATTTCTCAGAAGATGTTATTCTTCAGACCATGTCTGCATTTGTTTGTTCGTTTTTCTCACTCTTTTAAGAAAAAGAAGCCCCCTAGCATTTTCTCTGAATATTGTCCACCTTGCTTTTTGTGCGGTTGCCACCATGCCCCCCCCAACACACACACACACACACACACACACACCTACACACAATGTCCCAGAATGAGATTAGGTGCAGAGAACTATGAAGAGTGCAAAACAGTGGCCAGCCTGCCAACACAGTTGCTGGCGGGGGCGGGAGGAACAAACCCACAACTTTGAGGAAAGCAAAAGAAACTGCTACTTCAACTGCTAAAGGCGAGCCCTGCTCAGATCTGTTGGGGAATTTCTTCCCTCCTTAGAGAAATTCACTGAAATGGTCTCCCTAATTTCTTGGCCCACAAAGATGGCGGAGCATTTCGAGAGGCCGTTTGCGCACAGCTATCTGTGAGGGCAGATATAACCCCCCAGTTTTTAACTGAGAGTGAGGTGCATGGAGAGAAACCATGAGACGGTCCTTCTTCTCACCCCCCATCAACACATGCGGGACATGAATGGTGGCCTTAGAAATCTGTTGTGGCCAAAGCAATGAGGAAGGCAGGGGCTTTGGCGTTACTGTAAACGTAACACTGCATATTGACTTGTTGAAGCTGAGGGCTTCACGTGGTCAGATGAGTGGGCCTTCAGAAATAGGAATCACAGCTCCTGCTTCCTCCAATGACTCCTCCCTACTTTCCCTTGTTGCCCCTGGGGCCTGTCACTGCTTCTCAGAACACCTCCATGGTGTCATCTCTCTTATTTCTTTCAAATCCCTCCTGAAAACCCACCATAAAGCCTTTGGCTCAACCCCCTAGTTCCCAGGTCCTCAACACCCTAGCATCTTCATAGTTCCCATGGCTCCGACCCTTGCTCTGGGGAAATGAAGATGGTGGATGTAGTTGAAGCCTCAGAAATGGCTCCTTCACTGCACAGTGTGTTTGCTCAACTCAGTGGGAAGGAAGGAAGGAAGGAAGGAAGGAAGGAAGGAAGGAAGGAAGGAAGGAAGGAAGGGACTTCTGCTTCTCCCTGTGGAAGAGGATGGGGCAACCCAGGCAGCAGGAAAAGAGGAGAGGGCAGAGTAGTGGAGCACCCATGGTGTCAGAAAACCGGGGGGGGGGGCAGCCATGGCAGAACAGCTAGGGCAGCACACAGGAAAGCGAGCAGCCAGGGCTTCTGCCAGGGCTTCCTCATGGCTGGGAAGCCGTGAGCCGAGCAGCATTGCTGGTTCTAATCCCTTTTCAAATGTCCAGCTTGAGCAGACATTCACAGCCTCACAAGTGGACCACTTTGTTGAATCCACAGGGAAATTCTGAACACTTCGCTCCGCCACCCGCCGCACCTGAATTACAGCTACGGTTCTTGCCGCAGAATGTCCACTTTCTCTCTGCACACCCCAGCCCCCACCGGCCCCCTCTGCTTCTCCTGGATTTTTCTCTTCCACTTATTAATGGCGCTTCACCACCGCTGTTCCCAGCTGCGATGCCACTCAAATGCCAGCAGTAATGAAATGCTTATCCATGCACAGAGCAGCCACTTCTATCAGTGCTCACATTTCCACAATTCCTATCGACTCAGGCTTTCAGCTGGGCCACTCTTGGGTGCAAATGGGCTTGGTGGGGAGCCGAGGCCTAGATCTGAACTTTTCAAATGCAAGTGCATTTGAAGAGAGCCAGCGTGGTGTAGCGGCGAGAGTGTTGGACTGGGAGCCGGGAGATCCGGGTTCTAGTCCCCGCTCGGCCATGGAAGCTCACTGGGTGACTTTGGGCCAGCCGCAGACTCTCAGCCCAACCTCCCTCACAGGGTTGTTGTTGTGAGGACAAAATGGAGAGGAGGAGGAGGATAATGTAAGCTGCCTTGGGTTCCTTGCGAGAGGAAGAAAGGCAGGGTGTAAATGCAATAAATAGATAAATAAATAAGTGTAGCTTTCCTTTAATAGCCACTCAAGCATGGAGCACCCTGCAAGAACTGTTGAACAAGAATGAGCGTTCAGTAAATGTCTGCCGTTGGCCGAAATTTCTCAGTTTGCCATTCCAACATTCAAATGTGAAACATCAGATCGGAAGTTAGAATTTAGGGGGCTGGGGTTGGGATGTATTTATTTTTAACCCTGCAAAGTTTTGCCTAGAAATGTGAGTGCTTTAGAGTTTTCCACACCCTGGCATTGATTTGATTCAGGCAGATATCAAATGTGAAGTTTCATTAAGTTGTCAACCTTCAAATACTACATGCTATTGCATACCGACTATCGAACGCTGCAAAAGGTCAGATATTGAAATCAAACACTGATTCAGTTCAAACATTGCCCCAAACCATGGAACAATGTATGATTACTCATGAAGTAACCATCATGAAGTAACCTTCTGCCTTTGACAAGAGGTCCACCAGTATCCGGCTGGAAGGATCAGGGCCCTGAGCATCTGCAAGTGTCATTTGAGTGACTATGGGCATCTTAAACCATGGTCTCTGGGTAAAAGCCAACTTATGTCCTACTTAGAGTAGACCCATTGAAATGAGTGGGACGTAACTTGGCTGCAAGTAACTTAAGTCCCGTTCATTTCAATGGGCCTACTCTAAGTAAGACTTATGTTGAATTTTACCCTCTGTCTGCTAGCCCTAAGTGCCTCCATGACAGAAGAGCACCACCTGGCTTTTTCCGGTGCTTAGGCGCCACCCGTGCAGCTGGCCAGAAAGGGTATTGCAGCTTGCTATGACAGCAGTTGTCAGGTGGTGGCCCAGGTGGCCAAAAGGGTTTCACCTAGCCCGGAAAAGCCTCAGACTGCCTGGGTCCGCTTGTGTGTCACCCCATGTGCTGCCGATCTGGTGGCAACCAGGCTTCAGGCTTCCTTCTTGGACTCGTCATATTCCACCAGGCCTGGCTAACTTGACACCATAATGACGTGGGCGGGCCACTTCTTGCAGGTTTAACATAGGAAAGCTGCAACAGAACCAGGGCCATGAAGTTGTTCTCCATCTGCTGCCCATTCCTCACTGCAGCCCTTGTTTTGACCCTTGCTTGCTACTCCCCAAAGGGTTTTCTCTCCTCCATTTGGAGGACCATGCGGGCTGCTCCTGCCATCTTCTGTCAGATGTTCCTTGTGGTTCATCACATGGAAAGCCCTGAATGCAAAGTTTCTGCAATCAATAATGCAGATGAGCAATGGGAAAGGAAGTGTCAGGAAGGATATCTTTCAACCGGCATGTACCCTACTTCACCAACAGAATGATGACTGAGCTCGTACATCCAAACTCCCCCAGTATTTCCTGCTGAAATTTGGGACCTTTGGTCAGTATGGCGCCAGGAGAAGCCAAACCGTCTTAGGGACAAGTCACACATTTCATTCGTACGATTTTTTAAAAAAAGGCATGCCTGAATGAGACAACCCACACCTTTGGGGAAAAGTGTATCATACAAGGACACTTGCCCTGCAAATTGCTGTCAAATGTCCGCTCGGCTGGGAGCCCGGGTCCCTGCTATTTAATGTGGATAAAAGGTTATCCATCCCCTGAAAAAGGTTGGCCAGTTTTTCCCTAAGCAATGGGGCAGATTGCTCCAGAAATACCTGGGAACCAAAAAGGTTGAGTTACAGTAGCCTAGATGGTCAAGTACGTCTCACACAGTGCGTAGTCAAGCTATGGAATTCAGTACCGCAAGATGGATGGCTTGAGAACGGGATAAATTGGTAGGGAACAGGACAGCAATTCACAGAGGCTGAGACGATCAATGGCTACTAGTCACGAGAGCTATATGTTGCTTCCAGTATCAGAGGCAAAATGCCTCTGAATTAGGGATGTCTGTCATTTGCAGGCCCAGCCCTTTTGGGGCCTGACGGATTTCCGCTGCCCACCTGGCTTGGCTTGCATTTGTAGCCAAGCCGCAAATGTTTCCCGAAATCCAGGAACTATTTTCGTGGGGGGTGGGGGAGAGTAAAAAGAAAGTTGCACAAATTGCAGCCAGAATTTGCTTAATTTGCACACATTCTGGGTGGAATCTGTGCAAATTAAGCAAATTACACAAATTGCAGCCACAATTTGCACAACTTTCTATTTATGGGGAAAAAACAGAAAATCCACAAGCTGGCCCAACTTGATGCAGATTGAGTCAGGCCAGCTTGCGGGGAAGTAAGTCAAAGTCCAGGGGGCTGAGCTGATGAAAGCTCAGTGAGCTCCACCACCCTTCCCCCTGGATGGATTCCTCTGACATCCCTATTCTGAATACCATGTATCATTATTATTTATTACATTTCTATAGTGCCCCATAGCCAAAGCCTTTTAGGCAGTTGCTTGGGAATATGTGTGCAAGTGTGCTATTGCCCTCTTGTCTTGCTTGTGGGTTTCCCACTGGGGCATCTAGTTGGCCACTGTGGGAACAGAATGCCGGATGAGATAGATGGGCCCTTTAGATGGCTTGGATTACAACTCCCAGAAGCCTCCAGTCAGCAACTGTAGGACATGAGGTTGGGTGAGACTGAGACAGACCTTTGTTCTAAGACTGCAAAATCAGGTGAGGGCCCTTCAACAGTCCAGGCAGCTTCTCCAGGAGGGTTGGAGTTACCTGATGGAACATGGATTTACTGGTTGGACACATTGGATTCTGTCTGGCTGGCAAAGCCTCCATGTGTAGCCTCTTTCCAATTTTTCTCTGCTGTGTGCCTTTTTAGTCCTAAACCATTACTTCCCAGGATGCCTCTGCACACTATACAGGGAGAGTCTATTTCCTTTCTAGACATTCAAGCAGAGGAAGATTCTGGGATCCTCTAAAATGACTACATTACCCTCTTTGTGGAGAAAAAGGTGAGGGGGATACGCACCTTAAGTACAGAAATAAGACACACACCCTTGAATAATGGTCTGCTAGAGTACTTAACAGAGCCTAACTGAAATATTGCAAAAGGTTTTAGCACCACCAACAACTATGAAATGCATCCCTCTATTTTGACAATTGTTCTGGAAGGCTTGTGAAACAGTCTGAAAATGTTTGCCCATTCAGAGTGAGGGATGAAAGCATTCCCTTCATTGTGAATTGGTCTGATGACACCACCATCAAATACCAGATCAGATAGGCTCCCTGATAACATCAAAAAGTCAATCTGAAGTGAAGGTAATGCTTTGCACCCTCACTTGGAATTGGCTGTGTGATGTCAACACACCACTTTGCAATCCCTTGATTGGCTGGAATTGCCTCCGGAAGAAGCCTGTTGGAGTTGTTTTAAATGACAAGAAAGAAGTAGATTGGGAAAAGAAGTAGCTGTGAACAGGCAGTGAACAGCAGGCAAAGGAGGCAGGGAGATTGCAAAAGTGCCCCTCCCCATCCCTTTTCTCCCAAAGTGTTCGCAGACCACAAAAAAAAAACAAAAAAAACTTGGCACAGCCCTATTATCTCATGATGACTGTGCTGTGACTGTCTTTGTTCACTGGAATATATAGGCTTTAAGTTCTCCCTGTGGTTTAAACCCTCTCCATGTCCACGCTGTTCTGTGTCTTAGAAACTTTTCAGGCACATTGAATGCTTTTGTAAGGTATCAACAGCTCCACCTTGTGGTGGAAGGACAAGATGCACTTCAAAACCGGGCAGCATGTTAGTCTATTACAGGGGCTTCCTTCTTTTTTGGAGCAACTTTGGTGGTCCTTGGAAGCTTATTAGAGGTCCTTCAATGAGAATATTAAAAATGGTTGACCCAATTCCTCAAAAGACAGCGTGCCCTCTCCTACCAATTTCCCTCTGCCCTGTGCAAAGACAAGGAAGCACTGAATATGCCTTGAACTGCATCTCCCATCATCCCCCCCATTGGCTATGCTGGCTAGGGGTGAAGGGAGTTGTAGTTCAGCATCTTCTGGAGGGCCACAAGCTGTCTGCCCCTGCAATAGGTCCTCAGCAGGCCAAGTCTATGTAAAAAGGGTTCTCTCGAGTCAGAAAACTTGAAAACCACATCTCTATTATTGCAAAATGTCCATGAAATAATATTTGTATTAGGAGTGACCAGTGTTTGTAATGCACCGCATGAGATTTGGGGCCATACAGAACTCTTCTTCAGCGTGACGGTTCGAGATGAAAGGGGGAAATTGCTCGTTCTCAGCAAAGGCATGATGGCTTCCAGCTCTTGAGTATGGATTGTTCCAGTCTTGAGACTGCGGAGGGATTTCCTGCAGATGTCATTCAGTTACAGTCTCAGGTCTCCCAGGTGCATGCTGGGGCAAAAAGGCCATAGGAACTTCCCCCCTGGAAATATAATATGCTGTATTTCAGCGGGAGCCAGTCTCACTGGAGACTGTTTCCCAAGCCAAGACTGAAGCAAGAGGCAGTGCCCACTTCAGTGGCCAGCTGTGTAGGCCCAACTGCCCTGCGAGACAGAGTAAGAAGACCGTCAAGATTCCCTTATCCCCCACTTCACTTCAATGCCCAAACATTCCTTGACTTCAGTCTACAGCTTCAGTCCATTACTTCCTTCACAGGGTCATACAGATGCAAATTCTTAGAGAAACTCTCTGTCTACAAGGAATGCCTTCAGGGGATCCAAATGGGATTTACGAGAGTTGCCCGCCTTTTGAAGAGGGAGGTGGTCTCACTAGCCTAACTTAAGGTGGGGAGGTCCCTCTCTTCTCGTGAGGCCTCTAAGTGCAGCCTCTCACACAAGGCCAATCAGGTAGACCGTCTATGTTCCACCCCTGCCTTCTCTCTCTTTGCTCTGCACCTGTGCCTGGCATCTGTTAGGTCAATCTCCTGTTCACTGCCTCTCGGAGGGGGGGTGAGGAGGGACCCTCAAGCTCAGCCATCTGTACATTTGCAACCTGAGAAGCAGGCCTACTCGTATCTGGACTAGCCTGGGAAAACACCTCCCCATGTCTAGGGGTGTATGAAACCCCACTTACCTGCATCCATGGGGGGTCCACCGGGGGGGAGGCAATCTGTTCCTCCCACCAGAATCCTCAACAGGGGAGGAGATGATCTGTTCCTCCCACCTCGGAAGCCTCCCTGGCTGGCTCCGCTCCGCGGCAAGTCCGCAGAGCTGCCGGCAAGGGCCGCCCACCGCAGCCTGACTTCTGGCCGCGGCCAGGCTGCAGCCGCAAATGGCATCCCACATAGGGGACACCATTTACATCCCTGCTTTGCCGTCATAGGCTATGTAAGGATTTACGTAGCCTATCACAGCAAAAAGGGATTCACGCAAATGGCATAGCAGATGCCATTTGCGTCCTTCCTTTTGGCTGTGATAGGCTACGTAAAACTTTACATAGCCTATCACGGCCAAAGGGAGGCATGCCAATGGCCGCAGCCCAGCCATTCGCGGCTGCAGCCCAGATGGCAGCCAGCAGCGGCTGGATCCAGACCCGCCGAAGGCAGGTAGGATCCAGTCCATGCAGATTTCATGAGGTGGCAGGGGGGATTGCTCCGTCCGCCACGGACTCTGGGGGGCCAGATTCCAAAGAATCTGGCCTCACTGGAGTCCGTGGCGGAATTCTCTGCCATCCCTACCCATGTCTGATGGTTCTCCTTCAGAATCTGAGCTACTATTCCACTCCCTGCACTCAGAAACACCCCAACAAAGACAGGGCCAACAAAGATGCCATCACAAAAGGCTTTTGGAAATAGGCCAAGAGCTGCAGGTTGCCAACCCTAGGATTAGATGAAGCTTTGGCCTCCTGGCTCAGCAACACCCTCCTTACGTTCTTAAGAGCATCAGTTGCCATTGGGGGTGGGGGCATGGCACAGTGGCAGAGCCCCTGTTGTGCATGCAGGAGGTCTCAATTTCGATCTGTGGCTTCTGCAGGTAGGGCAGGAAAATCTCCCACCCGAAACCCTGGACAGCCACTGCAAATCAGTGTCAATGGACCAATGGACTCAGTAGAAAGCAGTTTCCTACATCCCTATGTATATCTCATAATAACCAGAAATATGGATCATCCTGAGGAATAATCCCAGTGGCCTTAAACCAAGAAGGCGGGCAGCACAACTAGCCAGAAGATGGAAACTGGACCAGTGGCCTGTGCAGCTGAACATGTAGCTGCTAGTACTGAGCCAAAGGTTCACCCTGCTGAGACCTCCAGAGCAAAAGCGGGTGTGGATGGAACATCCCTCCAGAGCAAAATGAGGAAGCAAGAATTGTCCTTTAAAAAAAGCAAAAACCAAAAACCAAATTTTGCCTTTAAAGCACTTGATCTGCAACAAAAGGGCCAAATCAGATCACAGTGCAGAAACAGGAGAGTCAACAGATTGCAGTGGCGGCTGGAGGGGTGGTGATTCCATTCACGGCTTAAGTTACAACCAGCCAAAACTCTAAAGGTGCTTTCCAAGGTGCTGAACCATTTGGGGGGATAAGGTTCAGCACCTTGGACAGCACCTTTAGAGCTTTGGCTGGTGGTGACTAAAACAAAATAGAGTGGAATTGCCGCCCCTCCAGAACTGGAATCACCAGCCACCCCTGCTGGATTGCCTATGTACTGTAGGTGCTGCCGGGGCTGGGGGGACCTGCAGGCCCACCTCTGTTGTTTGCCTTGGGCCCCCTGGGAATTAACGGCTGGGTCTGGAAGCTACAACAGAAAAAAAAGGAGTGCTGCTGCAGCATGAAAGCATAAAGAAGCAGAGAAAGAGGCACAGCTTTAAAATGGCACTGGGGAAATGAATCTTATAAAATGGTCAAATGGCCTTATAAAGTGTGTTCCAGTAAAGACTTTTAACAGAGATGCAAGGATACCTTTTAGCCAGAATAAAAAACCTATGTTCTTGTGCCACTGAATAAGGTCTTTGCTGAAACACGGGCATTTTATACGGGCATTTTATAAAATTCATTTTTTCTAGAGCCATTTTGAGACTTCACCTCTTCCTTTCCTTCCTCCCTTTCAGTCCAGGAGCCTCCATTTAAATTTCCCATAATACCCCAGAACAACACTATGACAGGTGCATTGTGGGAAATTAGAATGGTGGCTTCCAACCCAGGTGTCTGGTGCTGCCTGCTATTTCCATCAGGTAAGCCACTCGTGACATAGGAAGGGTCTCCTCAAACCTAGAACTGGACCTGCCCTTCCTTCAGGCCCCAGACCAATGATCAAACTCCAGCCATCACCGAACCCACCCCCCGCCTCCGAAGCAGTCAGTCAAATTTGTCAGTCAGTCAGTAGATTAGTGATGAAGTGAAGGATTTTTTTTTCCCCAGCAAGTTCTTCTTACTCCTGAGGAGACTCTCTCCTGCCCCCTCCCTAGTAGCTACAACTTACCTATTACAGGTGAGACCTCTAGGAGAGATGCCATGATGAGAAAGGGAGCGGGAACTTTATAGCCCATGAACAAGGCCATGAAACTAGGATGGTATCTCAACTCTAGCACAGATGCAGAGCATGATGTACTTATTTTTCACTGCAATGGGTGACTGGATTTGTGAGACCCAGAGCTCACCCCACCACCTCTCCAGTCACAAGAGTTCTGGCCCTGCTAATATCTGAATGAACTCTCTGGTACTATTTGCCAATCTAGGATGAAGAATTCGGCAAGGACAGACTCAACTGACTGACAGTGGAGAGGCATTTTCCCCCGAGTCCAGAAAAGAGTTAAGGCTGCAGTCCTACACCCACTTACGTGGGAGTAAGCCCCACGGAACTCAATGGGACTTACTTCTGAGCAGACATGTATAGCACTGCTCGTTGATGTGAGAAATACTGAAGGCAATTTAAAACACACAAGCGGGGGGGGGGGAGAGAGAGAGAGAGAGAGAGAGAGTAAACAACAGCAACTTATGTTCTGCACTTTTAGCATGAATTTGCAGATTCCTTAGGAGGCTAGGAACAGGAGAAATGATGACAGAAGTTTGACTTAAAGGGTTGCCTGCAGTGTTTCCTTTTTAAACCCTCAGTTGATCCAAAGGCAGCATCATTCCCCCACCTTAACATCCTTTCAAACTCCCATCCAAAAAGCGCAAGTGAAATAACTGGTGTGATTGCCCCCCGCCCGCTTCCTCCCTGCACCCTTTCTCCATTTCCAGAACAGTTGCTTCTAAAGCTGCAAATGTCAAGTTTGGAGATTCTACCCAATATTAATCGGGATGCTTTGTTACAAAAATGCCTCCCCCCCCCCCCCCGAATACATCTGAGGAACACCTCCGGACAACAACCCTCTCTTCAAAGAACGGTGAAGAACAGAGCCTACGATCACCCAATCTTTTTCCCTCCCCACTCAGTAAAGATAATTGTATCTTGTCAGGTATGAGAGCACCTGAACAAAAATATGTATTCATCGTAGAGGCATTCATCCCCATGAGAGTGTGGGATTTCTTTGGGGGTGAACTTTGTTGAAAAGGGGCTTGCTTTTAATTAAGAGGGTTTGGGAAGCAAAGCAAAGAATCACATCTTGCCCAGGGACTGGCTCACGTGTGCACAGCCCTCACTTGAGCACTGTGACCAGTGCCAGCTCCAGGTTTCTGAGGGCCTTTGGGCAAGAGGCAGTGTGGTGTAGTGGCTACAGTGTTGGACTGGGAGTTGGGAGATCCGGGTTGTAGTCCCCACTCAGCCATGGAAGCTCATTGGGCAACTTTGGGCCAGTCACAGACTCTCAGCCCAACCCACCTCACAGGGTTGTTGTTGTGAGGATAAAATGGAGAGGAAGATTGTGTATACCGCCTTGGGTTCCCCAAGCAGGGATATAAACGTAATAAATAAATAAATAAATAAATAAATAAATAAGAGACCCTCCATAGGCCCCGTCCCTTCTCACCACCATTGTTACCAGCAGCTTTTGCTCCTCTCCTCTTCCTCATCATTGCTTCTGCTTGCTTGCTTGACAGGCAGAGAGCCAGGGAGCAAGGAGGCCGCAGCATCTCCTGCTCCCCCTTCTCACCACCGCCGTCGTCTGGGACAGAGTGACAGGCGGATGAACAAGCCAGCTGCGGTGGTGAAGAGGAGGAGCAAGTCCAGGGGGCTCTTGTCAGTGGGCCCCTGCTGGGGTCTGGGCCCTTGACAGGTGCCCAACTATGCCTACCCTTGACACCAGACCTGTCAGCAGCTAATATCCCCTTAAAATACCATTTCAAGTTATGTTCAAATGGTGCCAGGGCTCCAGGTTTTGGAGGTCCCTTGGGCAAGACACCCTCCATGGGCCCTTGGCAGGTGCCCAACCATGCCTACCTTGGCGCCGGCCCTGACTGCAACACCAGAGCCTTTTTCAGATGACTTTCATCAGTGGGTTCAGAGAACCTCCCACATGCCATCTGGGGCTGGAGCTCAGTGGAAGCGCATGGGACGTGCATATAGAAGGTCCCAGGTTCAAGTCCCAGTCTCCCCAGGTAGGGTTGGGAAAGATTCCCATGTGAAATTATGGAGGTTAGAGAATTCCACCATGAATCCCAGGGGGGCCAAATTCCTGTGAATTCGGTCTAGGGATATCAGAGAATTCCACCACGGATCTCGGGGAGGCCAAATGCCAGTGCATCGGCCCCCCGAAATTGGTGTCAGAACGGCCTGCCACCCCCACCCCACCCCGCCACCCCTGGGACGAGACTTACCTGGGGCGGATCTTCCGGGCACCGGAGGCTCCGGCGGCGGCTCCGGCAGCGGGGCGGCAGCGGCGGCGGCCGGTCTTCTGACCGGCTGCCGCCGCCACCATTTCCAGTTAAAAAAAAAAAAAGTGATAGGCTACGTAAATGTTTACGTAACCTATCACGTCTGACTTAAAAAAAAAACCGCACATACGCAAATGGCGGTGGCAACGGCCGCCGCCATTTGCGTTCCTTATTTTGGCACGTCTTAGTCTATGTCAAGATTTACGTAGACTAAGACAGTGAAAATAAGGGGAACGCAAATAGCATAGCGTCCGCTACGCTATTTGCGTTCCCCTTATTTTCGCCGTCTTAGTCTACGTAAATCTTGACGTAGACTAAGATGTGCCAAAATAGGGAACGTAAATGGCAGCGGCCATGGCCGCCGCCATTTGCGTACGTGCAATGTTGTTGTTGTTTTTTAAGTCAGACATGATAGGCTACGTAAACATTTACATAGCTTATCACGGCTGACTGCAGGGACGCAAATGGTGGTGGCTATGGCCGCCGCCATTTGCGTCCCTGCTAGCCAGCGGCCAGATGTCTGGCTGCTGGCGGAGCTGGCCAGTGGCTCCGCAGAATCCCTGCGGAGTGGAGCCGGCCGGCCAGGATTCCGGGGGGAGGGACGGAGCGCCTCCCCCCCACCATCAACATAATCCGCAAACAGGTAAGTGACTTTTGTACATTCCAAATTCGGTCCCCCGGAGTCCGTGGCGGAACGGAGCCCCCTGCCCCTCCACCCTGTGAAAGCCCCGCGAAATGGAGCCTACCTGGCTGCGGCTCTGGCTCCGGCTCTGGAGGTGGTGGCGGCGGCTCCGGCCACTGCCAGGCTGCTGCGGCCACAAATGGCGGCCTTGTAGCGACTGCCATTTGCATCCCTACGCCGGCCCATGATAGGCTATGTATATATTTACGCAGCCTATCACAGCTAAAGCAGGGATGCAAATGGCATCCCCTACGCCGTTTGCATTCCCGCTTTAGCCGTGGTAGCCTACATAAATATTTACGTAGCCTATCACAGGCTTGCGCAGGGATGCAAATGGCATCCCCTATGCAGGACGCCATTTGTGTCCATACCAGCCCAGCAGTGGCTGAAGGCCCTGCTGCGGGTTGGCCCAGCTGGCGGCTCTGCAGCCTGGCCATGGAGCAGAGCCAGCCTGGAAGGATTTGGGTGGGGAGGACCAGATCGCCTCCCCCCACCTGCAGAACCCAGCGGAGCCACGTAAGCGGAGTTTCGTACACCCCTATGTGAAATCCTGGAGAGCAGGTGCCAGTCATTGTTGACAACACTGGGCTAGATCAGGGGCACCAAACCTCAGGCCTGGGGGCCAAATCCAGGCTGCCAAGGGTCCCAATCCAGCCCTCTGGGGTTCCCCAGCAGGCTACACCCATTTCCCAGCTTTTCTGCAGTTTTTTCCCCATTCTAAAAGGCTGAAATGCCACTCCCAAGGCTTCATTCCTGGAAGTAAGAGCTTTGAACTACAATACACTGGTATTTTTGATATTTTTGCCCTGCCCCTTTTGCCATTGCCCCACCCCTTCTGCTTTTGGCCTCACCCACCACTGGAATGCGGCCCTCAAGAGCTTCTCTGAAATGGCATTTGGCCCTCGGGCTGAAAGAGGCTCTGCACTCTGGGGCAAGATGGATCCATGGTCTAACTCAGCAGAAAGCTGTATCCTATGCATTGGGGTTGGCCTTGCGGGGCCCTATAGGCTAGCCAGTGAAGGCCGGTGGCTCCAATGTGAGTGGGGTGGTGAATCCAATCTGCTTCCACACCTTGGATAGCTCCTTTAGAATTAGAGTTTAGAGTTCTGGCTGGTTCTGACTGAAACCCAGAGCGAATTCACAGCCCCGCTGACATCAGAGCCACCAGCCTCCCCTGAGGCCAGCCATGCCCCTGCCACCAATATGCCCAGTGGCAACACTACAGCATTGGCATATGGAGGAGGTCTATGCATGCTGGGGATGTTGGAGAACTGTGCAATGGAACCAAATGAGTTCAGATTCTCATGAATCCAACCCATGGATTCCACAGCTGAGTGACTTTCCCCCCATTGGGCAGAATCTGTGGACTTGGCTTGCTGACCAACTTTCTAACTTTCCTGAATTTTGTGCATCATAGGAAAATACAACAACAACAACAACAATAATAATAATAATACCAGCCCAAAATATGCATTTCCCTCCATGGGGCTAAAGCAAGAAAATGCATGTTTGGGGGAAATTTGCACGTTTTTGCACATGAGAATTTGCACAAATTCAGAAACAAAAAAAATACGATTCCATTGATGGGTGGACGATGGAACGAAAGGTGCCTGACAATCCACAAAACAGACAGAATAGATTTTACCTGATTCATACTATCCTTAATGCATGCACATGGTTACTTAAGTAGAGCCTCTTCTGATCTGCTCCAAACACACGCCTGGCAGTTCTAGCCCATGGGTCCCATGCACCCCCCCTTGCATTCTTTTAATGCATAGGTGGGTGTCATCTGAACATCATGTGCACACTGAATGTTTGGAGCAGAGAGCAGGATCATGCCTACGATCCCCATGCGGGGCGGCCCTAAACTAGCTGCCAGTAACTGGCGCCCAAGGTGAACCATGCCGTCGACACCCCCACCCCCAAGCCCCATGGGCAGATCTAGGTTGAAGTTTTTGGTAAACTGGGAAACATTTTGCCCCTATTTTCCGTTTAACGTTTTTAAGCATATTTATTTAAACAGAAGCACAATTATTCTATTTTTCCGTCTGTCCAACCAATGTCTCTGAGATCAGATAAGACAGAGACATGAAACGTTCAGAATGGATTTGTATCTGACAGCTAGGCTACATTTCAGTCTGATTTCAAATAAAAATGCATTTAAAATGTTGATTATACTTATTGTTATTTTATTTGTATTTTTTTAATTTGCATTTTCCCCTCGAATCTGGCTCTCCACTCCACTTGGTGCCCTAGGCAGCTGCTTTCTTCACCTATATGGATGGGCATCCCCTATCCCTACCCCTGATCTCCATGAGATCAGTTGGGGAACTATCCATGTGCAACTCCAGACAGAAGGGTGAGCTCTCCTTTTCCAGCATTCCCAATTTCTTAGAGCACGATACAAGCAAAGTCAAGCACCTTCAAGCCACTTTCGTGCCACTGGGGATGGCGCAGGCATCCGACTAGGTATGGGAGTTCATCAGGCTCACCCCCAGACCACACCTGTCGAGCCTCTGGCCTCGCTCGCCCCCGCTTGCAGCCTCCTGGGTGTTCCCTGCACTCACCCGGACCTGTCTGTGGGCGCCTGCCATTTTCCCAAGCTGGTTTTTACAGAAAAAAGGAGGACTTTAAAAATGTGCATATTTAAATATATGTAAATTTGGGCCGGGAAAGGCTGATCTATGCAATATTAGAGGTGTAAGTGGCTCATTATGCCTGTAACATTGTGCATATCAACCTTTTCCAGCCCGAATTTGCCCTTGTTTAAATGTGCGCATTTTTAAAGAACTCCTTTTTTCTGTAAAAGCCAGCTTGGGAAAATGGCAGGCGCTCACGGATGGGGTCCAGGGTGAGTGTGGGCAGCTCAGCAAGCTCATGAGGGCTTGAGCATGGGTCCGGGGAGGCCCCTGCCAAAACCAGACAGGGGTGGATCCACCCATCCCTACATGCCACTGGGTGGATTCGACACACGTTTCATTTCCCCTTGAAACCAATTGACCTGAACATGTTCCTACTCTTCCCCGCCCCCTTTTAAAAAAAACAAGTGATGACCCAGGGAAGGACCCTGGAAGGAGGGAGGTTTCCACGGGTGTCCCCACACACACACACACTGTGGCCCTGGTCCATTCCAGCAACTGCAATGTTGTAATTAGTCAAGAAGCCACCATGGGTAGGGGGGGGATTGCTACCACAAGTCAAAGGTCTCACTACTCAGGGAAACTTGCTCTTGCTTGTGGATTTCATGGCTTTTTGTGGGTGCAAAACAAAAGGAAAGCCCCTTGGCTGTTTCTGTCCAAGGTCACATCTCCCTCCTCCCGAGCAATAGTCCATGGCTGAATGTGCTGAACTGTCTTTGGCTGCAGGCAGGGTGCCAATGAGACGCTTCTGCCTCACCTGCTGCCCTTGCTCAGCCACTGGCTTTTCCTCAACCATCTTGAACACCCACTTAATTATGCAAAAGGAAACAACACATGACATGCCGTGTCAATTGCTGCACCATAGCGCTTGAACTCTGACGCTCAGTTGGTGCCCCTCTCCAACTCCTTTCTGAGAGCAGGCATCCCTGTTTGCTCCAGCCCAGTTATACTCTCAAATGACATATCCATTACATGGGCCTGCTGGTGGCGTTGCTTGGCTCCAAAATGTTGGCATGCCCCATTCCCACAAACACAGGAGCTGGTGGGCCGAGGGTCAAGGGTTTGCAAGGGAGGTGGGAAAGAAGCCTAGCTAGGAAGGAAGGCTTGCACTGGAGCTCGGATTCTAAGCATGACTGCCGAAGCAGCAGCACAGCTGTCCATAACACACAGCCCAAGGAACTGGGCAGGATCAATGTTTTGCCAACAGAGCCGGCCCTACTGTTAGGCAGAGTGAGACCATCGCATCAGGTGGCAGATGCTGGGAGGGGGCAGCAAAGCGTTGAAGTAGAAAGTTGTGTGCGTGTGTTTAATAATTTGCTTTTTATGAGGTCATAAGCATAACTGTTCATTGAACAACAATACAACACAACGAAAGGTCTCAATATGGAATAAATGCACCACCCCACAGAATTCAAATTCACTGAAGGGCTCAGTGCATTTATGGATCATACAGAGTAAAGTTATTACAGAGTAATGTCATCCTTTCATCCAGTTCGAGGCAGTATCCAGTGCTGTCCAAGCAGCAGCAGGACCCACCGCTTGTGCAATGGTGATTTAGCACTTCAGATCAGAACCGGAAACAAGTGGAAACGCTCATTTCCAGAAAGGGGCAGGTCAGAGGTGTGCACATAATGGCGCTCTGCCTACCTGCCCTGATGAGAAAATATGCATTTCTGCTCATTTGGGGGCTTGCTTTATGAAGCACTAAATCCACGTTGCGCCAGCCGTGAGTCCTGTTGGCGCAACAGGATTGGTAGGAGCACAGCGGCCCTGTTGGAAACTACCCCAGGTCTCTCCATAGAGTTCCACGAGTGAGTGGTGGATGGACATGGACATGGAGGCACACCTCCAGCAGCAAAATATCTTGGACAATCCCTGTTCACCAGCACCAGCCAGGCATCAACTGAGAGTTCATTTAAGAGACTTCATGGCCTCACCCTTCCTGGTGGATCAGTGGAGGCTTTGATTCCGGATCTGGAAGCTCTTCAGTAAGGATCTCATTCTCAAGTGCAGAGTCAGACAAGCACTCTGCTCTCCAGTGGTGTCTTCTGCCTGGTTTCACCATTCTCCTTCTTCTTGGATATAATCCTGGAGGGTGGGATGGGAGGAGTACATGCATGTGGCAAGGGAACTATATCCAGGTCTGTGGACTCAGTGTTGTCCAAAGTTGGGTTGTCTTTCATAGAGACTGTCTTGGAGTGCCCACTAGGAGGCACCAACCCCTCCTGGTCCCAGCATGCAGAATCCATGGACACAATGCAGTCCTGTCCCCATCTTATGCGGACTCTGAGAGCCATCAGGCCCCAACCGTGAAATTTCAGCTCACAAATGCAGATGAGAATAGCAGCAACTTGGCTGATAATTACCTGGTTGAAATCCTCACCCTGGGAGGCTGAGGCCCAAGGTGAATGAACAATGGGAAACACCACCCCCACACTAAGGTGTTGATGGGGCTAACACGGAACAGTGCTCCGAGGTTCCTCAGCGTCCCCGGCGACACTTCTGAATGACAGCCAACAACTCGCCTTCCGTATGGAAGAGGTACGGCGTGGCTTTGACAAACACTCACAGGAAAATAATAAAGTGGCAAACTAATTTTGCATCGGCCACACTTACCAGAGCATGAAGATCCTCTGAAAAGGAGACATCTTGTGCCATCTATCTTCCTTAAACACCCAAGCTGTGACAAAGTGGAAAGCAAAATTATGATGAATGATGGGACAGGTTTCCATCGGTACCTGGGCGCTTTAACCTGGCGGAATGGGTGCTAATGAAAAACAGAACTTCTGCCGGTGGGAGGAGAGGCGATTTTCTTGAAACACACACAAACGCACACAAGTCTTTATTATAAATCGGCGCTTCATTTCCATCAAAAGTGCATAATGAAGGCGCATCTCGTGACATAAATTAAAGCCGGCAAGTGATAGGTCAGCATTGCGCCATGTTGTGCGAAGACGAATGGCCCCCAATCCCTTGACAGTGGCTGTATCTCATTTACAATTTTTTGAGTACATTTCCCGATTGCAAGGGGAACATGGCGAGGTTTTGTTCGTCAACAGCATCAGCGTCATTTATTTTACTGCCTCATTTGAATATGATGAATACTGGAGCCCTTTATTTGTTCACAACAGCCAAATAATTGTAGATCCACCAGTTTCTCAGCAATTAATCACGGGACAGGGATTTCCCCCCCACCACCTTTCTCCCCCAACATTCCACTATAAACATGACATTGAACAATAAAAAACATTAACCTTTGCTTTGCAGCAACAGAAATAGATACACACACACAAACATCAAAGATCCACTCGCCTGTTTCCTGCAAGGTTAGTGGTCTGTAGTCGGTTTCTTTCAGATTAATAATTTATGTAGTTCCATTTTTGTCTCATCCCTCCCCACAAGCTTGGGAGGGGAATTACAATGGTGAAAAATATAATAGAGGTAATAACAGACCCATCTACCTCCGCTGAGGCTCTGGAAGCTGCGGGGCTGGTAAAAAAAATTCTGCTTAGATGTGTGCAGAAGGACGATGCATCAATGGCAAACGCCCCATGTTCCATCCCTGACAAATGCAGTTAAAATGGATATGTAACCACTGGCCTGTGTGCCTAATCTAGCCTGCAGGACACCACATCGATGTGGCCCATGCCACCTCTTGAGGTCCTTCCAGGGGAAGCAGCTTAGACTCTAAGCTGCACCCCCTGGAGGAATCCTATCCCAGGGCAACCCCGCCACTACCTGCAATCTGATATTGGAGATAACCGCAGGAGTTCCCTTGCTGGAGTGCACCAGCAGGGGAACCCCCACCATTATCTCCAATCCCACATTGGGGATAGCAGCTGGTGGGCTGGGTCTGACTCACCTGGACCAGGGAAAGCAGCCACTCTTCCCTGTGTGGGCAAGTCCCAACCCCCACCACTAATCACCCCCATTGCTACCTCCAATCGGAGACAGGAGCGTGGGTGGGGCAGCACCACAGGACTCATCCATGCATGGGGAAGTGTGTGTCAGGGTGGACACTGAGCCCATAGAATCCCAGAGTAGTTCTGATTCTGAGGAAGAGCAGTCGCTCCTGGGAGAGGAGCGCGCTCCTTTTTCCCAGGGCCAACAGCTGACGGAGATTCCTCCCACCGGCATTCCTAGCTTAGATAGCAGTCCTGGGAGTGACAGAGCGCGGGAAGCAGACTTGCTGGACGCGTGACGCCGACGCAGAGAGTGGCGCCAAATGGAGGGCGCAGAAAGGAGGCGTAGTGCCCGGTTGGCGCGCAAACAATGGCTGCGCCCAGAGGATCCAAGGGAAAAGGGGAGGGACTCTCCCTAGTCCTTAAGTTCAGGGGTCTGCCAGTAATTCCCTTTCAAATGAGGACCAACTGTTCCAACTTAGGGCATAGGTATTCTGCTGCTCATATCTAGTTGTTAACGGCAGAGTTGTTAAGTTGTAAAAGAAGAATAAAGCTTTGAAAAGAGTCCCTTTGTCTGTGTCTGGACTTGGCTACTGGATTAGACTGAGAGAGGCCTCCAAGGAGCCCTTGACAGCGTGCTCTTAGAGTGAAGATAGCAGCAGAGGTGGGGGGTGGCCTGGGCTTTCTCTGTGCTGGCAGGAGGCACAAAGATAAAAAAGAGAGAAGGGGGTGCCATAAGGGGGTAAGGCCATGACCCCTGACATCATCTATCCCCCACTCCAAAACTGTTTTGCACCCCTGAGTTAAAAGGATCTCCATTGGTAGCAGGGCTTGGAAAGGCCTTCTGACCATGATCCTGAGTTAAAAGGATCCCTGCCAGTAGGTGGAGTTTTCCATTAACAGCTGGTTGGCCGCTGTGTGAACAGAATGCTGGACTAGATGGACCTTGGTCTGATCCAGCAGGGCCCTTCCTATGTTCTTAATAGCAGGGGTTGGGAAGACCTTCTGCCCAAGAACCAGAATGAAAAGGATCTCTACCAGTAGCAGGTGTCAGAAAGACGTTCTGTCAAAGATCCTGAGTTAAAAGGATCTCCACCAGTAGCAGGACCCAGAAAGGCCTTCTGCCCAAGATCCTGCCTGGCTGCTACCACTGTAAGGAGGCCATACCAGGCTACAAGGATCAGTGGTGTGATCTGGCTCCTTCCTAGGCTCCATAGAGGGGAAAGGAGTCCCACCACCTTCCTAGGATAGCTCAATGCCTCAATTTCTGAAACCTGTTTCTAACAAGGGAAGGTTTTGGCATCTGTACAGCAGTCTCTTCCAAGTACGGCATGGGATGGGGATCTACTGGAGAGATGCTTCTTTCAAGACCACCACCTTCAGAGGCATGTTTGGTGGGGACCCAAGAGAGGGATTTTTTGGTGCCAACCCCTGCTATTAAGAGCATAAGAAGGGCCCTGCTGTGGAACTCCCTCCCAAGGGAGGCCAGGTTGGATCCCTCTGTGCAATCTTTCCAATGGCAGACAAAGACAGCTTTATGTAAGAAGGTCCTTAACCTGTAAGTGGGTCTGCTGGGTTGGGCACTGTTTTTATTTTTTTTATTCTGCAATTGTTATATTTTAATTGTATTTTAATGCATTTTATTGTCTTAAATCAATTTGAATTATGCGTCTAAGCTGCCTTGAGTGCCGTTTTCTTGGTAGAAAGGTGGGGTATAAATCAAACAAACAAATACACATACAGATTTTGTTTAATCTGTTCCATGTGTGTTTCATGGATTCTCAGGCATCTTTCGTCCTGTCATCCCTCAATGGCAGAATCACATTTTCCCCCCCATTTGGAATAATATGCAAAAACAAGTCTGCTGCAATTTACATAACTTTCACTGACACATAAATAGGGATGTACGAGCTGTGTAAAATCCACTCTGTCTGTCTTTTTTGGATTGCCAGGCACCTTTTGTTCCAGCGTCCACTCACAGACAGGCGTGAATAGTGTTTTTTTTTGTCATGCGGAAAAATACGCAAATAATTATGTAAGAGGTTTCGTAAGAATATACACAATGTACTTTAGTACATAATGTTTAGCATATTATCCCCCATTCCATTCAACTCTTCCTCAGCAGAAATGTGCATAATTTCCTACAAATAATTATGCGTACATTTCAAGAAAGTAAAAAAAAAACAAAACACGTCTGGAAGTCCACAGACTCTACACGCCCTGAGGGGTTCACTCCGCAGCAAATTCCGCAGGTCGGGTTCTTAGAAATCCGAGCTCATTTTAGTTTGTCTCGAATTTCTCCAGCATCCCTACACATAACATCTCCGCTCAGTGTACGATCAATGAGCAGAGCACACACAAAGAGTGCTACAAAGCAGAGGCTGAAGAGAAATCAGAGATGCATAAAATGTTTTGCTTTAGTATTTTAGTGGCATATACTATATTAGAGTCTTTTCCAGTAAGTTTTGTATTTTCGTATGACTAAATTTGGGCCAGCCTTCCCCAACCTGGTGCTCACCAAACGTGTTGGGCTACAACCTCCATCAGCCCCAGCCAGCATGGACAATGGTCAGGGATACTGATAGTTCCAGCCTGAAACATCTGGAGGGCATGTGGTTGGAGAAGGCTGCTCTAGATTTAGCCACTCCTTGGAAATGCCAAGGGCTGCTTGATAAGAGGCCGAGGCCTGCCTGTGGGCCTAGGTTAGCCTCCCCTGGGCTAGAAGGTTCAGCACTGAGCAATAGTCCACCAACAGCAATAGTCCGCCAAAGTACAATAGTGAATTAGTCCGCCAATACACAATAGTCCAGCTCCACAGTGGGGAATCTGGCAGTAAGCCTTGATGTGAGCATAGGAGCACAAACAGAGTATCCTTGTTCTCTGTGAAATGTCAGAGAATGTGGACAGAACTAGGGATGGCGGAGAATTTCTCCCCGAAACTTCGGGGGGCCGAGCGCCAACGTGTTCGCCCCCCGAACAAGTTTCGCTATTTGCGTTGCCCTTATTCTCGCCGTAGTCTACGTAAACATTTACGTAGACTACAGCCACCAAATAAGGAGCGGGAATGGCGGCTCCCTATGGGGGCCGCCATTCGCGTACGCGATTTTTTTTTTTTTTAAAGTCACCCGTGATAGGCTACATGACAATTCACGTAGCCTATCACAGCTGACTTTGCAGATCTAGCCGTGATAGGCTACGTGAATCGTCACGTAGCCTATCAGGGGAAGTGTTTTTTTTTTTACTTTCGCGTTCGCGGCCGGGCGAGGTGAGGCGCCTCCCCCCCGGCCTGAATTTCGGCCGGGCGAGGCGGGAAGCCTCCCCCCCGGCCTGAATTTCGGCCGGGCGAGGTGGGAAGCCTCCCCCCCCGGCCTGAACTTCGCGGGGGGAGCAGCGAAGCGCTCCCCCCCACCGCGAACGGCCTTCGACGACAGGTAAGTGACTTTCGTCCACCCCTAGACAGAACTGCCCTCGTGTCTCATCCCATAATTCCTTGCTTCTCCTCTTTCCTGATGAAGTCCCAGGGCATGTATGCAGCAGAGAGTGTCCCTTTTAGCACTCTGAATTTTGCCTGAGGCTTTGGAAAAGAAATGCTTCAGAGATGCCCAAAGCATGGTGTCTCTGAAAAAAGACAAAACAAAACCAACAACAACAACAGAATTTAGACACACTTTAGTACTAGACAAGATTAGGGATGTACGAATCCTCCTTACCTTTCTTTTGCCGGGGGTTGGCTAGGGGGGAGGCGATCCGTTCCTCCCCCGGAATCCTCTAGGGGGGGGGAGGTGATCAGTTCCTACCCCTCAGAATCCTGCCAGGTGGCACCGCTCCGCAGCACGTCCACGGAGCCGCCAGCCGGGCCAATCCGCAGCCGGACCTCTGTCCGCTGCCGGGCTGCTGTGGATGCAAATGGTGTCCTGCGTAGGGGACGCCATTTGCGTCGCTGCTTTAGCCATGATAGCATGGCTAAAGTAGGGATGTACGAAAATCACTTACCTTTCGGGGATTATGCTGATGGTGGGGGGGGAGGCGTTCCATCCCTTCCCTCGTAATCCTCGCCGGGGGGGAGGCGCTCCGTTCCTCCCCCCCCCGGAATCCTGGCCGGCCGGCTGTGCTCTGCAGCGATTCTGCGGATCCGCCGGTTGGCTCCACCAGCAGCCGGAAATCTGGCCGCTGGCTAGCAGGGACGCAAAGGGCGGCGGCCGTAGCCGCCGCCGTTTGCGTCCCTGCAGTCAGCCGTGATAGGCTATGTAAATGTTTACGTAGCCTAACACGGCTGATTTTTTAAAAAAATGCACATATGCAAATGGCGGCAGCTATGGCCACCGCCATTTGCGTTCCTTATTTTGGCACGTCTTAGTCTACGTAAACATTTACGTAGACTAAGACGGCAAAAATAAGGGGAACGCAAATAGCGTAGCATCTACCAGACCTGCCGAAGGCAGGTAGGATCCGGTCCGTGGGGACTACGCGGGGGGGAGGGGGGAGCAGTCCGTTCCGCCATGGACTCCAGACTTCTAAAGAATCTGGCCTCACTGGGGTCCGTGGGGGAATTCTCCACCATCCCTAGACAAGACAACAGCAACAACAAAGTGCAAAGCTTTGGCTATTGGGTGGTATAGAAATAAAAAATAAAATAAAGGGAAACAAACTTACAGGAGCACAGCTGAGTGGAGGGTAGGGGCGTACGAAACCCCACTTACCTGGCTCCGCCAGGTTCCACTGGGGGGAGGCTCTCCGTCCCCCCAGAATCCTCGCTGGCTGGCTCCGCTCTGCAGGGATTCCGCGGAGCCACCGGCCGGCTCCGCCAGCAGCCAGACATCCGTAGCCGCCGCCGTTTGCGTCCCTGAATTCAGCTGTGATAGGCTACATAAATCTTTACGTAGCCTATCACAAATGTGGGGGGGGGGAACAGACTGCAAATGGTGGTGGCGGCGGCGGCAACCGGTCGGAAGACCAGCCGCCGCTGCTGCCGAAGCTGCCCCTGGAGCCGCCGCCGCCTGGAACATCTGCCCCAGGTATGTCTCGTCCCGGGGGGGATCTGCGGGGAGCGGGGGGGCAGGCCGTTCTGCCACGGAGTTCAGGGGGCTGAATGCACTGGCACTCAGCCTCACCGAGATCCGTGGCGGAATTCTCTGACATCCCTAGTGGAGGGAGGCAAATTCATCGTAACAGGACACTATCTACTCCTGGCAACTAAAAAAGGTGTAAGGAGGCACACAAGTTCCATTTAGGTCATCACTGTTGTTGGGGAAAGCCCCAGCCTGCTCTCCTCCCGATGTTCGGGACTACGACTGAGAGCCGGTGTAGTGTAATGGTTGGAAGTCTTGGGCTGGGACTGAGGAGACCTGGGTTCTAGTCCCCTTTCAGCCATGAAGCTCACTGGGCGACTTTAGGCCAGTCACTGACTCTTAGCCTAAGCTACCTCACAGGGTTGTTGTGAGGAAAGAATGGAGAGGAGGAGGATCATGTATGCTGCTTTGGGCTCCTTGGAGGAAAGGTGGGATATAAATGTAATAACTAAATAAATGCCCCCCAGTCGACATGGCCAAGACTGATGGGAATTGTAGTACAAAACACCTGGAGGGTGTCAGATTGAGAACGCTGGTCTAGGTCCATGAGTCTAGGTCTGAGGGTGAGAGGGCCTGGGTTCAATTCCCAGATAAATCTACGTACCTGTGGAAAGGAGGGGCACACCTTTAATAATGCCTGTGGGGCTTCTACAGGAAGGACCATAGCACAATGGAAGAGCCCCTGCTTTGCATGCAGAGGGTCTGGGATCCAGTCCCTGGCATCTCCAGGTAGGGCAGGGAAAGACCCCCTTCCTGAGACCCTGGAGAGCTTCACCCAGCCAGTGCCAATGGGACTGAGTGGGGTGGTCTGACTTGGACCAACGCAGCTTCCCATGTTCCTGGGGGTGGTCTTATGAGGTGCAGTGCCCCCATGCCCTTCTTTTAGGCTTGCTGGGAACATCTGGTTGGTCACTATGGGAAGTGGGCACTGGGATACTAAATGGGCATCTGAGCCTGGTTCAGCAAGGCTCTTCTTCTTGTGTTCTTCTCAACTGGAAGTTCTCCAAGCACAGATGTAATATATCTGTGAGCATATCTATACTACATACTGAGGCTGGAATTATGCATCATGTAGGAACACTTAAAAGGAAGGAAGGAAGGAAGGAAGGAAGGAAGGAAGGAAGGAAGAAAGAAAGAAAGAGAAAGAAAGAAAGAAAGTCCTAGGCTGGAGCAATACATCATAGAATCATAGAATAGTAGGGTTGGAAGGGGCCTACAAGGCCATCGAGTCCAACCCCCTGCTCAGTGCAGGAATCCAAGTCAGGATTAGTAAAACTATCAACTAACGTTGTGCCAAAATTTCTCCCACATTTTCTTCAACCATTGTCATTCAATTTGATAGAAGGGAATCCTTTCGAAAAGAAATTTGGTGATGAAGGAATTTCAGAGAAATTCTCTTGTGTTGGCTTTATTCTCTCCTCCTTACCTTACTTAGCGGGAGGTCGAGGGGTGAGCACAAGCATTCTGTGTTTCATTGTACACTCATCTCTCCGGCAGCCTGTGCCCTCCTCAGCTTCCCACTCTTCAATTACAGCCCGCTGGAAGTCAACGTGAGGCAATTCCTCCCATGGGGCTTTTTCAGATCAGGAAGCGCAGGCGGCCTGGGAGGACAGCTGTGATTCTGTTCGCTCAAAAACACCACAAAAATGAATTACAAAGCACCCTGAGAAGGAGGCAGAACAACTGGAAGCCCCTTTCGTGGGGGAAGAAGACTTTCAGGAAATCGGAGGACAGATTTTGGCAGAGCGCTAACTCCCCCTCACCCCTGGATCTGGACCCAACACTGGAGCTAGCACGGCAGAGTGGGAAGATGGAAAGGGGTTTAAAAGGCATTGTCTTCTCCTCAGGGAACCTGGGAAGTGTAGTCCTTTGAATAGACTCTAGTCCCCCTGAATGCTTTGGGGGAAGCCACCAGCCTTCTGCAACCTGGTGCCCTGCCTTCCAGATGTTTGGGACTTCAACCCCCATCAGCCCCAAACAGCATCATCAATATTCAGGAAATATGGAAGTTGTGGTGAAAACCTGGAGGACATCAGGTTGAAGAAGGCTGCATTAAACCAATACACCTTTGTAGCGCCCAGGAAGAGCACAGCGGATGCATGACTGCTTCTGTTTTATCTGGACTAGTGTTCTGCCAACCCCAAGCGACCTGTCGGGGCTGCCACTCTGAGGCCAGCGAAGCACCTTCTTGCCATGTTGCTGAGCATTGAGGGGTGCAACTACGGTGACTATGTGTCCTGTTTTACAGAGGACAGTCCTCTATTAGAAGGTAGGGATGCTGAAGAAACCCGCAATGGATTCAAATGAGTTTGGATTTCTATGAATCCGACCTGTGGATTCCCCAGCAGGCCAGCTTTCTCCAAGGGGGGGCGGATTTGTGGGATTGTAGGTATCATTGCAGCAAGAGTATTTTGCATGGCGTTTTTCACCCGTGAGCAGTTGCACAGCAGGGAAACACTGCACAAAGAGAGACTCATGGCAATCACATGTATGATCCTATGAAGATTACTTTTTAGCCTTTAAAAAAAAAAAAAACACCAGTGCACATACGCACACTGGTGAAGCAGAGGGTGGAGATGGGGCGAATGCACTGAATGCATGCGGCTGGCCGCATGCCAGGAGCTGCCGGATCTGTGCGCAGCTCCCCTGTTTGGTGAGCCACTGAACTGCAGGAGCCACTTCTCAAGGAAGTGCCTTCAGGCCCTGGTGTGACTCCACCCATACCGGAAGCTGCCTTATATTGACTCAGACCGTTGGTCTGTCCAGCCCAGTGTCGTCCATGCTGAGTGGCTCTCCAAGGTTTCCAGCAGGATTCTCTCCTAGCCCTACTTGGAGATGCCAAGAATTGGATTTGGGACCTTCTGCATGCAAAGCTGGTGCTCTGCCACTGAGCCATGGCCCTTCTATTGGATTCTCCTAGACAGGAAGGAGTATGAGATGGCTTCCTATTCCAGGTGAGCCTTGCATGAGCAACAAGGCCTTCCTGAGCTCTGGTGTGCTCTTGCATACCTGGTTATTCTTTGTGCCTGACCCCTGGCTTGCCTCTTGAGCCTGCCTCCTGGTTTCTCTTCTGGTTCTGACTCACTCTTCAGCCCTGGCTTCTGGCTTGCTCCTTGATCCTGCCTCCTGGTTTCTCCTCCAGCCCTGATCTTCATTTCTGCATCCAGGCTCACTCCTTGATCCCGCCTCCTGGTTCTCCTCCAGCCCTGATTTGCTCTTCATTTCTGCATCCAGGCTCACTCCTTGATCCCACCTCCTGGTTTCTCCTCCAGCCCTGATTTGCTCTTCATTTCTGCATCCGGGCTCACTCCTTGATCCCGCCTCCTGGTTTCTCCTCCAGCCCTGATTTGATTTCATTTCTGTGTCTGGGCTCACTCCTTGATCCTGCCTCCTGGTTTCTCCTCCAGCCCTGATTTGGTCTTCATTTCTGCATCCGGGCTCACTTCTTGATTCCGCCTCCTGGTTTCTCCTCCAGCCCTGATTTGGTCTTCATTTCTGCATCCGGGCTCACTCCTTGATCCCGCCTCCTGGTTTCTCCTCCAGCCCTGATTTGCTCTTCATTTCTGCATCCAGGCTCACTCCTTGATCCCACCTCCTGGTTTCTCCTCCAGCCCTGATTTGGTCTTCACTCCTGCCTCCAGGCTTCTTTCTCAGCCCTGCCTCCCAGTTTGTCCTTCAGACTCACTCTTTGATCCTGTCTACTGACTGGTCCCGTGGCTCCTGGCTCACCTCAGACCACGGTGCACAGTGCAACCCTGGCTCTGTGCATGGGCCAATCCTGGAATTGAATTCATGTTGTTGTTGTTCTAGCGAAGCCAGAATCCAGGAGGAATGGAAAGTAGGGTAAAGCAGGGCAAAGCAAACCAAGAGGAACAATAAGGGAACAGAATGGATCCTTTCTTCTGCACGCAAGGCTCCTTAGCAGCCTGTTGGCAGTTTTGCACGTGGTGGATGCAGTGCCCCCTCCCCATTCCCTCTCCCTGCCTTTATTTCCAAATGGATGGTGGCAAAGGCGCCCTCCAGCTGCCGGCACTGCGCTGCCCTTGTGCAGTTGCCTGCCAGTTGCACGTTGCCGATTGCAATGAACGCCACCATCTGCCATGCCACGTGGACCTCATCATCTTTCCTTAATTACATTAGCCGTGCAATCAGTTACTGCGTTACAAGGCCGGCGATGAGCTTTTAAATCTTGGTGGAAATCATAAATAATTGCAATAAGTGCCAGGCGCCAGATGTGAGTGCCAACTCCATGCGCGCTAGATAAATAGTAACCTTACGACGCGGCGTTCTGCTGCTGTCCGGCCGAGCTGACGTGTGACTTCATTCGGCTTCATTTTCCACACTCCCGCCTTCCCGACTGTGCCATTCTGGACCTCCAGGGGGAGAGACAGCAGAGGCTGGGGAGGGGGAGGAGGACAACCCCGGCCAAACGGACCCTTACAAACAGAGATGTCGACCCAAAGAGCTGTTCCTGGTTCGGCAGCACCAGCCATCAAGATGCCAAGCTAGAAAGGAACAGGCTGTTTAGGGTTCTTTGTTGTGCAAACGCCGGCAGCCTTTCCAGATAATTGGGGAGGGTGGATCAGTCATTGCGGGGGAGGGAGCAGAGGCTGTAGGACCTGAAGACATTTTCACAGAGGCAAAAAATGAAAATTGGCAATTACGTTCTAATTGATAGCCCAGCAGCAGTTAACGAACGGGCCTCCCTCATTAATCCTAGCTGTAAGGATTTTGCAAACCATACCAGCATACTGTCCTTCTTATTGTTATTATTACGCCAAAGAATGCATCCATTATAATAAAGGGTATTTTACATATATATTATATTGGAATGCATTCTTTAGGAACGACTTTCTTTTTTAGTGTCAATTACAATTCAAAGACTCTTGCTTCTCAATGGATATTTGGCACTCTCCAGTTTCACGATGGACACATTTCTTCTTGCATATCTGAATGAGCCATCCCAGATCAAAAGACATGGATAGAACTTCTGGATTACCTCAAAGATGATGCTTTTCACACATGCCGCTGTGAGGCATGAGGGCTTGCTTTACACATAAATAAAGTGCATCACTTGATTTTTCTGTATTCACTTACCTCCTATATCATCCTGCCCATGCATTAAGCTCTTCAGAGGCAGCCTTTCTTCAAATACCATCAGTGGGGGAAGCACATTATAGGCTGGATCCAGATTTAGTCAGAGTAAACCCATTGAAATCCCATTAATTCAAATGGATCTTACCTCTAGGTATGACTAAATCTGGGTCCAGCCCTCTGCAGTTAGAACTGAGATGGCCTTCTCTGTGGTGGTTCCTGATTTTGGAATCCCCCTCCCCACTCTTTGCTTTCTTTTTGATGCCAAAAAATGTTCTTGCTTGCCCAGGCATTTTAAAAATTTTTTTTAATGGATAGCTTCATTTCTTTGTTTACTGGCTGAATAGTTTTTGTGTCTCTTACCTTGTAGTTCTATCATTGTCACTATCTTCTGTTTTGCCATCTTATAACATCCTGTGCATCACCCTGGGATCCCTTGTGTATGAAGGGTGGCTTATAAATTTTACAAATAAAATACATGCATACCTTCACACTCAACAGATGTAAGGACTTCACCCCAAGTTTCTCCCATTCTTAGGGATGTGTGAATCCACCCCTGTCTGGGTTCTCTGGGAGCCCACCCAGCCACTGCCCCAGCTCACCGGTCCCCAAAACACGCTCGAGCCTTTCCTGTACTCGTGAGTGGCCCACACCCACCCCGGCAGCCTCGTCAAGCTCCGCAGTGACAATTTTTGAAAAATAAAATGGCGATCGCAAAATGTGCATATTTGAATATGCACGAAAATGTACATTTTTGCAAATGTCCATATGAGCGCATGCACAAAAATGTGCATTTTGCAACTGCACATATTTGCATGTGTGTGAATATGCATGAGCACAGAAATGCACACTTCACATAAGCAAATATGCGCAGCCGCAAAATGCGCACTTTTGCACTTATGCGAACATGTGCATTTTTGCGACTGCCATTTTATGTTTCATAAAATGGCGACCGCAGAGCTTGACGAGGCCACCTGGGTGAGTGTGGGCTACTCATGGAGCACGGGCATGGGGCGAGCAGGGGCAGGTTCTCAGTGAGCGGGGCTCGGGGTGCGGGCAGGGGGTTGTGCCAGATTTCTGAACGGAATAAGGTGCCTGCACCATCTCTACCAATTCTATTTCGAGCTCCATCTCAAAGTGCATCAGCATCTGGTTCCTAGCAATGGCTGCTTGGTTCCATCATCCTCAGTTTCCCCTTGAAGTATCCTCTGCCCTGGGCGTGACCTCTCCTGGGAGGAAAACACCATAACCTGCTCTCAGGTCATGTAGCGCAGGAGTCATCTTCTCAAGCATCCTCATCTACCTACCTCTTGGTAGGGATAATTGAATCAGTCCATTTCAGTTTTGCTCCCTTTCTGATTTTTTTTTTTAATCTTCAGTTCATCCCAAACTTTGGGAATCTTTCCAGTCTCAAGTTCAGTTCATTCTGAACTTTGAGTTTATTATTTTTAAGTCTGCACAATTCATACATATTTTTGCATGCAGTTCTCCTAAAACCTGCATTTTTGAATGCAATTTGGCCAAGTATGCACAATTTTTGCAAGCAACTTTCTTAATATAATGCATTTCTTACCATTATTTTTCCTAATATACACATTTTTGTATACATTTTTTTAAAAATGGGAGAACTCCTTTGCAAAATGATTTTCACTAATATATGCCTTTTTATGTGCACTTTGACAATATACATTCTTGTACACATTTCTTTTTTAAAAAAATGGAGAACAGCATTGCAAAACTTGGGTAAGTGCAAACTGCGATGGAATAACTGAGTTTCAGCTCACATATCGGTTCAAAAGTGTGAAATTAGGTATGTTTGCATTCAAATGTCAACCAAATGAATTCCTGCTGCTTGGGAGAGTTGACGCTTTCTCAGGCTGCTCTACAACACTCATACTCATGAGAACAGAAGAAGAGCCATGCTGGGTCAGACCAAGGGTCCATCTAGTCCAGCATTCTGTTCACACAGTGGCCAACCAGCTGCCCATGGGAAATGCACAAGCAGGACATGAGTGCAACAGCACCCTCCCATCCATGTTCCGCAGGAACTGGTGTATATAGGCACACTGCCTCTGATCCTGGACATAGTACATAGCCACCAGGACTAGTAGGCACCAAAAGCCTTCTCCTCCACGAATTTGTCAACCCCCCTTCTAAATTGGTGGCCATCACTATATGTTGTGGAATTCCATAGTTCAACTCTGCGCTGTGTGAAGTCCTTCCTTTGATCTGTCCTGAATCTCCCACCAGTCAGCTTCATGGGGAGACCCCACTGGGTCCTAGTACTTTGAGGGATGGAGAAAAAATATCTCCCTACCCACCTTCTCCACACCATGCATAATTATTCTTGCAATTATTATTCTTGATTAAGGGGCTACGACCACAGAACTGGAATCCTCTGTATCTGTTCACATGTTAAAGTCTGAGGACAGATAGAAAGGCCTTTTGCATGCAAAGTATGGGCCCTACCGCTGAAATGTAGCCCTCCCCTTGGGAACATGGCACAGGGGGAGGAGGGCTAAACCTCCTTCCCCAGCCCCCCCAGCCCACACACACACACACCACGGACTCAATCAAATTATTCCTGAGTCCAGTGGAGGCCTTGGATAGCTCCTTTAGAAGTCTGAACTGGTTCTGACTGAATCCCAGAGTGGATTCACCGCCCCACTGACATTGGCGCCACCAGCCTCCACTGCCTGAGGCAATCATACGAATGAAGGAAGCTGCCTCATACCAGGTCGGATTCTTTGTCTCCCTAGCCCTAAATTGTCTGGTCTGATTGTTAAAGGCTCTTCGGGATCTCAGACAGAGAAGGGTTTTCCCCATCCCCTGCTACCCAACCATTTAATGGGAGAGGCCGGGGGGTTGAACCTGAGGCCTTCCGCATGCAACACAGGTACGCTAGTTTTTTATTTTGCATATTTTTCCATGCTGAAATTTGCGCAACATTCAGGAAAGTTAGAAAAACGGTCCGCAGGTCCGCAGCATCTGCCTGACAAGGGAAAAGCCAGTCTGTTTTGGAATTTGCAGGTCAGATTCATGAAAATCCAAATTCATTTGGTTCCCTTGCAGATTTCTCCAACATCCCTAAGTTGAAGGACCACCATCCACAGTACTGGTGGGGATTTAAGATGAGATTTAAGATCAGCTGGGCAGGCTTTGCTTATGGTGTCCTTAAGGAAATGTGGCCCATAAGGCTACCACACTTGGCAGAGCCTTCTTAATGATGGCACCCTGTCTGTGGAAATCCCTTCCATTAGTAATCAGTTGTCCTCCACACTGTTGTCACTCAGGCACCAGTTAAAGACATATTTATGTGTATGTGCATTTGGGGTATAGACAAGTGCTGTATTTGCTTTCTAGTGTTGCAGTGATTATTTTATTGAGTATTTGTAATGTTAGAGTTATGATTTCCATGGTGTTCATATGTTGTATTGTTTTTATACAGGTTGTTAGCCATCCTAGGATTTTTGCAAGCAAGGACAGGATATACATATAAATCAATAAATAAAATAAGTATTGTCCTTATGATTGATAAATTTGAGCCATAACTCAAGAAGGTACCAACCCAGCTTTTTTCTTTCTTTCTTTTACCAGCTTTGACTTCTCTGCCTTTACAGGTAGCTTGATGTGCGTACAATTAGCTGGTGACAAATGCTTCAGCTTTGAAAAGACTTTTACCTAAAAGGTGACCTACAAATCTTTTAAATAGATGAATTTAGTGGTAGATTTCTGAACATCAAACATCTGCGAAACGCACAAGAGCACCTCCCCCCCAATCAGTTGGCAACCTGGTTTTGAAGCTGAGATTGAGTCCCAAAGTACATTGCCAGCATTTGTTGTTAGCAAGGCTGCTGTGTCTTTAGTAGCTGCCAGGTGACTGAAATGCAAGAGATACAGCTTTTCTCAGCACAGAACGGTGGTGAAAGGAAAAGCTTCACCCGGGGAATTTCCATCATGTGCCCATTAACCCTGAACATTCCGCAATATTCCTGATATTCACAAGCTAGGGACCAGTTCATAAATGTGTTTTACAGACAGCTGTTTGCATGTTGCAAATAGCATTGATTCTGTCTAGGAAGCAGGGGGGAGGATGTCAGAGTTTTTGCCCTGCCAGAAAGATACAAAGATAATTATATAATGCTTCCTCTCTAGAGCCTCAGGGCTTCAGCCCAGCAGCAAGTTTTGCTTTAGGTCACAGTGTGTTCTGCTCTGAACGGGCGGAGGGGAGCAGGGAGACGTTTAACACATTGTTAATGGCTGAAACGTATAACCAAAGCTATGGTTTTCCCAGTAGCAACGTATGGCTGTGAGAGCTGGACTATAAGGAAGGCTGAGTGCCGAAGAAGAAGCTTTTGAACTGTGGTGCTGGAGAAGACTCTTACGAGTCCCCTGGACTGCAAGGAGGTCAAATCAGTCAATCCTAAAGGAAATCAACCCTGAGTGCTCATTGGAAGGACAGATACTGAAGCTGAAGCTCAAATATTTTGGCCACCTAATGCGAAGAGAAAACTCCCTGGAAAAGACCCTGATGCTGGGAAAGATCGAAGGCAAAAGGAGAAGGAGACAGCAGAGGATGCGATGGCTAGAGAGCATCACCGATGCAATGAATATGAACTTGAGCACGCTCTGGGAGAGAGCAGAGGACAGGAAGGCCTGGCGTGCTCTGGTCCATGGGGTCACGAAGAGTCGGACACGACTGAATGACTGAACAACAACAATGGCTGAAAGAAAGCAATTCTCAAACGGAGTAAGTGGTGTGTTTCTTGGCCTAGCCTCTTATTTACTCACAAACTGAGTTGTGAAAAAAAGACGCTTTGGGGTTCTGCTGCACCCACCCCCCTCGAGTTGAATTTGACATTATGAGGTGAACGTGCTGCAAACTCTACTAAGATCATGGTCACTGAACTTCATGGGTCTGTGCAGTCACCACTTGGATCAACCCACTCTGCCCACTTCATAGCCATACAGCACACTTGTATTATATGCATGATGACCAAAAAATGAAGAAGCATTTATTTTTTTAAGAAAAAATAGGGATGTCAGAGAATTCCGCCACGGATCTCGGTGAGGCTGAATGCCAGTGCATTCGACCCCCCGAAATCCATGGTAGAACAAAGCCCCTCACCCCCCCACCCCACGAAAGGCACGCGAAACGGACCACTTACCTGCTGTCATCCACGCTGACTTGCAAATGGCAGCTGCGTCTGCATCCCTGCGGAGGCCGTGATAGGCTACATAAGTATTTACGTAGCCTATCACAGCAAAAAAAAGAAAAACAGCGAACGCAAATGGCAGCTACAGCAGCCGCCATTTGCGTTCCTTTTTTGCCGTTTTAGCCTACGTAAATAATTACGTAGGCTATTAGGGCGAGAAAAAAAGGGAACGCAAATGGCGGCCACTATGCCATTTGCATTCCCTTTTTTCTTTTTGCAGTAATAGCCTATGTAAATATTTATGTAGACTAAAACAGCAAAAAAAAAAAAAAGGGAACACAAATGGTGGCCGCTGTAGCCGCCGCTATTTGCATCCGCTGTTTTTTGGGTTTTTTGCTGCTGGTTTTTTTTTTTTTTTTTGCCATTATAGGCTACGTAAATATTTACATAGCCTATCATGGCAAAATATAGCCCTGCAGGCTGCCCAGTGGCTGGATGTCTGGCTGTGGGCGGCCCTGGCCGGCGGCTCCGTGGAATCTCCACAGAGCAGAGCCAGCCGGAGAGAATTTTGGGAGGAGTGATGGAGCACCTCCCCCCCACTGCGAATGTCACCCTTTGAAAAGGTAAGTGACTTTCGGACATCCCTAAGAACAATAGACAGCAGAAGTACAGATATACCTTGGTGTCTCCCTTGCTTTTCTGACAACTAGGAAGGAAGGATGAAAGATGTGGGAAGTTGCAAATTGATGGAAGTGGAGATGGAGAAATCTGTCAACTTTGGTTTCTCATTTTTCCAGCCTTAAGTTCAGTTCACCCTGAACTTTGAGAATTAAAAAAAATGCATGAACATCATACGCATTTTTGTCTGCTTTTTCTCCTAAAGTATGCATCTTAATGCAAATTGGCCTACAGTGTGAACAATTTTTCTAATAGAATGCATTTTGAATAATTTGAACAATATATGCATTTTTGTGTGCGTGGTTAGCCAATGCATGCATTCTTGAACACAGTATGCATTGCCGGACTCCAATGCAAAATTTGGAGAAGGGAAAATTATGAAGGAGGACAAAGCTCTGGTTTCTGTATTGGTTTGGAAGTGTGAAATTGGGAAAGCTCACATTCATATGCGAACCAAATAAATTTCTCCCCCATTCCTAGGAATGAATGAAGAGAGGAATTTGTTTTTCCTCCTGTCAACTAGCAACCATAACTAAACCGGAAGTTCTGAGTCAAACAGCGCACTACACAGGTAGGGAGTGTTACATCCTGCAGAGCAAGTCTGCAAAATTTGGAGAAGTACAAATTGCAAAACTTTTCTGTGCAGACTAGGGCTTGATCAGGAAGAGGAGTGGCAGATGTCCCTTCTTTGGGTTGGATTTCTAAGTCACTCAGCTCCCCCTGCCCCCCCCCCGCCCCAGCTCACAAATGCACTGTGTGCAAATTACTACGAAGGAATTTCTGAAGAGTTTACAAAGCTGTTTTTACCAACAGCTGTTAGTGTCTGATGAGCCGTGGGCATTCTGTCAGGGAAAACCAGTTACCGGGTTTATAGCTCAGGCACTTAAATATTATGATCCCTAATATATAAATAGCAGGGCTCATGCTGCAGCTCCTCTCCAATATTACATATTTCGCATAGCGACGAGGATGTGCAACCAAATTTCTAGAGCTGTCCTATTTTCTGGGAGTGCCAGAGTGTGGCATCATGGCTACAATGCTGGTCTTAACTGGAGATGGCAAATGGGTGCCCTGCAGATGTTTGGGTCTACAAGTCCCATAATCACTGAGCATTGGCCTTCCTGGCTGGGGCTGATGGGAGTTGTAGTCCCAAACATCTGAAGGGTGCCAGGTTGCCTACCTCTGGACTAGTGCTGGGAAGAACTGGGTTCCAAGAACTCAGCCATGAAACTCCTTGGGCGACCTTGAGCCAGTCAATTTATCCCAATCTAACCTACCTTCATTGGAGGCAGATAGCTCTGATGGGCAGTGAATCTCCTCTGCGTTTCAGTCAAAACCAAGTCAGAACTTTGAAGGAGCTATCCAAGGTTCTGAAGCACCTTGGATAGCTCCTTTAGAGTTCTGACTGTAACCCAGAGCGGATTCACCACCCCACTAACGTCAAAGCCCCAGCCTCCACTGTGTGAAGATGTCCATGCCACTTTCTTAGCAGCTGTCTACACCGTGCAGCCCCACACAGGGCTGTGGGTTGCTGGTTTGTCCAACCCCAGTGGCTGCTGACAGACCCTCACCTGGAGAGTGCATTCTGGAGTCCCCCAGCCTGGTTTGAACCTGACACATAACTCACAGGGTTCTTGCGAAGATCACATTGGAGTGGCCCATATATGCCACCCCATGAAGCGGGCCCACAAATATAACACACTATACTGACTGAAACCATGCCTCCACCTAGCCTCATAATGGCCCTGTTCAGACATCATACGAAGCCATGATGGTTAGAAGTTTTGAGCTAACCATGTGGGCTTGGCATGACATCTGAACAGGCATCATCGGTCCCAACCATGGTGGCTTATTAACCACGGACTAACCACGTTCACTAACCACTTGCTGCAATGTGGTTAGTGGGCTCTATCATGTCTTAGCGTGACATCTGAACAGCCTCCATGATTCACTGACAGCTGCCATAGAGCTCCATGGCAAGAGCAGCCAAGGGAGGAGTAGCCGCTCATGCCCGACCAGCAGATCTCTATGGTCAAGATCTGCCTAGCAGCAAATGACGTGGCTTCTGTGAGCCTGCCAATACGCCGTCTCTGGAACAGCCCACTGCACGCCAGCAGAGAAGCGAGCACAGAGCTGCAGCTCGCGGCCACTTGCACCCTGGCATGCCACCACTATGGACATGCTATAGGCATGGCCAGGCACCACCATGTCGAGTGATGCCTGTTACAATGTGACTACAGAGGCAGCGTGGATTCCAGCACTGCGCCTGCAGTGGCATAAACGGTTGGCCGAAGCAGCGGAAGATGATTCCCGGCGGCCGCCCATGTCTGTTTTCATTGCAGGGGATGCTTGCATGTGCTGTGCATCAGGGCAGTGGATTACGGCGATGAGCGGTGATTACGGGACTCCGGAATGGGAAAGACGGATCTCAGACCATGTGAGTCCATGCTGCAGGACTTGCCTGGGGGCCATGTGCCAAGGCACAGGGGGCAGCATGCCGCTGAACAGGCGAGCACCAAAATGGCTGACAGCACCGAGCCGCGAAATGGCTGACAGCAGCAAGCACCAAAATGGCTGACAGCGCAAAGGCTGCTGGGATACATGGCCACCCATCTGGAGGACCGGGTCCCTGCAGGAGGGAGGGTGGTTAGAGAATGGTTAGTACAACCATGGTGAGGAACATTTATTTATTTATTTATTTATTTATTTAAATTTCTTAATCACCCATCTGGCTGGTCACCCAGCCACTCTGGGTGATGTACAACAACAACACAACAATCAAAACAGTAAAATTACGCATTAAAACATCATGTTCTAAAAATACCCTAACCCACCCCAAATGCCTGCCTGACCAACCAAGTTTTCAATGCGTGGCAGAAGCTCATTAAAGAGGGGGCATGGCGGAGTTCCCTAGGGAGGGAGTTTCACAGAGTGGGGGCCACCACAGAGAAGGCCTTCTCCCTTGTCCTCACCAGGCTACCTGTCCTGGCTGATGGGACAGAGAGAAGGCCATCCGAGGCTGATCTTGTTGAGTGGCCTGTCTGGTATGCTGGAGGCGCTCCTTGAGATAGGCTGGGCTGGAAACATGGTTACCTGCTTGTTCGGCAGTAGCATTCACAGTGGTTAGTGGAAACCACCATGCACCATGGTTAGCCTAACCACCCTTCCCCAATGTGCTTCTGAACAAGGCCAATATCTGCTATAATTAGCAAAAGGTTCACGAAATATTAAGCAGAGGTCCCTCTTAGTCGTGCTACTGGGCATCCTTCCAACAGGATGTCCGGGACTGAACCTGCAAATTCATGCATGGAAAATGCAGGCTCCAGCCAGGAGCAATCATATAAAAAAAGATCCACTGACACACAAGCCAACTCCTAGGGCTTATGGGAGGTTGGAGGTCTAGATGTAGGAAGCAGGCCAAGATCCATAGAACACGGCACCCTTCCCCAACCTGGAGTCCTCCAGATGTGCTGGACTATAACTCCCATCAGCCCCCCTGCCCCCAACTAACTGCCATGCTGCCTAGGGATGATGACAGGGGAAGTCCACTTATTTTTTTTCCTCTTCCCTCCCCATCCCTTTTTCCTTGTATGCCGCGTAAAAGTAAAAATTACTTTTTAGATGGTAAGCTTGCAGGCAGGGATTGTCATGTTTTACTGATTAATTGCAAGCCACCGCCACCCTTGAGACTTTTTTGGCTGAGGAGTGGGATAAAAAATACTTTAAATAAATAATGATAAATGATAATCATCCAACACCTCAGGAGGGCACCAGGTTGATATAACAAGAAGGGGCCAGGAAGTAGCTGGACCATAAGGAGCTGTCCAGCAGACCATCAGGAGCTGTCCACTGCTGAAGGCAGAACGTCAGGCAAAGGTCTGTAGAGCAGAGCCTACAGCCCCTGGGTTATAGGTGTTGTCACAGCGGAGGCTGGTGCCTCCGATGTCAGTAGGGCAGTGAATCCTCTCTGGGTTTCAGTCAGAACCAACCAGAACTCTAAAGATTCTGCAGAGCTCTTTGGATAGCACCTGTAGAGTTCTGGCTGAAACCCAGAGTGGATTCACCATCCCACTGATATCGGAGCTAACAGCCTCCACTGAGTTGTTGCCTACACCCAGCCAGGTGGACTGGCCTACATGCTCATACCATGTCCTCCTTGGCTCGTGGTAGCAGAGATGGTTCACCACAGACCAGCTGAAACAGGAAGCATGAGTGGGTCACAGGACAGGGCCATGCAGGCATGCAGGAGGTCACCAATTTAATCCCCAGGGAATTAATAGAGAATTTCAAAACAGTTTGTGAAGATTGGCTTCAACTCATGCGGTTTCGATCCCAGACACTGCTGGTTAAAAGAAAGCAAATAAATTCGACAAGGCCAATAACTCTTTCCCAGCTTAGCCTACCTCAACAGGTTGTTGTGAGGATCAAATAGGCAGATGAGGGGAGGGAGAAAATCATGTACACTATCCTGAGAACCCTAGTGGAAGGGTGAGATAAAAACATCATTAATGAGAAAATAATAAATAAGGAGAACTTAAGCTTTTTTTTCTGTTTTTTTTAAATAATCTGTTAGTTACCCATTAACCTTATCGTCCAGGGGATGTACAGCAATTTAAAGCACAAAAATTAAAGCGCAAATCAAATAATGCAATAAAATATTGAATCAAATACAACATCAGCACAAATACATAGAAAGTGGTACAACAGTGAAATGGCAGCGAGAATGTTGGTTGTGCAGTCTTGGAAGAAAAAGGAACTGTTGTCACCGCAGTTTTTAAAAAAGAAATTATGGTCTTTGGGCCTTTGAAATGGATGTATTGTCTTCAATATACAGCAGGAATAATGGGATATTTGAACATTTTAGAAGACATTAAGGGGTGGCAGGAAAAAGTCCCATAATTCCAGTATGACATAAAATATCCATACCTAATCATCATTTACTATACTGTTAATAAAAGAAAGAAAGAAAGAAAGAAAGAAAGAAAGGAGAGAAATGACTTAACATGTCAGTTTCAAATATATACATTAAAGGCACAATCCTATGTATGTTTAGACAGAAAAAAGCCCTACAACTCCCAGCATGAGGCATACTGGGATTGTGACCTAAAGCTTTCCATCGAACCTTTTGCTTGAAGCACTTGTTCCAATATATGACAGAGTCTAATGCTCAAAATCGTCTTCACTCTGCCTCTTTCTGAGACCTAACTAAGTGAGCGTGCTTCACCACATATGAATGTACTCCAAACCTTTTCAACCAGTCTTCCAAACAGACAGGCAATTAGGGAAGAAGAGCCCTAGATCAGACCAAAGGCTTCTTCAGTCCAGCAGCATCCTGTTTCCCACAAAGGGCAACCAGATGCCTGTGGGAAGCCGCAGGCAGGACATGAGTGCAATAGACTTCTCCCGCTGCTGTTCCCAGCAAGTGGTACTTGGAGGCATGCTGGCTGTCATATACAGCCATTGTGACTAGTAGCCATTGATTGCCTTATCCTCCATAAATTTGTCTAATGCCCTTTTAAAGCTGTCCAAGTTGGTGGCCATAACCACATCTTGTGGTAACAAATTCTATCATTTAACTTTGCCCTGTGGGAAGCTGCACATCTTTTTGTCTGTCCTGAATCTCCCATCAAACAGCTCCGTTGGATGACGCGAGGTTTTTGTGTTATAAGGGAAAAACACACATCCCTTATCCACTTTCTTCACACCATGCATAATTGTATAAACCTCTGTCATGTCCAGCCTTATTCACCTTTTCTTCTAAGTTAGGCATGGGTAACTGCAGGAGCTGTTTTTGCCCTCTGGATGCCCCCCACCTCCATGAGGGGCCGCAGTCAGCAGGGTGACCTGAAAATACATTTTTTTGAAAATGTTAAGGGAAAAAGAGTGCCCAAAAGGTCAAATTGAGAGGAATTACAAATTTAGATTAACTGATTACATTTGACCCTTTGGGTGATCTGTAGCAGATACAATGCCATTTTTCCCTAAAAAATGATTCTTTTTACAATATTTTTGAGGTCAGCCTGAATTTGGCAGGGTAGTGGCAGCCAGACACAGTCTGCATGTTTCCCACCCCTGTTCTAAGCTAAAAAGCCCCAAGCATCGTAACCTTTCCCAGCAGGGATGCGTTCCCCCCACTGCCACCAACCCACACCCGAACATTTTGGCTGCCCTTTTCTGTGCTGTTTCCAGCTCTATAATATCTGTTTGCATTATGACAACCAGAGCTGTACACAGTGTTCCGAGTATAGCCGCACCATAGATTTGGACAGAGGCATTGCAATATTGGTCATTTTATTAGAATCCCTAACATGAAATTTGCCATTTTCACAGCTGCCACACACTGGCTTGGTGTTTTCTTTCAGGTCTCTACTACAACTCAAATATCTCTTTTTTTGGCCAGTTACTATCAAACCTCATTGCTACCAGTGCAATTTGATTGATTTGCTTTTTGATTAGGTGCTTAATATCAGTGCTTCCACTTTGTCCATGATCTGTTGAACTTTGCAACTAAGAATCTACTGCCTGAATTTGCTTGTTTTCCTCCTCCCTCGCAATCCCCCTTTCCTTTGGTGCTGTGTTTTTTAGACTGTAACACTGCAAGACAGGGACTTCCTTAAGAAATATATTTGTAAGCCACTTTGGGAGTCTTTTTGGCTAAACGGCGGGATAAAAATGCTTGTTGTTGTTCAGTCGTTAAGTCATGTCCGACTCTTCATGACCCCATGGACCATAGCACACCAGGCCTTCCTGTCCTCTGCTCTCTCCCGGAGTGTGCTCAAGTTCATATTAATTGCATCGGTGATGCTATCTAGCCATCTCATCCTCTGCCGTCCCCTTCTCCTTTTGCCTTCAGTCTTTCCCAGCATCAGGGTCTTTTCCAGGGAGTTTGTTCTTCGCATTAGGTGGCCAAAATATTTGAGCTTCAGCTTCAGTATCTGTCCTTCCAATGAGCACTCAGGGTTGATTTCATTTAGGACTGACTGATATGACCTCCTTGCAGTCCAGGGGACTCATAAGAGTCTTCTCCAGCACCACAGTTCGAAAGCATCAATGCTTCGGCGGCGGCACTCGGCCTTCCTTATAGTCCAGCTCTCACAGCCATACATTACTACTGGGAAAACCATAGCTTTAATTAGATGGACCTTTGTCGGCAAGGTGATGTCTCTGCTTCTTACTATGCTGTCTAGGTTTGCCATAGCTTTCCTCCCAAGGAGCAAGCGTCTTTTAATTTCATGGCTACAGTCACCGTCTGCGGTGATCTTGGAGCCCAAGAAAATAAAATCTGTCACTGCTTCCATTTCTTCCCCTTCTATATGCCAGGAAGTGATAGGGCCAGATGCCATGATTTTAGTTGTTTTATTGTTGAGTTTCAAACCAGCTTTTGCACTCTCCACTTTCACCCTCAACAAGAGGCTCCTGAGATCCTCTTCGCTTTCTGCCATTAGGGTGGTATCGTCTGCGTATCTGAGGTTGTTGATAATTCTCCTGGCAATCTTAATTCTGACCTGTGATTCATCCAACCTGGCGTTTCTCATGATGTACTCTGCATATAAGTTAAATAAGCAGGGTGACAATATGCAGCCTTGTCGTACTCCTTTCCCAATTTTGAACCAATCAGTTGTTCCATGTCTGGTTCTTACTGTTGCTTCTTGACCCTCATACAGGTTTCTCAGGAGACAGGTAAAGTGGTCTGGTATTCCCATCTTTTTAAGAATTTGCCACAGTTTGTTGTGATTCACACAATCAAAGGCTTTAGCATAGTCAATGAAGCAGAAATAGACTTTTTCTGGAATTCTCTTGTTTTCTCCATAATCCAGCGAATGTTGGTGATTTGATCTCTAGTTCCTCTGCCTCTTCAAACCCAGCTTGTACTTCTGGTAGTTCTCGGTTCACATATTGCTGAAGCCTAGCTTGTAGGATTTTGAGCATAACCTTGCTGGCATGTGAAAGGAGTGCAATTGTATGGTAGTTTGAACACTCTTTGGCATTGCCCTTTTCTGGAACTGGAACGTAAACTGACCTTTTCCAGTGTTGTGGCCACTGTTGAGTGTTCCAAATGTGTTGGCATATTGAGTGCAGCACTTTAACAGCATCATCTTTTAGGATCTCAAATAGCTCAGCTGGAATACTGTCATCTCCGCTAGCTTTGTTGTTAGCAATGCTTCCTAAGGCCCGCTTGACTTCACTCTCTAGGATGTCCGGCCCCAGTTCAGTGACCGCACTATCATGGCTATCAGGGACATTCAGATCTTTCCTGTATAGTTCTTCTGTGTATTCTTGCCACCTCTTCTTGATCTCATCTGCTTCTGTTAGGTCCCTGCCTTCTTTGTCCTTTATCATGCCCATCTTTGCACAAAACATTCCCTTGAGATCTCCAATTTTCTTGAAAAGATCTCTAGTCTTTCTCATTCTATTGTTTTCCTCCATTTCTTTGCATTGTTCATTTAAGAAGGCCTTCTTGTCTCTCCTTGCTATTCTCTGGAACTCTGCATTCAGTTGGATATATCTTCCCCTTTCTCCCTTGCTTTTCGCTTCCCTTCTTCCCTCAGCTACTTGTAAAGCCTCATCAGACAGCCACTTTGCTTTCTTGCATCTTGCATCTTAAATCTATTCATCGCCTCCACTGTATATTCATAAGGGATATAATTTAGGCCATACCTGCATGGTTTAGTGGTTTTCCCTATGTTCTTCAATTTAAGGCAAAATTTTGCAACAAGAAGCTCATGATCTGAGCTAGGGATGTTAGAGAATTCCGCCATGGATCCCAGGGGGGCCGAATTCCAGTGAATTTGGCCCCCTGGAATCCGTGGCGGAATGGAGCAACCCGCCCCACCACCCTGCGAAAGCCCCGTGAAACGGAGCCTACCTGGCTGCAGCTCCGGCGGCGGCTTCGGCTCCGGCAGTGGCTCCGGCGGCGGCGGCTCCAGCTGCTGCCGGGCTGCTGTGGACACAAATGGCGTCCTGAGTAGGGGACGCCATTTGCGTCCCTATGGTAGCCCATGATAGGCTATGTAAATATTTACGTAGCCTATCACAGCTAAAGCGGGGACGCAAATGGCATCCTCTATGCCATTTGTGTTCCCGTTTTCTCCGTGATAGGCTACGTAAATATTTACGTAGCCTATGACAGCTAAAGCGCAAATGGTGTCCCCTACGCCATTTGCGTTCCCGCTTTAGCCGTGATAGGCTATGTAAATATTTACGTAGCCTATCACGGGCTGCCATAGGGATGCAAACGGCGTCCCCTACTCAGGATGCCATTTGCGTCCACAGCAGTCCGGCAGCGGCTGGAGGCCCCGCTGTGGATTGGACCGGCCGGTGGCTCCGCAGCCTGGCCGCGGAGCGGAGCTAGCCGGGCAGGATTCCGGGGGGGGGGGGGAGGAACGGATCGCCTTCCCCCCCCGCCGAGGATTTCGGGGGGAGGGACAGAGCACCTCCCCCCCACCGCGGATGCCCCTGGACGAAACCAGGTAAGTGTTTCGTACATCCCTAATCTGAGCCACAGTCAGCTCCAGGTCTTGTTTTTACTGACTGTATAGAGCTTCTCCATCTTTGGCTTCAAAGTACATAATCAATCTGATTTCGATATTGACCATCTGGTGATGTCCATGTGTAGAGCCGCCTCTTGTGCTGTTGGAAAAGAGTGTTTGCTATGATCAGCGTGTTCTCTTGGCAAAACTCTATTAGCCTTTGTCCTGCTTCATTTTGTACACCAAGGCCATGCTTGCCTGTTATCCCAGTGATTTCTTGACTTCCTACTTTAGCATTCCAATCCTCTATGATGAAGTGGACATCTTTTTTTGGTGTTAGTTCTAGAAGGTGTTGTAGTAGGTCTTCATAGAACCGATCAACCTCAGCTTCTTCGGCCTCAGTGGTTGGGGCATAGATTTGAATTACTGTGATGTTGAATGGTTTGCCTTGGATTCATACTGAGATCATTCTATCGTTTTTGAGATTGTACCCCAGTACTGCTTTTCCCACCCTTTTGTTGACTATGAGTGCTACTCCATTTCTTCTAAGGGATTCTTGCCCACAGTAGTAGATATAATGGTCACCTGAATTAAATTCGCCCATGCTTGTCCATTTTAGTTCGCTGATTCCCAAGATGTGGATGTTCAATCTTGCCATCTCATGTTTGACCACCTCCAGCTTACCTTGATCCATTGATCTTACATTCCAGGTTCCTAAACAATATTGTTCTTTACAGCATCGGACTTTCTTTTCACCACCAGACACATCCACAGCTGAGTGTCCTTTCGGCTTTGGCCCAGCCGCTTCATTCTTTCCGGCGCTACTTGGAAATTCCCTCTGCTCTTCCCCAATAGTATATTGGACACCTTCCAACCTGAGGGGCTCATCTTCCAGCATCATCTCTTTTAGCCTTGTGATACGTTCCATGGGGTTTTCTTGGCAGGAATACTGGAGTGGGTTGCCATTTCCTTCTCCAGTGGACCACATTTTGTCAGAACTCTCTGCCATGACCTGTCCATCTTGGGCGGCCCTGCATGGCATAGCTTATGGCTTCACTGAGTTACGCAAGCCCCTTCGCCACAACAAGGCAGTGATCCATGAAGGGGAAATTCATGAAGGGGAAATTCATTAAAAATGCTATAAATTAATAAATAATATTCTGCCTTCCTGTGCCAAATGCCTACTTTGGGCAGTTTATAGGATAAAAGCTAAGATAACAAAGGCAAGCTAAAATACAATTCTAATATCAGAAAAATCCATCGCGGCAATAAAACACACCCAGAACAGAGGATACCTGAAAAGTGGCATTTGCTTTGCTGGAAAAAGAACAATGAGAAAAGCTTTTAGGTAGCGGAATTTCCATGGCTCTGGTTACAGAATTTTCATGGCTCACAATGTGGATTACCTTGACACAGAATTTTTGGGCAGTTTAAAAGAAAATAAAAATATATCCAGAGTATCCCAAGCTTTGATACTATGTAGTCCAAGCAAGTGGCATAATGACTAAGATTTGTACACTGTCAAAGGAGAGAAAAAAAAAGATGAACCTAAGAGTACATTTTTTTTACCACAGGCTCATGAAAAGCAGCTAGTCCCTATGAGGCAGTGGGTGGGGGGAACACAGCTCATTGTGGTCCACGTTTCCATCCTGAAAAACACACACAAAACCCCCCACATATGTTTGCAATATGCATAGTTCTGCTTTCTGGCTACTAAGTACCAATTAGATATTTCCTTAGGAAGCAATGGAAATATCCCTTTGCTACTGGAACTTATTGAAATGGGAAGTTTATAAAAAATATTATTACACTAAAGACTGTCTCAGTAACAGCCCATCCATGGGGGAGCATTAACACTCTAGAATGCATGCCAGGGTGTGTGTGTGTTTTCCAGCTTGAGATATTTTCTTGCATTTGTTAATGGGGCACTGGGGGCATCTATTATGTATGGGGCATATATTTCTTACCTCCATCAAGCAATGTTGTTGTCTTAAAATTACTCTCCATACTAAAAGGGGGGGAGAAAGAGAAGAGAAAGATCATTGTACTTCTAATAGTCCCAAGGCATTGCCGTGCGAAAAATTGCAACATCACATTCCAAGATCCGGACTGGACCCTCAGATTGCTGAGCACCTAAGAGCTACCTTACTAGATGAGATGTGTGATGTGGCTCCAGGCCATCATTACTGGTCCCAGAATGTGAACTTGGCCTGCATCTAACACTCAGCTGCTTTACGCAATGAGTGCCATTTACTGGCAAACCTCCCAGTCTATTGACTTGAATACTGCAACAGCAGCGCCCAAGGCTAGGTGTGGGAAACTTGTGGCCCTCCAGAGGGATGATGGGAGTTGTAGGCCAAAACATTGGGAGAGCCACAAGATGTCCACACCTACCCTAAGCACGGGAGGGGAACCTCAGGCTCTGGGGCCGAATATGGCCATTCTGGGGTACCCATCTGGTCCTCCCAGGTTCTCTAGATAGCTGCGTTCCCTTCCCTGGCTATACCCTCCCCCGTCTCAACTACTGATCATTTGATGTTTCTTGGGGACCACATTCCAATGGTGGGTGGACCTGAAGGCGAAAGAGGAAGACTAAAGGCAAAAGGAGTGGAGCCAAAAAAAGTCTTAGGAGAGGCACTTTAGAATGGGGTGGGGGTGCACAAAAGCCAGGAAACTACCAAACAGTTGGTGGCTGGGGGAAAGGTGGCAGGGCCATCTGGAGAACCCTGGGGAGGGGGGCATATTTGGCCCCTGGGGTTGAAGTTCTGTATCCCTGTCTTAGACTCTTAAGAATTTCATAACTCAAAAAATAAGCAAGGTACCTTCCATTAAAAAAAAAGAGGGGGGGGGAGCTTGGTTAGCAGAGCAGCTTCCAAATTGAGCCAAGGGGAGCTTGCTCATGACTTGAATATGTTATAAAAAGATATACGCTGTATGTATGTATGTATGTATGTATGTATATAAAAGCTGTGTCTCCCTCCTTTCTGTTATGCTGACCTTCTAGGTCTGCTTATGACTCCATCAACACAATAAACGATAACAAAAGTACAATGTTGACAGTCAACAACATACTAAAAACAAGCTGAACCATGCGGGTGAAAGGCGGTGCAAATCCTGATAAAAACTGTTATTACAGCCAATCACTATTAATGGCAAATTAATGACAAACAGGACGTACTTCACCTGATGCCTAAAAAATGGTAACAATGGCAAAATTGCCAGAATAGGGAATTCCACAACCTGGGTAACAGCCACCACAGAAAAGGCTCTCTACCCACCTAACCTCTGAAGATAAGGGCATCCAGAGAAGGACCTCAGATGCACAGGTGGGCTAGAGAAGGCTGTCCTTCAGAGCTCCTGGTCCCAGATGTCAACTACAGGTAAGCACAGCCATATGTGCATACCAAGGGTAGCACACTATCCCTCAGAATTTTCATACTGGCATTTAATCCCTTAGCCACCGCACAGCCAATGTTAAACCTGCTTTTCAAAGGTGGAGCCTGCAACTAAATGTTGTAGCATGGCTGCTGTTCAGAGTGTCGGCCACCGTATTCAATTTCTCCCCCAGCCATTGCCATTTGCCCCCCATTTTTCCCCCCAATAGTCAGTCAACATACTCAGTTCTCAATGGGCTGTTTGGGGTTTTAAAAATTTATTTATTGGATTTATACACAGCCGTTCCACTAAACTAAAGGAATAAAAAATAAAAAAAAAACTGGTGCTCAAGGTGGCTAACAGTCATAAAACCAAGATTAAAATTTGTTGTTGTTCAGTCGTGTCCGACTCTTCGTGACCCCATGGACCATAGCACGCCAGGCCTTCCTGTCCTGCGCTCTCTCCCAGAGTGTCTAGGTTCTTACTATGCTGTCTAGGTTTGCCATAGCTTTCCTCCCAAGGACAAGAGTATTTTAATTTCATGGCTACAGTCACTGTCTGCGATGATCTTGGAGCCCAAGAAAATAAAATCTGTCACAGCTTCCATTTCTTCCCCTTCTATATGCCAGGAAATGATGGGGCCAGATGCCATGAACTTCATTTTTTTAATGTTGTGTTTCAAACCAGCTTTTGCACTCTCCTCTTTCACCCTCAGCAAGAGGCTCTTGAGATCCTCTTTGCTTTCTGCCATTATGCAGATATCGTCTGCATATCGGAGGTTGTTGATAATTCTCCCGGCAATCTTAATTCTGACCTGTGAGTCATCCAACCCGGCGTTTCTCATGATGTACTCTGCATATAAGTTAAATAAGCAGGGTGACAATATGCAGCCTTGTCGTACTCCTTTCCCAATTTTGAACCAATCGGTTGTTCCATGTCTGGTTCTTACTGTTGCTTCTTGACCCTCGTACAGGTTTCTCAGGAGACAGGTAAAGTGGTCTGGTACTCCCAGACTCTTTAAGAATTTGCCACAGTTTGTTGTGATCCACACAATCAAAGGCCTTAGCATGGTCAATGAAGCAGAAATATACATTTTTCTGGAATTCTCTTGCTTTCTTCATGATCCAGCAAATGTTGGCGATTTGATCTCTAGTTCCTCTGCCTCTTCGAAACCCAGCTTGTACTTCCGGTAGTTCTCGGTTCGCATACTGCTGAAGCCTAGCTTGTAGGATTTTGAGCATAACCTTGCTGGCATGTGAAAGGAGCGCAATTGTGCGGTAGTTTGAACACTCTTTGGCGTTGCCCTTCTTTGGAATTGGAATGTAAACTGACCTTTTCCAGTCTTGTGGCCACTGTTGAGTGTTCCAAATTTGTTGGCATATTGAGTGCAGCACTTTAACAGCATAGTCTTTTAGGATTTTAAATAGCTCAGCTGGAATACTGTCATCTCTGCTAGCTTTGTTGTTAGCAATGCTTCCTAAGGCCCACTTGACTTCAATCTCGAGGATGTCCGGCTCAAGTTCAGTGACCGCACTATCATGGCTATCAGGGACATTCAGATCTTTCCTGTAGAGTTCTTCTGTGTACTCTTGCCACCTCTTCTTAATCTCATCTGCTTCTGTTAGGTCCCTGCCTTCTTTGTCCTTTATCATGCCCATCTTTGCACAAAACGTTCCCTTGAGATCTCCGATTTTCTTGAAGAGATCTCTAGTCTTTCCCATTCTGTTGTTTTCCTCGATTTCTTTGCATTGTTCATTTAAGAAGGCCTTCTTGTCTCTCCTTGCTCTTCTCTGGAACTCTGCATTCAGTTGGATATATCTTCCCCTTTCTCCCTTGCTTTTCGCTTCCCTTCTTTCCTCAGCTACTTGTAAAGCCTCATCAGGCAGCCACTTGGCTTTCTTGCATTTCTTTTTCTTTGGGATGGATTTCGTTGCTGCCTCCTGAACAATGTTACGGACCTCCGTCCATAGTTCCTCAGGCACTCTATCAGGTCTAATCCCTGAAATCTATTCCTCACCTCCACTGTATATTCATAAGGGATATGATTGAGGTCATACCTGAATGGTTTAGTGGTTTTCCCTACGTTCTTCAATTTAAGCCGAAATTTTGCAACAAGAAGCTCATGATCTGAGCCACAGTCAGCTCCAGGTCTTGTTTTTACTGACTGTCTAGAGCTTCTCCATCTTTGGCTTCAAAGTACATAATCAATCTGATTTCGATATTGACCATCTGGTGATGTCCATGTGTAGAGTCGTCTCTTGTGCTGTTGGAAAAGAGTGTTTGCTATGATCAGCGTGTTCTCTTGGCAAAACTCTATTAGCTTTTGTCCTGCTTCATTTTGTACACCAAGGCCATGCTTGCCTGTTATCCCGGTGATTTCTTGACTTCCTACTTTAGCATTCCAATCCCCTATGATGAAGAGGAGATCTTTTTTTGGTGTTAGTTCTAGAAGGTGTTGTAGGTCTTCATAGAACCGATCAACTTCAGCTTCTTCGGCATCAGTGGCTGGGGCATAGACTTGAATTACTGTGATGTTGAATGGTTTGCCTTGGATTCGTACTGAGATCATTCTATCGTTTTTGAGATTGTACCCCAGTACTGCTTTTCCCACCCTTTTGTTGACTATGAGTGCTACTCCATTTCTTCTAAGGGATTCTTGCCCACAGTAGTAGATATGATGGTCACCTGAATTAAATTCGCCCATGCCTGTCCATTTTAATTTGCTGATTCCCAAGATGTCGATGTTCAATCTTGCCATCTCATGTTTGACCACCTCCAGCTTACCTTGATCCATTGATCTTACATTCCAGGTTCCTAAACAATATTGTTCTTTACAGCATCGGATTTTCTTTTCACCACCAGACACATCCACAGCTGAGTGTCCTTTCGGCTTTGGCCCAGTTGCTTCACTCTTTCTGGCGCTACTTGGAAATTCCCTCTGGTCTTCCCCAGTAGTATATTGGACACCTTCCGACCTGAGGGGCTCATCTTCTGGCGTCATCTCTTTTAGCCTTGTGATATGTTCCATGGGGTTTTCTTGGCAAGAATACTGGAGTGGGTTGCCATTTCCTTCTCCAGTGGACCACATTTTGTCAGAACTCTTCGCCATGACCTGTCCATCTTGGGTGGCCCTGCACAGCATAGCTTATGGCTTCACTGAGTTATGCAAGCCCCTTCACCACAACAAGGCAGTGATCCATGAAGGGGAAGATTAAAATAAGCATAATTAAAACAATAAAAAATGTATAAACAACATCCCCAAAACAACACCATTCAAAAACGCAGCAATAAAATAAAAACGGCACCCAACCTGACAGAACCCGCATCAGCAAGAAGCAAGCTTTCATGCCAAAGGCCTGCTTGGATAAAAATATAATTGCCTGCTGGCAGAAGGACAACAGAGAGGGAGCCAAACTAGCCTCCCTTGGCATGGAGTTCCAGAGCTTCGGTGCTACCACTGAAAAGGCCCTTTCTCGAGTCTCCTTAGGCTTTTGCCCCATTAGATCCCTCCCCACACTCATATATATATATATATATATATATTCTACTTCTGCAAACCACGGGGTTCTCTTGAGCCAGCTAGTACCTCTCTCTTCTTGTGTGTGTGGTTCCGTTTTGGCTACATAAGGGCAAGCAGCTGGAGAACTGAGAACTGAATTCTTTTTAAAAAATGTGCAAAGGAGAAAGAAAGACAGAAGAGACATGTGACTATGTCTCTGGTCATTACCAGAGAACAGAGAGAGGTTTTTCACCTGCTCTTATAACACAAGAAGTATTATGCTCAGTAAAATGGATAGGCAGTAGTTTCAGGATTGACAAAAGGAAAGACTGGTTCACTCATGCATTGTTCACTTCTGGAATTCATTGCCACAAGATGGTGGTTGCTATCTTAAATGCCTTTTCAAAGGGGTTGGAGATGTTTGTGGATTATAGAACTCTCAACAGCTATTAGTTGGGATGGTAAGTTAAAATTCCATGGCACCTTTTGAGGTTGTTAAACTGTGCACACTGGAGCAAAAGCCTGTGGACCTACATGGGATTCACTACTGAGTCAGCATGCACAGGATCACATGGCACTATAATCAATCTATGGAATTCTCTACAAGATGCGGTGATGGCCTCTCTCTTAGGGCGCAATTCTATGCATGTTTAGACAGTCAAAAGCCCTACTACTCCCAGCATGCCTCAGCCAGCATGGGAGTTCCTGTGACTATAACCCCAGCACCATCCCCATGCTGGTTAGGGATGATGGGAATTGTAGTCCAAGTTATCTGGAAGCACCAGTTTGGGGAAGGTTCAAATGGAATCTCCAGAAGCAGTGTATTTCTAAAAACCAGAAGAAGGGGGATGTAAAACAAGCGATCCACCATGTACATCTCTTTAAAGTGGTATTTGACTGACTCCCGTGAAAGACACAGTGGGGACCCTTGCCATCATATAGAAAGCTGCCCAATACCAAGCTGAACTATTTGTCAGTGTTGCCCAGTATCGTCTACTCCTATGAGCACTTTCACACGGGCGTCTGGCTGGGCACCACAAGAGACTGGATGAGATGTGAATTAAAGCAAGGCTGGAGAGATTGCTGGGCTACAACTCCTGGCATCTGTGACTACTGCCCAAGCTGGCTGGGGCTGATAGGAACTGGAGTCTAAAATCATAAGGAAATTTTTTTTTAAAGGCCCCCTACCCCTGAATTACTGCACAATCCTAGGCATGTCTACTCAGGAGTAAATCCCAAATGGAGGCTCAAAGAGGCTTACTCCCAGGTCGGTGTGCTGAACAGCCTTCCCCAATGTGGCACCCTCCAGATGTTTGGGACAACTCCCACCAGCCCCAGTTAGCCAATCCCAATGGCCAGGGATGATGGGGCGTGTGGTCCAAAACCTCAGCAGGGCACCATGCTGGGGAAGGCTGCTGAAGAGCAGAGGTGGGCATCTTTCAGCCCTCCAGATGTTTTGGGCTACAACTCCCATGATCCCTCACCCATTGGCTATGCTGGTTAGAGCTGTTGGGAGTTGTCGGTGAAAACATCTGGAGGGCCACCAGTTGCCCGCCCCTGCCTTGGCGGATTGCGGCCTTAACTGGATCCTTGCAGTCCCATTTCCCCTGCGGGGTTAACAGGGGAGTAAAACCTCCCAGGTGGTAGCCGCTCTTACTCCCGCATAGAGTAGATCCATCGAAACGAATGAGGCTTAAACGAGGCGCAGCGAACTTAGGCCCCGTTCATTGCAGCGGGTCCACTTGACGTAGGGCTGACGCTGGATACTACCCATGGAGTGGAACCGGGGCTCGCGGGCCGTTCCGAGGTGCTCGGGAGTGGCACATCGGAGCACGGCACACTCCCGAGCCAGCGTGTCCGGCGCTGCGGCTGGAGGACCCCCCACCTCCCCAGGAGCGCGATGGGGGAGCCGGAGCCCTCCCCCGGAGAAGGGCGGCGCGGGGCGAGGCGAGGAGGGCGCCTGGCTCGGCGGCTCCTCGCCCGCTCAGGAACCCCCCGCAGCCCAAGCGCCGGGCCCGGCCCGGCGGGGCTGAGGCGCCGGACCCCGGCGTCCAGAGCGCCGCGCGCGCGCCCTGGGCGCGAAGGGCGAGTCTCCGAGGGCGCTGGCCCGCGGCGTGCGCCCTGGGCGCAAAGGCTGGCCGGGCGAGGGCGGCGGGGCAGCGGCGCCCCCGAGCCCTCCGCCTCGGGCCGGCGGGCGGGCGGGCGGGCGGCGCGAGCGGCAGTGCGGGCTGCGGGAGGCAGGGGGCTCTGCGCCAGCGCGGCGGCGCCTCCTCCTCGTCGGAGCGCCGGGGAGGCGGCGCCAGGCTCGGCTCCTCGGCCGCCCCCCTCCGCCCTCGCCGTGGCCCCAGCCGGTGGCCTCGGCTCCTGACGGGCTCCTCCGCGCGGCGCGCCGGCTGTGGGGGGCCTCGGCCGAACGCGCCCGGTAAGGACCGCCGCCTCCGCCTCAGGCGGGCCCCGAAAAAGGCCGCCTCTCCTCCCCGCTCGCTGCCGCTCCTCCTCCTCCTCCGCTCCGCTCCGCTGCCCGCCCTGCCGGGCAATGAGAAGCTGCTTCTGCCTGAAACGGGGGAGCCGGGATCAGCCGCCGCCAGCGCCCCGGGCAACAGTTAAGTGTCTCCCCGGGAGCCTTCGGGGCCAGGCCTGGCCGGCCTCGCTCCCCACCCCGGGCCGGGGCCTACTTCTTCCCCTTGCCCTGCTTCTCTCTCGCCCCCTTCGCCTTGGTGGCCTTTGCGTTGCTTCCTTTCCCCGGTCTTCCGTTGCTTTTGATTCCGCCCCTCGCACACGCACCTTGGGTGGCTTTTTGGGGAGGGGGGCCCTTCCTCTCCGCAGCCAAAGTGTTGTCCCTTCTTGCGGCCTGGCCAGACTCGGGGGGGGGGGGGGGGCTGGCTCAGACCCTAAACTATGATTTTAAAAAATGCACCGGGGGGGTTGTGATGATGGGGACATCTCTCGGCCTCTGCCTTTCATTGTGTGTGGACACAGCTTTCCCTTGTTCGAGCTGGGCTGGGAGAGGGCCTTTCTTTAAGAAACGAAACAAAAAACCCTGGTAAGGTATCATAACAATGGATTGGCTTTGTCTTCTGCCTAAACATCTCTCTCCCTCCCCCTCTCCCTCCAGTTCCAATGCAGGAGAAATATATCTATCTTATCACCCTAAGCAATTGACAACAACAGTCTAGCAAGGCATGCCTTGATAATTCAGTTGATCGCAAAAAACCCTTTAATTGTATATTCAGAGCTCCGTGCTTCTCAGCCGTAATGTCCCCTTGTTTGTTCGAAACACCATAATACTGTTGGGCCATGGAGTCTAGTCCTATCTGCTTTGAGTGGCAATGGGGGCTCCCCCTGAAGTCGCGCCCTGAGCTCATTTGAACTGGACCTGCCTGGCTGGGATTCAATCTGGCATCTTTTGCATGCAAACCATGTACTCTGCAGGTGAGCTGTAAGTTCCAATGGCACCTTGCTTGGGCGTTTTTCTCTTTTTAAAAAAGATTGCTCTTCAAACCCTCCCCATCTCTTCCCACCCACCTGCTTAGTTACCACTTTGGGTAGGATGCTGTCTGCAACATTCCAGCACCAGTTGGCGTGAGTCATTTCAGTGTGTTTGCAGTGGGCTAACAGGAGAGCCATCATTTTTAACACTGGCAGTGTACAAAGGGTGTCCAGGTGGGATGAACAGGGAGCAAGCTTTTACATTTTAAAAGGGAGCAAGTATTTATTTTTGAAACAGCCTTGCAAATCTGTGGAACTCGTTGCTGTCGGAAGGTCTGAAAGCCTGTGGCTTTTTTTCTGAAACCTATCTAGTTCATAGCATTTCTTTTGCTCTGTCCCATGAGCACTTAAAAAAAAAGAAAGGAAGGAAGGAAGGAAGGAAACCATAACCCATGCAGATACAGGAGCCTTCCCCAACATGTTCTCTCCAGATGTTTTGAACTAAAAAACAACAATCCTGTCAATTGACCATGCTAGTTGGGGCTGATTGGTGTTGTACTCCAAAACATCTAGAGGGCACCACATTGGGGAAGGCTGAGATACAGTAAAACCGCGCCTTCATTAGAGAAAGCCATGTTGAGGTTGCCCCATCTCAAAAAGGATAACGTAAAGCTGGAAAAAGTACAGCAAAGTGCAGGTCAGGTTATTAAGGAGTTGGAAGACTTTTCCTCACAAAGAAAGGCTCAAGAGTTTGGGTCTTTTTTTGGTTTCGTTTAGAAAGAAAACGATAACAAATGGAGGCAGATGATAGAGGTTTCTAAAATTAGGAACAATGCAAAAAGATATATAATTTCCTTCCTTTCTCATATAAATCTAAAAATACATGAAATCAATTCCTCCCATATCAGAGGCAGTTATGCCTATGTATACCAGTTGCTGGGGAACGTGGGTAGGAGGGTGCTGTTGCACTCGTGTCCAGCTTGTGGGTTTCCCGTGGGCAGCTGGTTGGCCGCTGTGTGAACAGAATGCTGGACTAGATGGACCTTTGATCTGATCCAGCATGGCACTTCTTATGTGCTTAATGAGCACTACATATGTTCAGGATGCTATGGTCCATGGGGTCACGAAGAGTCGGAAACGACTGAACAACAACAAAATGTTCAGGACAGGCGGAATATATCTGTAGGCCACGTTTTAGGATCATACCCTCCCATGGTGGTTTCTAAGCCTGTACATTTCACAGTAAGAAATCAATAACAAAGTTGAAACCACAAAACACCATAAGAATACAGTAAGGCTCAACGGGCAGTAGCTTAAAAAAAGGGACTAGATATAAAGAAGGAAAGTCTATCAGTAGCCATGCTGGTTAAATGGAACCTAAGGGCGCAATCCTATCTGGATAGGCGGCTGCCTCCAGACTCAGAGGCGACTGCCTGTCCAATGCAGGGCAGGAGCAGCATGGAGGGGATCTTCTCTGTGCTTCAGCCACCCTGCATTCATGGCTAGACAGCCGATTTTGGCTGTCTAGCTGCAGGAATTTGGGGCAGGGGGGAGGCCGGCTGATGCGTAGGAAGTGTCGGAAAGCCACTTTTGCCCTCCCTGCCCCGTTTTTGCTGCTCTGTGCTGCTCTTACGAGTGTGGGGCCAATTCGCACTGCCTACAAGGCAGCGCGGGGGGGGGGGGTGTGGAGGTCGGATCTCAGGTAACCGACCTACCCTATGGCCATCTGGCTGCTGACTAGGGGCCATAGAATTGCGCCCTAAATTGGTGTCTGTGACAGCAGTGAAGTGCTGTTGCTATCTCAGGGTGCAATCCTGTGCATGTTTAGACAGAAAAAGAAAGCCTACAATGCCCAGCATGCCCTAGCCAGCATGGCTGGCTGGAGGGATGCTGGGAGCTGTATCATTTTATTTATTACATTTCTGTATCACCCAAGAGCTGAAGCATTCTGGGCAGTTCTGGGACTTTTTTCCTGTCTAAACACGCCTAGGATTGAGTCCTTACTCTGCTGGGAGGTTTTCGAGAAGACCCATCTGCCTGGTCACAACGGGAAACAGTGCTGGATTTGGACACCTTTGGGTTCTGATCCAGAAGGACAGTTCTTAACTTAAGTATAGCAGAGTTTCTGAAGGTGGCTAGAGTGGTGTTACATCATGATATTTTCCAGTCTACTTGGCAGATAAACATGGCTTTGTTTTTAAGAACGAGGATAGGAGTTATAATGTAAGATGCACATCCCAGAGGGGTAGCTGTGTTAGTCTGTGGCAGCAAAAACATTAATGGTTGTGAACCGCCAGAGAGCTCTGACTATTGGGCGGCAGAGAAGTGTAATAAATAAATAAATGAAATGCAGAGTCTTGTGCAAAAGAGAGCTCTCCACCTTCCAGCAGCCCACATCTTGTTATACTTTGTAGAGCTGTGATACTAAACATACTTACATGGAAAGGGAAGTCCCCTTGAACTTGATCCAAAGCGTGGGAATTCTGGTCTGTTTCAGTCCCGCTGGCAGAAGTGGAGAAGGTGAAAATGACAAGACACTTTTTCATGAACTTTTTGTGGCAGGGCTATAGTTCAGAGGTACAGCAAGCAATTGTCTTGTAGAAAGTCCCTGGTTCAGTCCCTGGCCTCTCCCGATAAGGCTGGGAAATATCCCTGTCTGAAGCTTTGGAGAGCTGCTGCCAAGAGAGTAGACAATACTGAACAATGTGGACCAACGCTCTGACTCTATAAGGCTTTGTATGGTTCAGGGAGCTGTGCGTCGGGATGCTCGAGGAGTTGTGCACTGGCATACCGAAGAGCCAAAATGTAGCTTTGAAAAAATGTCTGCTGCTTCCAGTGTGGGTCAGCTGTGTGGGGCTTGCCGTGAGGAGGTCACATTTGGTAGCACTCTTCAGAACAACTCTAATGAGTGCACTGGTATGTAACGCCATATGGATTCTGCTTCTTGGTTACTGCACACTCACCCTATCTAGACAGGGTGGATGTGCAGATCTTTGGAAGATGCTTCTGATCTTGTCTGTGGGGTGTTTGTAATGCAATTTTGGAGAGCGGGGGAAGCCTGCCGTATGATTGGTTTGCATCACGGACTTCTTTGGGAAGCTTCTTCAAAATAATTTAGAGACAGGCAGCTGTGCTTGTCCATCCATTGCAGCAAAAACAGCGGAGTTTTGTGGCACCTTAAGTTGTTGTACACCACCTTGATAGCTTTTTAGCAGATAAGGCAGTGTGTTGTTGTTGTTCAGTCGTTCAGTCGTGTCCGACTCTTCGTGACCCCATGGGCCATAGCACGCCAGGCCTTCCTGTCCTGCGCTCTCTCCCGGAGTGTGCTCAAGTCCATATTCATTGCATCGGTGATGCTATCTAGCCATCTCATCCTCTGCCATCCTCCTCTCCTTTTGCCTTCAGTCTTTCCCAGCATCAGGGTCTTTTCCAGAGAGTTTTCTCTTCGCAAGGCATTGTAGAAATGTCTAAAATTAATTAATTACAGTTATTCAATAACAATTTTAAAAGATCATCAAATGAAGTGTGATCCTCAGTTGTTAGCTGTGTGTGTATGTACACATTCTCTCTCACATGTACATACAGATATAAAAGGAAACAAGTGGAGGTTTGTTTATTTATTTTAAAATGTTTCTTTACCATGGTCATCTGCAACATATCCAGGTGGGGCACAACAGTAAACCTACAATATAAATATATGTCATAGTTCAACAAAACAGACGTATATAATATTATCAGTGGGCCATAATGAAAGGCGTCATGAATCAGTAAATGCTGAGGCACAAAATAATAGAATAGTAGGGTTGGAAGGGGCCTATAAGACCATCGAGTCCAACCCCCTGCTCAGTGCAGGAATCTAAGTCAAAACATCCCTGACAGATGGCTGTCCAGCTTCATCTTGAATGCCTCCAGTGTGGGAGAGCCCACCACCTCCATTGTCATATTGCTCTAACAGTCAGGAAGTTTTTCCTGTTGTTCAGCCGGAATCTGGCTTCCTGTCACTTGAGCCCATGATTCCGTGTCCTGCATTCTGGGATGATCAAGAAGAGATCCTGGCCATCCTCTCTGTGACAGCCTTTCAAGTCCTTGAAAAGCGCTATCCTATCTCCCCTCGGTCTTCTATTCTCAGGGCTAAACATGCCCAGTTCTTTCAGTCTCTCCTCGTAGGGCTTTGTTTCCAGTCCCCCAATCATCTTTGTTGCCCTCCTCTGAACCCTCTCCAGCTTGTCTGCATCCTTCTTAAAATGTGGTGCCCAGAACTGGACACAGTACTCCCAATGAGGCCTAACCAGTGCTGAGTAGAGGGGAACTAGACAAAGGAAAACATTTTTAGCATCTCCTGAACTGAAAAGAGTTGGCCCACGTTTTATGTCTGGGGGGAAGGCATTCCAGAGAGCAGGCTCCATCATGGAAACATTCCTCTTCCTGGTTGTTGTCAGATGGGCACCTGCATCACCAGCTGATGATGATCACAGTGGCTGGGCAGATCTCTGTGGAAAGATGGACTTCAGCGGCAATGGGATAGAAAAAGTTCAGGCTGTGACAATTTGGTTGGACTGGCGTTCCCCAACCTGATGCCCCGGAGATGTTTTGGACTTCTTGTTGTTGTTGTTTATTCGGTCAGTTGCTTCCGACTCTTCGTGACTTCCTGGACCAGCCCACGCCAGAGCTTCCTGTCAGCCGTCGCCACCCCCAGCTCCCCCAAGGTCGAGTCCGTCACCTCCAGAATATCATCCATCCATCTTGCCCTTGGTCGGCCCCTCTTCCTTTTGCCTTCCGCTTTCCCTAGCATCAGCATCTTCTCCAGGGAAGATGTTTTGGACTACAACCCCCATAATCCCTAACCATTGGCCATGCTGGCTGGGGATGCTTGGAGTTGAAGGCGTTTGGAAGGACCTAGGCTGGGGAGGGTTGAGTTAGAGTGTGTGTGTGTGTGTGCGCAAGGTGACCCCCCCCCCGCACACACACACACACACACACACACAGCAGCAAGAAAGTGTTTGAAGGCCCTGAAACTGCATTTCCTCCCCTGTTGCTACATGAATCTTCCCTGGGGTGGAATTTAGGGTGGGTTGGGCAGACCCAAACTAACTAGTGGTTGTTATCTTGGATTTTCAGTATTTAACCTTTTTTCTCTTTTTTTGGAGAAATGTTGTTTTGTTCAGTTGATCACGTAAATTTGTTGTATTTAGTGTTGTTATTTGTATTGTACACTGCCTAGCGTGGCCGGGTAGCTGGCCAGATGAGCGGCTAATAAATCTAATAATAAATAAATAAAATACATTTGTGTTAGGTTAACAGACAACAATAGAGGTATTTAAGAACATTTGATGTCAATTTATTTCTATTATGTTTATTTTAATTAAAAGATTATACACACACGTGCGATTGAATAGATATTTAGAAAATTAAATTTCAGTTTTAAAAAGTTCATTTGATTATACATACACTATTATGTAGTCTACAGCAGGCTCCAGAATGGCTCGGATATACATGGTCTGTGGTTGTCTAGTTTGCCTCTTTGCCTGGTTCGTCAATGCCAAATTGTGGCCTGTGCGAGGAGCCGCCATGTGATGTAATTTCTTGGGTTAAATGTCTGAATTGCTGGCCCATTCATGTTGACGAAGAGGTAGCAAGCAAGTTGTTTAATGGCAAAGGGGAAAAGTTGTATTGTCTGGGGCAGCTTCCTCCTTTATTTAGAATTATTTATTTAGTTATTGCATTTCTGTCCCACCTTTCTTCCATTGTTGAACTCCAGGTGGCTACGTGTGGTTCCTGGGTGGTCCCCCCTCCAAGCACTGACCAGACCCAGACTGGCTTAGCTTCAGCAAGATGGCTGCCTTATGTGCCTTCAGACCATGCCTTGGGAATTTCACTTAGAGTACTTTTAGAGTAGACCAGGGGTGTAAAACCTGAGGCCCAGGGAACAAATTTGGCTGCCCAGGCCTCGTCCCCTTCTCCTGGCTCCACCCTCTTTCCACCAATCATTTGGTGGCTTCTCAGCTTTTTTTTTTTTTTTTTTGCATTTCCTTGCATTCTAAGAGGTTGAAATACCTCTCCTAAGGCTTAGCTTTAAGCTCAAACATGCTGGTATTTTTGACCCACCCCTTTTGCCTTTGGCCCCACCCACTGTTGGAATGCAGCCCCTGAGAGCTTTTCCAGAACTGAATTTGGCCCTCAGGCTGAAAGAAGTTCCCCACTTCTGGAGTAGACCCATTGAAATTGTGGGACAAGCTAGGCATGACTAACTTAAGCCCCTTTCATTCCAATGGCTCTCCTCTAAGCATAACTAAGTCTGGATCCAACCCTCAGTTTTGTAGTAATTCTTGAACCCATGTGTGCTTTGTGTAAACTGGTGCTTTGTTGGCAGTGGAACTCAGAGGAGAGGTCACTCAGCCTCTCACAGCCACCATGGCGATTGTAGCTGGGTAGCTGCAGTTATAACACCCGGGGTTATGGCTTGAAGAGGTCCATTCTTGTTACCAGATACTTTGCAGAAATATGTGAGTAATCTGCTTTAAAAAAATAAATAAATAAATACGTGAACTCAGACTGAGCTTGTGTTGCGGAAGCAAAATCCAACAGCGAGTGCAAAAGATGGTAACAGAAACAAAACACTGCACTGGGTGGGATTAGGCGAGATGGCTTGAACCCAGTCAGCTGTTTCCTCCGCTTGCAAATTCTATGGTCTGTGCAAAGTTCACAACAATATTTACCTAAATTTCCTGAGCCATATCCTGTCTCCCTTTAGGTCTGATTGGACTCTTCCTGCAGGATGAAAAATAAGACCCTTAAATAGGCAGTTAGTAATCCAGCCAAAGCGCTTGTTTGGATCGGTAGAAATGCACTGTGTCATAAGAAATGGATCTCTCCGCATTTAGGGGGCTTTTTCCAAACCTGGAGGGATTCTGGGAGACTGGGTTTTCATTTACCCCCCCCCCCACGCTCTTAAGCCATTCCTTTTACAGCTGGTTCTTGCCCACATGGTCACCACTTGGCTGTTGCATCCAGTGTTGACCAGAGTATGTAGATGAGCCATTGCAGAGATGGTGCACATCCAGCATCATAGACTAGTGTTTATCACAGCGGTGGGGACTCTTTCTTTTCTATAGGGGGCCGAAGCTGCTGGTGGGCGGGACCTGAGCCAAAACTGGGTGGAGTCATACCCTTCTCTCCCTCTTCCTTCCTGCCCAGCAGGCTGCCAGGGGAAGGACAAACTGCTCTTGTCAGTGGACTGAACAGATTGCTTGCAGAGACCTTCAGAAATTAGGCACATGTTGTCAACCCCTGGTTTATCAGAGGGCGTCCCAGGGTATTGTGGGTAGCATCCAATGTTACTCCTACTTAGGGTAGACCCATTGAAATGAATGGGACTTGAGTTGGTCATGACTAACTTGTCCCATTCATTTCAGTAGGTCTACTCTCAGTAGGACTAACGTGGGATACTGCCCTGTGGGCTAACTCTCAGGAGGTTATCTGGTGTTCTTCCATAAGACGATCAGCAACAGTTAAGGTTGGACGTTTGGTCAAAAAGGTTGTTGTGGTCAATTGATTGGTCTAATATTGTTGAATAATCGTCAAGTATTTTCGAAGCACAGGGAGCTGCCTTGTACCATGAAGGGTTGGCATCCTTGGGCAGTTGTCCAGGTCCCCTGTGCCTCAGAAAGGCTCGCTGCTGACATGTGCTCTGGATTCCCCCAACCCTTCCAAAAATATTCCTGTCTGGCCTGGGGCTCCATGCAGTATTGGGTGGCTGGGTCTCGCCATCATTTTAATTTCCTACAGCATCGCTCCATGGCACTGTGGGAAGTTAAAATGGCAGCTAGACCTAGCTCTCCTGTGCTGTTGAAGTCCACTGCTTCTGCTAGGTAAGCACACTGAAGGATGAGGGTGACCACAACAGGGAGCTGACCTTGATACCAGGTCAAGCCATTTGTTTAGCCCAGTCTGGTCTACTCTCTCTGGCAGGGTCTCTCTTGAGTGGGGGTGGGCAACCTGGTGCCTTCCAGATGTTTTGGACTCCCAGCAGCCCAAGCCAGCAAGGCCAGTGATCAGGGATTATGGGAGTTGAAGTCCAAAAAATCTGGAGGGCAGCAGTCTGGAACAGAGAGAGTTCTCTCCCATCAGCTACCACCTGACCATTTTCCTGGTGTTGTGGGACTTTTTTCTGTGTAAACACGAATGCAGTTGCACCCATGGAGCATAATCCTATGCATGTTTAGATAGAAAAAACTCCTACAGTTCCCAGCATGCCCCTCACTGGGGCATGCTGGGAATTGTAGGACTTTGTTTTCTGTCTAAACATTTATTTCTTTATTTAAACCATTTGTATCCCACCCTATATCATTAAGATCTCAGGGTGGCATACAGATAAAATCAATGTAAACAGTATAAAACAATAATTTAAACAGCTAAAAACATATTAAACCATGGACAATTAAAATCTAAAACAATAAAATAGTTAAAACAGGGTGCTACTTTAGAGAATACATTTATCAATCAAAGGCTTTGGTAAAAAGCCATGTTTCTACTTGGAGCCAAAATGAAACCAATGTCTGAGCCAATTGGGCCTCCAGCAGGAGGGTATTCCACAACCAGGGTGTCACAGCACAGAAGGCCCTCTCCCACGTCCCTCCGTAATGTATGTCTCTCACTTGTGAGATGCAGAGTAGGGTCCCTGCAACAGATCTCAGTCCTTGGGCAGGCATATATATGTAGAGAGAGGCGTTCCCTCAAATATCGAAGTCCCAAGCCGGTTAGGGCTTTAAATGTCATCACTAAAACCTTGAATTGCAATCAGGAGCATTTTGGCAGCCAGTGCAATTCCTTTAAAACTGGTGTTATATAATTTTTACACGATGTTCGGGGGGGGGGGGGCTGCACAGAACCTGGAAAAGCACCGTAATATTGGTGGTTTGGGGGAAAGGGGCGTGGCTGGGGGAAAAGGGCATGGCCATCTGGGGAATCTTGGGAGAGCCGGATTTGGCCTCCAGGTCTAACCTTCTGCACCCATGCTCTAGATGATGGAGGTCAGGGTTCTAGTCAAAAACAAAATAGATCCTGCAAGCCTAAAGTCTGCCCAGCCCTGGTTTCAGGAATAGGAAACCAAATAATTGGTGGTGGTCGTGGTGGGGAGAAGGGATAGAAAAGGCGCAGTGTAGGCAGAGAGGGGCAGATTGCTACTTAGCGTGCTAGACTCTCATTCTTTATCAGAATTAATTAGACGCTTGTGTGTATCCACTGCAAGTTGACTCCCAAAGGTACCTTATGGAGGAGAAAATGGATTGTCTATAAATCTGTCTTGAGAGTTTGAAGCAACATGATGTTCAGTGTGCCAGGAGTGTGTGTGTATGTGTGTGGGGGGAGCTTATTCATTGCTCCCCCATCACCCCTGAGCAAGTGTGTGATTTGCCCTCTACGGAAGGGCCTGTCTTTCTCCTTTTCAGTCTTTTTCTCACCCCTTCATCAGCTCCATTTATAAAGCAGGCCTTTGTGCGTCCAGCAACAAAGTCCGAATTGATCTGGGTTTCCTGCCCGCCCCCTGCTGCTCGCTCTGAGTCACACACCCACAAGAAAGCTTTTGTGCTTCGGAGCTGACAAAAGCTTTTGCGCTCGTTTTCTTCCTTCCAGAATCCAAAGATAGATTATTTTTGGCAGCTTCTAGCGGAGAGGGGTGACGGATAAGTCCTTCTTTGTGCCAAAGTACACCCAGGAACTCCTGACCCCCGCTTGGTCACTTGGGAAATTGGGCCCTTGTTCTGAAAGATGGCAGCTGGCCCAATGTTGCATATATATAAAAAATAATGAAACCATGTCTAATTTGTAAAATGAAAGGTCCCTGGGCTTAGCTTGCTCCCATCTGTCCCTTTCCCTCAAACCTTCATTTTCCCCGAGATGTGTGATGGCTAATGGATGACACAGTAAAGGGAAACACTCTGTAGGTGCTCAGAAGCATTCTGTTTTTGTTGCTTGGCATCTTTAGAAGCAGGTGCCTCTGTTGGTTGTGTTTAGATGTGGAGGCCTTGTTGAAATTAAACTCTGCCTGAAAATATCGGGGGCTAGAATAACACTGAATTGCTTTCAAGTTGATAGGTTCTTTGCGGGCTGTGGATACATACAAAGTTGGATCGTGCCGGGCAGGCTTCAGGTTTCAGGATGTCCTGAACTAAGTGTACTTGAGTGCTGGGGTGAGCAGAAGGCAGACCTTAAGGTGTGTTGGACTTCAGCTCCCAGAAGCCCCTGTCAACATAGCTGGTGGTCAAGAATGCTGGGAGTTGAAGTCCAAAACATCTGGAGTTGGACTTCTGTCCACCTACTGGGCACCTGCCTGCCTCGTTGGGTCCTGGCAGCAGCAATAGCGGTGGGCAGTGGTGGATTGGATTGGTGCTGGGCAATCTGTCTGACTCCAACGTTGTGCAAAATATATGCAGCGGTTTGGCGTAGATATATACTGCAAACCACTGCATCGTACAATGAGCAGGAGATAGTTACTGAAAGCACCTTCCATTGCCGCTTCGATATAACGTCAAGAACACTTTCAAAATCGGTTCCTTGTACTGCGCGACAAACTTCGCAGCAAGGTGCCGCCCAATGGGGTGACATCAGGTTCACCCCCACCCAAGAACATCCCAGTTTAATTTCCCACAGTGGAGCATCACTTGGAGGCATTGTGAGATATTTAAATGGTGGTTCCCATATCCAGCCACTTCGAAAAAGCCACCACTGAAATAACTCACAATGCCTCCGAGTGGTGCTCCGCTGTGGGAAATTAAAATGGTGGTTCCCCTATCCAGCTGCTTCTAAAAACAGGGGTCCAGGTGTGTCCAAACCATTCCACTCTGCTTGGGGACATGCAGCCTGTTGGGCTTGGTCTCTCTCGTTGGGATGTGAGTTCTGGAGGGGGGGTGGGCAGGTGTGATCTTGATGTCACCCAGCTGGGTGGAACCTTCCCTGCTACGTTTGTCGAGCGGTGCAAGGAACTGATTTTGGAAGTGTCCTCGACATCATATCGAAGCGGTGATGAAGGGTGATTTCAGTAACTCTCTCCCGCTCATCATATGATACAGTGGTTTGCAATATATATCCACAACAAACCGCTGCATATATTTTGCACAACATAGGAGCCAGTCAGATTTTCCAAGAGGTAACTGGGAAGGAGGGAGACACGGAGAGCTGTGTGTGCCTGGGAGAGAGGAGATCCTGTTCTTGCTGCTGTGTTGTAGTCTATCTGCCCATTCTCTTCCAGGAAGTGCCAGGGCTGAACCTCTCTGGGGAACATGGCCTCTGAATGAGAGCCATTCTTCCAGGGAAAGTTTAGGGACTAAGCAAGTAAGAAGAGGTGGTGGCAGCCAGGTACCACACAGTGGCACATATAGGAGGTGGAAAAAACAGCTTCTTGCCACCTTCAGCAGCCCAGGGGATCATAGTCTGACTTTGGAGCCCTTCCTCCGGGCAATGGTTCTTTGTTGAGATTAGAGATCAAGGAATTAGGAGGAGGTGGCGGCAGCCAGGCACCACACACGGGAGGAGGAGAAATCTGCTTTCTATTGAACGTGTTGGATGCCAAGATTAGGGGGTGACAGCAGGTGCCTGGATTTTTGTGCCTTGGGGGAAATGATTCCACACACACCCAGATTAGAATCTGTGATTTCATTCCCATGTGCAACTTGTCGAGTGACAACGATGAGTGTGTAAACCCGCCTTTCAAACACAGTTGTTCTTTCACATTTTTTCCCCCTTAGCAACCTTAAGGACTAGAAGCTTTTTAAAAACGATCAAAACTGAGTTTGCTTGTTTTTCCAGCTTGGATCTACACAGGCTGCAGCTTCCTTTTTGAAAAGCAGGTTCCCACCCTTGGATCTTTTGGACGGAGACCTGCCTGGGTGAAATATTTCTGAAGTGATCGCCCTTATCTGGGAAAAAATTGTGAGCCTATCAGAAAAGCAAGTCAATGCAAGTCAGTCTTATCGCCAGCAAAGGGGTAGGGAGTGCCCAGACTGAGTGTTTGTTCTGGTAGACTCGTGCTCTGCAGTGATCCGCCCGTTGGCTCCTTGCCCACTGACCTTGCTGTTCTTCTTCAATCCTCTTCACTGTTTCAGGATCAGTCCACAATGCCTGAGGTTAGAGACCTTGCCGACGCTTTGCCAGATGCACCGATGGACCCGATCACCGGAGTTGGGCTCATTGCCTCCCGGAACCGGGCGCCGACAAATTACGACGTTGTAAGTACAGAAGTCATCTCTCTTCCCTCCTTTTTACGCAGCACTTTAAGTTGCATAATTTATATTGGTTGCAGAGTTCAAAGTGTTTTTGGTTTTGGTTTTTAATTTCCTGGCACAGAATTTGGACTGCATGGGCATGGAGATAGATAGATAGATAGATAGATAGATAGATAGATAGATAGATAGATAGATAATTTAGTGCACAGAACTCTGCACATTACGCCCTCACCACGCAGAAACTGATCCTCGTGGTGAATTGTCTGCAGCCGCTGCCGTAACCTGCAGCTCTATTTACATGTCTCGTACATGTTCCCTCATATCATCCTGAAGATTTGTTCTCTGTCTTCTGAGATTTTACCAAGTGCTGCTCAAATGTTTTCAAGCTACCTTAAGGACTAGAAACTGTAAAATGGGTGGGGAATCTGTGGGCCGTATGAAGCCCCCGGAGACCACTTTTGTACAGCCTGCTGTGGGTGCCCTCTACCACGCCCTGAACTCTCCCCCCCCGGCGCCATCTTGGAATGAGGGTGTATGGAGATAACTCTTTCCACTGCCTTCTTTCCCCATGTTCTCAAGCTCCCAGTAGCCTGCCAATTGTCTGTTTGGCAGCCTGCTAGGGGCTGGATCACACTAGGAAATAGCAGCGGATGTTTCTCCTTACTCTCCTACCTAGCAGTGTTGTTGTGTATGGGAGGGAATTGGGGGAGGGGCGGTGACCTCGGCAACCTGCGGCAGTTTTCACAGTGCCCAGGCAGCCTCCCACGGCCCGTGCTGCAACGAGTGAATGAGGTGATGACGAGCCTTTTGAGTTTTCTCGTTATTTGTGATGTCGGCACAGAGCAGGGGTGTTGAACCTTTTTCAGCCTGAGGGCAGAGTTCAGTTTTGGAGTCGCTTTTGGCGGCTGCATTCCAGGGATGGGCAGGAGTGCAGCCAAAAGGGGCAGAGCCGGAATACCAAAAATGCCGGCGTATTGTAGCTTAAAGCCCTGACTGCCAGTACCTAAGCGTTCGGAGAGGCGTTTCGACCTCGTAGAATGAGGGGAAAACTATGCACAAGTTGAAACAGGGCCAGACAATCAGTGGTCGGTGGAAAGGGGGCAGGGCTGGGGGAAAGGGGCGTGTCTGTCTGAGGGGCCGACAAAGGCGGGATTCAGCTGAAACAGTGCCAAACAATCAGTGGTTGGTGGAAAGGGGGCAGGGCTGGGGGGACAGGGGTGTGTCCGTCTGAGGGGCCAACAAAGGTGGGATTCGGCTTTTGTATTCAGCCCCCAGGCCTGAGGTGCTACCAGTGGAGGCCGGTGACTCCAATGTCGGTGGGATGGTGAATCCACTCCGGGTTTCAGTCAGAACCGGTCAGAACTCTAAAGGAGCTGTCCAAGGTTTGACACTCCGTTAGAGTTCTGACTGGTCCTGACAGAAACCCAGAGCAGATTCACCGCCCCACTGACATCGGAGCCACCAGCCTCCATTGGGTTCTACAGCCCTGGCATAGAGGGCGTCGGAGAATGAGAAAAATAATCTAGCGGAGAATGATTGATTGATTGATTGCATTTTACCCGCCTTTTTTCCTCTAGCAAGGAACCCAAGGCGGCTTACATTCTCCTCCTCCTCTCCATTTTATCCTCACAACAACAGCCCTGCGAGGTGGGTTGGGCTGAGAGTGTGTGACTGGCCCAAGTCACCCAGTGAGCTTCCATGGCCGAGTGGGGACTAGAACCCGGATCTCCCAGCTCCTAGTCCAACACTCTTGCCACTGCACCACACTGGCTCTCTGGGGAGACAGGATGCTTATTTCGTTTTCTTCCATGTTCCTTCTCCGTGCTGGCCATTTAAACGGGAACGCTTCTTTGCAAGTTCGTCTGCATTCCTAGTGAAAAAACGAAGGTTGCATTTCAGCTGGCGGGCGACCTGTCGTTAAAGCTCCTTGTGTTGTACAAGTTGCACCTCAGCAGTCCGAAGGACACACCAGCACATTCAGCGCCACTTGCTCCCAGTGGCGTGCCATGCAGCTGCCTTTTGCTGTGCGTGTTTGCACCACATACATACCGCTGTACTGTCGTTACAAGCTCCTGCACTTCAAAATTGACCCCTTCACCGCTGGGTGCTGCTAGTCACTGTAGTCATACAATTCTTACGGAGGGCCCATCGCTGAGTAGTGGGGTTTAAGCTTTGCTCAGCATCTCCAGCTTAAAATCGTCTCTGGCATCAGGGCTGGGGAAAAGGCTCCTTGAGATGCTGGCCCAGCCATTGCCAATCAGAGCAGCCAATACTGGCGTAGGCAGACCCGTGGTTTGCCTCCGTATTAGACAGCTTCATTATTGCCAAGGGGCCCTAACTCAGCGGCGGAGGATATGCTTTATGTGCAGAACAACCCGGGTTCCATCTCCAGCACCTCCCGTTAAAACAGGGGTGGAGACATGAGTCACATTTTTGCACCCCCCCGCCACTCTGCCACTGAATTTGCTGCTGAAATCCGGCAGTGAGACAGAGCAAAAGCTGCATTTTCCCTTTGAAACAAGGTGCCTTAAAACAAGGTCTTCTTGGTGGTGGCCCCCCAATTGAGGAGGGCTCTTTCCAGGGAGGTCCGCTTGGCGCCATCATTGTCCGCTTTCCGGTGCCAGGTTAAAGACTTTCCTCTGCTCTTAGGTTTTGACAGCAGATGCAAAGGTTTTTAACGGGTTTTTGTTGTCGATTGTGCAAAACTGTTTTATATTTTTGGATGGAAATGGCTTTATATTACATCATGATATTGTATTTTTAGGGGTTTAACCTTTGTAAACCACCCACAGAGCTTTGGCTATTGGGCAGTATAGAAATGGAAGGAAGGAAGGAAGGAAGGAAGGAAGGAAGGAAGGAAGGAAGGTCAGTCTGGGGGAGTGTGATTTTGTTTTGAAGGAAAAATGTGGCTTTCTTGTTGCTGCCTCGCCACTGACTTTTGGTGGCAGATTCAGCCTGGTGGCAGCAATTTCAGCTGGGGAGTGTGATGGGTTCCAGGTTAGGGGGGAATTGACCGCCAGCCGTTGCTCACTCCTGCATTAAAAGGTTCACGGGTAGTAGAAGGGGAGACTCGTCGCTAGTTGAAAGTAGACGCTCCAGGGCTAAGCTGACTACTGACCTGTCTCATTATCAGGACGCTCTTGTGGCTCAGTGGCAGAGCCCCTGCTTTGCATGCAGAAAGTCCCAGGTTCAATCCCCAGCATATCCAGGTAGGGCTGGAAAAGCTCCCGCCTGAAACCCTGGAGAGCCTCTGTCAGTCGGTGTTGACCATACTGGACTAGATGGACCCAGGGTCTGACTGAGTATAAGGCAGCTTCCTGTGTTGCCACGTTCCTGCTCTCCAGACCTGGATTTGGGAAGGGAGCCTCGTCTTGAGAACAGGGAATCGGAAACCGGCCGGCTGGTATGCAGCTAGAAACAGATGGAGGAACCTGATCCTTCGTTGGCTGGGGAAACGCAGATGTTGATGAACTGTTGTTGAACTAGAGTGTGAAGTCCCCGCAGAGCTCAGCTGGCTTTTGGTTCTGATTTGGGAGAATGTCTTCTCGTTGCAGAAAAGATGTGATCAAACTTTCCAGACTGCTCAGGTTCAGCCATAACAACGATAATCCGGAAAAATTGAAATACAGCTCTTTTCCCTCACCCACATTCCTCAGAAACCTGCAAGAGATGATAAGTATATCATGGGGTGGAGATGATGCAGGTGGCTCGGGGGTGTATTCAGGCTGGTACCTTTTAATTAATGATGGCCCTGCTGGGATTTCTGTTTTAATTTGTTTGGTTCTGTTAATGGAAGCTAAATATTTAGTGTCCTTTTTTGTATGCTGTATGCATTCCACAATCTGGTGGAAGCCCAAAAAGCATCTTGGGAATTTTAGCACAATTTCTTTCCAAAGCAACATTGACCTGAGTTGCTAGTCCTTATGGTTGCAACAAACCCCTTCAGATTGCATGGATAATGTTTGGTGAAATCTCAAGAGCCAGTGGAAAGGGTGTCCTGTGCAGGGCAAGGGCCTTGCACTTCAGTTCTTTCCCCCTTTCTGTGATTATCAAATGTGGAACAAATAACACAAATGATATTCAGGCTTACACAATTCACATAGATCATGTAGGCTGAGGACGCCAGTTTCTTCACGCACAGAATTTGGGAGAATTTTCTGTTTTTCAATTTTATGCTATTTGGTGGGAGAAGAGGGTGGGGAGCGCTGTTTCCTGTCGGGTGCATTTAGCACTGAACTTGGGAGAAAGGGCTGGGAACCTTCTTGGATGCAATCATTCTGATGTCTGTTCCTGGGAATTGGAGAAATGTATTTAGACTTACCCAGGGCTGGTGCTTAGGAATGTGATCCATTCCCTGCTGGGATTGGAAGCAGTATTTTGAAAGAAAGAGGTGTGTGGGGTGGGGACGGTCCACAGCACCACACATGTGAATCATACCATCAACCTATGCTAGTTCATGTTTCTCCAGTCTAGGAATAGGCAACCTCATTCATTCATTACTGCGTTTCTATACTGCCCATTATCTAAAACTCCCTGGGCAGTTCACTGCATGGTAAAACATAATATAAAGCATTCAAAAATTTAAAACCCTTTAAAAACAAACACACCTATGGCAAGGGTCCCTATCCTTTTTGAACCCATAGGCAATATTTGGGCATTGGAGAAACTGCTGTGGGCACTACCACAAAATGGCTCCCTCGGAGGATGTGGCTAGTCATATCCATAATGCCATGGGGGCCTGGCAAGTCAAAATTGAGCTAAAGAGGGGTGGGGGAGAGAAATAGTGAGGGGTAGAGGCTGGAAGGGAGGCGGAAATAGCAAGGCAATGGGGTAGTGGGGAGAGAAAGAGCAAGGCTAGCAGCTAGAAGGAGGAAAAACAATAAGCTGAAGAGGAGGGAGGAATACCGAGGCTAGAGGGTGGGAGGGAAGGGGAAACAGCAATGCAGAGGTGGAGAGGGGAGAAAAAGAGCAAGACTAGCAGCTAGAGACGGAGAGAAAGAAGATTGCCCGAACATTTTCCAAGGTTTTTCTCCAAGCAATTCTTGTGAAGAAGGCAGCGGGGGGGAAGCTTTGTGGGCACCGCTGGAGGTCCCACAGGTGCCATGGCATCCAGGGACGCTGTGTTGGGGTCCCCTGACATATGGGGTGTCCCAGTGTGCAAATTGGGCTGAATTAGATTCCCGGAGGATACGTCTGCTTGCCATGACAGTTAAATGGAACCTCCATGTTCAAGGCAGTATGCTTCAGAGAACAAAGCAACAAGGGATCACCTTTGCCTTCATAACTCGTGTGTGAGCTTCCGTAGAGGGTTGTGGCTGGATGCTTGCCTGAGGAGCTACGTCGGGGGTGGGCAACTTGTAGGGCAAAACATCTGGGGCGCCACAACTCACATCAAGTTGTCCACCCCTGCTTTACAGCAGACTCCCTCAACGTGGTGCCCTGCAGATGTTTTGGAGAACACCTCCCAGCATTCTTGACCGTGGGCCATGCTGGCTGGGTCTGATGGGAGCTGAGGGCCAACACATCTGGAGGGTACCAGGGTGCTCTCATGCACACTCACGAGTGTGATGGCGATTGATCTGAGAAAACTGAACACCCGATTGTTGCCTTGGCTCGTCCGATATAAAGGAGCTTAAGCTTCACTCTATGCAATATGGTCCCTCTCCGGAGCGGGCATTCCCCGCTGGAGGGGTTTACAAGGTGTGATCCTGGAGTTGCTCCACCACCAAAAGGATGCTTGAGATTCACCAGATGTGCCCCAGATGCTGCAAGGAGGGAAGGACAACCTGTTGGCCTGATTGAGGGCTTACATGCTTACAGGAAGGCAATGAGGGAAGTAAAGGCAATTGAAGCTGGAAAAGTGCAGAAAAGGGCAACTAAAATGATAAAGAGGCTAAAGCATCTCTCCCTACGAGGGAAGGTTGCAACAGCTGGGATGGTTTAGCTTGGAAAAAAAGGAGGGCAAGGGGAGATATGATTTGTTGTTGTTGTTCAGTCGTTCAGTTGTGTCCGACTCTTCGTGACCCCATGGACCATAGCACGCCAGGCCTTCCTGTCCTGCGCTCTCTCCCGGAGCGTGCTCAAGTCCACTGGAGATATGATAGAGGTGTGCAAAATTATGCACAATATGGAGAACGTGGATAGGGAGACATTTTTCTCCCTCTCCCACAACACTAGAAGCCAGTGGGGTCATCCCATGAAGCTGATTGGTGGGAGATTCAGGGCAGATAAAAGGAGGGACTTCTTTGCACAGCACATGGCATTCGCTACCACAACATGTCGTGCTGGCCACCAATTTGGAAGGCTTTAAAAGGGGGTTAGATAAATTCCAGGAGGACAAGGCTATCATAGCTACTAGTCCTGATGGCTGTATGCTACCTCCAGTACCAGAGGCAGTGAGCCTGTGTGCACCAGTTGCTGGGGAATATGGCGGTAGGATGCTGTTGCACTCATGTCCTGCTTGTGGGTCTCTCGTTGACAGCTGGTTGGCCACTGTGCAAACAGAATGCTGGGCTGGATGGACGCTTGGTCTGATCCAGCAAGGTTCTTCCTATGTTCTTCAGAGGCAGGATGAGGGTGGAACCCTGCTAGCCTCCGGCTCTGGGGAAACGCCTCTCCTCCTTTCCAAAACGTTGCCGCTGCTGATCTTATCACAAGTGATTGAAATCATGTATGATTGCTCTACTGGAATTCCCCTGCAGATCTGGGGAACGGCGGCATGCCATCAAGTTGCCAGACAAGTTGGTGGAGAAAGGAGAGGGATGAACAAAGCTCTCTGTCGATTGACAGGCACTAATCTAACCCATCGTTTCCCCTGGGTTCTGTGGAGGTATTTTGCACAGCTGTACAAAAAACCCAGATCCTTTGTCCACCAAACCCTGATTTTGTTGTGCCCGGAGTTGGAGGCCAACCCTGCTGTTAGGCAAGTTGAAGAAGCCTGCAAAGCTTTGCAGCACCAGTAGGCTGAAGGAGGTCAGATGATATTCCCTGAGCCCTAGAAAGGTGGCTGGATAAGCCTTGTTCCAGGGCCAGCTCCACAGGATGGCACAGTTGGGTTCACAGGGTTCCAAAATCCACAGTCGGCCCTCCATCCTAAAATGACCACCCTTTCTACTTTGCACCAGGGTTTCTGAGAAAATTGGATTCAGCCCTGGAGATTTCTCATCTTTGCATGTTCCATCCCTCCCAGGTTAGGGGTGGGAGTGCACTGAAGGTGCCATGCTGGGTGGGTGGGGGGTCTCAGAAATCCTGGGGCCAACAGTAGCTTTCTTCCAGCTCTGCTCAAAGAGGGAACTCTGCTCTTGCTTCGTCTTTGCTGGCTGCCCAAGAACATCAGAAGAGCCCTGCTGGATCAGATCAAGGGTCCATCCAGTCCAGCATTCTGTTCACACAGTGGCCAGCCAGCTGCCCACGGGAAACCCACAAGCCGGACACGAGTGCAACAGCACCCTCCCGCCCATGTTCCCCAGGAACTGGTGTACATAGGCAGACTGCCTCTGATACTGGAGGGAGCAGATAGCCATCAGGAGTAATAGCCACTGATCACCTTCTCCTCCAGGAATTTGTCTTACCCCCTTCTAAAGCCATCCAAATGGGTTGCCATCACTACGTCTTGTAGTTCTGCTTCCTTTGCTCTTCCCTGGCATTGTTCCCTCCTTAACAAAACAGCGTCATTTACTAAGCCTGAGCTGAAAGTTCTTGGACAGACTTACTTGGCTCGAAGGTGGTGCTTCAGGGAGGGTGTGTATGCACGAGAGAAAGGAGCGCAGGTTGCAAAATGTGCTTCACCAGCTCACCTTCTTCACTGCCGTTTGCTGATGGCAGTCGTATGTACTGATGCTGCTGAGAGCCACTTATTCCCCTCCCACCCCTTTTATTTTGTCCATACATTAGCAGAGTCAGGGCAGGAGAGATTCTTCTTCCAAGCAGGAGGAAAGGAAGCAGGGCAAGATCACAGGATGGAACTTGGAGCATCAATGACTGAGATCCAGGAGCTCTCCGTGAACCTGCCCAGAGTCTGTGATGGATGTCTGGCCACAGAAGTATTTATAGATCAGCAGGAGCCAATGGAAAAGAACAGGCAGAGCTCTCCGTGAACCTTCCCAGAGTCTGTGATGGATGTTTGGCCACGGTATTCCTCCTCCAGTCAGAAACTACCTGGGTTCTTCTTAAGGCCTGTAATCTCCATTGATGCTGAAACTATTTGCTTCGTTGGAAGCTGTTGGTGTATTTTCTTTGCGCCCAGAGGATGCCCTGTTTTGTTTTGTTTTTTTAAATTATTTAAGTGGCATGCCCTAAAACATTTAACAACCCACCCTCCAAGAAAAGATACATGTGGGAGCTTCATTTCAAGCAATTGCAGGAAATTAAATGACTGTGGCTTCTGTTAATTATCTCAGTTGTTAGCAAGAAGGGCGGCTCCTTAGAAGGCTTTAATTTATGTGTTGAACTTGGAAGAGCCAGCAAAGGTTTTGCACAGCGGTGTCTACGTGTGCGCGCGGATGGATGTGCATTCATCGAGCACATAGTCTGGAACTTCATGTGTGGGTGTGTGCAAGATTCTGATGAGGTGTGTTAGGAAGAGTGAGATAGTTGGGGAAGGGCTGGTGTGGCTGAGAATGTAGAGGGGTTTTAAAAGCTTACTGGCAGGTAGGGATGTATGGATTGTGTAAAATCCATTCCATCAGTGTTTTGCGGATAGTCAGGGTTTTCGTTCCGCTGTCTGCCCATCGCCGGAATGAAATGCGGCGGGGGGGTGTCCTAATTCGCGCAAATTCACACATGTGGAAATGCACAATTTCCCCCCAGATGTGCATTTTCACGCTTGAGCCTATGAGGCAAATGTGCATCTTTGGAGGGGGGAGTGCCTATTTTTCTATGGAAAGATTTGCGCAAAATTTGGGAAAATTAGAATGCCGGTCTGCAAGTCCGCGGAATCCCCCCAACAGGGGGAAAGCCAGTCTGCTGCAGAATCTGTGGGTCGGATTCGTGAAAACCCGAACTCATTTGGCTCCTTTAGAGTTCTGACTGGTTCTGACTGAAACCCAGAACGGATTCACTGCCCCACTGATATTGGAGCCACCAGCCTCCACTGGGTGCTGGTGAATTAGGTGTTTTTCCACTGGTTAGTGCCTGGCTGGGAGACAGCCAAGGAACCCTATTTATTCATTTGTAAATAAATAAATTTACAAAGTCATTTTATTTTATTTTCGTTATATTTATCTATTCACCCCAACCTGGTGCTCTTGGGTGGCTTGGATTGTAGTTCCCATCATCCCATTTGCTATGGGCCATGCTGCCTGAGCATGATGGGGGTTGTATTTATCAGGGTGGACACTGAGCCCATAGAATCCCAGAGTAGTTCTGATTCTGAGGAAGAGCAGTCGCTCCTGGGAGAGGAGCGCGCTCCTTTTTCCCAGGGCCAACAGCTGATGGAGATTCCTCCCACCGGCATTCCTAGCTTAGATAGCAGTCCTGGGAGTGACAGAGCACGGGAAGCAGACTTGATGGATGCGCGACGCCGACACAGAGAGCGGCGCCAAATGGAGGGCACAGAAAGGAGACGTAGTGCCCAGTTGGCGCGCAAAAAACGGCTGCGCCCAGAGGATCCAAGGGAAAAGGGGAGGGACTCTCCCTAGTCCTTAAGTTCAGGGGTCTGTCAGTAATTCCCTTTCAAACGGGGACCAACTGTTCCAACTTAGGGCATAGGTACTGTGCTGCTCAGATCTAGTTGCAAACGGTATAGTTGTTAAGTTGTAAAAGAAGAATATAGCTTTGAAAGGAATCCCTTTGTCTGTGTCTGGACTTGGCTACTGGATTAGACTGAGAGAGGCCTCCAAGGAGCCCGTGACAGTATTTCAAGACACCTTGTGTGGGGGGGGACAGGTTGGGGAAGGCTGACTTAGGCGTTCTCGTGTCCTGCACCCTTTTGAGATGTAGTCAGGCCCCCATGGCAACATTATGCAACTAGCCACATCCACCCCGGAAGCCATTTTGTGGTTGGGCCCACAGCAGCTTCTCAACTTCCCGAATGTGCCCACGGGTCCAAAAAGGTTGGGTCGAAATGTGCCCACGGGTCCAAGAAGGATTCCTGCATTGAGCAGGGGGTTGGACTGGATGGCCTTGTAGGCCCCTTCCAACCCTACTATTCTATGATTCTATGACATCTCAGTTTACCCTACTTCACAGGGTCATTGTAAAAGTAAAATGAAGGTGTGGCAGGAGGACCACGTGCAGTGCCTCCTTGGGGGAAAAGGTGGGACACAAATGTACTAATAAATAAAATATTTCAAGTGTAAATTTGTATAAGGGCACGAAGGAACTGGCAGATATATTTTCGCTCCCTTTCATGATAGCCCCTAGCCTGGAAGTTCCCTTTTTCAGAACGCAAGAACTTCAAGTTTCATCATGGTAGAAAGGCAGGATAGAAACAAAATGATACATAAGCACCTTGTTTGTGGCCCTGAGAGACGGAGAGTCCATGGGCTTGCTGTTTCTGTAACCATCACATCTGAATCTGCAAGTTCAAATGATTTCCCATCTCTCATTAGCACCTCCTGTATCTCTACCAGAGCAATCCTGGCCTGACAAGAGCCACAAACTACCTTGATGCTGGATTTTCCTGGCTTTGGACTCTGCTGCTGCTTCTTTTTTCGGCATGTCCCCGCCTTTTTATCCAAGAAGGCGCGAGCTTTATCTGCATAGAAATGTCATTGCATTGCCGGCATTCCTCCCTCGTGTATATTTTTGAAACAAATATTTTCCCCTCAAAGAAGCTTTAGAATAATTTTTTTAAATCTCGGGAGAAACAAGTTCTTTGGAGGTTTCTCCCTTTTTTGCCTTTTTCTTTAAACGGAAGGCTTTGTTCCAACTTTTCCTTACAGCCTTGGGAAGTCTCCTCCTCCTCCTCCAACTCATAGAGTTGGATGGGACCTCAAAGGTCATTTAGACCAACCTTCCCCAACCTGGTACCCTCCCAAAGTTTTGGACTACAGCTACTAGCATTTCTGACCATTGGCCATCCTGCCTGAGGTTGATGGATGTTGACAGTCCAAAACATCTAGAGGGTACCAGGTTGGGGAAGGCTGATCTGTTTATTTATTTATTGCATTTCTATACCCCCCACTAGCCGAAACTCTCTGATCTAGTCCAGCCCCCTGAAATCAATGACCACAGCATCCAGAGGCCATCCAGCTTCTGCTTAAAAATTCTTTCATCTTCTTTCAATTTCTACTGCTGTGGGGGTGCAAAATATACCAGCAAGAACCAGTTTTACGGGGGGGAAATAATAATGATAATGAACAACACTGGAAGTTATCTGACATGTATCTTTCCCAGCCCTACCTGGAGATGCCAGGAATTGAACCTGGGACTTTCTGCATGCAAAGCAGGTGCCCAGCCACTGAGCTGTGGCCTTTCCCCTAATTATAACATAGGAAACTGCCTTATATCGAGTCAACCCATTGGTTCATCTGGCTCAGTATTCAATGACTGGAGGTGGTTCTCCAGAGTTTCAGACGGGAGTCTTTTCCTGCTCTCCCTGGAGATGATGGTGGTGCTGATTAAATAATATAACACCGCTTATGAACATGGTGTTTTACAAAGAACAGATGTGGCAGGTCCCTGCCCCAAGAGGCTTACAATCTAGAATATATGCTGACTGGGTTTGCACAACACGCTAACCCACACTTAGTGGTTGAGTGTGGGTTGTTGTTGAACCATGGGTTGTTTGTTGAACTGTGGGGTAGTGTGTTGTCCAAACCCAGGATGTTTTCTGCAGGGTGGCTTTTTAACCATGCAATATGGCTTGTTAACTACCCTGAACAACCCAACAAACCATGGGTTCCCAAGGTGGCTTGTTCAAGAAAAATAAGCCACACTGCATGGTTAACAAGCCACCCTGCGGAAAATGTCCTGGGTTCAGACAACACGCTAACCCACAGTTCAACGAACAACCCATGGTTCAACAACAACCCACATGTTGTATGAACCCAGGGCATTTTCAGCAGGGTGGTTTGTTCAAGAAAAATAAGCCACACTGTATGACTAATAAGCCACCCTGCGGAAAATGTCCTGGGTTCAGGCAACATGCTAACCCACAGTTCAGCAACAACCCACACTCAACCATTGACTGTGGGTTAGTGTGCTGTTTAAACCCAGCCACAGGAAAACAGCAGAGGAACTGGGGATGGGGGAATGCAGGCATGGGAAGAAGATGTGATCACTCCAATTCCACCTACTTTGCCTCCCCCTCCCTTATTTTAACTTAGCCAGTCTGGGATGTCCTCCATGTGTTTTGGAGAGCAGTTCCCATGAGCCATGACTGTTGGTGGGAGCTGATGGGAGTTGTAGTCCATGACATCCAGAGGGCACCAGGTTGCAAAAAGGTACGGGGGCCAGTGGGGTGATCAAAAGGTTTCCCGGAAAAGGTGAGCTTTGAGGAGGGGCTTGAAGGAAACAACATAGGCAGTTACATGGAGGCAGCATTCTGGGAGGCAGTTACAGGCATAGAATCATAGAATAGTAGGGTTGGAAGGGGCCTACAAGGCCATCGAGTCCAACCCCCTGCTCAATGCAGGAGGCAGGAAGGGGCAGAGTTGTTTCTGAGTGCAGAAGAAGCATCAGCAGGCTGAGAGGGGTGGAGCTAGTTGAGCAGAGGACACAGGATGGATGTGTAAGGGATCTCAGCATAGAACGATGAGCAGTGGCAAAGCCATGGAGATGCCGGGGACTGAACCTTGGATCTTTTTCATGGGCTCTACCAGTGAGCTGCAGCCTGTCCTTTGGAATGGGGAATGGGGGCGGGGGGATATCAAGGTAAGTAAATAGGGCTTAAAACAGAAATCAGGGGATGGGAAGACCATACTGTCCAGTACAGGAACTTTCAACTCAGCTTTAAGAGAGAGAGAGAGAGATTTGAAGCCCCTCTCTGAAGGTAAACCAAAGGCATCCTGAAAACATATGCCAGTAATTAAATTAGGCTTTGAGCGCCAAACCTTGCATTGATCATTCTGATAACGTGGTTACTTAACACAAGAGGATGTTTTTAAAATGTCTTTTTTTAAAAGAAGAAACAAAAAAACCCAAACTGAGAGGCTAAATATAACAATGTTATCTAGACGTTGCTGCTTCTTTTACTGAGGTCATGCATGCATTGGCTGGGGTGATGGTAGTTGTAGTCCAACACATCTGGAGGATGACACGGTGGGAAACGTCGGTGCAGACAGGAACTAGATGGCGCTGTGTGGTCATAGAATCATAGAATATTAGGGTTGGAAGGGGCCTACAAGGCCATCCAATTAAACCCCCTGCTCAATGCAGGAATCCAAGTCAGAGCATCCCCGACAGATGGCTGTCCAGCCTCATCTTGAATGCCTCCAGTGTAGGGATGGCAGAGAATTCCGCCACGGATCTCGGTGAGGCCGAATGCCAGTGCATTCAGACCCCTGAAATCTGTGGCGGAATGGCCTGCCACCCCCCCGCCCCCCCACGGATCCCCCCCGGGACAAGACTTACCTGGGGCGGATCTTCCGGGAGGCAGCAGCTTCGGCAGCGGCAGCTGCGGCGGCTGGTCTTCCAACCGGCTGCCGCCACCGCCATTTGCAGTCTTGTTAAAAAAAAAAAAAAAAAAACACAACGTGATAGGCTACGTAAAGATTTACGTAGCCTATCATGGCTGGGTTTAAAAAACAAAAAATCGCATACGCAAATGGCGGCGGCTACGGCCGCCATTTGCATTCCTTATTTTTGGCCGTCTTAGTCTACGTAAATATTTACGTAGACTAAGATGGTGAAAATAAGGGGAACGCAAATAGCGTAGTGGTCGCTATTTGCGTTCCCCCTTATTTTCGCCGTCTTAGTCTACAGAAATATTTATGTAGACTAAGATGGCCAAAAATAAGGAACGCAAATGGCGGCAGCCGTAGCCGCTGCCATTTGCGTACACGTGTTTTTTGGGTTTTTTTTAAAGCCAGACGTGATAGGCTACGTAAGTCTTTACGTAGCCTATCACGGCTGACTACAGGGACGCAAACGGCGGCGGCTATGGCCGCCGCCATTTGCGTCCCTGCTAGCCAGCGGCCGGATGTCCGGCTGCTGGCAGAGCCGACCAGCGGCTCCGCGGAATCCTCGCGGAGCAGAGCCGGCTGGCCAGGATTCCAGGGGGAGGGACGGAGCGCCTCCCCCCCCAGCGGAACCCGGCGGAGCCAGGTGAGGGGACTTTCATACATCCCTACTCCAGTGTGGGAGAGCCCACCACCTCCCTAGGTTGGGCTCGATGGCCTTGATGCTCTCACATTGACTGGTTGACGTTATGAACTGCACCAGAAAATCCTTGCCGATATTTGCTCCGAAACAGCACCTTGTCAGGCCTCTTGCAGAACGGCTACAAGAACTTTGAAACTAAGAATGGGTGCTTAAGTTTTGCTTCCCCCCCCCTCCATCCTCTCAGTCCCTTTTCCTTTTGTGTCGTATCCTTTAGATTGTACCGCCTGAGGACAGGGTCTGTCTTATTATTAAACTATGTAAGCCACTTGGGGAGACCTTTTTTTTTTTTGGCTGAAGGGCAAGATAAAATTGCTCTAAATAAACAAACAAACGTGTGGTTGCCCCAGTTTAGGGTTGGGTGTTCAATGGATGGTAATACATTTTGCCCAATGACGGCTGCTGGCTCTGATGTCAGTGGGTGTGTGGGTGTGAATCCACTCTGGGTTTCAGTCCTTTAGAGTTCTGACTGGTTCTAACTGAAACCCAGAGTGGATTCACCGTCCCAGTGATCTCGGAGCCACCAGCCTCCACAGCATTTGCCTCGTCGTAAGATCTCACCAGCCGCCCTGAGATCGTAATGATATAGGGCAGGATACAAATGTTTTAAATAAAGAAATCATACATAAATAACATGCCCCATTTTTTTTAGCCTTCCAGGCTGGCAGCCTGCAAAAGTGGGGGTGAGAGGTAGATGCTTTTTGCGTTTCTCCCCCTCACCTCCAAACCACCCTAAGACGCTGGGGCCAAATGTGGTTTTCTCCGTGGATTCCTTTTGTGGGGGTTTCTCTTTAACCAATTGATTCTCTGGCGACAGTATTTTTAGAAGCGACCTCCTTTGTCAGCGATCTCACTCTCCATTGGAAGAGAGACTTAATGAGGTGTCAAGAGAGCCTCAGGCCAGCATTAATTAGTGTAGGTATGAAAGGGATGCCGTGCCTATATATTGAATTCAACATGGTTCACCTGTCCTTCTCTTCTCTCCCCCCCCATTTTATTCCAGGTTGCGCAGACGGCAGATGGTTTGGATGCTGACCTCTGGAAAGATTGCCTGTTCAAATCCAAGGTTACGCGGTATTTGTGCTTCACGCGGACCTTCTCCAAAGAGAACGTAAGTGGCTTGCGTTTCTGGCCAGCACGCTTGTTTGCTTAACATCTGAACTGGATGTTTGTTTCGTGAGTTTGTCTTCTGTTACTCATCTGAGAGAGAAAGAGAGAAAGGAAACACGAAAAACAACAAACCGAACTTTTGCCAAGCTTCCTTTCCTGATCGCCTTACAGGTGATGTTTTAACTTGCCACAGGTGAGCAGGAAACTTTACTACTTGCAAACCTGCATTAACGTTTTGATACGTCGCTGAAAGAGAAGGTGCCACGTAATCTATGGGAGCTGTTCCTGGGACCAACACACACACACACACACACACACAATCAAAATGATCAAGGGGCTGAAGCAACTCTGCTATGAGGAAAGGTTACAGTGTTTGGGGCTTTTTAACTTAGAAAAATGGTGAGTCCAGAGAGACACGATAGATATAGCGTGGAGAAAGTGGATAGGGAGACATTTTTCTCCCTCTCTCATAAAACTAGAACTCAGGGTCATCCCATGAAGCTGAGTGGTGGGAGATTCAGGGCAGGCAAAAGGAAGGGCTTCTTCACACAGCGCATAGTTAAACTATGGAATTCACTTCCACAAGATGTGGTGATGGCCACCAATTTGGATGGCTTTAAAAGTGGGTTAGACAGATTCGTGGAGGAGAAGGCTACTCATCATGATAGCTATATATTACCTCCAGTATCAGAAGCAGTATGCCTCTGTATACCAGTTGCGGGGGAGCACGATCAGGAGGAGGGTCTTGTGTGCTGCACATGAGTTTCCCATGGGCATCTGGTTGGCCACGGCGGAGAACAGAATGGTGGATTCGCTTAGCTTTTGGTCTCATCCAGCAGGGTTCTTCTTACAAGTTTTAAAAAATGTTTTTTAAAAAAGCGTTCTATTTGTCTCAAATGCAGATTTTCTCATCCCAGTGCAAAATCCTTTCATCTTGCTGGAATAAAAATACTGGAATAAAAATTCATTTGGGCTCAGAATATGGTGACTCTTGTAAACCTGCAAGATTCTCCTCACCCCACCCCCACCCCAATGTTTCAACAAGTGGTATGCCAACGAACATCAGAGTGTGTACCTGTGTGTGTGTGTGTGTGTGTGCTGCTTTCAGATGGATCCCAAATATCGTCCCTTATGGAAATATTGGGAAATGCACATATTCAGCCTTTTCATTGGTGTATTTGTGTGTGTGTTTTTGTTGATGTATTTGTGTCTGGGTTTCTCTCTCCATCCCTTGATTAATAAGGAAAGACATTATTTTGGATCCCAAGTACAGTTTCTTGTTCCAACTGGCATACAGACTCTTTTCTTTTTTTGGATCTTTTTCTTGATTTTGGAGCTAGTAACAAATACACGCAGAACTAATTAGCTAAATTCATTACATATGTATTTTCTGTCCAGATAAAGCTCTTTACTGTGTATGTTTTCAAAGCAAGCACACATACACATTTCACTGTTGCTGTTTTATAAAGTTGGGACTGTGCGCGCCGCTGATTTTTACAGATAAGTCATACGTTTTCCATTTACAATGCCCGCCTACAGATCTCTACTCAGAAGTAACTCTCGTTGTTTTCATTGGACCTTACCATTAGGTAAATGTGCATACAAGTGCAGCTTTAAACTCTTGGAGCATCATCTCAAAATGAAGTCGGTTTCTGGCTTCAGAAGCATTTTTTTTTTGGACGCACATTTGTTAACTTTTAGTAAATAGAATAGGCAAACATTGATCAGGTGACTTGATGAGGATTTGTTTGAATTGGTGATGTCTGTACTGTTTTTCAGAGATCGCCTTGTTTCATGAAGAACTGAGCAGTCGTGCATTTATAACAGGGGTGGGGAATCTTTTTTGGCCCAAAGGCTAAATTAACTCCAGACAAGCACGTCAGAGGCCCCGTGCCAGCAGTGGGAGGGGCCATCCCTCTTGCTGGCATGCAGCCCTAACATGCTTGTCTGGAGCAAATTCACACACAGCATCATGTCACGTGAGCACCCCCTATACACACACACACACACACACACACACCATCCATTCATTCACACACATGAACACACATCATTTACTGGCATACATCCCCCATACACAAACATGCCCAAACATTTTGTCTTGCGCACCCCACATTTTCTCTTTCGCACACCCCACATTTTCTCTCTCACACACCCCACATTTTCTCTCTCATACACTCTGCATCTTCTGTCCCCCCCCCCCCCGTCACACACACACACATGCATGCACCCTCTGGGACTGGGAAGATGCAGGTTCAAATCCCCATTCAACTACGATGGTCACTAGTGACTGTATCTCAGCCTAGCCTACTTCACAGGGTTGTTGTGAGGACAGGTTGTTTGCTGACTTCAACTCCTTGGAGGAGAGGGTGGGATACAAAGGTAGACAATAAAATAAATAAATAAATATTCTGAAAGCGTTTGCATAATTAGATTTATATGGTGATCTTGGGCCTGCTACTAACTCTCTACCCTTTGGGGAAAAAAAGGTGGGGTGTAAATGTCATAAATCTTAGCAACGTGCCATGAGAATGCCAAGATGCAGAAAAAGTGCACAATGCAAGATCAGCTGTCGAATGTAGCTTCCTGAGAATGGCACTTTAATAACAGTAATAATTTTCAAAGGAGTTAAGTTTCTAGCCCTTTTGATTGTGAAGAGCCCTTGCTCTGTCTGAACACCATATACGGTCAGGGCCAGAAATATTGGAACAAGGATAACTGTTTAGGCAGTTGGCCTCTGTACACCACCACATTGAAGTTGAAAGGAAACACGCCCAGATGGGAGTGAAGTCAGGACTTTCAGCTGTAATTCAAGGGGTTTGACAAAAGTGGGGCACTAACCATTCAGGAAGTTCCAATATTTCTGGCCCTGACTGTATTTTGGGGCAGGAGCATAACTGCACATCCCCTTGAGAACAGGAAGTGTCACTGTCATTCTGCTGAGTTTTGTCACTGCTCAGGAATCCCTTGGCCTTCCTTCCAACAGAGCCATCTGGGGAACGTCTTGGTTGACATGAAGCTCATAGATATCAGGGATACCTTGCCTGTCGGCTTTATTCCCATCCAAGAGACCATGGATACACGTGAGTTGAGCTTGCTGGCTTGTACTCGGGTTCTGTGCATATGCAGTTATGGAAGGAACATGGCGGCAGTGCAGCTGCTGCTACGGGTTGGTGGAATTCAATTTATACCCAACCTTTTAGCCACCATTCTGTCTCAAAGTGGCTTGCACTTAGAGGCACGGAAGTATAAGGGGATGCTAGGTTGGGTGGGGAGGGGAGCAGATGCAAAGGCAAGTAGACTCAAGCTGGAGGGGGTGCTGCTGCTGGGTAAAAATGCTAACCCGCAGAAGCAGCCCTAATACAGTAGCAATTTTCTGTAGCGCTGTGTCCTTCAAGACAAGGCTGGACGGCTATCTGTCAGGGATGCTCTGACTTGGATTCCTGCACTGAGCAGGGGGTTGGACTCGATGGTCTTGTAGGCCCCTTCCAACCCTACTATTCTATGATTCTACGTAGGGATGTACAAATTGTGTAAAATCCATTCCGTCAGCGTTTTGCAGATGATGAGGTGCCTTTCCGTCATCCATCCATGGACGGAATTGTTTTTTTGTTTCCAAATGTGCATTTGCACAAATTTGCACGTGCAAAAATGTGCAAATACCCCCCTATGTGCATTTTCACACTTTAGGCTATGGGGGAAATGCTCACTTGTGCTTTTTAAAAAATTTTGTGTACTTTTCTACGATGAAATTTGTGCAAAATTCAGATAGTTAGAAAAACGATCCGCAAGTCTGTGGAATCTTCTCCTGTCCACTGGGGAGTCCGTGGTTCGGGTTCATAAAAATCCAAACTCATTTGGTTCTGTCGCAGATTTCTCCGACATCCCTAGCGCGATGTACCTGGATGGTTTTTTCCTTTTGCAAAACTTAATATAAGCATAGAAAAGGACAGGTGTCTGTTTCGGACCACCAATTCTTGAAATAGAAAGCTCTCCTAGCAGGGTGGTGCTTAGGGGGCAAAGCCCTCTTGGTCAAGAGGTGAAGCCCAGGATAGTGGAAGAGGTGGAGTGTCATGGTTTTTGGCGTGCCTGGGGAAAGAAACCAGCACAACAGCAAAAATAGTTCTCTGTGTGTGGAGGGGGGAGGGCTATTTTCTCCCTGTCCCATTTTTGGGGGTTCCAAAATAAGCCACATTCTCTAGCCAGGTTTTTTGTTTGTTGTTTTTGTCAGCTCAGTTGGCAAATTTAGTCTTTGCCCCAAGGAGTGTACAATTTCTACATGCTGCAGCATGGAGTGCTCCTGTTCTGGATACTCCGTTTCCTTTCCTTCTGGGTTTTTAGACTCTCCAAACCCCTCAAGAATCAGCCTGCTGTAGCCAATGAGTAAGCTCGGTCCCTATTGCACTGTTTTTGGGGTTCCTCCCCCTGAGAGTTCTAACGTTTTATTTTCTGCATGCTCCTGCAAACTTCGGGGTTTCCCCCGAGTCTGCTGCTAACCTCCTTCTTGTGCACGGGTAGCACCATTCCCGCTACATGAGCCGCAGCACGTGCCTCTAAACATCAGAAATGGAAGGAGCGATGATAAAGAGGAGTGAGAGGCGAAGGGTGCAGAGATGGCTGTGCAATAGTTCGTTTTGGTCGGGGTGAGAGGTCTGAGGATTAAGCTGAAGGAAGAGTTGGGTTTTCGGCAAGGGGTTGAAGGAAGAGAGTGGGGAGGGGACACCTCCTCCACCCCTGAACTCATGCGCTCTGGCATTTTTCAGAAGAGACCGCTTTCCGAAAGAAGAGACTCTGCATTAAATTCATTCCACGGGATTCTACGGAGGCGGCCATTTGCGATATCCGAATCTTGGGCCGGGGCAAGCAATCCCCTCCGCAGTATACGTTCATAGGGTAAGGGTCTGTCTCATCATCCTTTCCTCAAGCCACGACACTTTAATCCAGGTTGTCTAGTTGAGTTCAGCTTTTCCTACTTACGGGACTCCCCCGTGGTGTTTCTCACCCGAGTCCCCAACGTGCACCCAGTACATCGCGTGTGTTATGTTCACCGCCAGCCAAGCTGCGGGCCTGACACAGTTTCTCTGTCTCTTGCAAAGGGAGCTGAATAGCATGGCCATCTGGTACAGGATGGGCAAAGTGCCCCGAAATCATGAAACATCTCAGCCCACAACACCTTCTCCGCAAGCTCCGGCCACGACACCAGCCACCAACCTTCCCAGGTGAGGCTTTCTGCTCGAATTCTCCTGTGGCTCATGACAGCTTTGGCGTCGGACTCGATGGCCTTATGGGCCCCTTTCGAATCCTACTCTTCTATGATTCTTTCTGGGGCTGGCAGTGCTTGGTGGCTGTATATCCACCTGGGCATGCCTGCCATAGTCTTCTGAACTCCGTGGCGTGAGCTGGGCCGCCATTTTGGCCCTCGGAATGCTTAAGCATGCAAATGCAGCGCAGGGCGAAGAGAGGATCAGTCCACTCCAGGGGTGTGGAACCTCTTTCAGCCCGAGAGCCGAATTTCATTTTGGAGCAGCTCTTGGGGGCAACATTCCAGTGGTGGGCGCTGCCAAGGGCAAAAGGGGGCAGAGCCAAAAGCCCAGAATATGAGCAAATTGTGGCTTAATGCTCTCACTTAAGCTACTTGGTTAAGCTTTCAGAGAGGCATTTCAACCTTTTGGACCTTCAGCCCAATGAAATCTTTCCTCATAGGGTATGCCAGTTTTCCTTTCCCAATACCTGACATTAGGCCAGGATAGGGGCCATACTGGGAGCACTTTTCTGCGTGAGCCTTCCACCTGTGCATGGTCCTTTTTAAATGCTCCCACCATATGTGCCACCTGGTTTTTGCATTAATGTTAGCTCACATGTGACCAGGTCGACGGTGGCTGGTGTGCTTACGTTAACTCGTCACACATGGTGGGCCGTTCATGAGGGTCGCTTTTTGAGTGGCCCGCATCCTGTGTAATTGAGCGGGGGGGGTGCGCGCGAGAGAGAGAGAGAGAGAGAGGGACCCTTAATGCTGTAGCGCAATGCCTTCCCTCCATTTTTGTTGCCCCATTCGGTGACAGGGAAAATAGGAGGGCAAGTTTAGCTACTTTTGGCGGGAGCTGGGGGGGGGTATTGGAACTCAGGATGTGAAATTCACTGGCACTTCTTCATGTTACCAGCCACCAGTGGGGGCTGTTATTTCCTCATTCCCCCAAATGCCCCTTGGAACAGCGCTTGCATTGAGACTTGTTGTCATTCTGGGGCATTGTGGGGATTTCAAAATGGCGGCAGGCAGCACAGAAGAGCCAGGCAGAGCACTGGTGAGTTTTCTGCCACCCCTCCCCTTTGAAATGCAAAACAACAGAGGCAGTTTTGCCCCCTCTTGAATGGTAGCCCTTCCAAATTCGAGCCGGAGCAGTTTTAGCCAACCTCCATCCTGCGTGTGTTTCTCTTCGACAACCTGACGCGCTCGGGATTCTGTCCCAGGGCGTCTCCTGGGCCATCATTCAAGCAGTCTCCCAACAATCTGTCAGCTTCAAGTAAAGATGTCACTTGCGTGAGTGCGCGTGTGCGCGTTTGTATGTTTCTTCTCTTATCTCCCACCCCCACCCCCCCTATAATTGTACTTCACATTTTTGTTGCATGGATATGATCAGCCTGAGACAGACACTTTGGGAATAGAATGTGCTCAGATTGTGAAAAGATTTGGTATCTTGCATTGAATGTCCCAGTTGGTGAGAGGGCGTGGCGGGGGGGGGGGGCGGTTTCAAGTCCTGTATGTTAATACCTTCTCTCCCCTTCCCACTAGCTCCAATCTTTGAGTGACAAGAAGGGTACCAGCTAATCTTAGGGAAGAGTTTCGGCAATTTGGGAGGAGACAGGGCTGTTGGCAAGATGGTTTATTCATTTATTATTTATATTATTTGTTACATTTGTAACCTGCTTTTTCGTCCAAGGAGACCAAGGTATCATACATGGCCCTTCTCTTCTCCATTTTATCCTCACACCAACCCTGTGAAGTAGGTTAAGCTGACAGTCAGTGACTGGTTCAAAGTCACCCAGTGAGCTTAGTGGCGTAGTGGGGACTTGAATCTAGTTCTTCCCAGTCTCACTCCAACATTCTAACCACTATACCATTCTGCCAATGGTTTATGTGAAGGAATAGGAAGAGGGAAGGGGAGGGATCAGCTCTTCAGACTTAATTGTGGCTGAAAGATTGAACCTGGTTGCTCTCTGGCTAAGCCGTGTCTTATTTTATGTATTTTCATTAAAAAAATTTCTAGCCCCGCTTTTCAGGGCACAGCCCTCCCAGGGCGGTTCACATAAAAGCACATCATGCAAATTTCCTAAACAATCATCCAAATTCACGAGCAGCAACAAATTGAAATCAAGAACCAGCACATCAATCAACTGTGGATTGATTCAAGGTTCTCCTAAAAGCCAGTATTAATGGGTCTGTGTGTGTTTCCCTGGGGAGGGAATTCCAAAGGTGTGGGGCCACCACTGAAAAGGCCCTGTCTTTGGTATGCTCCAGTTTAATAGATCATACCATCTTGAGGGGAAATCTGTTTCAAAGTGAGTTTCCTGAAGGAGAATTCCTGCTCACTCTCTCACTCACACTCACACACACACACACACCGCAGAAGAAGGGGATGGAGCAGGAGGCCTTGGGTGAATCCAGTGGGTGAGGGCAGGAGGCCAAAACTGTGAGCCTTCCAAGCAGTTTCCATAGAGAGTGAAAAGCAAATGGGCCAGAATGGATTGATAGCCGGCATGTGTAACAGATGGAGCAGCCACCCCTATTCTGGTGCCCTCTAGATGTGTTAGACTAAAACTCCCATTATTCCTGACCCCTGGTTACGCTAGGTGAGGTCGATGGGAGTTGTAGTCAAAATCCTATTTGGAACACAGCAGGTTTGGAGAAGGCATTGGATAAAGAATGGGAAGACCCAGGACCAAATCTCCACTTAGCCCATTGGCTGTGCCAGCTGGGGATGGTGGGATTTGTAATCCATGCCAGGCTGCCCTGAGCTTCTTGGAGGAAAGGTGCAATTGTGTGTGTGTGTGTGTGTGTGTGTGTGTGTGTACCCCATTTTAAAAATATGTAATACTAGATTATAGTGCTTGGCAATAATTATATTACGTATTCTTACATCCACACACTTGGAACCATACTCTGCTCCTGAGTCTGCCCCATCTGGGATGTCTGTTTGCAGTCTAGCAGTCCAGAGACCGCTTCCCAAGTTTTGTTCTAAAGTTGCTCTTGCCCTGCATGGCTTTGCATCTGGCTTACTTGGATGGCAAAGTACAGAAAGCAGTTCCAGCTCGATGTGTTTCAGCTGCAGATGAAGGTGATTAGGAAAAAAGGAAAGGGTGGGGGGGGGAGTTCTTGGCTCTGAAAGTCCCCTACTTGAGACGAGGGAGAAATAAGAACTTAACACCAGTGTGGTTTTATATTTTACTGGGCTTCGCTGAGAGTTTAAAATATTTACAGACTGTGCAACGGTTGGCGTTCCTGCCCGGCTTGGACCGAAATCTTTATATGTTGACACTGGCTTTAGTTTTGCTAATAAGCAAGCGTCTACCTCTGGTGGTCTTGGACAGACATTTACAGTGGCCTAGTTGGCATGACTTGACAACCCACCATGTCTTAATTTGCCCGCGGGGGCTGTCATGTTGTCCATGGCCCGCAGGCTCTCTGCTTGTTGCATCGTGCAAACCCAGGCAGCGGGGGTTGTTTGAGGGTTAGATAACCCTCAAATAACCGTAAACAAGCCATGGGTTATTTGCGGGTTGCCTGTCAGACCTAAGGCTCACCTCGTCCAGCACTCTGATCCACGGTGACCAACCAGGTGCCTATGGGAAGCCTGCAAGCAGGATGTGGATGTGTTAGGCCCCTCCTGCTTGTGATCCTCAGCAAATGGAATTGAACACAAATAGCATGGCCTCTGACCATGGAGGTAGCACAGAGCCATCATGACCAGTACTAATTGGTAACGTTATCCTCTGTGAATTTGTCTAATCCCCTTCTAAATCCATCCAAGTCAGTGATTATCACCACATCTTGCAGGAGTGAGTGCCACAGTTTAAGTATGCACTCTGTAAAGAACTACTTCCTTTTGTCTCTCCCCTGAATCTCCCCGGGTTCTAGTATTATCCATTTTCTCCACACTGTGCATGATTTTATGCGCCTTTATCATGTCTTCCCCGCTACCCACCTTTTTTTTCTAAACTCAAAAGCCCTGGCATTTCTACTCTTTCCTCATAGAAGAGTTACCCCAGCCTCCTCTTGGTTTTGGTTGCATTTTTTCTGTACCTTTTCCAGCTCTACAATATCCTTTTTGAGATGCAGAAACCACCTCATCATGACATAGCATTGTTCCAGGGAACTCGGGGAAAGACAAAATGGCGGCTTCCAGTTGGGAGAGAAGCCAACAAGTTTCATCCTCCCGCTCTAGAAATTCAGCCCCACCCCAAATGACACCTTCACTTTGCCACCTGTGGATGGGGTTGTGAAAGGGGTAGGGGTCATCTCGGCCCAGCAAAGTTCAACGGAACACATCAAGCGGACACTCTAAAAAATGTAAGAGGTGAATATGAAAGAATGCAGCTCTGAACTGTTGTGGGTTGGCTCACCTGTGCTTGTTGGCCACCCACTGACTGTCTAGCATATGTGAAAGGGCTACCATATATAAAATAGCACAGAGAGAATGTGAGGCAATGGACACTTCATACATTCTACTGCCAGTCATTGTCTAAGGACATTTTAAATGATGTGCATGCATTAAGAAAACATATTTCTGTATCACCCTTTGGTGTTGCTACTTCTAGGTAGGGGTGTACGGATTCCCCACCGTCTGTTCCGGTGGGGAATCCGTGGCGGGGGGGGGAGGCGATCCGTTCCTCGCCCCCCCGGCATCCTCCAGAGCAATTCCGCTCCGCTCGGATTCCGGGGGGCGGGGGGGGGGACTGGCTTGGGGGCACTTACCTTCCCTCCTGACAGCCAGAGCTGTTCGCCTCCTCCCTGTCCCTGCCGCTTGCCATGTCTTTAAAGAAAAAAAAATGGCGATCGGGAGGATGTGCCCATAGACTTATACGCAAATAGAGTCATGAATCTTGCGTATAAGTCTATGTGTCCATAGGCTTATACGCAAGATTCACCGCTTTATTTTGCATATACGTCTATGGGCACATCCTGCTGATCGCATGTGCCCATAGACTTACACGCAAAATAGAGCGGTGGCAATCGGCATGGACATGGCAATCGGCAGGGACTGGGAGGAGGCGAATGGCTCTAGCTGGCAAGAAGCAGCCAAGTGCCGTTCCGCCTCCAGTCCTCCTGGAGCAGAGGTAAGTGGTCCCGATCCGCTGCGGATTCCTGAGGCTGGATTCCAAAGAATCCGGCCTCATTTGAATCCGCAGCGGATTTCTCTGACATCCCTACTTCTAGGATAGGTAACGGGTTGGTAAAATAATAAGAGCATGAAATACACGAAGGGGCTGTTCACACAGCATGCCAGCTCACACTCAGTGGTTGAGCGTGGGTTGTTGTTGAACCACAGGTTGTTTGTTGAACTGTGGATAAGCGTGTTGTCTGAACCCAGGACATTTCCGCAGGGTGGCTTGTTAACCACCCTGAAGAACCCAACAACAAACCATGGGTTCTCAACTGTATGGTTAACAAGCCACCCTGCTGAAAATGTCCTGGGTTCAGGCAACACGCTAACCCACGGTTCAACAAACAATCCAAGGTTCAACAACAACCCATGCTCAACCTCTGAGTGTGGGTTAGCGTGTTGTGTGAACCTAGTCAAAGTGTGTGTGTGTATCTATAGATCTGTATACACGTATATATCAAGGCAGAGGAAAACGTGAAATCACAGCCGCAGAACAAAACCTGGGAGATCAAAGTCAGTTTAAAACACATGGGAAAATAACTTTTTAAAAACTTGCCCAGCAACAACAACAAACTAAGAGTAGGAAGGCATTCAAAAACAGGGTGGCTACTTGTGAATTGTCAAAAAAAGGGGACGAGAGAGGATGGTGAGTTGCATAAAATCCACATATACCAATTTATATGTAAAGATGCAAATTTAGAAATGCTTCTTGTAGTTAAACAGAAATGCAGTCCATCTCGCCACAGTGTGGAAGACGGTGACCAGGTCACCTGTGTGCCTGCCCATTCTGTCTGCTGTTCAGGGGGTAAGTGTTGACAGGCCACGGTTCTGAAGGTTCTTTATCTTTAAACCAGAATTGGACAGGAGAGCCCTTCAAATACAGGATGCCTTCAAAACAGAGGACAGACCTCTGGCAACCCTGCAAATAGAGGACCAACATCTGTGAAGGAGAATGACCATCGTATTCAAAAAAGCCGGGCACTGAAAATGAGGACAGTAGGCAGGTTAAAAATGTAAATAATGATAAAGCCAATTAGTTTGTGTTGGATGATGACAGGGATCTAAAGTCAGGGTAGGGATTTTAATAGCAGGCGTTGGAATCAGTAGAGCAAGCCTGTAGTGAAAGTTGTGACATCCACTTCCTGTGGGTGGGCTTAATTCTTTGTTACAGGAAGAGGAAATGTGCTTTCCTTGCACAGACATTTTGCTCATTCTGTTTTGCTCAGTCCAGAACGTTTCCATTTTCTTTCTTTTTTAGATGACCCCATCTCCTCCTTGTCATTTTAATGCAAATGAGAAAGAGATTGTTATTTTCTGTCTGTGTTGGGAAAGAAATAATATTTGGCGTTAGCTCATATTAATGAGGGTCTCCCCACCCCCACCAACACCACACACATCTTGGCATTACAGATTCTCTCAAAGTCCTAGTAATTACTGTTAATATCTTTCAGTGGCAACTTTTTATAGTAGCGGTAGGAGCAGTGGTGAATGGCGCACTGCCGGCACGCTACGAATGCAAATTGGCGCTGCGCACCTAGTGATTTCATCTCCCCGCCACCATCACGCCACTGCTGTACAGCAAGTGGAGTTGCGAACATGTCATGCGTCGCCTGTGCATTCGGCAAGTGTGTCAAAACACAACTTCAATTAATTTGCTCTAATTATGGCTCCAGAGAGGCAGGAACTGTATTGTTCCTCATTAAAAGACATTTCTCTCTCTCTCTCTCTCTCTCTCTCTCTCTCTCTCATACTCTTCCCTTCCTCCATCTCACACATCTCCCACCATGTTCTTATGGCTTAATGCGTACAACATACAGAAAGAATTCAAGATGTCTGAGCATGGAGGTCTTCTGCATTTTATGGAGTACATTAATAGGATTCCATAACATCCCATGCTGATGTTGGATCCAGTAGTGGGAAAAACCCAGCAGCAATGGGGAAAGAGTTAAGACTTCCACGTGCATTTCTTGTATTTAAAATACTTGCGTATTGTCCCTTCCCCACCAAATTTTCGTTCCAGGGAGATTTACAAAATTAAAAGAAATAGAATCAGTCAAGCCACATAATATAATAAGTAAATAATAAAACAATACATTCATTTAAGATATTTATATATCACCCCTTCCCTACCAAATTTTGTTCCAGGGCGATTTACAAAATTAAAAGAAATAGAAGCAATCAAGCCACGAAATATAATAAATAATAACAATATAATTAATAAATAATACAATAAATGCATTAAACATATTTCTGTATCGCCCTTCCCTACCAAATTTTGTGCCGGGGAGGTTTACAAAATTAAAAGAACAAGAAACAGTCAAACCAGGTAATATAATAAATAACAATGAAAGAATAAATAATAAGATAACAACAATAAATCAGCTGATAAAAGCAGAGCAAGCAGTAAGATTCTAAAATGCCTCAAATACTGTAAAGGCCTGTGAGAATAATAAAGGTTTCTTGTAGCTGAAAGAAAACAATGTTTAAATGCTAAAATGCCTGCGAAAATAAAAGGGTCTTCACCTGGTGCCAGAAGGAATACAGTGTAGGTGCCAGGCAAACCTCACTAGGGAGCTCATTCCAGAGTCAGGGTGCCACAGCAGAAAAGGCCCTCCTCCTAGTCGCCACCCGCCTTACTTCCTTTGGCAGGGGCTCACGGAGAAGGGCTGCTGAGGATGGTCTTAAGGTCCGGGCAGGCACATATGGGAGGAGGCAATTCTTCAGATAACCTGGCCCCAAGTCATTAAGGGCTTTGAATGTTAATACCAGCACTTTGAATCAGGCCCAGAAATGGACTGGCAGCCAGTGCAGCTGGGAAAGTGCTGGCATAATATGAGCTTGTTGGCCAGTCCCTGTTGCCCCATTTTGGACCAGCTGAAGTTTCCAGACTATTTTCAAAGGCGGCCCCACATATAACACATTGCAGTAATCCAGACGAGAGGTTATCAGAGCATGGATAACTGTAGCTAGGCTATCTCTGTCCAGGTAAGGGTGTAGTTGGTATACCAGCCTAAGCTGATAAAAGGTGCTCTGTGCCACTGAGTTCACCTGTGCCTCAAGTGACACTTCTAATTAGGCATTTTGTGGTGGTGCCCACAGCAGTATCTCAGATTCCCAAATGTGCCTGTGGGTCCAAAAAGGCTGGCGTAGGTAGCTGTCCAAGAAGTGGCTGCAGCTGCTGGACCAAGCTGGTAAAGGGTACTCTGTGGCCCTGAGGCTACTTGGGTCTCTAGTAATAAAGCTGGGTCCAAGAAACCCCCCACGCTGTCAGTCCTGAGCCTTCATGGGATGTGCAAACCCTGGCTAAAACAGGTTATTAACTTTTTTACTTACTACATTTGTACCCCGCCTTTCATTCAAGGAGCTCAAGGTGGCTTGGACAGCTGTTCCTCTGTCATTTAATCCTTGTAACAACCCTGTGTGGCGGGCCAGGCTGTCCCGAGGTCGCCCAGTAAGTTTGTGGGCGAGTGGTGCTTTGAATCTGGGTCTCTTCATTCCTTGTCCAAAACGTGAAGCAGTACGGAGTACACCCTTGCCACTTCTCTGAATCAGAGATCCGTCTGCCCACAGCACCACCTCCTTGGTGGTGGTGAGCTCAGTTTATTGGCCCTCATCCAGCTTGTCATGGATTCCAGACATCTGTTTGGCACTTCACAGCTTCACCTGACTCCAGGTGATGGGAGGAAACGGAGCTGAGAGTCCTCAATGTACTGATGGCATCTCACGCCAAATCCCCATATGATTTATTTATTTTATTTTTATTTTATTATTACATTTATATCCTGCCTTTTTTCCTCTGAGGATCCCAAGGCGGTTTACGTGATCCTCGTCATCCTCTCCATTTTATCCTCACAACAACCCTGTGAGGTGGGTTAGGCTGAGTGTCAGTGACTGGCCCAGAGTCACCCAGTGAGCAAGTGGGGACCAGAACCTGAGTCTCTAGTAATAAAGACTATTACTAGAGACTACTACTAGTGTCCTAGTCCAACACTCTAACCACTACACCACACTGGCTCTCAGCCAGCAGCTTCATATCGATGCCTGTACATCGCTTGGCCAAAGGAATGCTCCTTCCGAGCCTTAACTAACTTTAACTAGAAACATCCTTTTTTTAAAAAGTTGAGATTAGCCACGAGAGTAATGGGATACTGCAATCTTGCACCCAGTACCAGTATCTTCCTTTAGTTTGAGGCTTGCTTATAACTGAGGAATCCACACCTTCCGGGTTCAGATCTAACATGGAGCATTCAGAGCAGGGGTAGGGGCCTTTCTTGGCGCCCGCCATGGTGCCCTACCCATCCCATTAAAAACAAACACATTTTTTCTTAACTGGCCGCTGGAATTGTTGTGAAATGGGTTTCTGTTATTACTGTAAACTGTGGGCTCAAAGGAATGGTTTAGTATGTTGGGGCTCTGTCCCCACCTTGTACTTAGTCCTTCAGGCAACTGACATGTCCTTTGCCACACCTCCCATGGTAGCCATTTTGTGGTAGTACCTGAGAGAGTTCCTGAAATTGCCCGATGTCCCCACAGCCCAAAAAGTTTGTCTACCCCTGATTTAGGGTGTCAAATTGTGAGCCCCCTCCTTGATTACATGGCCTCCCTGGGTTAATAAATGTTTACAGTAGTAATTGTTTGTTTATTTATTTATTTACAATATTTGTATACCGCTCCGCATCTAAACAGATTCCGGAGCAGTGAACAATAAGAGATAAAAGGAATAAAAGATAAAAGGAGTGAACATGATATTAAAAGTATTCTTTAAAAAACAGAGTGGCAATAAAACCAAGGCTGGTTAACCAAGGAAGACTTCCTGGAAAAGAACTGTTTTCAGGAGGCACCGAAAACAGTCCAGCATTAGCATCTACCTGACCTCCAGAAGCAGGGAGTTCCATAGGAAGGGTTGAAATCAGAAATAATGCTACAGTCTGAATAATTAGAGAGAGCCTTCATTTGAGCATTCCACACCTTCATTTAAGTTCAGAGGTGCCACCCCCCAATAAATTTCTAATAGACCATCGTAAATGATTACCCCTGTACAAGTTCGCTAAATGCCTCACATCACATCGGCATTAGTCTCACGGTTTCAAGCGGGCACACCAGCCTGTTTGACAGCAGCTTGAATATTTGGGGTATTCGGTTGTGCCAGGTTTTATGCACACACCCCAGCCCCCACCCTGCTCAGTTCTGTGATAATTTGATGAAGAACTTCACCCTAATTAACTATTCAAATGGAGCCCGCGTGTCAATATGGCTTCCCGTTGCTTGGAATGATGATTAATGGTATTCAAAACTCCAGCGGCCGCCGTTCATCTAAACTCTGCTATTGTTTTCTGGTTGTTCCAGCATCCCTTTTGTAATTCCTCCCCTTTTCCCCCTCCTCCTCTCATTTCTTCGCTGTGTGTGTGTGTGTTTCGGAATTGAAACTAGTAATTGATTTGCCATATGCTGCTCGCATTTAACAATATGTGTTTAGGAACTTGGGATTTTTATAAATTGGGCTGTTCTTGGTTTCTCGATGGGTTCCGTGTGTGCGGGAGAGAATGTTCCACAGAGCTAATTTCCTGTCTACAGTATAAAATGACAAGGCGCTTCATAAGCAAAAGGAAAGCAGATTTCTGCAGTCAGTTAGCAGGGATAATAAGTTTGTATCCATCCTGGTCAAATGTTTGCATTTACTTAAAGTAAGTTAGCCCGAAGGGGTCAGTTGCAGGCAGGGCAAACTGGAGTGTACCTCTGTTTTTTTAAATTTATTTGGTGTCTTTCTCTGCTGTCCTTTCTGACAAAGCACTCAAGGCGGTTTATGGATTAAAATAATGGCTTACATCACATTCTAAATGATGTGATACAAATGGAAAAAAGTACAAAGTGGGAAGAGGAAAATGATTCAGGTAACAGCTCTTTCATACTGTGACATCATCAAGTTAGTTCATGAGCGGTTGAATGAGTGGTCACTGACAGAGGCAGTTCTGGGAGAGGAAGAACCAAGTTGCTACTGGTTCGCGCTCGGCCGACGGAGCGGGCCTCACTGCCTTACCTGAGTCAGTATAGAGAGGCGAAGCTAAATGGCTTTTGGTCCCTTGGCCCCTGGAAATCTTGTTCTTGTATTCTCCTTCTCTCCTCTGCAGCTTCTGAAGTTTTGCCAACCCACTTATCACACTTATCTGTGCAGCTTAGGAGCTAGGAACCTGCACACTCTCGCTCTTTAAAAAAAAAATGTGCGTAGTACCACACGCATGCTCTTCAATTGTGCGGTCGCAGTGTAGAATGCACACAGATCTGGTGATCCGTCCTGATTTCCATTAAGTCAGAGGAATTTTATCTGCAGGTGAAGAATGAAGATGGTCAGTTTTGCTTCCAGAGCACATTGGTGAGCTCCTTTGGAGTTCTGCCTGAAACCTGGAGTGGATTCACCACCCCACTGACATTGGAGCCACCAGCCTCCACTGGCTTCCATGCACCCACCCGTCAAAGGCCTTTTGAAGCCAATCTCAGGGTTTGGGCTGGTCCCACCACCTCTGTCCCACCACCTTAGGTAGACCCCTGGCAGCCTTGACCTCTAATAATGGTATCTTTTCCTCGCTAGGCATATATCTCTGACACTTCCTGCCAGTTTCCGAGGGAAGGGGAATGGCACGCGACCAGACTTCGAGTACCAGCACTCCAATTTATATGCCATATCAGGTAAGCCAGAGACTGCATTGGTACTGGAGTTGTTTGTTACGTATTGTTTGGAAATGTCACCTGGTCCAGAATGCTCCAGCCAGACTGTTAACTGGGGCTGGTTAAAGGGAGCACGTAACTCCCTTAATACAACAGCTTCAGTCTGTTTCCAGGCACAATTCACAGTGCTGATTATAATCTATAAAACCCTATATAACTTGGGACCAATCCTTCTGAAAGAACATGTTCTCCCCTATGAACCTGCCTGGGTTTTAAGGTCTTGTATCAGTCTCGCCTACATCCAAGGCACGTTTGGTGGGGACGTGAGACAGGGCCTGCTCGGTGGCTGCTCCCATGCTCTAGAACTCGCTGCTGAGGGGAGGCTAGATTGGCCTCGTCTCCGTTATCCTTCTGCCAGGAGGCAAGGACATCTTTATTCAGGCAGGCCTTTGGCATAGAAGCTGGTCTGTCGCTGAAAGGAGTTTTAATTGGTTGGGCGCTGTTTATTTTCATCTTGTGCTTTGAATTGTATTTTTAATTTAACTCTTTTTATGGCATGTTTTAATTAAGTTGCTGTTTTTAATCCAGATTTTATTGTTTGCTGCCTCGAGCACCGTTTTTGTGTGAAAAGGCGGGATGTAAATTAAGAATAGAAATAATAAATGCACACTTAAATGCAGGGCTGGCCTGACTGCACAAGCAGGCCAGACAGTCACTTGGGGTCTCTGTACATTCTGGGGCATGATATGTGAGATCAAGCCCAGCATATTTTGGAATGGTGCAGAAGATGCAAGGATGCAGCTCTCAATCCTGGTTCTTGTGGGTCTTCAAAAGGAGTCTCCGCGAGGTCAGAAGCCTCAGATTGGCTGTAGAAAACTGTTCCGTTGGGTACTGAAGTTATCCAGAGAGTCCTGTTTTAGCCTTCTCTGTGCTGCTGCCCGCTAGCTCTTCCTTCCCCTGTTGTTGCTTGCCAGCGAAAGGTACTTGAAGACATACTGCCTGTGAAGCTGGAACGTGCATATAGCCATCATTGCTGATAGCCATTTCTAGACCTTTATCCTCTATAGTTTGCTAATCAGCTACAGTTTGGAGGCAGAGTAGAAATGTCCTTTTGGTCACATCTAGCTCTTGTGTGTTGCCAACAATCCTGGGGTGTGTGCAGGAGGAAAACCCCTAAGTCTGGGAAACAGCTTTGTTCTTTGGAGGAATGGTGATTATGGAATCCTGTATTTGCTCTGGAGCCTCTAAATCAGGGGCACACAACCTTTTTTTTCTGTTAGTTACCTCTGAGATAATCTGTTAGGGGTCACGCACTGGCAGCAGATAGAGCCAAAGTCAGTGGTGAGTGGGAGCACCACTCTCTCTGACACCCTTTTTTTCTCTCTCACCTTCTTTCTCTCTCTCTCTCTCTCTCTCTCTCTCTCTCTTTGACACCCTTCTGCTGTCTTTCTGACACCCCCTTTCTTTTTTTTCCCTCTCACTCCTCTCTTAGACACCCTTCTCTCTGTCTTTCTGACACCCCCTTTCTCTCTCTCTCTCTCTCTCTGCCCCCTCCCCCCCTCCACTTTCCTCTCAGTTGACTGCCAGGAAAGGGATAGATCATTGCCAGAGGTCTGAAATAATTTCTTGCAGAGTACTTTTTAAATTAGGCAAAGGGCCACCAGTTGTCCACCCTGTCCTAAATTGTCACAGAAGTGCTATGCTGATGGTGTCATCTCCCCCCACTTTTTGTTTTGTTTTGTTTTGCATTAACTGGTTTCCTTGCCAGGGTTTCAAGAATGCTCCAGAGCATTTTGATTTCTTTGCAAAAGGTGTTGACGTATCTGGGCTTCCAGACATAATGAATGGATATCTCCTGTTAATGGACTGTCTTATGAAATGGAATTTGCTCACTCAAGATGTGGTGAAGGCTGCAGTCAACAGCTACTCCTAGTTGCTTGCCCCCAGAACTTGGTAACTGCAAGTAGATGACACGTGAATTTGGAGGCTCCTTCCCCCCCTGCTTTTGTTGTCATGACTACAGAGACTGACCTGAATATTTTACTTTGCAATGCACAGAGGAGATGCATGCCAGGATTGTGCCATCCATAGCTCTTGGCCACAATAAATAAGTAGAACCTCCATGTACAAGGTCAGTATATCTCTAAATTCTAGATGCTAAGGCAAACAGAATGGCCATCATAACTTCCTTATTAGCTTCCTGGACACTATTGGCTGGCTGGATGGCTTTTGGAACAACACTCCTAGAATTGATGGATTTCTGATCCAACAAAGCAATGGCTGGGTTCAGATAACACGATAACCCACACTCAGGGGTTGAGTATGGGTTGAGTGTGGTTTGTCGTTGAACCATGGGTTGTTGTTGAATTGTGGGTCACCATGTTGTCTGAACCCGGCCACGCTAACAGGGCCATGGTTTCTTAGCTGCAAACAACCCATGAAAAGAACCCATGGTTTGTTGCTGGGTTGTGAGCTATGGGTTGTTTGTGATTAACAAACCATGTTTTGTTACCATGGCTGGGTTCAGGCAACACGATAACCACGTTTCAACAACTCATGGTTCAACAACCCATACTCAATCCATTAGTATGGGTTATTGTGTTGTCTGAACCTAGTCAATCTCTTTCATACTTATTTTTCATTTGGCCTTACCAAGAGCAGCTAGGACTAAATCTGACCCTTTGGGGGCTCACCAGATGTCCATGGCACATCTAAGTTGGCTTGCGAGCTGAGCCGTGTGGTTTCCCCAGATTCTGGGGCTTTTCACTTTTTTTTTTTTTGTCTTGACCACAATTTGTGCAAATAGAGATTTGTACAAATTATGGCCACAAATTGTGCAACTTCACACAATTTGCACAAATTTCAGCAAAAATAATGGCTGTAATTTGTGCAAATCATGAAAATTTGTGAAAGTTACGGCCAAAATTTGCACACATGTGTTTTTACGGAAGTTCAGCCAGCTGGCCCAACTCGTTGCACACTGAGTTGGGCCAGCTAGCAGAAGATGGAATGGAGTTCAGGGAGGTGAGCCGACAAAAACTTGTTGAACTCCACCCCACAACCAGATTCCTCTGACGTACCTAGCTGGGATTCTCAAAAAAATCTAAGCTATGAATTCTGATGGGGGAACACCATTGCACAGCAAGAAACAAACAAAAACAAAAAAACACAAGGGCTATTGACTAGTTTTCTTTAAAAAAAATAATAATGGTGAGTGACACTTATAACAGAGGAACATGGCATTAACTCATGTACCTTAATGAAAGGGCCGTTCAGATGGTAATCTTTTTGCCAAAACTGCTGCTGTAGCTTTCTAAAGAGATGGAATATAACAATGGCATAATTCATGTCAGTATTCGTTTTTCCTCATTACTCTGGTGGTCTAATGGGTTTGGAAATGAGAAAAGCGGCAACATTGCCCTGGCGATGGTCCCAGAGGAGTCAGAGGTAGAAGGAAGTTGTGAGTTGTTGGGTGTGTGTTTCTTTTTCCTGCTTGAAACCACAGCTCCATCTGGGGCGGGGGGGGGGGGTTGCCTAGGGATTCTTGAGAGAGAACTGAAACCCTCTTAAGGACATAATTATTGCTTTCCTGGATCTGACCCTGATGATCCGTCTAGGCAACCTGGTGCCCTCCAGATGTTTTGAACTGCAACTCCCATAAGCCCTAGCCAGCATTGCCAGTGGTCAGGGGCTGTGGGAGTTGTAGTCTAAAACATCTGGAGGGCACTAGGTTGCTTACCCCTGAGGCCAACCCCATTAAAATACAGTGTAATATTTAAAAACCATTTACATAAAACACACAAACAGTATGCACGAAGACAACATATATCTAAAAACAACATTGAGCGATCAGCCATAACCATAAACAACTCCAGGACTGATTAAAAACTCATCATATGCTGCCAGTTGCCTGAGAAAAGAGAAAGGTCTTAACCTGGTGCCAAATAGATAACAATCTTGGCTCCAGGTGGGCCTCATTGGGGAGATCATTCCACAGTTGGGGGGCCACCACTGAGAAGGCCCTCTCCCTTGGCGCCGCCTTCTGAGCCTCCATTGGAGGAGGCACCTGGAGGAGGACCTTGGATGCTGAGCATAGAGTATGGGTAGGTTCATGTCAGGAGAGGCACTCTATCAGGTATTGCAGTCCCAAGCCATGTAGGGCTTTATAGGTTAAAACTGGCACCTTGAATCAAGCTCAGAAGCATATAGGCAGCCGATGCAAGGGGGCCAGAGTCAGTCTAATATATTCATACCTTCTAGTCCCTGTTATTAATCTGGCTGCCACATTTTGCACGAGCTGCAGCTTCTGAACCGTCTTCAAAGGCAGCCCCACGTAGACCGCATTGCAGTAATCGAACCCGGAGGTTACATGTAGGTTTGCTGGCTGAGTTCAGGGAAGACCTCCCTTGTTGCCTAGAAATGACGTTTTGCTGGTAGGGAGCCATGATTCTATTTGAGACCTATCAACAGCTACTAGATACTGTCTTCCAGTAGCACAAAGCCTGTTAGGTTTGACAGGCAGTGGAAGCAGTTGAGCTGGAAGCTTCCCCCCAGCCCCTTTCATCTCCCTCCCCGACCCCATTCCCAAAGTGGAGAAGCTGGCCTTTACAAGGATGTTCCCTCAGATTGTTAATTAATATGAGCCAGTTCCCTGTTGCCATGACAGGTGTGTGGGGGAGGCCTATGTCTTGTTCAGTGGGGTCTGGGTGCATGCTGATGGAAGCTTGGCCACCTGTGGTCAGAAATGGCGGACATGTTTAGCTTTCACTGTGACATTGTCTTCTTCTAATGGCCTGGCTGAAACCATCTGCCATTTGGCTCTGCCTCTCCCAGAATGGCCTCCATCACCAGCCATTTCACCTGGCTGCATCAGAGAGAGAGAGAGAGAGATGAGGCAGTGAGGCCCCCTCCATCGGCTGGGCTGGGACTGAGGACTTCCTCAGAACTGCTTTGTGCAGTGGTCACGGCACCTGTATTTCCCCATTTTCCCCTCTCCCCTTTCATGCCATGTCTGTAAAATGTGTACGCGGTCGTTGTAATGGCCTTGAGGGCATTGGCAGAAAGGTGACATAGAAATGTAAGTATGTAAATAAGTTCAGTGCGTATGCGTGAGAAAGTAAGCAGGGCCACTGGGGTGGCCGCTAAACCAGCTCCCTTTCCCTGGTGCCCTCAGCCAATTAATAATTGAGCGTGCTCCTATCCACATAGCCCCTCCCTCCGTCGTCTTTCTTGGTCATACTAAAGGGTGACCCATCAGTGGGCCAATGGCATGGAATATCAGGAACTGACTTAATTAGCTATATGTATTGTTTTCCCTACAGTGTGGCCTTGGACTTAATTAGAAATAGATGTTTTGGACCACACATTTAAGGACTTCTTGAGTAGTGTTTGGGTGGTTTATCTTTGCAAGGGAAGGAGAAACAGGGGAGGAGGCAAGGAGGGGAAACATTTTTACACTGGGACAGCGGATAATAAACCACAGAAGTGAAGCAGAATCCTGAATGAAGTAGAAGGGGGGATTATTTATAATAATGGAAGTCAAACAGAAGGGGGAATAAGTCACGTTAAGGGTGCATAAATTTTTACGATGGCACATAAACAGCCGTCGCACGGCTTGTCTCTCCCCGTCTGTCCTCGCCAATAATGGGGGACGGTGCCGTACATAAAGGAGGATATAATCAGGCAGAGGGAGGGAACGGATGGGAAGGTCTGAAGGATTGATCAGGGGGGGGTACGTTTGTATATCCCAGTGTAAAAGGTTGGCGGCTGACAGGTGGCCAGGTTTTTCTACTGTATAAAGCCATGTGGGGGCTGTCAGCCCCACGCAGGCTGGCTTGTTGCGATTGATGAATTGCCCGCTTTCTTGATTAAACCTTCCGTCACTTAAGAAACAATAAGCCCAGGCGTGGATGAGAGAGAGGAACACATCAAGAAATGTGTATGGAGTGGGGAGAGTCTGTTTTACCTTTTTGCAGATGTTGGGCACAGAGTGCAACGTGTATTATTAAAACGAATGTGGCATTTATAGTGTGTGTGTTTTTTGCAGGAGAAAGGACCTGCAAATTATATGTTAATAATATGACGACAGACCCTTTCCGGGAGAGAGTGGAGGTCTTTTAATCAATTTAATTGGCAAATTAATCAACTGAAGTTTTAGTTGATTAATCTGAAGATTGAGAATTTTTGTGTTGCAGGGTGGTTGGTGTTTTTTTAAATGTAGGTGCTTTTGATTCTGGGGTGTTACTATAATAAGGGATGAATGAAGAAATAGAAACCATCATTTTTCCATCTAAGAACAAATGGTAATTTGTAAAGTCATCTCATGCTTGCTTTAGTACCTCAAAAAGGCACCTATATTGAGGTATTGGAAATATGAAGATTTATTTAAAGATAATCAATACATTGGTTGAAAAGCAGATGACTAATAAACTAAGGCTGCAGTCTTAAAACTACTTACCATGGAGTAAACCCCATTGAACTTAGTGGCTCTTACTTCTGAGTAGACATGTATAGCATTACACTTCAGAATACTCTTCATTGGTTGACCGGCTCTTTAGGTTTACAGTGGGAGGGACAAAGGTGTTGGTGTCGGTTGTTATGTTATCAGTGTGTCTGGCTCATTACAAAATACAAGAGAACAGGTCCCTGTCCCAGGGAGCTTACAATCTAAAAGTTGACACAAGGAAAATAACAGAGGAAGGGAAGAGGAATGAATGAAGGTAGGGGGTAAACAGGGAAAGTAAACAGGGTTTTTACTTAAGTTGCACGCTGTCTCACAGTAGTCATGTACACTGATAATGCCATAGAAATGGGGTTAGTAGAGGAATTGTGGAGTTCTGCATTCGCTTTATTGATTTGTGGATTGGTGGGTTGGAATGTGATCTGCTTTGGAATATGCACCCCTGGCAAACTCTACAAGATAGTCTGAGGGCTACCTTTAATTAAAAAAAAAATCAACAGATTTTTCTAATATCGTGGGGGCAGCCATCTCCCCACCCCCCATAACATCCCTGTGCAGAACAATATGTCATCAGGTCCCATCTTCCAGGGGCCATTTCTAGCCCCATTTCAACCCAACCCTATAGTGGCAGCTGCCCTTTCTAGATGATTAAATTTTATGCCTCCCACTGCAAAAAGCAGTCCCAAAGCAAATTACACACACACATACAGATAGCTATAATTAATAAAACAGGGGGCAGGGACCCAAATCAATCTAAACCATAATTAGCTCAATAATAGCAATAGAAATAAACACCACAAAAGCAGTCCATAACCATTGGGCCAAAACTAATGAACAAATGCCTTGGAAAATAAGTATGTCCTCTAGAAAAACCTGTTCATTTGAGGGGTTTCTTTAAAAAAAAAAAAAGTGTAGAAGGCAGCCCGCAGACCACCTCATGAGCTTCTTTTAACTACGTTGTTTTTAAAGAATTCTGCACAGATTTTCTTTTTTTTCAAATCAGCACGTTAAGGTGGGATACTCACCTGCGAAATCAGTGTAGATGCAACTGAGCCCATTCCATCCATCCCAAAGTAGAAATAATGATAATAGACTCACACACTACAGACAAGATCTAGCCAGAGTAAAGCAAATTTAATTCCTATTTATTTCAACGGGCAAGGTTTGACTGTGCCAAACTCTTCTATTGCTATCAGTGGGACATAGAAAGTACCTAAATTTGCCTGGATTATAACCTATATTTTTATAAATAAATTGCTTCTTGATCATCCAGAGTGCAGAACATGCAATAATGGGCTCAAGTTACAGGAAGCCAGAGTCCGGCTGAACATCAGGAAAAACCTCCTGACTGTTAGAGCAGTACGACAATGGAACCGATTCCCTAGGGAAGTGGTGGGCTCTCCCACACTGGAGACATTCAAGTAACGTAACAGATTAGAGAAATGCATCACAGTGCGAAGTAACGTAACAGATTAGAGAAATGCATCACAGTATTTGTGATTATTTTTGAAATATGCTTAATCTTAATTTTTTCTGCACCATCGACTTCAATGGGACTTCTGTGCATGGGCGATGGAGCCCTGGACTGCATCCTTTAAAAAGATGTCAAATGGAGGCATGCAAATATTCCATCAAAAGTTTGTGCTAAGTGGACGAGCTTTTTAATACCTTGGCAGCCTTTGCAGTGAAGTTATTAAACAGCTTGTTTCAGGACAATATGTTAATGGTCCCCAAAGGGATGAGGTTTGGTCTTGCTTCCAAAAAATTCTTTGGCTGGAAACAAAAGCCGTTTCAACTGCAAGATGTTCCTACTCTTCACAATCAAGTGGACGCGCAAGCGTTCAGAAAGTTTGATGGACAAATTGTTTTATGACAAATCCCTGACGCTATTTAGGTGCCTGTTGAAAACCTATCTGTATACTTAGATATTTGCTCATTTTAATACCTGACTTGGTAGATTTTCTTTTTTGTTGTTTCTCTTGTTATATTTTATTGTTGTTTTAGTGCATTTTGTACACTGCCCTGTGATTTGATACTGAAGGGTGGTATATAAATATTTGAAGAACAAAAAGAATAAATACATTACTGGGTCTAAGTTGAAACTATTCATTTCTGGTTGCAAACATTTTCTGCAATGCTGAAAAATGCTACTCCCTTCTGTGGCAATTGCAACTTCTCCACTTCTCCCGCAGTAGCTTTTTTGTTTAAATTGCCCTCACTTGCCCTCAGTGATCTCATTTTGCCAGATCTCATTATCTGTCTAGCATTGTGACATACCAGTCCCCGCAGCCTTTTTTAGCCAATCACCTGATGGGGAGAGAAGGGCCATGCTGGCTGGTCCTGCCCCTTCCATCATGTTCCTGTTGGCCCCTCCCCTCACTACCCATATGCAAACAGGGTTCTAAATCAAACAGGGAACCTATGTGTGTAGAGCAGCTTTCCCTCTTCAGACCTTCCCTCCCAGTGCATAGACTCCTGAAAAGTGATTATGTGATCCCTGATTGGGTGGAATCATCCATGGGACTAACCCGTGAAGGGAGGAAGTGGCAGCCAGGAGAAAGAATGGCACTAAGCAGACTTGCGGGGCAGTGTTAATATTCACGACAATATAAACATACTGGAGGTATTTCCACCCCATCAAAATTGACCCAAATCTTCTAAAGTGAGGAATATTCAGTGTGTTTCTTTTGTATGTGTAGCAGCTCCTGGGTGGTGAACTTACATGACACTGTAGCAGTAACCATTGCTGTCTGAAACCTGGTGTTAACACATTGCATATGCATATTGAGGCCTATTTGTAGAATACCTGCATTTGACTTCCAGGCATATCTTTCTCCTATGTGGTTGGCCAATCAACAAATTGGACAAATATATATGGCAATTTACTTTATTTCACAAAATGTTCACGTTGTCTTGGTGCAGAGTTTAGGTCATGGGTGGGGAACCCTTTTTTATTGAGGGCTACATTCCCACAGGGGTAATGGTTGGGGGCCACATGTCAGATGTGGGCAGGGCCAATGCCAAAAGTAAGAATCCTGTCCTGTCCCACCTACCTCTCTCTCTCTCTCTCTCTCTCTGCCACCTCTTTTCTTTCTTCCTTCTCCCTCCCCAGCCAATGGGAATGCCAAAGGAGGGACAGAGTTCTCTTATCAGAGGTCTGAACTGCATGCTTCCAGAGGGCTTCCTCCCCTCATTCCATCACCCCATCTGTTTTTTGTCCTCCCTCCATGTTTTCCTCCCACCCTCCTTCTCCCTCTTGGGGCTCACCCCACATCATGAACAGAAGAGCCCTGCTGGATCAGACCAAGTTCCATCTGATCCAGCATTCTGTTCACACAGTGGCCAACCAGCTGCCTGCAGGAAACCCACAAGCAGGACAGGAGTGCAACAGCACCCTCCCACCCATGTTCCCCAGCAACTGGTGTACATAGGCACACTGCCTCTGATACTGTAGGTAGCCTAGAGCCATCAGCACTAGCAGACATTGATAGCCTTCTCCTCCATGAATTTATCCATGAAATTAAGGAGAAGGCTTCAGGTGCCCACCCTGGTTTAGGTTACCTTGATAGTATTTTGAGACTAGTGTGGTGCAGTTGTTAGAGCAAGGAGAGGAAACCCGGCACCCTCCTGAAGTTTTGGACTGCAACTCCCACAATCTCTGGCCATTCTCCATGCCTTTGGGGGCTGGAGAGCTGTAGTTCTGGAGGGCACCTCTGTTCTAACCACTAAACCCCACCTGGCTCTCAAGACTATAACTAGGGAGAACCAGGCTCAGACCTCCAACTAGCCATAAAATCTCACTGGCTGACATCAGGCTATTCTCTTTCTCTCAGCCCGACCTATCTTACAGGATTGTTGGGATGCTGGACTGGGGCAGGGGGTAAGGGAGAGAACCATGTATGCCACCCCATGCTTCCAGCCCTGGAACCCTTCCACCCCTTGCTTCCAGCCCCAGAGGCCCTGACACGAAACTTGTGAGTGGGAGGGTGGGGGCCAAATTCCAGTTCATCATCTACCCAGCATCAGCCGCCTGTTGAAGGCTCCTTTCCTGGTTAGCTCCATCTGTCCTCTTCCAGTGCCCCTAGGGAGTTGTTGACTTTAAAAACAAAAGGAACAGCAAGCTGAAGACGAACATCTTGGCTCCTTTCACTGTAAAGAACATTAGGTCCCATAGATTAGACTTGAGATGGAGCAGATCTGTCAGCACGCTGAAAAGAAGCTCATTATTCCGCAGATTTGTCTCCCCTTTGTCTACGAGACAATGAATGATGCCAGCCTGAGATCCTTTGTTATCCAGAGAGCTGGGTCTCTCCCCCCTTCCCGCCCGCTTGCATGCCTGGTTTGTTTTATGGCATCAAAGATCTACCGATCCACCGATAAGGTGGCATTCTCAGTTCTGCCTGAAGCACCGATAATTCGACAGCCCTCGCCCTCCAAGGGGCTTCCTGTCTCACCACACGAGGCCTTGATATATCAGGCACTGCCTTGAGGCTGTGTGCATATCATTGGGTTTGCGCACACACACACATACTCCCAACTGGACATGCAGAGGTCTACAAGTTCCTAGTCGGCAACGTTTGGGCAGATAGACCAAGGCCTGTTGGGAAGGCCTGTTTCTGGGGCTTTTGTTCCCTCTTCTATTGCCTGTTTCTGGGTTGCCGTTGAGGGGAAGACATCACCCTGCCTAGCAAATAAATGAATAGTAGGTATAAAGCACTTTGCAGTGCAGTCGTATATGCCAGAGATGGTCAATATTTGGCCATCTGCACCCCCCTGTCCCCCAAATACATTTAAAAAATATGCTCCAGAGCTGCTGTGGCACACCAAAGGGGCCAAAATTAGCTTGCAAACAAGCTTGTTCTGACCCTTTTTGGCACTCCATAGCCACTATGGATGCCATTTTTAATTATTTTTAGGCATGGACGTGCAGCCCGTGAGGGAGGGCTTCAAGGGATTGAAATGGCCATAGACCACCTGAAGTTGCATACCCCTACTATACATGCTTCCCTGTGAGTCCCAATGAAGACATTGGGACTTCCTGCCGAGCAGATGTGCACTTCTAGACTGTTCAAGGCACGTTGCAGAGGTTACCTCAGTCCTTACAAAATCCTGTAAGGGAAATAGGTATTGCGATCTCCACAGTGCAGATGGGACAGAGTGAAGATGTGATGTATTTATTTCAAGTATTTTTTAGCTGCTTTTTTAGGGATACACCAGCATCTTCCAACCTGGTGCCCTCCAGATGTTTTTTGACCAGAAGTCCTGACCATTGGCCGTGCTGGCTGAGGCTGATGGAAATTGAAGTCCAAAATATCGGGAGAGCCCCAGGTTAGGGAAGACTAGGCTATGCCCGCCCAAAGTGGCATAGCAAAAAAGTGAGAAGCAAGGTACAATTTTAAAGCTGGTCACACCAGAACAGAATTAGGAACTTTTTGGTTCATGGCTCAGTCTCAGCTGCTGTGCTACTCTAGTTCTCACTTGATGCTGCATTTGGTCCTTTGGCTTCCAGTTGCTGGTCCCTATAATAAGTTACTCTGGGGACTTTATAGCAGGACCTTTACTCAGGACCTGAGTGCTGTCGTCATGCCCATACAATGTTGGGAAGGAGGCTACAAAGAAAATGTGCCACAAAGAAAATGGCAGCTACTGGAGACACATGGGTATTTGTCCGCACCCCAAGGTGTGTTGGCTGGTGTTATAATTAAGCCATGTTGTTATACTTGTAATGCTTGTAATATGCCACTAGGTGCCACTGTTCTGTTTATTTGTACTGCTAACAGTATTGAGAGCCCCTACAAATTACAACTGTTGTCCGTAATACACTTCCTCCTCACAAGGAAGGAGCTTCCAAGATGTAGTCTTGTTACTACATAAACTTTTATTTTTAACATCAGTTTTCCTGAAGCACTAACACTTCCGTGCCACAAACGCCAAAGCTGTATGCTGTAATTAGAAATACGATCGTAGCAGACATTTGTTTCTCCTTGTTTCGACCTGTGTGGTGAACCCCTCACTTCCTCCCTCTGTGTAAATCAAACTTTGGAAAAGAGGTATCCTGGCCAAAACATAATCATAAGGCAAGGTCCAAATTCTGAGATAACAATTGTCATGGAAAATTAAATATCCAACCCATGGTTTGGTAACAGCTTTGTTTCAAGCCTGGGTCTGTTCAGGTAGTTTGGCATTGATTAATGAGCATTGGTGGCAGCTTGAATAGAAAAATCGTCCTTTCTCCATTTGCTTTCAAGAGAAGGAATGACTAAAATCTCTGATTCGCATTCCGTTCCCTCTCTGTAATTTTCCCCTGTGTTGCCAAAAAATGTCGGTTGCTCCCTGCTCCGGCACTATATGCTCTTCAATAGGCATTTAAAAATGGTATCTTTTATCTGCTTGTGATGAGGAAAGACATTTTAATCAGGGCTTAGTCATATATTTCCCCCAAAAACTATTGTTTTAATTCATCACCCCCCTCCCCAGTTTTCAAAGATAATTAAATAGTTCACTAGGCACAGTGTGCCACCTTTATTAACATAGGTAATTTTGAAAGGAGGAAAAAAGAAAAGAGATGCCATTGTTTTAATTCACTGCAGAAGAATTGCTTTCAGCTTCATCTTGCAACATAGTTTCTGGGAGTTATTATAATGTTCTTCTGATGTTCAGAGGTGTTAGCATTGAGACTGAGCCCAAATTCTTCCCTCTGCCCTGAATTTTGCTATCCCATTCTCAGGTGGAGAAATTCTGGAGGCTATTTTTGTGGTTTCCACAGGCTGGGGCACAAACAGGGCCTTACCGGCAGCAACAGGGACCCTGCCAGCACTAGCTGGTGGCTGCTATACCCCCCACCCCAAGAAGCCCATCTCGGAATGATGCTGCATGATGGTTTAGTGCTGTTTTGAGAGGGAATTTGGGAGGGATAGCAATAATCAGCCAGCAACTGCTGGGCGGACCCAAACAGGTTGCATTGAAATAAAGAATCATAGAATAGTAGGGTTGGAAGGGGCCTACAAGACCATCAAGTCCAGCCCCCTGCTCAGTGCAGGAATCCAAGTCAAAACATCCCTGACAGATGGCTGTCCAGCCTCGTCTTGAAGGCCTCCAGTGTGGGAGAGCCCACCACCTCCCTAGGTCATGGGTTCCACTGTAGTATTGCTCTAAAAGTCAGGAGGTTTTTCCTGATGTTCAGCCGGAATCTGGCTTCCTGTCACTTGAGCCCATTATTCTTTGTCCTGCACTCTGGGATGATCGAGAAGAGATCCTGGCCTTCCTCTCTGTGACAACCTTTCAAGTCCTTGAACAGCGCTATCCTATCTCCCCTCAGTCTTCTCTTCTCAAGGCTCAGCATGCCCAGTTCTTTCAGTCTCTCCTCACAGGGCTTTGTTTCCAGTCCCCAGATCATTGTCGTTGCCCTCCTCTGAACCCTCTCCAGCTTGTCTGCATCCTTCTTAAAGTGCGGTGCCCAAAACTGGACACAGTACTCCAGATGAGGCCTAACCAGTGCTGGGTACAAGGGAACTAGTACTTCACGTGATTTGGAAGCTTTGCTTCTATTGTTGCAGCCCAAAATAGCATTGGCTTTTTTTGCAAGCCAGAGGAAGCTGCCGTTTCAGCTAGTGGTGAACCAGCCTTACCCAAATTCCTGCCCTTCAGTTGCATTGGACTACAACACCATGAGCCCCCAACCAGCTATGAGAATTGTGGTGTCATGTTGGGCAGGCTATGATCAGCCCTAATGCGGCTCCATTAGCAGGTAGTAAAAGTAGCGGGAAGAAAACATAAAGGGCATGGTCCCCAAACAGCAGTATGGATATAAACTCTCCTGGTATAAGAGACCTACAACACAGCACTACCAAATTTGCCATAAATGTGGTTACCAAATTTATGTTAATAATCACCAGAACAGTTGTGCCAATTGGTGTACAATTCCAGTAGCAGAGGCAGTGAGCCTATGTACACCATTGCTGGGGAACGTGGGTGGGAGGGTGCTGTTGCGCTCATGTCCTGCTCGTGGGCTCCTGGTCGACAGCTGGTTGGCCACTGTGTGAACAGGATGCTGGACTGGATGGACCCTTGGTCTGACCCAGCAGGGCTTTGTGTCAGGAGCGCCCTTGCTAGGGATGTACGAAAGTCACTTACCTGGTTTCGCAGCTTGCTTCACGGTGGGGGGGAGGCGCTTCGGTTCTCCCCCCAAAGTTCAGGCCGGGGGGGGAGGCACCTCGCCTCGCCCGGCCGAAATTCAGGCCGGAGGGGAGGCGCCCCGCCTCGCCCAGCCGAAATTCAGCACGGGGAGAAGCGCCCCGTCTCCCCAGCCACGAACTACGAAAGTTAAAAAAAAAAAAAAAACCGTGATAGGCTATGTAACGATTTACGCAGTCTATTGCGGCTAGATTTGCAAAGTCAGCCGTGATAGGCTACGTTAATCGTTACGTAGCCTATCACGGGGTGTTTTGTGTTTTTTTTTACTTCAGCTGTAATGGCGGCGGTGGCAGCCGGTCGAAAGACCGGCTGCCGCCCCCGCCCCCGCCGAAAGCCCGCTGAACCACCGCCAGGACCCGCCGTCAGAAGGGACATTCGGCTACGGTAAGTCCCATCCCGGGGGGGGGGGTTGGGGGGGCGGAGAATTTCACCGCCGATTTCGGGGGGCCGAATGCGTTGGCGCTCGGCCCCCCGAAGATTTGGGGAGAAATTCTCCGCCATCCCTAGCCCTTGCTGCCTTCTGAAATCCTCAAGTAGCTAGAATCAACACACAGACAACAGGGCTTTTTTCCAAGGCTTTATTTCCAGTCAGCCTAATGACGCTTACGGATGCTGATTGCATGAGCCTAATGAGGGGAACTTTAGAGAGCTGCCTAACAGAGGTTGCTAGCCTTCGAGAAATCAGTTGATCTGCGTTTGGAGGACAGAGGCGGGAAACCTCTGGATTTAAGGACTAGGAGGCGAAAGTCCGCCCCTTTCCTGTGCGGCATCGGAGCGCAGCTGTTGACGTCGCGCCCTCTCAGCGCCCTCCTTCTCCCGCTTGTCCCCACACCGACGCCTAGCGTCCCGAAGCTCCAGTTGTCCCTCCCTCTCCCTGCCAGGGTCGCTACCACTCTCATGAATGTGAGCAGGGCGGGACTCTCCCTCTGGCAGCACCTTTGAACAGCACGCGGGTTCCTCTCCCACGGTTTCTATCTCTTCCTCAGAATCAGAACTGCTTTGGGGCTCTATGGGCTCCGATCCAACCCTGACACTTTGCTTATGTTCTAATTATACACAGTCGGTCAGAATTTCTATATCAGTTATGCTGGTCTATTTAACAACGACTCTAACAGTCAAGTCTACGGAACCCCAGTGTATCTCCATGTAGGCTAAATGAGGTCTTCCTCAGGCATTCCTGTAGATTTAACCAGCTCAGTAACAATTTACAATACCGTTACAAAAGAAATAATTGCACTTCCTGAATCAACTGTTTCTAACAATGGCATACTGGTCCCGATAAAGGCAAAATAGCCTTCTTTATTAATTGGGTGAAGGGGAGGTAATCCATGATTCTTGCAGCTCCTCCCCTCCCACAATACGTGAATACTCTCCAGACCAGTTATCAAACAACTGACGCTCCCCTCTGTGTCTCTGATGTGGAGCGGGAACCCATTTTTGCACAAATTTGGTAAACATTTTGTATTTTCAATTTAGAATTTTGAAATGTATAATCCTTGCTTTACAATGTTAGCTTCGATGGAAACAAACCTCAACCTTCTAACTGTTGCATTTGGGTAGAATTTAAGGTGTAAATGTCAAGTATCTGCTCTCTCAATTCAATATAATTTCGCACTAGCTTTTCTCCCTCCCTAAATTCAATAATATTCACGATCACGGACATCGGAGAAATAGCTGATTATACTCAGCTGTCGATTCAGAATTTTGCCAGAATGTTGGAGCGAAGGGAAATTTGCTTGAGAAATTCTTCTCTCCCCCGCCCCCACCCCCAATTAATGTCTGCTATAATTTGCTTTAAAAAAAAACAACAACAACATGCACAACCATGCTCTTCTTTTTCACTTGCAGGATTGAGTTGCCCAGCCCGTGGCTGTCAGATAGCTTTGCATCCGTTAAACATTCTGTTCATGGTTTCTTTTGGTTTTAGCAGGGCTGCCTTTGGGATTCGGTCTTGGGGCAGGTTGATAGAGAAGACCCTTTTAAACAGCAACAGGGAAGCATGGGGCATGGAGGAACGTGAAAGCCCAGATGCCTCATGCAAGTAAGCTGAGCCAGATGTCAAAATACCATATTCTTTGGGGGAGTCATATGTAGGGATAGGGAAAGGGAAAGAGATAGGGAAAGGGAAAGAGATAGGGAAAGGGAAAGAGATAGGGATAGGGAGAGGGATAAGGATAGGGAAAGGAAGGGAGAGGGAGAGGGGGGAGAGAGAGAGGGAGCTTAGTTAAGATTCAGGGGAAAACCAAAAAAGTGGCTCCATCGTTAGAAGGTGTTTGTCCCAGTTCCTCTGATCCCAGTGAGCCCCCCTTTTTCTTTATAGGCCCATAGCAACCACCTCACCTAGCCACCACCTGGACTGGTTAGCGCCTGGAAAGACATTTTGTATTGAGTCTAAGAATCAACCAGCAAAGCCTCATCATTTGTTTGAGTCTGGGGTGTTAGCCAATTCCCAACCAAGGATGGGTTCAAGATCCACCATTGCTTTCCCACCCCCCCACCCCCACTCCGATTCATTGCACATCTAATTGCACATACTGGTGCGCATCATGTACCCATTGCGGGAGGAGTCGCCCGCCTTATCGGGAATCTTATTTGTTTTGCTTCCACGTGCCCCGTCGTTTTAATTTTTTTTAATAGAATGCCGCTGTGCTGTTTGGAAATTTAAACAGTTATTAACGGAATGACAATTAACAGATTGGTGAGACAGATTTCCTTTGGAAAACACATACGTACACACACACACACACACACACACATGCACACACACTCTCCGAAAACGGAGTACAGTTTGCAAAAGTATGGAGGCGCAGTAATGACAATGAATTTTGATTTCCCGGAACTGATATTAGACTCCTTATTAAACTATGTACATCTGCTTTTAATTTAGTCCAAATAATTGGAAAATGCAATGAAGCTTTCCAATTAAAGCGGGGGCTTTATGCTGTTTAATAATACCCCCATAATATTATAGCTTATGAAGTGACAGGTGAGTTGGGTGAATGGATGAATAAAACATAAACGCAGCAATAAGGGATGGAAAAACTGGAGACAGTTGCAGGAGATTTTAAATGCTCAATGTAATTTGCATATATTAATCTCTTCTTTTCAGCCTTATCAAGCATTCTTCAGTATCTGAAGTTAAAATAGCGTTGACAGGCGAGAGCACGCTTAGTTTTTTCGAGGATTTATTACTTGTATAATTTCTGATCTTTAATAAGCAGATATGACTGATCCACATAGTTCTATAGAAATCGTTTAATTGTTCCAGATGGCGTGTACTGATTATGCAAAATTACTTTTCACACAATTTTTTTTTTCTTTTGGTGCTTGTATATGATGTGCGTGATGGAGTTTGGAGTAAAATTAAAACAAATTTATAGTCGCCTTATCGTGCTGTTTTATGGTGTGTTAAAACACACACAGAGAGAAGTTGAATTTAATCTACTACATTACATTGACCAACAGCTATTATAATGTAACAGAGGGCTTTCCTTTTCCCCTCTCTCATTTGGAGGTTTGATGAAGAATAATGTATCACATTGGCTATTGTTCATTACAGTGTCACTAATATTAAAAAGAGAAAGAGAGAGGCAGTTCTGGTGAGTGAAGGAAGCCAGTGTTGATGAAAAATGCATAATGCATAATTTGTGCACTTAGATAAAATGCAAGGGAATTGCTCTCTCATTTTGGATAGCGGATCTGCGTGGAACAAATGAAATAACCTTGTTGCAGCGGCTTTGTCCTAATCGAGAAGGATTTTCTTTTAATGAGTAGTGTGGCAAAATTCTATTTTAATTCTGTTTTATTTCTGGATCACCGTGCAGGCTGTATTCTGTTGACAGGTGTCACTGGGATTCTTCTCTGTGACTCATGTTATATGGATATCTCAATGGTCCACTTTTTGTAATTGAAAAGGCATTTATTTGTAGAGAGTGTTAGCTGTAATTCAGTCTATTGTAAAGTGTGTGTTTTTTTCATGCAGAGTATGCATAAATGTGCTCATTCAATTGCATGTGCTCAAAGGAAGCCCTAGTTGAGACTTCCCCAACCTTTCCATATATTTTGGATGTCAACTGACATTAGCCCCAGCCAGCATGGCCAATTTTTAGGAAAGGTGAGGGTGGTAGTCCAAAACATTTGGAGGGTGCCATGTTTGAAGGAGTTTGAACATGTGAAGCTGTCTTATACTGTGTTGGACTTTTAGTACATCTTAAGAACATAAGACCTACATAGAGCCAGCGAGACTGCATGTTTGGCTGAAGCCCACTGGTGGAAAAGGGTGTGCAGGCCTCCTTTGAGAAGATGACTGAGTGGCAACATCCCTCATTCACCTTCCAGTCTTACCTGCGATGCCAAGAAGGCATGCGCCAAAACTGCTGAATAGCAAAGGGCCACTGCCCCTATTACTTCTATTTTCTGTGGGTGGTTGGGACCTGGACAATCATCAAGGCCTACTCCGGGGTATAAGACAGGGTGGGCTACTCGTAGGCCAAAACATCTGGAGGGCCACAACTCCCATCAGTCATAGACTGCATAGCCAATGCAGAGGGATGATGGCAGTTGTAGGCCAAAACATCTGGAGGGCCACAAGTTGCCCACCTCTGCTGTAAGACTTCAGCTGAACTCTGTGCTCTTTTGGAGCAACTTGTCTGCTTCCTTGGAGCTGTCCGTTGTCCTGTAAACCTTGCTTCTGTCCTAGACTCTCTACGTGCTGCATCCTGTTTTCTAAGCAGCTTGTCATCAGTTCTCCACGGGAGCCTCATCAGGGCCCAGCTCAAATTGCCCTGTGGACTTTGTGTCTCACTGGGGCAGGACAGTAATCAGGCATGCTACGTACATGGAATCCCCACACACACACACACTTCAAAGTTCTTGGGAAGATTGCTTATTTTATTCTTTATTTAGCTATGAGGAAATGGTTTCCTGTTTGGATAGTTTGGGAACAAAGGAAGGAAACGTGGAGCGCTCAACAAGCAAATATGTGTCTCCAGCCAGTAGCAGGCAGAATTTGCATTTGGATAAACGGGCATTGCACTGCAGTGAACAGATACATGGTTTTCTTGATTTATTAAAGTATTTCTGTGCTGCTTTTCATTTGAACCTTTCCAAGACATGTCCAGAGGAGGGTGACCAGAATGGTGAGAGGTTGGGAAACCAAGTTCTATGAGGAGCAGTTGAAAGATCTGTGTGTGTTTGTCCTGGAGAAGAGAAGATTAAGGGAACATGATAGCGGTCTTCAAATATCTGTCATACAGAAGATGGAGCAGAGTTGTACTCGGTTGCTCTGGAATGCAAGACTAGAACAATGGGTGGAAATGACAGGGAAGCAGATTCTGGCTAAAGATTTATTTATTTATTTATTTATTTATTGCTTTGCTTGCTTGCTTGCTTGCTTGCTTGTATTTCTGTACTGCCCAATAGCCGAAGTTCTTTGGGCAGTTCACAACAATTAAAACCGTAAAATACAACATGATGAATGCAATATAAAATTTTTAAAGTTTAAAACTACAGTATAAAAAATAAAAATAATAACCACATAGAACCTAGCTGCAGTGTGCAGATTTAAAATACAATACCAGATTTAAAGCAGAAACTGAAAGACTCAAATGCCTGGGAAAATATAAAGGCCTTCACCTGGCACTGAAAAGAGCACAGTGTAGGCACCAGGCGAGCCTCTCTGGGAAGCTTATTCCACAACTGCGGTGCCACAGCAGAAAAGGCCCTCAGCAGTTACCCACCTCACTTCCTTCGGTGGAGGGCTCCCAGAGAAGGAACGCTGAAGCTGATCTTGGGGTCCAGGCGCGTGTATATGGGAGGAGACGATCCTTCAGGTAACCTGGCCCCAAGCTGTTTAGGGCTTTGAATGTTAATACCAGCACTTTGAATCAGGCCCGGACATCGACTGGCAGCCAGTGCAGATGGAAAAGTACTGGCGTAATATGATCGCGTTGGCCAGTCCCCATTAACAATCTTCCTGCTTATTTTGGGACAGCTGAAGGTTCCAGACTGTTTTCAAAGGCATTTCCACATATAACGCATTGCAGCAATCCAGACGAGATTGGAGCGTGGATAACTGCAGGCTGTGTCTGTCCAGAGAAGGATGTAGTTGATATATCAGCCAAAGCTGATAAAAGGTGCTCCGTGACACCGAGTCCAACTGTGCCTTTAGTGATAATTCTGGATCCAAGAGCACCCCCAAACTATGAACCTGGTCCTTTAGGGAGAGCGCAGTCCGAACCTTGGATAGCTCCTTTAGAGTTCTGACTGAAAGCCAGAGCGGAACCACTGCCCCACTGACATTGGAGCCACTGGCCTCCACTGATAGGAACACAGGCTTGGGGAGAGAATACCGGAGACGTGATGCCACTACCAAAAAGGCCTCGTCTCCGGTTGCCTTTGCAGAGGGGGTCACCTGGAGAAGAGCCCCTGCCGATGACTGCCATGAGTGGGCAAGTTTACATGGGAGTAAGCAGTCCTCAAGACATTTTAACTAGCCCCAACCCAAAGAGGGCTTTATAGGTTAAAACTAGAGGTGTGCACCAACCCAAGATTTGGCACTTTGGGGAATGGCCCACTTCAACTTGAACAGATTCACTCTCCATCCATGTCGACATGGGTACTAAACCCGAGTCGAGAGTCAGAAATCTGATGAGTACCATGGGGATTATTTTAATGGCTATGTATTGTTTTACTCTTGGTCAAAATTGGATGATGGTTGCAGGCATAGTAGCCCCTTAGGAGGGGAATACACTCGCTGAATTTCAGAAAAATTGGTGTAGTGGTTTCTGTGGTAGGCGCCTTTATATTTTGATTTTTAAAAAAAGAAAGAAAGAAAAGGCCAATAATGTTTTTATTTCTTGGCAGAATTAGAGGAATTTCGCAGGGGAAGTTGTCCCCTTCTGAGGGCATCAAGCCTGCTAAATTTCAAAATGATAGCTGCAGGGTTGTTTGTTTTTGGTGAAAGAACAGCCTTGGGACCTTGAGGATATCCAAACCTCTGTGTTCCTTGTAGACCAGTGTTCTGAAACTGTCAGGCTGCCTAGAGATGGCCCTAAGTAAGAAAACTGCTGCCATTGGGGGTGTTTTTGTGGTGGCTGGGGTCCTGAGGGGCCATCACAAAGGCCTTGGGGGCTGCACGTGGCCTGCAGCCTGCATTTTTGCACCCTTGTTTTAGAGAAACTAAACGAAAAGGAGATTCCAAAACACAAATCAATAATGAAGCCCCGTTCAGCTCTGGCTTCAGTTCTGGTGGATTCAAAGAGAAGCCCACTTCAGCTTGGAAAGTACCAGAACTGGACCAAAGCAGACCAATTATGGTCCCAGACTTTGTCCAAATACAATCACGTCCCTAGTTAAAACCAGCACTTAGAATTGTGTCTGGGAATGCAGAGGAAGCCAGCCAAGCTGTTCAAATTGTTCTAGCATCGTTTTACCGGGGGGGGGGGTGGTTGGGGATGATGGAGAAATCCACAGCGGAACCAAATGAGTTCAGATTTTTATGAATCTGACCCACAGATTCTGCAGCAGACTGGCTTTCCCCCTGTCAGGCGTATTCCATGGACTTGCGGACAGTTTTTCTAACCTTTGGGAAATTTTGTGCAAATTTCCTTGTAGAAAATATGCAAAAAATGTAAAAAGCAGGCCAAAATGTGCATTTCCCCCCATAGACTAAAGTGTGAAAATGCACATGGGGGGATTTGTGCATTTGGAGGGGATTTGTGCATTTTTGCCCTGTGAATTTGCTCAAATTCACATTTGCACAGATGCGAATTCATGCAAATTCGGAAACTGAAAAAATCAAATTCCGTCGATGGGTGGACGACGGACCGAAAGGCACCTGACCACCTGTGAAACGGGAACAGAATGGATTTTACACAATGTATACATCCCTAGGTGCGGTGCATGTCTGTCTCTGGGCGTCACTACTTTGCCTTCTGGGAAATGGGCATTTTGCTGTGCCTTGTGGGGGCAAATACGTGATTCGGTATTTGCGTCTTAGACATCTTTTGGTGTTTTAACTAACTAGAGTTTGTTTTAAAGCAGCAGTGCAGAACCTGTTTTAGCCTGAGGGCCGAATTCCATTTCAAGAAACTTTGGAGGCTGTGGCCCAGACAGGGGCGGAACCAAAATGCCAGCATATTTTAGCTTCATGCTCCTCCTGCCAGTAGCGAAACCTTAGGAGAGGCATTTCAGCCTTTTGGAATGGGGAAAATATGCACAGGAGCTGGGAAACCACCAAATGATTTGTGGTTGGAGGAAAGAGGGTGAGGCCACAGGAGGGGTGGGGCCATCTGGAAGACCAGATTTTCAGAACACTCAGGAAGACCAGATTTTCAGAACAGTTCTCCCAAAAGCATTTGCTCTTTTGGCAAGCCGAGCTACAAAATGTGCTTGTTGACTCTCCAATTTAGGGATGGACGAAAGTCCCTTACCTGTTCCCGCAGCTTGCTTTGCGGTGGGGGGTAGGCGCCCCATCCCTCCCCGCCGAAATTCTGGCCGGGGGGGGAGGCGCCCCGTCCCTTCGGCTGAAATTCTGGCCGGGGGGGAGGCGCCCTGTCCCTCCGGCCACGAAACCTCTTCTGCCGGGACGCAAATGGCGGCGGCCGTAGCCGCCGCCGTTTGCGTCCCTGCAGTCAGCCGTGATAGGCTACGTAAATGTTTACGTAGCCTATCACGGCTGACTTTGGGGGGGGAAGTGCGTACTCAAATGGCGGCGCCCATGGGCACCGCCATTTGTGTTCCTTATTTGGGCACGTGTAGTCTACGTAGACATTTACGTAGACCACGGCGAAAATAAAACGTTGCCCTTATTTTCGCCGTAGTCTACGTAAATGTTTATGTAGACTACACGTGCCCAAATAAGGAATGCAAATGGCGGCACCCATGGGCTCCGCCATTTGCGTACGCGCTTTTTTCCCCCCAAAGTCAGCCGTGATAGGCTACGTAAACATTTACGTAACCTATCACAGTGTTTTTTGAAAATCTAGCCATGATAGGCTACGTAAATCTTTACGTAGCCTATCACGTTTGTTGTTCGTTTGGTTTTTTTACTTGGAAATGGCGGTGGCGGCAGCTGGTCGGAAGACCGGCTGCCGCCGCCGCCGAACCACCGCCAGGAGCCGCTGCCGCCAGGGACGTTCGCACAAGGTAAGTCCCATCCCGGGGGGGGGGGGGGGGGCAGACCATTTCTCCACCAATTTCGGGGGGCCGAATGCGCTGGCATTCGGCCTCCCGGAGATTCGTGGAGAAATTCTCCGACATCCCTACTCTCCATGCTGTGTAGTGAGGACTACGATGGCAACCCCCTCAGCTGTAGAACACATGCTTACTAGTAAAATCCTATACACCTTGGGAGCCAGATGGCAATGGGACTACCTTCTCCCATGTGAATCTGCCCAAGTACCATTTATTATTGGAGACCCTTCCCTGGGTGCCCCAACTCTTCAGAAATAGGTAGTGACTGGGGGAAAGGGCCTTTTTGGTTGTGGCTCCCTATTTATGGAACACTCTCTCTGGAGTGCTTCACTTGGCACTAGGCCTTATGTCCTTTTGGTCTTTAAATTTGTCAGAATCATTAGGCACGTTGATCTGTAGAGACCAAGTTTTAACAGTTGGGGCTGCAAGCAAACAAATAATTGATGGTATACTTGTTTTTCTTAGGAAGCTATTTTGTTTCTGGTGTGTTACTGTAATAGAGAATGAGGAAGACAATATTAAAGATGCAGTCGCTTTTGTTTTATGACATTATAAGTTGTCTTATTTCCTTCAATTTCTTAAATATTCACCTATATTATTAATAATATGCAATTTTATCTAAGTGTAATAGATCAGTCACTTAAATACTTAATCAGTTGACAGCCCTACTTAAACCTAATTCAAAATAAAATGTTGAATGGTAAAACTATGTTAAAATCCACCTACATTGTAAGCCACATGAAACTTGGGGCGGGGGGGGGGGTTACATTATCGAAGTATGTGTAAGCCTAATAATATAAATCAGGAGTGATTAGAAAAATATTTGCCCTAATGAAGTAATCATTTGGTCGTAATGCATTTCATGAATGTGGCTTTCGGGTGTGTTAACTGGATGGACGTTGTATGGATTTTCTCATTTTCATCTTCAAAACGCTATCTAATGTTTCATTAAGAGTCGCATATAATGTATCTTAAGTACAGTCATTAAATATAGTTTAAGGAGATTTATGCTTCAATATTGCTTAAAGATGGTTTAATAGGCCCATTTACTTGGGCGATATTAATGAGCTCTTACCACCTAATTTTGAGGATCTTAATGTGTGTTAAGAGTTTGCAACTGTACAAAACAACTTGGAAACGCCAAGGCGGTTGGAAACTGCTCTGCAGTCACCATCGAAGCAAAGCCCTCCAGTCCATGGGGTTTCCTATCCTGTGGCATCACTCAACTGATTTTGTGGCATGCTGCCTTGGTGGCCATCACCTGTCTCATGAACCCTATGGTCCTGGTGTTTTAGCCCCATCTTCTGTTTCCATACGACACAGATCTGATCCAGCAAGGCAGTTCTTATGCACAAAGGTCCACCTAGCTCAGCTTCCTGTGTCCTACAGTGGCCACCTGGATGCCTACTGGAAGCCTCCAAGCAGAGGGTAAAGACAATAGCCTTCTCAGCACTATTGCTCCACAACAACTGGGATGATGCCTCTGGTCCTGTAGGTAGCATATAGCTATCATGACTAGTAGTAGCCATGGATAGAGCTCTCCTCCACCATGTGTTTGTCTAATCCCTTTTTAAAGCCATCTAAGGTAGTGGCCTTCCCATCTTGTGTCAGGAAATTCCAAGGGTAGGGCTGAGTTGAAAATAATCACTGTTTTTTTGTGAATGTTTTCGGCATCAAAAAAGTGTGCTCTTCCCCACCACCTCACCCCTCAGCAGTTCTTCAGTGATTTGTTTTTAATCGCTATTCGGAGAGCATTTTCCCTTGCTCTGAAGTGTCTTGATTTGCCTTCATTGATGTCACCTAGCCTAACCTGAATGGCTCTGTGGGGTTGTGATGCCATCACATTTGCTGCATAATCCCTGATAGCCTGGGATCATCCATGTGACTAATCCAGGAAACATTGCTGTCACTTTGAATTGGCTTTGTTTTCCCTCTGTGACGTGGTCACGTAGTCAAGGCTGACAGGCTATGTAATGTCATTCCACCATCCTATTCACAAGACTCAATAATTGATTTGGAAGGGGGCCGGGGGTGGCACCAAAGTAGCAGTAGATAAGGCAACAAAACGGCAAACAGGATTGAAGGAAAGCGAATATTCTCACAATTAAGGCTTTTCTCAGAAAATTATCTCTCTATGTCATGCATGCACAGGTTTGCTCTCTCTCTGTCTGTCTGTCTGTCTCTCTCATGCACGCTCACACACATATAATTTTATGCACTTACACACACTCACACACTCACTTTCTGTCTTTTGCTCACACTCACCACACACTGCACCATTTTGTACTCAAAAATTGAACGGAGAGGGTGTTTGATGCAATCCAGTTCACATGATGATTGTCTTTTCCCCTCAATGCACAACCCCCCTTTAGCTTTTTCTCATACTGGAAGTATTCCAGGTACTTGGACCATCTTTAGCTGACGTTTTCTGTACGTTTTCCCACTTTGTGATGGCTGTTTTGAAACCAACTTCGAAGTATTGTAATTGTGGCTGCGCTCGCTCGCTCCCTCCCTCCCTCCCTCTCAGTAGAGGTTGGGGTAAAGCAGCACAATAGCAAAGCAACAAGGAACTCTGGATCTGCTGTGCATGCAGACAGCCTTAAGCTAAAATGTATAAGAAAGATAGAAAGACTAACAACAGAGTATTAAAAAAAATCTATTTAAGCTAAACATTCCGGCTTCCACCTTTATCAGTAGCTGAGCTGTTAAATGGGTACCAAGAGTGGCAGTTTACAATACCTGGAGATGAACGTTTCTTAGCAATAAAAACAGAGGTATGAGTGGTGTAATGCTTATGAATCTTCCCCAGATTAAGGCTATTTGGACAATGAGTTCTGAGACTACAGATCCAGAAATGTTCCCTTTTGTCAAGCATATCAGGGTCTCCTTTTTTTGTTCTGTTGGAACCAATTGTAAATCTGAGAGACTGTGTGCAAGAGAGCTGAAATGTCTTGCAACAGGCTGCTCCGTTTTTTTGGTAAGAATCACAGATTTGTGGTTACTGAATCTTGTTCTTAGGTCCGTTGTAGTTTTCCAGTTGCTTCCAACAGAACAAACAAAAGACCCTGATACACTTCTATCTTTCTTTTACATCTATAAGAAAGGCACATCCTAACATAGAATTGACCATTTTATTAAAACATTCTTAATAAGTTCATAGTCTTTTTTTTTTAAGCAATAAAATTTGTTTTAAAATGGCCTCATTAACAACTGGCATTACTTTACATGACTCGTATTTTGCCGTACAAATCGAGGGGCACGCTTGGCACACGTATGTTAAACATACTGCATATTTTCAGTCAAGCCAAAATTGTTTTCAAAGTTCTCTCCAGGTAGCTGCTGAGAACTCTAATTTTCATTTTTGTCTCTTTAAGTCTTCTGACTTCGGAGATGTTTCAAATCACTCAGCTGGTTCATTAGTAGAAGACGATAGGAAATTTCTTACTTTCGTAATTGGACATTCCTTCCCTGTGGGCTCATGTTTAAGCTGCATGTTCGAGGGAGGGGGAGTGAAAGCCTCCTTCTCTCCCCTCCTCCCAGTAACTAACTAATAAGTGTTGCATTGTCATCGGGAGAGTAATGGTTTGCTGATTAGCATAATTAATGACAAATGGTGGTGTGGAGCTGGTGGATTGGTTTAGCAGATGATGAATCTGTCATGGCTCATGCTGGCTCCTGCCAAAGGGGCCTTACCTGGCTTCTTGGCCTTTTGGTCTTGCATAGGTAGCCCTCATTACTCACTGGCCACAGGTGCCAACTTAAATTTGCTGTCATATCCAGAAGAGGCAGGGGGACTCCCTCAACAACAGGGGCAGCTCTTATTTCACAGATTCCTTTGAGCATCATCTGATAGCTGCTCTATCACGGATAGCGGCTTTTTGCATTTATCTCTCTGCAAATGACTGCTGCCCGTCTTATCCTGCTTGGGCCACAGGCCGACGGAGTGATGGAAGGGTCCGGGTGAGCTGACCCCAGAGTCGAAGGCAACCGGCAGCGGTGAGGAGCAGATAACGGAGAGCCTGTCAGATGAAAGTCTACTGCGCGACCTTAGAGAGCTCCCAGGAATTGCAGGAAGCAAATCTTTAAAGGCGCAATCCTATGCATGTTGAGAGAGAGAAAAGGCCTACGACTCCCAGCGTGCCCCAGCCGGTGTTTGGGGGTGGGGGAGTTGACATGCTAGCAACGGTGGTATCTTTTGTATTCGCTTCAGATCATCCCTTTTTGCCATTTCCGTTAGCCATGTTTATTTGTTACATTTATATCCTGTCTTCCCTCCAAGGAGCCCAGGGCAGTGTGTGTGATCCTCTTCCCCTCCATTTCATCCTTAGAACAACCCTGTGAGGTAGGTTAGGCTGAGAGACAAAAGTTGGGCCAAATGAGCTCCGGGGCCAAGTGGGACTTGGACCTTCCCGCTTTGGTCCGCAGTGCCACGGTGGTTTGCGTCACATGCTGGATGCCCATGGGTACCCATTCCATAATCCAGCTCCCACTCATAGAACCTGTGGTCTGTTTTAGGGTTGTGGGTGGTTTCTTAACCTCCCCAGCAAACCACCCTCGCTGGGTTTGGATGACACGACAACATACAAGCAGGGGTTGGGTTACAGATCAGGTGCCCATGGGAAAACCTATAATGCCAGACTATGACCAGAGAGACCCAGGTTCAAATCCCCATGAAAGCTCAGTGGGCCTGTCACAATCTCCCAGCCTAGCCTACCTCACAGGGCGGATGTGCATTTATAATGGGGTGGATGGGTAATATGTGCCACCCTGAGATCCTTGCAAGCATAGTAGGATGATAAAGTGTAATCTCTTTTTTTTTAGATCATTGATTAATAAAGGCTCTGTTGCCTTTGAAGGGATAATTGAAAGCGGATTCACCTTTGGAACTGGAAAGTTTCAAGGGGGCCTGCTTATTGCAATGATTTCTTTTAAGTGATGTTTTAAAAAGCAAAAAAGAAAACACTTTCACTAATAAGGGTGAAAATCCTTAATTTTGCATTAGCGAAAAGGGGCTAATAATTATATAGTTAATTGGCATCTGGAAATGAGGATAATCTTAATTACAAAGCGCCATTTCCCTAATAGCTACAAGACTTGGGCATTTGATCTGTTATGGAGATTGGTGGCTATTATTCTATAATTAGCAATTCCATTAATGGGGGCATCCTATTTTGATGGGATTTGCATATGCAAGTAAAGCATACCTAGTAGAAAACGCATCACTGGCCCGGTGAATCTCCATGCTTTTCTTTCAAGGGATCCCTCTCCCCAATATTTTGTAATCATGTTCGGCTTAACTGCTTTCCTGTTTCATGGATTCACTCCTGCAGAATAGAACTGCCCGCTTAGATGCTCATGTTTAGGGAGGTTGAAGGAACTCTTAGCACAGGTGCTGAGTAAGTTGTTGTTCAGTCGTTCAGTTGTGTCCGACTCTTCGTGACCCCATGGACCATAGCACGCCAGGCCTTCCTGTAGGTGAACTTTAAATTTATGCAGTGACTGGGAAGTGTTGCATGCAGCGATTGCCGCATGTGAGGAGGAAAAACCCACATGCAGTGGCATGCATCTTAGAGTCAGGGATGCATTCAAATCCACATTGAGAGGCAGGTTGTGACTTGGTACATTGTGGAAGGCTGTGGATGGAATATTTAAACTTGGACTGGGGAGGCTTTGAACTGGGTTCGAATCTCTGCTCAGATTTGAACTGGGTTCGAATCTCTGCTCAGCAAGGAAGCTTGCTCTGTGACCTTGGACCAGTTGTTGTCTACAGTCTACTTAACCTTGTAAGGTTTTTAATTTTAATTTTTTGGCTAACAGGTGGGGAGCTATGTATACCACCTGGAGTTGCTTGGAGAAAAGGTGTAGTTATAGTAGACGTTAGGCTGAAAACACATCCCGTTCTGTTTATGGCTGCCAGGCCATATTGCTCATCGTATGTGGGCCCAACAGATCTCTGTATGTGACTCTGCTCAAGTCATTCTGTTCAGCCATGTGCTGGAGTTTTCCCCATGCACATACTGAGATCCAGTTCCAGTTTGTAGGTAAGGCACTGCTGTTCTGTGTTCGCATAAGAGCAATACGACAATGGAACCAATGACCTAGGGAGGTGGTGGGCTCTCCCACAGTGGAGGCATTCAAGACGAGGCTGGACAGCCATCTGTCAGGGATGCTCTGACTTGGATTCCTGCATTGAGCAGGGGGTTGTACTCAATCGTCTTGTAGGCCCCTTCCAACCCTACTATTCTATGATTCTATAATGCAGTTGGATTATTGCAATCAACCTAAGTGACTTTAACGAGGTGTAAAATTATCAGCATTCAGCTCACACAGTCTTTTTCTGTATTAGTGATTGAGTGCAATATTGCCTGTTCAAACACAGAGGCACCCCACCCCGCCACCTGTAAAACTTGGTTTTATTCTACAGTATGTGTGCAACACTTTTCAACCATAATAGTTCTCAGTGCCACTCACAACGATAAAATCCAGTTTATTGTGGGGATGGATCGCTCAATGTTTCCAGTTGATGTCAGTTTCCGAGGTGTTCATTCAATCAGGAATCCATTCTGTCCCGTTTTCTGCAAACAAATAATTTTAACCTGTATAGAAATCTGCCATTAAATTGTTTGGATTTCCCCTGAAATACACATTTTCCCCTAATACATGCGTTTACAAATTTCTGAGCCGAGAATTGCTTTGCAAAATTCGTAGAAGTGTACAACCTGGGGGATAAATGGCATATTAGTAATGAAAGTGGAAATTGGGACAGGTTACTTAAAAATGCAGGCCGCACAAAATCCTCCAGTGTCCTTCGTTTACAGGCAGATTACGTTCTGTAGCGCCAGCTGCTGTCTATGGATTGAGAGCAATGATGGGACACAGCTCCAGGTTCTGTTGTCCTGTGTGGTCCCTCTGGCCTTCCAGATGATGTGGGACTCCAACACCAATCAGCCCCAGCTCGCAGGGTGTGTCTGATGGGGGCTGGGGTCATGGGGATTGGGGGTCATGGGGATTGGAGTTGGGAACATCTGGAGGGGCCCAGGTTCCCCATCTCTGCCCATAAAGGTAGCGACACCAAAGGGTGGTCCTGGGGAGAAGCAGTGATGTGCAAGTTTCTCTTGGTGGTGGTGGTAAAGGATGTGTGGGTGGGTGGGGAGATGTTCTTCAAGTGCGCTCTCCAGCCCATCAAATGCTTCTTCTGCCACTGCTGTAATAGATCTATCCTGTGCTCCGTCAGGCCACTGCGTGGCTTCTTCACATACCGTGTTAACAACGGGACCATTCATTTCAAGGCCTTCCGCGCTTCTCACTAGCATCCAAAGTTTGTTCTCTCACAGGCTGTCCGCGTGCGTCTCTACCTTTGCTTTTCTTGGGCATTTGTCAGTGTGTGTCAGGCCCTGTCCTGCCTGTGTAAGGAATGACCATCTGGATGTGAAGAACTCCTGGGGGTTGGTTGATTTGGGCTAATCCTGTCGGGGTAGAGTGCCGAGGTAGCCTCTCCTGGTATAGCTACAGCTGGCAGGGCCCAACCAGCAAAGTAAACTGCAGTATGTTGTTTTCCGGGCCAAATTCAACGTGTTGTTTTTGACCTTTAAAACTCTTTACAGTTCCTGCCCAACCTGTGTTAAGGAGCGCCTCCAGCAACACCAGACAGGCCGCTCAACAAGATCAGCCTCGGATGGCCTTCTCTCTGTCCCATCAGCCAGGACAGCTAGGCTGGTAAGGACGAGGGACAGGGCCTCTCTGTGGTGGCCCCCACTCTGTGGAACTCCCTCCGTAGGGAACTCCGCCATGCCCCCTCTTTAATGAGCTTCCGTCGTGCATTAAAAATGTGGTTGTTCAGGCAGGCTTTTGGGGTGGGTGAGGGTATTTTTAGAAAATGATGTTTTTAATGTGTAATTTTACAGTTTTAGATTATATGTACTGTTGTACATCGCCCAGAGTGGCCGGGTGACCGGCCAGATGGGCGATTAAGAAATTTAATTAATAAAAAACAAATATGTCCTTGCCGCAACAGCAACCTATTTGTTGTGTCATGCCACTCTGTTGGGATAGAGAATGAACCTGTTTAATTTGCTTTCGCCCTTCTATTAGCATATTGCTTAGTTTTAGTTGGTTTATGCGTTATATCCAGACTTTCTCTTAAAATAATGCAGCTTACAATAAAAAGAAAATGCAATATCATATTATATTTATCAAAAGATTTGTTAGGGTGTTTTTTTCCCTGCCTGAAATGTTGTGGTTTTTTTTCATATTTCTGTAAACTTTGGGGGTTCCCCTGGGCATTCTGATACCCACCCACCTTCTTCTTTCTCAGAAGCCTGTTTATGGCTGTAATCCTGTTGGCACTCACCAGCGGAGTTCACTATTAGAGGGAGGGATAAGAATGCAAATGGCCCCCTGCTGGATCAGAAGAAATGTCCATCTAGTCCAGCTTCCTGCTTCCCACAGAAGCCAGCCAGATGCCCCTGGGAAGGCCAGAAGCAGCTCCTGAAGGCAGTAACAGTTTTCCACTATTAAGCCCCCAGCAGTGATACAGAAACATATTGCTTCTGAAATCCAAATAGTAAACTCAAGGAGGCAGCAGTTCTAAAACTTTGAGAATACATAGTAACCTGCTGTTTTATATGATAAAGGTTATCTTAAATTTTTAAAAAGTTCTTGCCAGCCATTGAAAGAGAGGGAGCCCGGTGAATCTCCACTGGGAAGGAATTCCACAGTTGTGGCACCACCCCCCAAAAGGCCCTCCCCCCATCCATCCGCTCCTCTTGTATGGATTGACCACAGAACAAGAGCCTCCTGGGCTGATCTCAAAGGCTGGATTGGTCCATATTGGAGCAGGCCATTCATGAGAGGTCTCAAGCCATTTAGGGCTTCAAGGGCATTTTACCAGCACTTTAAATCAAGCCCAGAAACCAATAGCAGCCCATGAAAATGAAAGAAGGTTGGAATATCATCGAGTGACGAAGACAGATAAGCAAAATGTCCCCTCGTCCGTGCATTGGGCTGACTTTCGGCCTCTCTGTAATGGTGCCCGCGCGTCCAGCAGATGAAACGAAGCACAGCCCTCCCTCTCTCCATGCACCGATGCAGTTCTTCCAGGAGCCTAAGTATGACAATGCCAGCATTTTTCATTTCCCTGACGTTCCCATTAATAAAGCAATGATCCACACGCAGCTTTGCTGAGTCTGTTCTTTATGCTTCCATCACTCACGACGAGATAATTTCACACAGGATCGTTTTTAAATTAAATGACGATAAAGACGCGTGGGGCTGTTTCGGTGTTCGCCAGTTCACGGGAGTCTATCAAGTCATTAATGTGTCGTGACAAATCACTTGACGTGAACAGGAGTAATTAATTATTTGCCTAAATAATGGTGTGGACGGTGCTCTCTGGGCCTTCTCCTTGAGAGGTCTAGATGGAGGGTGTCTGCTGAACCTCTTTTGAAAGAAAAAAAGGGGGGCATATACGGCTGAGTACATTTCCCCCAACCTGTGTTCTAGCAGAAGAGCTTTGCATTAAAATGGGTTCCTCCATTCTTATTGGTGGTGATGCTCTGTGCATAGTCCAAATGCACGGTGCGGTCTGCATCATTAAGGGTATGATAATACCCTTAAAGGTAAAAAAGGTAAAGGCATCCCCAACCAGTCGTGTCCGACTCTAGGGTGCGGTGCTCATCCCCGTTTCTAAGCTGAAGAGCCAGCGCTGTCCGAAGACGCTTCCATGGTCATGTGGCCAGTATGACTGAACACCGAGGTGCACAGAACGCTGTTACCTCTCCCGCCGAGGCGGTACCTATTTCTCTACTTGCAATTTCTTGCTTTCGAACTGCTAGGTTGGCAGAAGCTGGGACTGAAGATGGGAGCTCACTCCGTCACGCAGCACTCCGGTCTCGAACTGCTGTCCTGCCGACCTTCCGGTCTGCAGTTCAGCGTCTTAACCACTAAGCCACCGTGGCTTAGGCAAGCAGTATTTCCCTTTAAACCGGAAGCACCTGCAGCCAGAAGTGACGCAGTCCAGGAAAAGCTATACCATGTCTGTCGACTTATCAATAAAGCTGGTCCACAGCTCCATATTTTCAGTGAGGGTCATGTGTGCCTAGCTTTTGCTGGATTACACCATCCTACTAGAGTGATGCCAGAACACATGTCCTGTGTTCCTCAGACCAGCTTCCAAGGGGGAATCTAGTAGACAGAGGGTAGCAGCCAAGGAAATAAAAGGTCAATGCTGACCAGTGGAGGCTGGGGGCTCTGATGCCAGTGGGGCGGTGAATCCGCTCCGGGTTTCAGTCAGAACTGGTCAAAACTCTAAAGGAGGTCCTTTAGAGTTCTGACCAGTTCTGAATGAAACCCGGAGCGGATTCACCGCCCCACTGACATCAGAGCCCCCAGCCTTCCCTGTTGCTGATCCAGAAGCTTTTATAGCCCAAGAAGTTTACGAGAGGCCAGCAGGCTGTCAGGGTGGTTTCACACTGGAGTTTGGGTGGACCTCTTAGCCCTGCGTGGTTCACCGCGAGGGGATAGCATAGCAGAGATCCAGAGGTGTCTGATTCCACCTAGGGCTGAGCTGGAAAAGGCTGCATATCTCATTGAAAAAGTACCCTTCTCCTCGCCGCTTGGAGACTTCTCAGCTGTGTGTTTTGGGGGGTGGGGGCCACAAACTGTGGGGAGAGTGTCCCTCCTCCCTAGGCAAGGTGGAAGCATTGCCTTCACTGTGGGTTGGCTTTCTGACATTGCATAGCCACATCTGACGTGCTCTGTGGCATTGTCAGAAAATCTTAAGAGTAGTGTTGTGCCGAATCCTGCCCCCTATTTTCTGGCATTTTTTCTTTCCCTGCAAAAAAAAGGACTTTTTTCCGCCTCTTTCGCAGCAAGGGGGAGATTTCCGGAGAATTTTCTCCTTGGGGAGGGGGGCAGGGTTTCCACATACCTCTTTAAGTTTGGGAGGTATTTGTTGCTGGTTTCTAAAACTCTAAAATCCCTGATTGCTCATGCTTTGCAAACCAGCTTCTGCAGCCTTGGAGCCTTTCCAGAATGCCTGTTGGAGAGGGAGAGGTCATGGGGTCTCCTCGGAGTTCAGAAAGATCCGCTGAACTAGAGAAGAGTCCTGGGCTCCTGCAAGTGCAGAGGGTGTTTTTAAAGAAATAAAAAATGGAAAGCAGACCTCTCAGCTGCCCCCTATACTTAAAAAGGTAAGCTGAAATCATGTCCTCCTCCCCAAGGAGAAAGTTATTTGAAATCCTCCCTCCTCCACCAGGGTTTTTATTTCACACCCACCCACCCACGGAAAATGGAAGCTTTGACATTTTTGGCACAGCACTACCTTTGAGAGAGGCCCTTTATTCTGACTCAGAAAATTTTTATTAGCAGCAGCCTGGGTTTGCAAGGTGGTCACGTTATTGATGTGATCACTGACTGGCTCGGAGTGCCTTAGCAAGAAGCCTGAAAAAGAAAAAGAAAAAGGTAAATGGGGAGAGGAGCAGTGGTGAACACACCAAACAGGTACACAAGGCAGGCTGTTTATGGATTGTTTTCAGCCCCTTGGAAGTTTTCATAGTCAAAAAAATATCCAGCAGGACCCCTCATTCTACAACCACAACTCCCACCATCCCCATCTAACATCTAGGGATCGTGGGAGTTGTAGTCCCACACCTCTGCAGGCCGCGAAGTTGGGGAAGGCTGTTCTAGCCTGAACAGCTTGTGACAGCTATATCTGAAATCTCTTTCTTTCTCTCTTTCAGAGGTTTTCTTGAGCTTGTCATGTTCTTTGTCACAGAATGTTCTTTATTTTCAGCGATTTGAAGAGACCATCTGATCTTTCAGTGAGTCAAAAGGAACAATTGTGCACATTTTCATAATCACCATGAAATGCTGTGCGTACATATGTATAAAAATATATAATAACGGCAATTAGTAGTTTGAATTCCTCCTGTTTCTGATCCCATTGTTTGTTTTTCTTTTAAGGGAACAAGTGCTTATTATTCTGGGAAATGTTGTTCTGTTCCAGGTCAAATTCTTTGTCCTCTTTCAACTCGTTTATACTTCGCCGACGTCGCCAAATGGAATTCATCAGCATGTTTAAATTTAGGATCGCGCTTGGTAGCCTTTACTAAAAATACTGCGATTTGAAGGGAGACAAATTGCTGACTTGACAAACTGAGGTTGAAGCAGGGATCTGATGTGCAAAGAAGAAGCAACATGTTCCTTATGGTGCATAATGTGCCATTGTGCGTAGGAACATGGGGCAATGAGATACATTTTTTTTCCTGTATGTATTCATAGCCAACTTTCTCCAAAGCTTTAGGCTGCTTACGACAACAGTGTTAAAAAAAAAACAGAACAATGTAAAAATTCAAGTAGCAAACATTGCTAATGTGTTATGATGGCAACTTTTTTTTCCATGTACGCAAAGCTTGTGCCATCACCTTGCAGGAGGAAGACACACCTGCATCCAGAGAATCCGATCCAGATGTAGAAAGCCATTTCATAGGCCAGCTGTATGTGATGCTTGTCCAAGGACCTATGCGTGTAACCTCTCAAATGGTATTTTTTCACCATTGTCTGTAGTCCTTTGGCAAAACAGCAGCATGAATTTTTCCCCCAGCTGTGGAGAACATGGGCATCGTGGCCCTACTCTATCCAGTGTTGTCTGCGTGTTGCACCAGAGCCCCCATTTTGTGATGCCTCTCGCCATTGTGATTGTCCCAGCCAGGAATAAATGCAGCCAGGAACACAGGAGGTATACAGCAGGTCTGAGGCACAGGAGGTACACAGTGGGTCTGAGGCACAGGAGGTACACAGCGGGTCTGAGGCACAGGAGGTACACAGCGGGTCTGAGGCACAGGAGGTACACAGCGGGTCTGAGGCAACTTGAACCGGGGAATCTGGCATTAAGGCGCAAGGGCCTTACCCCTGTGCCACCAGGCCAACTCTTGGACAGAGGGAGCTTTCAGACAGACCTTTGCTGCTCTACAGCGCCACCCAGATAATGGCTGGAGAGCGGTGCTCTAGCTCTGCCGAACCAGATGGTCTGGGGAGCCCTTAGCCTGGCCATAGAATACTGGTTTCTGGCCTGGTTCCTCAGACAGAGTGGCTTCTCTGCCTCCCCTCCCCTTGAGTCTTGCCGGCCCTCCTGATCTCATTTCATTGCTCTAGACTTTGACCTGGCCTAGAGGGGCATGGAGAGGAAGGAGGGGTGCTTTGCCTGTACCATGTGCGTGCCCACAGTATGTTGCCCACAGAGGCCTCTCTTGATGCCCGCTAGACTCCCCACTCCTCCTGATCCTTTCTTTTTTTAAGACGCTGTAATTACACATCCTTTTTTTAATTGGGAGAATGACTTGCTGCCAAATGAAGGTCAGGTGGATGGTCAGGTTCCAAAAGGCACTTGAATCCTGCTGCCATTTTGCTGCCCATTGAAGAGACGGCAGAGTTGGAGGTACTGCTGATGACGCTTCCCTCGCTTCCTGCGGGAACCAGGTTGTGACATTTTTCTCAAAACCCTCCTCGTTTTGGTGCCTCTCTCTCCCTAAGAAGAAGCCATTGGATATGTCCGTTTTCACACACACACATACACACACACTCATATATGTGCACACGCACACACATACACGCACGCTACCGTGGCTCTTACTTTCTCCCCCTCAACCCGCCCGGATGTTCCCTCAAGTGTATATTTTATAAATAATAATCTCACCATGACAGGACTTGATGAGGCCGATTCTTTGCCACGGTGTGTTCGCTCCTCTCTTGACAGTGCGGCATTAATAACAGACTACATTTTGCGTCCTGCCATTTTTTTAAGCGCAATCATTCCGATAAAGGGCATCCACTTAATTACAGGTCTGCTTAATTACAGCTCTGTGGAAGCTCGTTTGCTCCACGTTGCAGCACCAAACCGTTTTGGCATATTTTTCACTTTTCATCCACCGCATGTGGGGTTTTTTTTTTCTTTTTCTTCCAAGCTCGGCATCTGTGCTATTCTTTATTCCTTCCTTCTTCCAAGGGTATGTATTCTTCCCCTCCATTTTATCCTCCCAATAACCCTGTGAGGTAGATTAGGTTGAGACAAAACAGCTGACACTAAGTCACCCAGTCAGTCCCTCAGCTGACTATGGCTTTGGATCTGGGTCTGTGTTTCTTAAATGTTTGGGTGCCTTCTTTGTTCCCATATGAAGATAAAGACATGCATGCCTGTATTTAAAAAAAAATGTTTTTACTTACTACATTTTTATTCCACCCAGCAGCCAAAGCTCTCCGCGTGGTTCACAAAACTATAAAATACAAGACAGTAAAATAAACAAACTAACAGATATAAAGCAAACTAAAAAATTAAAATGCCTGGGGGGATAAAAAGGCCTTCACCTGGCGCTGAAATGAGCACAATGTTGGCGCCAGGCAAACCTCTCTGGGAAGCTCATTCCACAACTGGGGTGCCACAGCAGAAAAGGCCCTCTTCTTAGTAGCCTCCCAGTTCAGTTCTTTAGCAGGAGCTCCTGGAGAAGGACTGCTGAAGCTGATCTTAGGGTCCAGCCAGGTGTATATGGGAGGAGACGATCCTTCAGCTAGCCTGGTCCCAAGCTTTGAATGTTAAAAGTTTAAATTTCCTGTTTGACATTTAAGACCTCCCTCCATCTTAAAAAAAAACAAAATGAAGCTCAAAGTTTGCACCTGTGTGGCAGTGCTGGGCTTCCTAGCTGCTTGGAGTGGCTCTTAGCTGGAGGGCAAGAGGGGGGGAGTTTGACAAAGTAAGGCAGCTCCCAGACCCACTCATAAATCCATAAGTGATTGTGGTTTTGCGTGAATGTTTGTCTTCTTAAAAATAAATAAATCACAAAATGGTGGTGGGGTCTGGACAGAATGGATTTGGGAAGAAAATAAGTCTCAAGGGTCACTGATGGAAACAAACTGATCCATCCATTCCTAGTGTTCGTGCATGTGGATACCAAAAGTCAAGTTCCGCTAGAAACAAAAAGCTGAGGGAAAAAACATGGAACCCTAGCAGTAAGCATTTAAAAATCCACATTCTGATTGCAAATTTTGAATTTGAAAGTGGGTTTAACTCTCAATTCCCCTGCCTCACATGCCAGTTTGAAATGCTAATGTGCCGATAAAGCAATTCCGTGCATGTCTACTCAGAAGTAAGTCCCGCTGAGGTCAATGCATTATCGTCAGGTAAATATGTGCAGGATCTCCACCAGAATGTGACTTCTGCTCTCTCTCCCTCTCTCTGTATCTCTTACCTCAGTCAAATTTTACACACATTTACTTCGTTGTAAATAAAACCAGGGGAAGCATATATAAAAATATGAGAAACCGATATAAATTATATTTCATTCTCTCTCTCTCTCTCTCTCACTCCCCCCCCCCCCCGGTGGCTGATCACACCCAGGGCATCTTAGTTTCGACAAGCTGGGCTGCTTCATGTTTTCTAGCTGTACCCCAGTGATGAGGGAAAATGCAAGAGGTTCCCAGAAAACAGGACCCCTTTAAAGATAAAGCAAAAAACAAGAGCACCCATTACGCCAGCGTGGTATAGTAGCTAGAGTGTTGGACTGGGAGCCGGGAGATCCGGGTTCTAGTCCCCACTCGGCCATGGAAGCTCACTGGGTGACTTCGGGCCAGTCACAGACTCTCAGCCCAATCTCCCTCACAGGGTTGTTGTTGTGAGGATAAAATGGAGAGGAGGAGGATAATGTACACGGACTTGGGTTCCTCATGGAGGAAAAAAGGCAGGATATAAATGCAATAAATATATTACTGGCAAACAAGAGGCACACAGCAACAACCTGCACCCCGTCTCTTTGATGTGTTGTAAGGTGGCCGACATGCAACTGCGAATCCAGAACTATTCATGATATCTGCGTATGTGCGCGCATTTCCCTGTATGTGTGTGTTTCCTTTTCAAATCTCCAGCAAACAAATGAATAAAGTATTGATTTGGAAGGACCTTAAAAGACACGGAAAGACGTCACCCGTGCAATGTAAATGATCACTTTTGTAGTCTCACATAATAGCCTTGCGTCCCAGTATCTTTGTCCTTTTATTGGCGTCTCTTTCCAACTCTGGGGTTTGGTTGTGTTTAATAGCTCGCTATCAGATACTGTCACCAGATCTCGGCTTGGCAAGGAAGAACCCACTCACCCTGTATGTTACACACCCTTTCTAGTTTCAAAATGTCATCATCTTTTTCTTCTTTTTTTTAAGAAGCTTCTAATTATTATTTTGAAAGCTTCCTCTTGTTACTACCCTTGCGCGGAACAGAGAGCAAGGCCATCCTTGTACGGTCTTTCTCTGAAGACAAAACAACCCAACCCAACCCAAGCGAAATATTTCAGATTTTCCAGTAACTCTTGTCCTTTGAAATGAAAATGGTGCTATTGATGTGGATGGAGCGCAAGGCATTTTTGAGGTGTCCTAGCAACAATGTATTTTGCTATCTCTTTTCAAGAGAGGGAAGAAATCTATTCAGTTGTTGTTGATAAAAGCCTCCTCTGACACAGTTTGGGTGTCTGGTTTCTCAGGGTAACAAACATTTTATCCCCCCCCCCCCCCGGAAGAATGTGTATTTTAGGAAAAAATCTAGAGATTTGCAGGTTAAGAAAGGCTGGGTTCACACAACACGCCAACCCACATTCAGTGGTTGAGTGTGGGTTGTTGTTGGGTTGCTTGTTGAACCATGGGTTAGCATGTTGTCTAAACCCGGGAGATTTTCTGCAGCATGGCTTGTTAACTATGTAGTGTGGCTTATTTTTCTTGAACATGCCACCTTGAGAACCCATGGTTTGTTGTTGGGGTGTTCAGGGTGGTTAACAAGTCACCCTGTGGAAAATGTCCTGGGTTCAGACAACACTCTAACCCATGGTTCAACAAACAACCCACAGTTCAGCAAACAACCCATGCTCAACCACTGAGTATGGGTTAGCGTATTGTGTGAACCCAGCCAAATTGAGGATGCTCCTGCTGCTGCAGGGTTGGTTGACTCACAGGAGCAATTTGGGTTGTGTAAACCATGGTGATGAAGCCTGCAAAGAGGGATGTTGGATCATAAGTAGTTGCCTTAGATTGAGTCGCACCATTGGCCACTTAGCTCAGGGTTAGGCAACCTCATGTCATCCAGATGTTTTGGATTTCAACTTGGATTTCATGGCCAGCGGTTGGGGATTCTGAGAGTTGTAGCCCAAATCATCTGGCAGGTCACAAGTTGCCCATCCCTGATCTAGCTCCGAAGGTAGAATGGGATTTAGCGGTAGATGTCAGCTGACTTCCAGTGGAAAAGGAAGGGGTTCAGACTCGGAGCATCTGAGCAATAGAAATGGGTTTAAAATGTCTGTACGCGCGCATGCGCACACTGCCCCTCCTAAATCAGGCTGCTGAAATCACGAAACCTTGGTGGGAAAAGAGGAGCAGGTGTGTGTGTGAAAAGACTTGTGTTTGAGCTCCAGTTCTGGTACTGGAAACGAATCCTGGGCTGAGCATGTGCTCAAAGGCACTTGGTTCCGCAATTTGGTCTTCCTGAGCTAGTGTCTTGCACCTGGCTCTTTCCAGGACCTCGGCGTTCCAGCAAAGAGCAAAGGAGGTCTTGCAAGCCTCAAGAGAGCCAGTGTGGTGTACTGGTTAGAGTGTTGGACTGAGACTCAGGAGGTCTGGGTTCTAGTCCCATTTGGTCATGAAGCTCACTGGGTGACTGACTATCAGCCTAACCTACCTCACAGGGTTGTTGTGAGGGTAAAATGGAGAGGAGGCGGATCATGTAAGCCACCTTGGGTTCTTTGCAAGAGGAAAAAAGGCAAGATATAAATGTAATAATACATAAATGGTCTCAGCCGGGTTTCCAGTGCCTACCTGGAGATGCCGGGGATCGAAACCAGCACCTCCTGCATGCAAAATATGCACTCTACCCACTGAACCGTGGTCTCCCCTCTGAGAGGGCAGTGCAGAGAGGTCATGATACAGAAGAGGAGGGTTTTTTTAGCCCCACTCTTGTCATATTCCTCCCCCTCCAAACTGACCACCCCATTTGCTGTCAGTACTGTGGCTTTGACATCCGGGGGCGGGGGGAGGAATATACAAGGCCAAGTGGAATGGGACTGGAGCTTCGGTGGTGGCGGGGGGAAGAGATTCTGCGGGAGATGTTTGCAGGAAGAGTCGGGGGGAGTTGTAGTCAAACACATCTGGAGGGTGCCGGGTTGGGGGAGGCTGGACTGTACAGACAAGGCCAAATAGGACCGTTTTTATTGCGACGGCCATGTCAAGGGAGTTGCTTCAGGGACTCCAAAATCGGAGACGAGACGTCAGTGTGTTGAGTGTGACGGTGTTGATGCTCTCTTTGCGTTTTTCTTGTAGCAATGGAAGGTGTGCCTTTTATGATCTCGGAGAAGTTTGCCTGCGCTTCTGAAGGGGTGAGTAGTCTGTGTTTTATTCATCGCTCGCACCGTCATTCCTTCTCATTTGTCCACTTCGTACAGCACAGAGGTTCGTTCGGGATGGGGTGATGGCCGGTAGCTCAGATGGCTTTTAAAAAGAGGGGCCCGCTCATGGGTCATAGGTCTGTTGTTGGCTGTTTAGAGCCTCCATCTAAGGAGGCAGTATACCTTTCGATGCAAGGTACAGTGGACAAACAAGAGGGGAGCACATTGTTATGACCTGCTTGTGAGTTTCCAGAAACATCTGTCCTGACGCTGTTAGAAACTGCATACTTGGCTTGTCGGATCAGCGGTGAGAAAGATCTTTATGCTGTTGATTTTTGACAAAAGAGCCCCCATCCACACTTTCATCTGTGTGACTCTGTTGCTTATTCTGAACCCAGGTGCGGTACTGTGTCACCAGCTTCCACACACATGGCTTTCTCCCAAACAGCAGAGGAAGGGCTAAACTTGTCTCTGAACTGGATCACTGTAGATTGCAAGGTTGTCAGGGTGCAGGGAGAAGGTGGTGGCTCCTATTTTTCGTATCAAAAAAAAAATAATGTAGAAAGCCCTGCATATAGACAATTAGTCTGTCAGGGAGGGAAGGGTTCTGTTCTAGCTTTTTCCCCGGACATGCGATCTTTCCATGTGCAAGGGAAAGGTTTTGTTTTTGCAGCGTGCGTTGTAAAGTGGTACAGTCCTGACAACGGGTTTGCTCCCTCCTCTGCTCTTTGGGAGAACGAGAGTTGGCCTTGCTTGACAATCAATTTATGTATTTATTTATTTGCAGTCTTCATGTACTGCTCCACATCAAAAGGTTTCTGAGCAGTGAACAGCAAAGGTAAAAGAATAAAACACCATGTTAAAACAATGGAACGATATGCGCGCGGTCAGCGGCCTGCTCCCCGGCATGCGCCTGTGCGGTGTCTCTTCCCTCCCCATCACCCCACCACCCCGGCCACCCCTGCTCGCCAAATGTAACCCATTTGGCGAGTGCCTTCCCCCCAGCACCTATTTCTGGGAGCTGCTTAGATCTCGAGGAATATCCGCCATTCCGCGCACGGAGCACAAACTAACTTTAGCTGGCCCAACTCCGCTCGGTTGCCGTGGCGACGCTGGACGGCCTCCAGCTGCCGCGGGGAGGGAGGCCTCGCCGGCCCTGTTTACCAATTCCACTCTAGGAAGTTGAGAGGTCGTTACGTCCTAATGAGGCAGCAGATGGACCGCCGCTGGAGTCCCGGCTGCAGAAGCGCTGCCTCAAGGAAGACCTCGTCCATCTTCGCAGCTCACCCCTGTGGCTCGAGAGCACCGCCGCTGCCAGCCAACGCCTTTTCCGCAGACGGGTTCCCCTTGGGTTGCCGGTGCCCCGGCCGATGGTGGCACGCGACGACTGTGTCCACGTGGGATTTGGTCTCTCCGAGGAAGCGGCCGTGTAGGAGTCAAAATCGCGTGCGCTCCCGTGTGCATCAGACGTGCACAGAGACCTTTGGCAGACGCCTTCCTTCGCTCCTCGTCCCCTTCAGAGGTGTCCGTGGCAGGGCGCTGAGGCTGCGGAACTCCATCCCACGGGAGACTTGTATGACGCCCGCACTGCGGGCTTTCTGGCGGGCGATGAACACTACAATTTACTTCATCGGGTCTTTGGCCTTGACTGATTTGCGGGATCTTTCATACAGTTGTGTGTACTCCATCCGGGAGTTCTCCAGATGTTTTGGACTACAGCTCCTATCAGCCACAGCCATCCTGGCCAGTGTTCAGGGATTATGGGAGTTGTCGTCAAAACCATTTGGAGGGCACCAGGTTGCCTACCCCAGACAATGGCACCAGGTTGCCTGCCCCAGACTAGATAGACAAATGGATTGGATCGGCCTAAGCCTGCTTCCTACTTCAAACATGACTGCCATTCACTTCCAAGACCGTCTTCTCAGCCATAAGGACTAGCAACTTGATTGTGTGCCTGTGTTGTAGTTTTTAAATGAAAGCCAAGTTTCTCAAGATATGGAATAGTGTTCGGTGCCAACAGCGGTATGGGTTGTCCCTGAATACACAGCCCTGAAGACATATTTATTTTTTTAATGGAACTTTGCACCTCTTTAAAGACATCATAGTCAATTAACAGGATTGATTTTAATTATATTAAACCTCCATCAAATGACTGTTCCAGGGACATGCCTGTGTTTGTTTTTAGTCTAAGAAATATGTGGGAATGTTTCCTCCAAGACAGTGTCTGCTCCCCCCCTTTTAAAAATACTTTGCTTTAAAAATAATTAACTTAAAAAAAATCCCAATGGCCCAAATAGGAGGATTTGTTTCTGTTTTTAAAGAACAAGATCAATCTAAGCAATGAATCGACTAAACCTGCTGAGAACACTGGCTAAGATTGTAGACAAATTCATGGAGGAGAAGGCTGTCCATGGCTACTAGTCCTGATGCCCCTACCTTCAGTATCAGAAGCAGTGTGCCAGGTTGCTGGGGAACATGGGCAGGAGGGTGCTGTTGCACTCATGTCCTGCTTGTGGGTTTCCCATGGGCAGCTGTTTGGCCACTGTATGAACAGAATGCTGGACTAGATGGACCCTTGGTCTGGCCCAGCAGGGCTCTTCTTAGGTAGTCCAGCACATCTGGAGGCTACCAAGCTGGGCAGAACCATTGCAGCCCTGTTTACGTACAGATGGGCCATGTTTCGACTTGCTAGGAGCTTTTGAGAGGAGGCGGACCAGAATTCAGACCATGAAGATTTGGGCACAGTGTTTTCGTGGCCATTGGGCGGCAGCAGCAGAGACTGGACTCTGCTCTCCTGGCGCATGGCCATGTCGGGTCATGTTTTGTTCCCTGCCCCTCCGGCGTTGCTGAGGAAGCCAGAATTCCACAGCTGCTAGGCCGGATGCCAGGAGAGATTACGGCCCTTCTAATCCTCCTTTTAAAGATTCCATATGGAGGGGGCACTCAGTGCAACGCCGTCGAAAAGGCTCCCGGAACTGACTTGCGCAGCCCCACATCTTATTCTTGAGTAGCTCAGGGGTGGGCAACCCAACACCCCCCAGATGTTTTGGCCAGTGGAGGCTGGTGGCTCCGATGTCCATGGGGCAGTGAACCCTCTCCGAGTTTCCGTCAGAACTCTAAAGGAGCGATCCAAGTTGCTCTGCACCCTGGAGAGCTCCTTGAGAGCCCTGACTGGTTCTGATGGAAACCCGGAGCGAATTCACTGCCCCGCTGACATCAGAGCCACCAGCCTCCCCTGGTTTTGGCCCCAGCCAGCCTGGCTGATGGCCAGGGATTATGGGAGTTGTAGTCTAAAACATCGGGAGGGAACCAGGTTGCTTATTCCTGTGCTAGCGAATTGCCTGCGATCTTTGTCAGGAAGGGGGTGGACTCTTCCCCCCCACCCCTCCCCCCCACACACACACTGAACTCTACCTCATGTGGTAGCCTTGCCCAACTTGGCTGGGATTTATGGGAATTGTAGTCCAACACGTCTGGAGAGCACCAGATTGAGGAAGGCACATTCAACATAACTTACGTCCGGACCCAGAAGCTGGTCTGAGAACTCCGGTTGCTCCAGCGGTTGCAACAGCAACAACCCACCCCATAGCAAGTGGAGGTGGGGTGTTGTGGAGTGCTTTAAATCCACCCAATCCCCATCTTCCCTGTCTGCCATTGGAGCGATTGCAACAGGTGTGGAGAGGGAGGAGGCCAGACCTGTTTTTCCATACCTGGCCACATCACGCCACAGGGGCCCCTTGATTAATTTTCTTGCATTTCTATCTGGCCTGTCCTCCAAGGAGCTCAAGGTAGTGTATACAGTTCTTCTCTCCTACCTCCATATTTTCCTCACAACAGCCTTGGAAGGTCGATCAGGCTGTAAAAAAAAAAAACCTTATTGGCCTGGAGTCATCCAGTGATCTTCCAAGGGGACTGGAACCCAGGACTCCCCCAGCCTAGTTCCCAGCCTTGGTTCTCTAGATGTTTTTAGGCTACAACTTCTCTCATCTCTGACCGTTGGCCATGTTGGCTGAGGATGCTTTAGTAATTAATTTATATTACTTTTACCCCACTCCTCATGCAAAAAAGGATTAAATGTGATCAGTAGAATCAAGACAGTGCCTGCCCACAGGCTTATAATCTAAAAAGGCACAACACAAAAGGAAAAGTGGATGGGAGGGAAGAGGGGAAAAAGCAAGTTGTATTCCAGCAGGGTTGGTGGAATGGCCCTGCTTCCGATTATGACAGCTGCAGACCTGCAGCATCTGGGGACCCAAGGTTGGGAACCCGTGCTCTAACCACTACACCACAGGGGCTCTTAAATCTCAAACTGTTCTGATCTGCATAGCTCCGCCCATTCATCCGGATAGCCCCACCCTAGATTCTAGTTCTTGTTCCTACAATGTGGTAGAATATTAGAACCTGGTTTCTGTCCTCCTTCGCTTCATTCTCATGTATGTATGTATATATATGTATGTATGTGTGTGTGTGTGTATATATATATATATATATATATATGTGTGTGTGTGTGTGTGTGTGTATATGGGAGGGCTTTCGTTTTAAAACGGAAAATAAAGATACATGCAGAGTTTGAAAAATCTAAGTATTTCATAGACTTGATGATACGATGTGTCAGGAGAAACCCAAACGAAATACCGAATTAAATCAAAATAAAAACATGGGTGGTGATTTTGCGGAGGGACAGTAGCTTGCTTTGCATGCAAAAGGTCCCGGGTTCGGTCCCTGCCATCTCCAGTTAAAAGGGTCAGGTGGTAGGTGCTGGGAAAGATGGACTGCTAGTCCTGACGGCTACGTGCTCCCTCCAGTATCAGAGGCAGTATTCCTATGTACAGCAGTTGCTGGGGAACATAGGTCGAGGGGTGCTGATGCGCTCCTGTCCCGCTTGTGGGTTTCCCATGGGCAGCTGGTTGGCCACTGTGTGAACAGAATGCTGGACTAGATGGACCCTTGGTCTGATCCAGCACGGCTCTTTTTATGTTCTTATGACACTCACTCCAACCTGGTAAAAGGCAGCCTCCTTTTGCTGCTTGTTTCAGTTACTTCCACAAAGATACCAGTCCTCAGTAAATTTACAGGACTGCCGCCTGCCACCATGAATATGAACATAGTGAGTGTCTAGGCTGTCTTTTTACCCAGTGGGCCTTCTGGGTGGGCTAAAATAAACAACTTGGAGGGAGCCTCAGTGTTAGAGGATTGTCTGCTCCCATGTATTCCTGCCCAGACCCTAACATCATCTTCAGAGGCCCTCCTCTGGGTGCCAAATGAGGTGAGATGAAAAAGAGAGGGCCTTTTTGGTAGTGGCACCTCCCTCCCCATAGGGGCTTGCCTGTGGTCTTTCTGGCGACAGGTGAAGATCTTCTTATTTGCCCAGGGTTTTTAATCCTTCCATTATGTTTTGAAATGTGTAATTGCGTTTTTAGATCTTTTACACCCCACGGGCTTTTACTCTGGGTTTTCTTTGGTTTTATTCTGTTGTTTTAAACTTATAAACGTTTGTATATGATCTTTTATTGTGTTGTATCTTAGGGTTTTAATTTCTGTGAACCATCCAGAGAGCATTGGGCTGTTGGGCGGTAAAGAAATGTAATATATAAATAAATAAAATAGAGCAAACGTTTTACAGAGAGAAGGCCTTGACTTCACTCCTGGGCTCTCAGTTTTAGGTCTAGGAAAGAAATCCACAGGATTTCATCCAGTTTCATCCTCCACTTCAGCACTTCCAGAGCGAGGGGGGGGTGGAATTAACAAGTTCTTTGACAAGTATAGAAAATGGCTCTGCTGGACTAAGTAGTCTGTGGAGAGGATGAAACTGGCAAGGATATTTACAAGAGGGGAATGTGCTTCTGCGGAGCTGCAGGACCGACAGGCGGACCTACGATTGTGCGCACTTGCACAAGATCGCCAATTTTAAAAAATATTTTTAAAAATTACGACCCCCATCAATGCAGATTTCAAGGCCCCCCCCTCCCCGCCCAGCAATAATCCAATTTGCATGAATTTGCCACTATTACAAAACAAAAACAGAATCCGTGCATTGGATCAACTCACTACAGATCAAGTCGATGCCAGCAAGGGGAAAGAACAAAATCCACCAGGGCTGAACTGGAAAAATCCATTGGGTTTTCTCTCTCTCACACACACACACACACACAATGAAATTGTCATGCATCCCTAAGTATACCACCTTGAGCAACTTGTAGGAAAGACAGGATATATAAATTTAATAAATAAATATGTTTGTTATTTATAACCGTTAAAATCTGCCATCAAACACTCTCACACGCACATCCCAGAAAAGACATAACACTTTGGAGAACAGAGGGCAACCAACACCCCACATCATGATTGTCGCTTTCTAGGGAGTGCGGGGAGAGCAGGAGACGCCCCCTGTTGAGATGTTAATCCAGCTGCGTCTGGATGCGCAGCACTAATTCAGATCTGCTAACTGTGCTTTTGAATGGGGGACAGACATGATGTGTCATTCAGCGTATTCATTGATTTTATTTAAAATAAACTGGATACGCCACCTCCCCCCCGCCGCCACGCCAACACTGAACTCAAGGCAGCTTTCCAAAATCAAACATCACACGCGCTATAAAAACCAGATGCATCAAGAAATTGCAAAACAAGCATTCATAAGACAGAGGTCATCAAGGGAACAGCATTAATGCAACAAGCCAAGAGAATACACAGCTAAGTAGCACAAATAGCCTAGTGCTAATGGCATCTCCCAGGCATTTTTTATTTAGTTTAGATTTTTAATTTTAGATTTAATGGCTACTTTCATGTGGTTTATGCCCAAAGGAATGAAGAGACAAAGTCTCAGGATGTAAATATATATATAGTGAGAGACAGACAGACAGACAGACAGACAGATATACATATATAATATTTCTGCACTTCAAAGAATGAATCTCTCTCTCTCTCTCTCTCTCTCTCTCTCTCTATATATATATATATATATATATATTCTGCACTTCAAAGAATGCATCTCTCTCTCTCTCTATATATATATATATATATATATATAGTTGTTGTTCAGTCGTTAAGTCATGTCCGACTCTTCGTGACCCCATGGACCATAGCATGCCAGGCCTTCCTGTCCTCCGCTCTCTCCCGGAGCGTGCTCAAGTTCATATATATATATATATATAGACACACACACACACATACATATACATGCATATATATTCAACATCCTGAGACTTTGTCTCTTCATTCCCATGGGTTATTTTGGAAATTCTCCAGTTTTATTTCACCGATATGCTTTACACAACATTTTTTTTCCTGTGCTGTTTGCTGTTGTTTTTGTATTGTGTTTTTCTTATGCTTTTAGCTTTGTAATAAACCCAGAGAACTTTTGTTATTGGGCAGATTTAAAATATATAGTGAAGAAATGTGGGTGTACATACGTTGTGAACATCAAGTATTTGCTTTTGCGGGTAAGGGTCCCGGTAACCTCAGGAATGAAAGGATGAGTTTTGCTCATGGGGGGACTGGGAGTGAGAGAGAAAGTGGGCAGAGATCCTAACGTGGTGGGTGCTTTTCTGGAATTGGTGGTGTTCTGGCAGCCTGATGGAAATGGATTGTCTACTCGTTTCTTGCAGGCGATTGCTGTGATAGTCAGAAACTGGAGGAGACTTGGCTGGGATTATCCTTAAGCTTTCAACTAAATGTTTTTGGCCTCTTTTTGTAGATGCAGCCTGTCAATCTCTTGGGCATCACTATTAAATCCTTGGCAGAAATTGAAAAGGAGGTAAGTACTTCCGGGGACTTATCTTTGCTCAGTGCTCCAGTCCTCGTCTCCTTTTTTGCAGCTGGGTAAGAATTCCTCCCCTTATAAGAGCCGTGTGTACTCTGCGTGTTTTTTTTTTAATTGAAAATTCTGCACCCAAAATGTGCAGGGAAAAGTGACATTCTGCAACGTCTCTCAATGAATGCGAATTTGCGTGACTTTGCATAATTTTGCTCTGCATTTCTTAAATAATAATAAAAAAAACCCAGTTACCTGGAGGGTGTCTGGGAGTGGCAAGGAAACAGGAGCCACTCAGGGTAGGGCAAACCCCTGCCCCCTATGCCCTGGAAACCTTACTCAGCACTTCCTCCAGCTTCTGGGGGCCAATCGAGCATTGCCTATGTACCTTCCAGCATTTCTCCAAAGCCATAAGGAGAGAAATGCGGGGTCCATACAAGTTAAGGGCTGGGGTTGAGATGCCCGCTTCAATCAATGGAGGCTGGTGGCTCCGATGTCAGTGGGACGGTGAATCCGGGTTTCAGCCAGAACCAGTCAGAATTCTAAAGGAGCTATCCAAGGTGCTTTCAGTTTTCACTGAAACCTGGAGCCAATTCATCACCCCACTGACATCAGAGCCACCAGCCTTCACTGGCTTCAAGGTCTAGAACGAGACCACAAACCGGTCCGGGAGCTCTCTGGGCTCAGTTCCAGCCCCGTGAGATGCCCCACTGCAGCCCTGCCAGCCCTCTTCCTAGCTCAGTCCCCCCCTCCAGCTACGCCTTTTTCAGAGTTCCTCCACTCCAGAAAAAGCTGGGGGGAGGGGGTCAAATTAGCACCAATGAACATTTTAATATCCATCTCCTCACGTTGAAGGGGGGGGCGTTTTAGTTTTGCTGTTGAATTTCAGCATCTTCGCAAAGTCTCTTTGATGAAGAAACCCTCGGAAGAAAGGCGCTGGAAGGGTTTAATTTTATTCTGATGATCTAGGTTGGTTGTGTTTTCCCTCCCCTCTCCTCCCTTGCTTGTCCTTTTTAGCAGCAAAGCCTCCAGAGCACAGTCACATGTGATGGTCTTTAAACGAACATATTTGCTAACTGGCAAGAATTCAGGGCATTCTTGTGTGTGTGTTTTTTATGTTGGTTCCAGCAATTTAGCTGGGAGTTTGGGTTATTTCCCCCCCCTTCTCTCCCCCCACCCCCATCCCCCCAACGATCCCAACTGACTGGAGAAATTCGTCTTGATTATAATTGCTCTTACCCACGCATATCTAATTTGTGTCTTTTTAAGTGTTAATTAGTAAACAGTTTGAGCTGACATCTTTATGCATTTGCGTGTTTGAAAAATAACGCTTATGGCTTATTTAGCTGCGGGCACTTTCTGCTCACCACAACATCACGACATTGACATAAAATTAATGAAGATGTGGGTGCCAATTTTTGTTTTTTTCAAAGCCTCCTTGGAAAGACTCCTCCTTGACAAAGCTCTCCTTCATGCCATTTAATTTTATTTGTTTTGTTCTTTTAAAGCAGAGGGAGAAATATGCCCATACATCACTTTCTGTACATCATCTTCACTGAGCAGAAGTTCCTTTTAATTTCGCAACAACGCCGTGCCCATTTCTCAGTTTCCTAGGCAGCAAACAACCTTGCACCTGGGATAGCGCATAAATGTCACATCTTTTTCTTTCACTGCCTCCTAACTTTCCCTACCCGTTAACTTTCAAGAATAACCAGGTGTTGGTAATGGAAGAAAGAGAATTAAAAAAGCAAACAGAATAACAGATGCCCATCTCTTACAATCACACAGTGCCATCTAGTGGTGACATTGTTGATGGCACCAGGAGGGAAAACACCAGGTTACATACTCACAAAATGAAATATTACCATCAAACAGAGGTGGCCAGTTGGTGGCCCTGGGGCTGGAAATGCCCCCCCCCCCGAACATTTTGTCATCTGGTCCCTGGTAGCTTTACTAGATTGCAGTCGAAGGGTGGTAAACCATTTTGCTTCCCATGTCACTTGGAAGAAAGGATGTGAACATTTTTAGACCTTTCTCTTTTGGATTTTGTATGTCGCTAGCAGAACTCAAAATGTTGCACTTTGTCCCTGGTGTGCCCACACAACCCCTCGCTTCTCTCTCTCCCCCCGTTCCCCTATCTGCCTCTCCCTCTCCCCTTGCTGTGTCTCCCATTTTATTCTCTCCTTCTTTCTTCCTCTGTGCTCTGTTGCTTTTATTCACACTTTCCATCCCACTCACATCTCTTTTGTGTCCCAGCTCCTCACTCACCACATTCATAGAATCATAGAATAGTAGGGTTGGAAGGGGCCTGCAAGACCATCGAGTCCAACCCTCTGCTCAGTGTAGGAATCCAAGTCAGAGCATCCCCAGCAGATGGCTGTCCAGCCTTGTCTTGAATGCCTTCAGTGTGGGAGAGCCCACTACTGCCCTAGGTAATGGGTTCCATTGTCGTACTAACAGTCAGGACGTTTTTCCTGATGTTCAGCCGGAATCTGGCTTCCTGTCACTTGAGCCCATGATTCCGTGTCCTGCACTCTGGGATGATGGAGAAGACATCCTGGCCTTCCTCTCTGGGACAACCTTTCAAGTACTTGAAGAGCACTATCCTATCTCCCCTCAGTCTTCTTTTCTCAAGGCTCAACATGCCCAGTTCCTTCAGTCTCTCTTCATAGGGCTTTGTTTCCAGTCCCCTGATCATCTTCATTGCCCTCCTCTGAACCCTCTCCAGCTTGTCTGCATCCTTTTTAAAGTGCGGTGTCCAGAACTGGGCACAGTACTCCAGATGAGGCCTAACCAGTACTGAGTAGAAGGGAACTAGTCCTTCCTGGGGTTTGGAAGCTGTGCTTCTATTAAAGCAGCCCAAAATAGCATTTGCCTTTTTTGCAGCTGCATCACCTTGTTGGCTTATATTCAGCTTGTGACCGACAACAATTCCAAGATCCTTCTCGCCTGTAGTGTTGTTGAGCCACGTATCCCCCATCTTGTAACTGTGCATTTGGTTTCTTTTTCCTAGGTGCAGAGCTTGGCATTTATCCCTATTGAATTTCATTTTGCTGTTCTCTGCCCAGTGCTCCAGTCTATCAAGATCACTTTGAATTTTGCTTCTGTTTTCCAAAGAATTAGCTATCCCGCCCAGTTTTGTGTCATCTGCAAATTTGATCAGCATCCCCTGCACTTCCTCCTCCAAGTCATTAATAAAAATGTTGAAGAGCACTGGCCCAGGACTGAGCCCTGCGGTACCCCACTCGTTACCTCTCCCCAGTTTGAGAAGGTCCCATTGAGAAGCACTCTTGGAGTCCGCTTCTGTAGCCAACTGTGGATCCAGAGGATCGTTGTTTCATCTAGCCCACTTTGAGCTAGTTTGCTCATCCGGATATCATGGGACACTTCGTCAAAAGCTTTGCTGAAGTCGAGGTATATTATGTCTGCAGCATTTCCACAGTCCACAAGGGAGGTTACCTGATCAGAACATGAGATCAGATTCATCTGGCAGGATTTGTTCTTGACAAATCCATGTTGGCTTCAAGTCATCACTGCATGGTTTTCAAGGTGCTTACAGGTGGATTGCTTTATCATCTGCTCCAGAATTTTCCCAGGGACTGATGTCAGACTGACTGGTCTGTAGTTCCCAGGTTCCTCCTTTCTACCCTTTTTGAAGATAGGGACAACATTACCCTCCTCCCGTCATCTGGCACTTCCCCCGTCCTCCATGATTTCTCAAAGAGAATAGACAGCGGTTCTGAGAGTTCTTCTGCCAGTTCCTTTATTACTCTAGGATGCAGTTCATCTGGCCCTGGAGATTTGAACTCATTCAAAGTAATGAGGTGTTCCTTGACCATATGGCTGTCGGTCTCAAGCTGCAATCCTGCCCCTTCAGCCTGTACTTCGCCTTTGCCAGGGGGGTCATAGACCTTCTTTTGATTCCCCCATCTCACTCCCTGTCCTGATTCTATCCTCCCTCCTCCATCTCACACACACAAGCAGCTCAAAGTGAGCACACCAGCTTCTGAAAGCCTGTTGCATGTGCTCTGTTTGGAATGGAGGAAACAGTGTCAAAGCAGGGCGAGTCACATACGTGTAGTACCTCTATAGCCATTTGGGGTGCCTGGGTATTTTTGCACCCTTTGGGAGGGATTGCTTAATTTAAACAAAAAACAAAAAAAATTGTGCATAGCTCAGGTTTTCCCCCAGTATCCTGGAGCCTCCCTTTTTGTGTGTGAGTGGCCCTGTTTTCCCTTCAAAATGATCGGCACGGAGCTACTGAGTTCAGCAGTAGAGGGAATGATAGCCCAGCTGTGCCTGAGTGCATGTACTGTGTATTAGCAAAGCCCTCGGTGCTACTTTTGTGCCTCATGTTCATAAAGCCAATAAAGGGCAATACATGTTTTTCCTTTTAAAGAAATTATGTCTCTGTTTACTTTTTCTTAAGCCTCCAGATTCAGTCAGTATTTCCATTTCAGCATATCGCTGAGTCCTAGTAATGCCTCCTTCAATGCAAAAGGCTTATGGCTACACGCTTTCCTTGCAGTTGATACGTTGTCAGCCAATCCATCATGCTCAGCTCATATGATGCCATCCAGATTTCCAAACCAAAGGGTTTAAAAATAAAAGGGCTGCACCTGAGCTACGTTAGTTGAACTTCGTTCAAACTGGTGGGGCTCAAAGCCCTAACAAAATTGTCCCACTGATTTCAGTGGGACATAAATGCAACTAAAGTAGTCTGGATTGAACCCACTGTATTTGTTATAGTATACACAAAACCAGGGCAGAGCTGAAATCTGCCCCACCCCTGCATTTTGCTGCCTGTTTCACCTATTCCTGTTTTTTTCTGGGTGTGTTTTTTTCTGGGCTTTCGCATCTCTTGCCAGGGGGTGGGGAGCACTTCAAAGGAGAGTCATGCAGTCACCACCACAATACAGGTGGTGATATAGTGACAGGAGGTGCAGGGAATGCTGATCAGATCTGCAGAGGACACAAAATTGGGCGGGATAGCTAATACTTTGGAAGACAGAAACAAAATTCAAAGTGGTCCTGATAGACTGGAGCACTGGGCAGAAAACCACAGAATGACATTTAATAGGGACAAATGCCAAGTTCTGCACCTAGGAAAAAGAAACCAAAGGCACAGTTACAAGATGGGGGATATGTGGCTCAGCAACGCTACAAGCGAGAAGGAGCTTGGAATTGTTGTTGATCACAAGCTGAATAGGAGCCAACAATGTGATGTGGCTGCAAAAAAGGCAAATGCTATTTTGGGCTGCATTAATAGAAGCATAGCTTCCAAATCCTGGGAAGTACTAGTTTCCCTCTACTTAGCACTGGTTAGGCCTCATCTGGAGAATGTGGTTCTGGGCACCACATTTTAAGAAGGATGCAGACAAACTGGAGAGGGTTCAGAGGAGGGCAACAAAGATGATCAGGGGACTGGAAACAAAGCCCTCTGAAGAGAGACTGAAAGAACTGGGCATGTTGAACCTTGAGAAGACAAGACTGAGGGGAGATATGATAGCACTCTTCAAGGACTTGAAAGGTTGTCCCAGAGAGGAAGGCCAGGATGTCTTCTCCATCATCCCAGAGTGCAGGACACGGAATCATGGGCTCAAGTGACAGGAAGCCAGATTCCAGCTGAACATCAGGAAAAACTTCCTGACTGTTAGAGCAATGCGACAGTGGAACCCATTACCGAGGGAGGCGGTGGGCTCTCCCACACTGGAGGCCTTCAAGACGAGGCTGGACAGCCATCTGCCAGGGATGCTCTGACTTGGATTCCTGCATGGAGCAGGGGGTTGGACTCGATGGTCTTGTAGGCCCCTTCCAACCCTACTATTCTATGATTCTATGGAAAGGCAAAAGGGGATGAGTAGAAGTACCCCCCCAAAAAAAACAGGCCCGAAGTTCAAACATTCACCCCACCTGTACTTATAACCCATGTCCCACAATGGAGCTCAAGATAGCATCCATGGGGGCTCCTGGCGGTCTCCCATCTAGGCTATGACCAGACCCAACCCTGCTTGGCTTCAGCAAGGTGGGTTCATCATCTACGTTCAATACTGCTCCTTCCCACAATGTAGTATCATTTAGAGACTTCTTATTATGTATTGCATTTGTATCCCACCAATCGTCCTGATAACCTCAAGGTGGTTTCCTTGGGGATGTCACAGTTTGTACTCACAACAACCCTGCAAGGTAGGTTAGGCTGAGAGTCAGTGATTGGCCCAAGGTCACCCAGAGAGCTTCACAGACAACTTACTGAAGGCAAGAGCAGTTTGACGGGGGAAACAATTTACCAGGGTGGAAGTAAGCTCATCTTCACTGGAAGTCTTCAAGCAGAGGCTGGAGAGCCACCTGGTGCCCTCAAAAAGTTTTGGACTACAACTCCCATAAACCCCAGCCAGTATAGTCAATGGTCCAGCATGGCCAATGGTTCCAAAGATCAGCCTCTGTACCAGAGGGCTGGAGAGTGGCAAATGTAACACCAGTTTTTTGTTATTTTTTAAAATGGATCTGGCGGGATCCAGGTAATTACAGACCAGTTAGCTTAATGTCTGTTCTGGGTGAACTTGTGGAAAGTGCTATTAAAGATAAAATTGGTATTTATTAGTGATACTTATATACCGCTTAATATAATAAAACCCCTAAGTAAGTAGACAGAAGGACAAGCCCTGCTGACAAAGAAACAGCATGGCTTCCACAAAAGTAGGTTTTGTTTCACTAACATTTTAGAGTTCTTTGAGAAATAAAAATGTGGACAGGGATGTTCCAGTAGACATTGTTTACTTGGAGGCTTTTGACAGAGTCCCTTACCAAAAAAAACTCCTGAGCAAACTAAACAGTCATGGGATAAGAGAGGACGTCTTCTTATGGATTGTTTCTAAAGAACAGAAAGCAGAGACTAGAAATAAATGGAAAAGTCTCCCAGTTGAGGGGTGTAAAGAGTGGGGTCCCACAAAGATATGTATTGGGATTGTCGCTTTTTAACTGGTTCATAAATGATCTAAAATTAGGGGTGAGCAAGAATGAGATATGAGATTAAGAAGAGGTGGCAAGAATACACAGAAGAACTATACAGGAAAGATCTGAATGTCCCTGATAGCCATGATAGTGCAGTCACTGAACTTGAGCCGGACATCCTAGAGAGTGAAGTCAAGTGGGCCTTAGGAAGCATTAGTAACAACAAAGCTAGCGGAGATGACAGTCTTCCAGCTGAGCTATTTAAAATCCTAAAAGATGATGCTGTTAAAGTGCTGCATTCAATATGCCAACAAATCTGGAACACTCAACAGTGGCCTCAAGACTGGAAAAGGTCAGTTTACATTCCAGTTCCAAAGAAGGGCAACGCCAAAGAGTGTTCAAACTACCGCACCATTGCACTCATTTCACATGCCAGCAAGGTGATGCTCAAAATCCTACAAGCTAGGCTTCAGCAGTATGCGAACCGAGAACTACCGGAAGTACAAGCTGGGTTTCGAAGAGGCAGTGGAACTAGAGATCAAATCGCCAACATTCGCTGCATCATGGAGAAAGCAAGAGAATTCCAGAAAAACGTCTATTTCTGCTTCATTGACTACGCTAAAGCCTTTGATTGTGTGGATCACAACAAACTGTGGCAAATTCTGAAAGTGATGGGAGTACCAGACCACCTCACCTGTCTCCTGAGAAACCTGTACGAGGGTCAAGAAGCAAAAGTAAGAACCAGACATGGAACAACCGATTGGTTCAAAATTGGGAAAGGAGTACAACAAGGCTGCATATTGTCACCCTGCTTATTTAACTTATATGCAGAGTACATCATGAGAAATGCCAGGTTGGATGAATCAGAGGTCGGAATTAAGATTGCTGGGAGAATTATCAACAACCTCCGATATGCAGACGATACCACCCTAATGGCAGAAAGCGAAGAGGATCTCAAGAGCCTCTTGTTGAGGGTGAAAGAGGAGAGTGCAAAAGCTGGTTTGAAACTCAACATTAAAAAAACGAAGATCATGGCATCTGGCCCCATCACTTCCTGGCATATAGAAGGGGAAGAAATGGAAGCAGTGACAGATTTTACTTTCTTGGGCTCCAAGATCACCGCAGACGGTGGCTGTAGCCATGAAATTAAAAGACGCTTGCTCCTTGGGAGGAAAGCTATGGCCAACCTAGACAGCATAGTAAGAAGCAGAGACATCACCTTGCCGACAAAGGTCCATCTAATCAAAGCTATGGTTTTCCCAGTAGTAATGTATGGCTGTGAGAGCTGGACTATAAGGAAGGCTGAGCGCCGAAGAATTGATGCTTTCGAACTGTGGTGCTGGAGAAGACTCTTACGAGTCCCCTGGACTGCAAGGAGGTCAAATCAGTCCATCCTAAAGGAAATCAACCCTGAGTGCTCATTGGAAGGACAGATAATGAAGCTGAAGCTCCAATATTTTGGCCACCTAATGCGAAGAGAAAACTCTCTGGAAAAGACCCTGATGCTGGGAAAGACTGAAGGCAAAAGGAGAAGGGGACGGCAGAGGATGAGATGGCTAGATAGCATCATGGATGCAATGAATATGAACTTGAGCACGCTCCGGGAGAGAGCGCAGGACAGGAAGGCCTGGCGTGCTATGGTCCATGGGGTCACGAAGGGTCGGACACGACTGAACGACTGAACAACAACAACAACAACAACAAGAATGAGATGGCCAAGTTTGCTGATGACACCAAATTAATCGGGTGGTTCAACCAAAAAAGGGTTTGTGAAGAGCTCCAAAAGGATCTATCTAAACTGGGAGACCAGGCATCAAAATGGCGAATGCAGCTCAGCACTCAGCATAAGCAATTGCAAAATGAGGCACGCTGTGGCAAACTCAGATTTACTGTGATGGGATCCAAGCTGGTGGTTACTGACCAGGAAAGGGATTTGGGGATTGTGACAGCTCGATGGAAATGTCAGCCTGCAACCGGCGTTCAGCTGCTGGGTAAAAGGCACATTCCATGTTGGGCATAATTAGAAAAGGAACTGAAAATAAAACTTCGAATATTGTAGCACTCTTTTAAAAATCTATGATATGACCACACTTAGAATACTGTGTACAATTCTGATCGCTGCACCTAAACAAGAGAATTGTTGGTGCAGAAAAGGAAACCCAAAATGTTTCAGCAACTCCCCCATGAGGAAAACTGACAACGTCTGGGACTGTTTAGCTGGCTGGGGGGAGGCAAGTTAGGGGAGATATGATAAAGGTGTACAAAATTATGCATGGTGTGGAATAAGTGGATAGGGAGCCAGTGTGGTGTAGCGGTTGGAGTGTTGGACTGGAGAAACCCGGGTTCAGGTCCCCACTCTGCCATGAAGCTCACTGGGTGACTTTGAGCCAGGCACTGACTCTCATCCTAACCTCCCTTGCAGGGTTGTTGTGAGGGTAAAATGGAGAGGAGGATCATATAAGCCACCTCGTGTTCCTTGCAAGAGGAAAGAAGGTGGGATATAGATGTAATAAATAATAGGAAGACATTTTTCTCCCTCTCTCATAATACTAGAACCCAGTGGGGTGACCCCATGAAGCTGACTGGTGGGAGATTCGGGACGGATCAAAGGAAGGGCTTCTTCACACAGCACATGGTTAAAACTATGACATTTGCTACCAGAAGACGTACTGATGGCCACCCATTTGGATGGCTCTAAAAGGAGACTGGACAAATTCCTGGAGGAGAAGGCTATCAGTGGCTTCTAGTCCTGATGGCTCTGTGCTACCTCCAGTCTCAGAAGCAATATGCCTGTGCACACCACTTGCTGGGGAACATGGGCAGGAGGGTGCCGTTTTATTCCTGCCCTGCTTATGGGCTTCTTGTGGCCACTGTGTGAACAGAACGCTGGACTGGAGATGCTTTTGGTCTGATTCTGCCTGGCTCTTCTTATGTTCTGATGGTCAGGGATTATGGGAGCTGTAGTCCAAAGCAGCTGGAGGGCATTGGGTTGCTTACCATAGCCCTCAATTTCCTGCATTGAGCAGGGGTTGGACCAGGTAGCCTACCGACCCCACACCCACACCCCCTGGCTCTAGGATCCTATATTAGCTGAGCAAGGATTTGAACCTGGTATACAGCACTGGGCTGGTTCAGCTGTAATGATCTTGGCTTAATAAGCCATGATTTATTAAGCTAAGAATTACTGTTGGGCCTGCACACGCCTCCCCTTGATTTGTTTATTTGTTACATTTATATCCCACCTTTTTTCCTCTTGTGAGGAGACCAAGGCAGCTTACATGGTGGTCCCCCTCCCCCTCCCCCTTTTATCCTCACAACAACCCTCTGAGGTAGGGCAGGCTGAGAGTCAGGGACTGGTCCAAAGTCGCTTCATGGCCGAGTGGGGGCTTGAACCCTGGTCTCCCCATTCCCAGCCCACCAGTCCAACCAGTACACCACACCGGCTCTCTCCCCTTGCACTCTGGCACTTACGCCATGGTCAGATAAAAAAACAAACACTGATTCCCATTCCATCCAGACTGGGGAACTGGTTTAATCTCAGCTTAGTAACCCGCGTATGAAGCCAGGATCTGATTCCCCAGGAGCCCGACGGATCTGACTTCCATGCCAGCTGGCAACGTTGCCTGTGGCAAGGAAGACGTTCAGTGGAGTGACTGTAATCGGACTTGGGCAGTCTCCTCCAGATTTCTTCCAGCAAGGTTTGTTCCATTCCAAACGTTCACTTGCGCCCCGCATGCTCGGCTTCTTCGGCGTTTTCCAAGGATCCCATCAAGCGGCATTCGCAGCTGTGCAGTGCACAGCTCAGACAGGCGGCTTAAAAGCACCAGATGTGGCTGCCGGACGAGGCAACTCTGCTGCACCAGAAATGACTGGACCGTTCAGACATTCAGTCCCGCCGAGATGCAACATTGCATCCGAACTCTGTGGCCAAATGATCTCTGCGTAAAAGAGTACCAAATTGTGCAGGGAGCAGCTGCCTTTTGATTCTTGTATTTTGCACAGCACTGTGCACTGATTGCCTGGCCTACCAGGGGCTTTACAGAGGAATGTAGAACGGAAGAAATGGCCCCTGCCCCGGGGAGCTTACAGTTTAAATGTCCAGAGTGAAAGGCGATGAGCTAAACCAGGGATGGATATGAGAAAGCAGCTGCAGGCGCTTAGCCTCGATTTCAGCTGAGTGTGGGGGTGGGAGAATTAAGTCCACGGCATTTTTCTGTGTGTGTGTGTCGTTTAAAAAATAACATTTTGATCGAAGCAACGAAAAGAACAGAAACATTTTGTTAACTGGGGATTGAAAGGGCTGTGAAGGAGAGGAGGCTGTGGAGATGTAGCAGTGAAGGCGTTTAAGGTTCCCTGCCTTAAAGTGGGCAGTTTGGGAGGCAGTTCAAGTGGGCATAAGGCGGCAGCAAGGATGAGAGTAGATCTGAAGGTGGGAGGAGAACTCTGGAGGATGGTGGAGGGAAGGACATGGGAAGAGGCATATTGGGACGTAAGAGCGGAGAGACCAGGGGAGAACCGTGGAGATAAGGGGGGCAAGGAGCTCATGCTGGGTCCAGGAGCAGGCAGCCAGGTTTAAGAGGGGCATCATGCCGTCTGAATGACGTGAATGGTTGAGGGAGGGGCCATAGTCCAGTGGCAGGGTTTTGTGTTCTGTTTTGCATGCAAAAGGCCCCAGGTTCGATCCCTGCCATCTCCAGGAAGGCCTGGGAAAAGTCCTGCCTGAAACCCTGGAGAGCCGCCGCAGCCAGTCGGGGTCGACAATACTGGCCTATATGGACCAAGGGTCCGACTAAGTATATGTCCGCTTCCTATGTTGCTTCCTATGTTCCTATTGAGAATGCAGAAGGTTCTGCCGAGAGCAGTCCTTGACTTAAAGGGAGCTGGGCAAGGTGGGACCCACGCTCCCTACCCTTTTCGGTATGCCACTTAGGATGTAATCCTATGCATGTTTAGACAGAGAAAAGCCCTACAACTCCCAGCATTCCCTGCAGTTGTCTGTGAACTAGTTTTCAGCGTTCTCTCTTGGGATGCATGGATTGCGTAAAATCCATTCCATCTGTGTTTCACAGATTGTCAGGTGCCTTTTGTATCATCAGCCCATCGCCGGATTCCGATTTTCCCCCCTGAATTTGCACAAATTCACACTTGCAAAAATGCACAAATTTCCCCAAAATACTCCTTGTCATGCTTTAGCCTATGGGGGAAATACACAGTTTTGGTGGTGGTGGTGGGGGGGGGGGGGTTGTTAATATTTTGCATATTTTTCTACAACGAAATTTGCACAAAACCAGGAAAGTTGGAAAAACGGCCAGCGAAATCCTCTGGACAGGGGAAGAGGTGGTCCGCTTCAGAAACCACCAGCTGGATTCATCAAAATCCAAACTCATTTGGTTCCGTTGCAGATTTCTCCAACATCCCTCATCTGGAGTAGATCTGGCAAGCCTGTAGTTTGCCTATCCGAGGAATATACTATGTTGGGAACCTTGACAAGGCAACCCAAACTGTTCAGGAATCAGACAAGACTCATGTAATCTGTGCCTGCTTTAACCTGGTGGGTTAGTGAACTAATGCCAGACTGTTGCCAGCCTCTTGATTCTTACAGGTGAGGATCCTTACAGGTGAGGATCCTTACAGGTGAGGCTCTCTGCTTCTGCAAGGTGTGTGGTTGGTTGGTTTGTACCTGCCTTCTAGCCCTTGCATTGCACTTCGAACCTGGCCTCCAAAGGTAGATTGTTCTTCAGAGCCAGAGCTAGAGAAAGAAAAACTGTCCTGAGACCTTCACCTGGTGATCTCAAGAGTCCTAGAACAGCCTCTGTCAGATGGGAAAGATAAAACTTGGGGGAGGGGGGATTTGGAATGGGTTTCATCCTGATTACGGGACTGAATCAGCCTTGGTTGCCCTGATGGATGACCTTTATTGAGAGAGGGACAAGGGGAATGCAACCCTGTTAATTCTGTTTGACCTCTAATTTGCTTTTGATACCATTGACCATGGTATCCTCCTGGATCGACTCCATGGGATGGGTATCAGAGGCCCTGTGTTACGGTGGTTCCGGTCCTTCCTGCGGGGCCGATTTCAGAGAGTAACATTGGATGACCTTTCCTTGGCCCCTTGGCAATTGAGCTATGGGGTTCCTTGGTTGTGGTATCCTGGAGTAGAACGGGGCTAAAACACTGAGCACTCCTGTAAGGTGAGGATACTGGGCCTGTCTTACAGGGTTCTGTTGAGCATTGCTAAGGCCAAAGGAAGAGGGGCCGACCAAGGGCAAGATGGATGGATGCTATTCTGGAGGTGACAGGCTCGACCTTGGGGGAGCTGGGGGTGGTGACAGCCGACAGGAAGCTCTGGCGTGGGCTGGTCCAGGAAGTCACAAAGAGTCGGAAGCGACTGACCGAATAAACGACAACAACAAGAATTTTGAACACTGAGAAGTAAAATTATTATTATCATTTGTAGTAGTATTAGACTGTCCATGGTTGGAGTACGTGCTTTGGCTTGATTAATCTTTTATCTCTTCCAGAATATCAGTTTCTTAGATTCTTCATGGAAGCAGTCTCGCAAATGTGTTCATTCTTAAGATTTTTTTATTTTTAGTGTGCCACTGTGATTTTGCCACAAGATGGCAGTATTGCCATACGTTCCTGGAACCCCCTTGCTGGCTTTGGACCAAATGTTTAATTTGTTTAAATGTTTAAACATCAAATGTGATGTTTAACAGTCTAATCTACAGGGCGCTTTCCCAGTTTAATCCCAGCTGGCAGGAGCCAGGGACTTTGAGGGGTATCTAGGGGAACTATGTGATTTCAAACTCTGAATTCTCCATCATGCCCCCCACCCAGAAGAACCCTGATGTGTTAAAGGGGACAGGGTATTATCGGACTTGTTATGGCACTGTGCGTAAGGCTTTATAAAGTGAATGCAAGTCTCTGCCCTTGAGGGGCATACAAATCAGGTTTCTGCCTCGAAGGAGACAGCTTTGGGATGGAAGGAAAGAAGCAAGGCTAGGGCGTAGAGCAGGGGAGGCAACATACAGGTCATCCAGATGCTTTGGACTACAATTCCGATCATCCATCACCATTGGCTATGCTGGCTAAGGCTGATGGAAGTTGTAAACCGCAATCTGGAGGGCCACAAGTCATAGGATGGGGCAGAAATTAATTAAGTTTACAGTGTTATGTGAAATTACCTAATTTTGCACTTTTGAACCTCTGCGCAAACCAAAACAGTTATCCTTTGGAATCCTCACTTTTACCTACTCTTCTTTTGTCTTGAATAGTTTTTTAAAAAGAAATCTTGTATTGTAAAGCTTCTATGGAAATACTTACCATGAAGGGCAGTGTACAAATTCTTTTTTAAAAAAAACGGGCGTACGGATACATGTCCTCACAATTTTGTTCAAATATCTTTTGTGAGCAGCCTTGACGATCTAAACGTTGGAAAGGCGAGATGCAAATCTGTTTCAGTAAAGTCAATCAACATGTTCTACTCTTGGTGACTTAAGCATTGAGAATCCGGCCTGTTCGTATCTGCATAGCCCCACCCCTTCATTTGCATAGCCCAGCCCCCAGTTCCATTCCGTGTTCACACTGGAGTGTGACTGTTCTGAGCTGATTCTGTCTCCTCTCTCTCTCTCTCTCTCCCGCTCTGTTATACCAAAATAATCAATGGAAAAGAGGCTGCTAGGATTACCAGATAGCCCATACCTGAACTGCTTGGTTCTTGTCACTGATGCACAATTTGGATGTTACCTGTGAATCCAGTTTAAGGACTTTTTTTTTTCTTTTAAGTGGCCCCACTAATTATATTCATGCTAGTTTGTGGTACAGTTAAAGACCTATATCTTGTGTCATAGTTCCTGGTTTTGTTTTGTGTGTTTCCCCCCCCCACCCATTTTTGTCAGGATTTTTTTGTTTTATTTTGCAATTAAGTAAAAATAAAGGCATCAAAAAGAAGAAAATACATAATAATATTGCTAAAGAGAGCCATTGATAATACTTCTTTGTTTATTGCTGATATGCTTGTGGAACAGCTAGAGTAAAACAGCCTAAGTAGAAGCTCACGACCTAATGAAAGAGTGAAAATACAAGTTGTATCGCATATGTCAGTGTGTCTTTCTTTTTCCTGCAGTATGATTACAGCTTCAGGACGGAGCAGAGCGCTGCAGCCCGGTTGCCGCCCAGCCCCACTAGAAGTCAGCAGCTACCGCAATCCTGAACTCCCTTGGCTCTTTGCAGATGAAGCACACGTACTACTGAGAGGGGAAGTCTTTCCCCTCCCCAACACGTAACCTTCTCCCAATTTCCCCTTCCCCTGTCAAGCAGTGTTACTGGAACCCTTAACAGCAAAGGGGGACAACTCTCTCTCTCTCTCTCTCTCTCTCTCTCTCTCTCTCTCTGTCTCTCATATCACCACTCTTTGTATGATATAACTGGATAGGTTCTCTTTCTCTTTTTTTATGTACCTGTTGTTTTGGAGATTTTGGACTGTGTTACCCCTTTCTTCAACAGCCCTAACCCCTCCAAACTGCTCTGGGATCATTCTAACCTGTAACTGAGTTAACACAGACCTTGATGGATGTTTTTGTCCACCCCCTCTTTATTTTTGTGTTCATTTCCTCATAGCCTGTTCTGCCAATCAGTCTCTAAAGTTTAATGGAGACACCTTCATCATCTAAGAAGCGTCAGGCACCTGGTCCATGGCTTTTAACAGAGATTCCCACCTCCTTGGCAGTGGCTTGTTTGGGAAAGGGTTAAAATCACAACCCATGCACACTCTTATCACCCATGTGGGTGAACTGATCTTCAAAATAACAGCATACCATCTGCCCTAAACTTGTACAGTTTGGGGGTGGGGGTGTCCAGATTGTGCAGAGGCGATAAAACCCTGCATCATGCATTCAGTGGGCGAATGTTCTTCCATCACCCGTGGTGGCTTCACTCCACACTGGCTTATAAAGTGGGAGAAAAAGCGGATCATTTTGCCTTCACCATCAAAATCACACAACTGATCATTTGTGGCTGGGATCAGCTCAAGACCTTTTGAGGTCTGGACTTCCTTTTGGCTCATGAAGAAGCTTGGAATTGCACTCGGACTGATCCACTCACCCAACACCACTAGCAAAGCAATTTCATCCAGGGATCGCCCCATGGCATACTCGGTTTCCAAGACTTTTTTTGTAAGCACCTCCTTTTTCAGCAGAGAGGAAACGGTCCAGGCATTTGCCTAGAAACCCAGGAGATGTTCCTTGTTGCTCTCTCGGAATTCGAACCATACAGCAATCCTAGAAAGGTGTTCCAAGTTCCTTTCTTTGCTTAGAAATACTTGAACATGGCAACTCACAAAAGAGCCAACAGAACATGCCAGTTACTGGGGCTGACCCTTAAGTCTTTGTGTCTCTCCCCGCACCCCCAATTGGTTGCTTAAGATGAGAGCAACTACCATGTGTGCCTCTGGAAGCCTTCGCAGAAGGAACTAAAGACTTCAATTCTCAATGAGGCTGGTCCAGTTTTGCCGGTCCAAGAACGTTAAGCTTCAGTCTCCAACCTGCTCATGATGGGTGTCTCCAGCCCTTCTGTTTTGAGCCCTAAGTGCATGAGTTGCCAGAGTCTTACTGAAATTTTAAGTTATTTTGGAAAGCCTATGTGATCTCTTGTGCTGCTTTGTTAGTAAGTCCCTGCTGGAGAACAAATGCTATGTTACGGCAGCAAAGGAGGACAGGATTATGATTTGATTTTTTTTTTTGTATTTCTTCTCTTGCAAAAACAAAGCGGAAAGGTTCAACTGTGTACTGTGTAAATACTGATTGTCTCTAACTGTATTAAAATGCAATCGTCATGGTTATGAAAAGGCAGCTGATCTTGTGGGTTGTTTTGGCTAGCATGGTTAACTCTGTAGCAAGGGGAAAGGGCCTGTTTGTCCTGTCCTCAGTGCAGAGACCTTCCCGCATTTCTCCCCCCACCCAGATTTAGAATTGCATTCTGCAGGAAAGGATTTCCAGGAGGTTTATCTTGATCCTGTGCAGCAAAATCCAGCCAACTTGTTCACTCAGGCTACTGCAGCTCAGAAGAGGGTTGGGTGTTCGTCTGTGACTCATCCCACCCCTACGATCCTCAATGTATCTGTGCAGTTTGCATTCCTGGGTCCACGCAGTCTGCATCACTGGCTTGTAAAAATTGCCTCTAGTGTCCCAGGACAAAAGATATACCTGCCAATTCCCTGTTTCTGGTTTTGGTTATGATGGGAAGGGACAACAGCTCAGTAGTAGAGCCTATGGTTTGCATGCAGCAGGTCCCTTGGGATCTCCCGTTAAAAGGATCAGGTGATGGGAAGACCCTTCTCTGCCTAGAGAGCTCCTGCCAATCAGGGCCGGCCCTACCATAAGGCAGAGTGAGGCGGTTTCTTTAGGCCGCAGGTGCTGGGAAGTGACAACATGGTTTTGGAGGAGAGAACTGTGGAGTACGTGATCTGCCCTGTACCCGCCAAGTTGGCCTGCTGCCTTCAGATATAGTGGAGGATGGTGTCCCATCACCAGTGTTGAAGAAAGGTTCAACTGCCAATTCAGTTGGCTTTTGTACATCGAATGGGAGGGGGTGCCATCTTGACCTTTGCTTCAGGCAGCAAAGTGTAATGGGCGGCTGGCGCTGCTGCCAATACAGGGCTAGATGGACCTTGTATAAGGCAGGTTCCTCTCTTCGAAGAGCTGAGAAAATTGCTATTATACCCTGAGAATTTCTGTTCCCCACGGGTCCTGGTTTCCTTCCTGACCCTGTGCAATGGTCCTTGCTGCTATCCCTTTAAAAGAAAAAATCCTTTCTCTTGCAGGGGGTGTTATAACTGGCAATTGTGTGGTCACTAGCAACTGGTAGCGGGGAGATGTAAGTGGAGGGTAATGTGAGTGGTATTTGTACAGTATTCAAAGGTTGGTAGATTGGGAGTCGTCGTCTGCCACAGACGTATTCCAAGATTCTGGCTTAAGTATTGGTGTGCCTTTTTTCTGTGTGTGCATGCATGGTTGAAGAAGGAGGGGTGCGGTCCAGAATATGCTCCATCAGGTTCTCCTGGTGGAATTTCGAGGCCTTGCTCTCGTGCTCCTGATTCAGTGCTGTCATGGACACAATCCGTAATCTTCTACCACACACACACACACACACACAAGCACACGCACTGAGCAGGAGGTTCCCTGCTCATATTTCACCATCCACACTGGTCCCTATCACCTGTATGGACCGGCAAGGAGGAACTAAGAGATAGAAAATCCCTGCCCACGTGTACTGCAGAGTTGGATACATCAGCACATTATGTCTGATCCCTTAATTAAAGCTGTGCAGGTTTGCCCTGCACAAATTCGTTGATTTGCTCTACATTTTACCTGTCAGTTTTGACAACCTTTCTTCCTGTCTTAGTATTCAGTAGAGAAGTTGAAGATGGTCCATATGGGCTTGGCAGTTTTAAAAATACCCTTCCCCAACCTGGGGCCTTCCAGATGGTTTGGAGTACAACTCCCAGCATCCCTGACCATTGGCCATGCTGCTGGGGCTAATGGGAGGTAAAGTCCAAAACATCGGGAGGGCACCAAGTTGGGGAGGTTGTTTTAAAATTTGGGATTATGGTAATGATGGAGGTGGTTGAAACTTGGAGGTATACAGTGCAGTCTTATACATGTCTGCTTAGAAGTAAGTCTCATTGAGATCAGTGGAGCTTACTCCCAGTTAAGCAGGCATAAATTGCAGCCCAACAGCTCAGTCCTACACATCTCTACCCAGAAGTAAGTTCAATAGGGTTGTTGGGTTCAGTAGGACTTGCCTCCAGGTAAGTGTGTATAGTATTGTATCTTTAGCCTGCTAGAATTCTCTCCACCCTGAGTGAGTTGATGGACAGGTCTGAAGCACATTTCTAGATCCGTTTCTTTACACTTCATCCCTTCCTTGTTCCCAGTAGTCATTTTTAATGGTTCTTCCATTGGTTCATATTGCTGTATCTTAACTGTATAGAATCTGAGTTTTCTTTTAAAGCAGAGGTGGGTGGCTTAATGAAACCCAGAAAACTCTTGAAGAGCTAGAATGACAGTGAGTTTAGGTATTCCTTTATCCTGATTTTTGTCTTTATCGGTTGAATTGTTTGATTGTTTGTCTTCCTCAGTTCTGTGCTAACTATGTAGCCATATTCCTGGAGAGCCATGAGTTCTCTCAAAGTGACATTGGTTGTTACAGCACTGAAAGCCCTAGGATGTGACCACATCGATGTCTGAGAGGCCAAAAAACAACCATCACGCAGCATTAATTAATCTAGGATCCAACTACACCCAGGTGATCTCCTGAACTCTGAAATGCCTTGGAAGGTGGAACCCTGTAATCTTTTCATCCTGTATGTGGTTGTTTGCAACCTACCATGATGTGACCCACAAAACAAGGCCCGTAAAGGTCCTCGATCACCATTAAGATTTAAAAAAAAAAAAATGGACCAGCTATTTGTTGGGATCCTAGTATATGTTGAACTCATTTGTTAGGTCCAATTTCCACATGGATCCATCATATGGTGAACAGAAAAATACCTGTCAAAAAATGGAGACCCCCCACCCCCACCCCAAAATCTATAAAATATTAGCCCCACAAAGCAGTGGGTTTAAAACCACCTTTTGGAAACGTCGCCCAAATTCACTAGTGATTTAGGCCCAGTTCATGTCACCACGTAGAATGGTCTCCCACACCACATGAGTAATATGTCTGCGTCTTTGTCCACCCGACAGCAGAAATGGGGATAAACCTGTGGCTGGGTTGTATCGCTGCAGATTGGTTGTGGAAGCTCAAATACTGCAATGTTCCCTCAATAAGGTGGGCAGGAGAAACCCTACATTTCAATATCTCGGATTCTAAATCTACGTTTAGAAATCTAGGAAATGTAGCATGTTGAGGAGAAAACTAAGCTAAACTGCTTTCCCAAACTTTTTTTGTTTTCTCTCTGCGTCGATGGAATGGAATTATACAGGGGGATGGAGGAACATCTGGTCACATGACACTCCCGCCCTGACACACTTCTTCAGACTGAAGTGGGGACAACCTAGACATGGGTTTGACCACTCCATCCGTCCTTTGTGAAAATGAGTCCTACATCGTAACTGATTGTGTGAAGCCTTCACTTGACCCACCGAGAAACCTGGGTCTCTCTATTCTCCCACTTCCCCCTTTAAAAGTGGCACTAGGCCGCCATGTTGTGTTGCTCTGTCTCCCATCTAGTGGTTTCTATGCCCCTCCCCAAAAAAAACCCTCGTGCTGGTTCCTTCAGAACAAGGGTGAGCAAGTTGTGGTCCTCCAGATGTTTTGGCCTAAAACTCCCATCATCCGTCACCATTGGTTACGCTGGCTAGAGCTGATGGAATTTGTGAGCCAAAACATCTGGAGAGCCACACGTTACATACCTCCACTTTATAAGTTTTCTGTTTTTATTCACTCAGAAGCAATGGGAGAAATAATTCAGCATGGCTTTGCTTAATTGGGGTCTTATTAAAAAAAAAAAAAAAAGGTCAGTCCATTACTTGGAGGTAGACTGGATCTTTTGGATCCCCTATAGCAGAGGTAGGCAGTCTGGTACTCTATGGATCTTTTTTGGACTGCAGTTCCCACAATCCTGGACCATTGGCCATGTTGGCCAGGGCTTATGGGAATTGGAGCCCAAACATCTGGAGGGCACCAGGTTGCGTACCCCTGCCTTACAGTTTCCCCACCATCACCATTCCCCTTTCCTCAGCCTTATTTTGCCTCTACGCCCAAAGACTGCCAGCAGAGTCCTCATGAGGCAGTATATCTATGCCTGAAATGTATGCTAGGGTGGCCATATTTCCTACTTTACAGAGGACACTTCTCTGTTGGAAGGTGTTCTGTAATTGAAGGGCTGTCCCATCCAATTCCAGTTTATAGGTAATGAGCACTAAGATGGGAGAGTAATCAAGGGCCTTGAAGTTGCCCATGCAGTTAGCAACAGCTGGACAGCAGACAGCAGTAGACACACGGCTCACCTGGTCACCATCTACGCCACTATGATGTGAGATCGAATTTCTATTGAAATTCTAGACACGATGTCTACATTGGCATCTAGAAATGTATGCAAATACGAGTCCTCTTTTGTCCTTTTTTGTGCATGATGTGTTTCCGCTGTTTGGCAAGCCGTAACTGGCAACCCTAAATGCAGACTACAGGTGGTGGCACGAAAAGCAAGAAACACAACTCAATGACCAAAAAAAAAAAAAAAAAGCCAACCCTGCACATAGAAAGTTAATGTATCAGGGAGAAGGCTATTCTAATCCCCTTCTCCCTGACATGCTAGTTTGGAGGGGGTGGTGTGGGGGGTTTTTTGTACAGGGAAGCATTTCAATCACACGTGCCTCTCCACCTCAGTCAGAAGTGGTATAGGTGAGAAAGAGAGGTTTTACCACCTCAAGTTGGAACCTGGCCCAGATAATTTTCTGTGGGATCGATGTGAGGCCAATGATTTGAGAGTTGACCCCTTGTCTCTCAAACTTGGGGAAAGTCTCTGCAGACAGAGGTCTTCCAGACATACATTTTCCTGTAGGGCAGGCTGGTCCTGCAATGAGCATGTACAGAACCCCACACACACACCCGTCCTTTGTAGTGGTGATTTTGAGGCCTACACAGTTTCTGTTCTATTCCTTCCCTACTGCTGTTTGCTAGGAAACACACGCATTGGCTCTTGTCTCCCCCTAGTGGTGGTTACCACTACAACTTTTCCAAAGTGTTTTGAAAGTCCAGCATGTCGGGTTCCGTCTGTGTTTCGCAGATGGTTGGGCGCCTTTCATTCCGTTGTCCACCCATGGACGGAATTGGAATTTTTTGTTTCTGAAATGGCACAAATTTGCCTCTGCAAAAATGCGCAGTTGCACAGATTCACGCATGGGGAAATGCACACATTCCCTTGAAATGTGCGTTTTCGCGCTTTGGCCAATGGAGGAAATGCACATTTTTGGCCGTTTTGTGTGTGTGTGTTTTTAATGCATATTTTTTCTACAACGAAATTTGCACAAAATTTGGGAAATTTAGAAAAGCGGTCCACACGTCCGGAGAATCTGCCTGACAGGAAAAAGCTGGTCCACTGCGGCATCCACAGGGTGGACTCCTGAGAATCCGAACTCATTTGGTTCCATTGTGTATTACCCTGACATCCCTAGTGTCGGGTCCTTTTCAAATGTGACAAATGTCTGTACAAAGATGGCACTTTGTAGAGGAAAAGGCACACAAGCTATGTATACCTTGTTGCATGCAACAATTACACATGTGTCTTTTGTGCTATGTACACATGCAGTGGGCTGTGCCAATCCTAGTTTCCCAATGCGTGTATGCACACATCTTGCCGACCTTCGAAGTGCTTCCTGTGTGTTGTTCCAGCAACCACCATTAAGGGGAGACGGTGGGTTTGTTCATGCAGTTGAGTTTCCTTTAAACTCCAGCTGCTGTAGCTGAGCTTTGGTGAAATGTGTGTCCAGATTGCACAGGCAATCGGTAGTGTGGCACCTAGTCCTGTGGTCGTGGTGGCTGAAGAAAGGGTGTCTGCAATTGTGGAAATGGCTCCTGGCTATCTGTGCGCATAGCCCAATTCACACTAGCATTTCCCTCCAACAGTGGCAAATATCCAAGCGCATCAGTTGACATGAACTGATTCAAAGCAGATCAAATCTGTGGAGTAAATATGTCTTTCTTCTGGTAGCGCTTATACACACCCATCGAATGAAATTTCAATTTGAGAGAGGCAGGAAATAACCTTCCATTCAGAATGAAGTTTATATGTTTTCCTTTTAAACTGTGGGTGTGTTTTGCCATCGGCAGAGGAAGACTACTTCCAAATGATGTAATGTGAAATGCATTGGTGAAAGCAACCGTTTTGAGCCGTCAGATCATACAGGCAAAAATAAATGCTTTTGTTATGCAGTTGGGGAATCTTTGGTTGTGTTGTGTTAGTGTGTGTGTGCGTGTGTTTTAAGATGCTATGCATTTTTTGTGATGGGACATTGAAAGTGGATTAACTTGTTCATTAATCCTATTAATATTATCCTTTCGTATTTATTTTACATTGCCTTCCTTGTATTTTACAAAGGGAAGTTTGTGTCTGAGGATTTAGTCTGTATTCTTAATATAATTTGTTAAATAAAAGTTTTAACCTTCTCTTTTGTTCATTTCTTCAAAAAAGTGTTCTTTGGCTGCTCTTTAAATTTGGGGCTGGTTATCTCTGTGCCTGTATGGTTTCTAAAAGGCAGTTTAACTAACTAACTGGATGGAATGTAATTGAACATTCAGATGGAGGAATTGGATGTTGAAGTCCTCCACCAGATTTCAACAACTCCCTGTGTGTGGAAAGCTGAATGCGTCTGGGAGAAGTGTTTTTCTAGCCTAGCCTTCTCCTTGAGCTGCTGGTTTTCCACTTAGATGGACAGTCACTGGGACATGTAATTCCTCAATCTGCATTCTGAACTAATAAGGTCTCTAGAGGACTATACCACATCCCATTCCGAGAATTAGAACCAATTCTTGGGTTCTGGCTTTTTGGAGCCTAGGGAAAACTTGCAAAAGTACTCAAAAAGCCCTATTCTGGCAAAGCTAGCACATCACGGAGAAGGTAGGCTTAGACCATGTCTTCCTGAGGCACTAGCTTTCCAAATGCAGGGAGCTTCCTATTTAGAGGAGCATTCTGACATGGAGTTCTTCTATCCAGGGGAGGCTGGTGGCTCCATTGTCAGTGGGGCGGGGAATCCACTCTGGGTTTCAGTCAGAAGCAGCCCAAGCTAAAGAAGCTGTCCAACTTCTGACTGAAACCCAGGGAGGATTCCCCACCCCAGGGGCATTGGAGCCACCAGCCTTCACAGCCCTGATGATGACTACCAGATGAAGACCTCATATTTGCCTCCATCTGAATTTTCTAATGAACTCTGTCCTGTTCATTGCGAAGTAGAGATGCGCTTTGCCTTCCAAGGCTCGGCGGGCTTGATTTCAACTTACAAAGAAAAATTGCGCGAGCAGTGGTTTCTTGGGTCTGTGTGCAAGGGAGCACAGAAGTATAGAAGTATATGGTATCAAGTATAGAATTAAACTTCCTGAGGTTCTCAGGTTTGGGGTTGGGGGGGTAGTTCTTGGTTCATGATAGGACCCATGTTACTAGTCCTCAAGGCTGCAAAGGTCGCCATTGCCCGTTCAGCTGCCCGTTTCCCCTGGCCCAGAGGGCAGCAAGCGAGTCAAAAACAGCAGTGTTTCTACTTTGTTGTCTGCTGTCTCCCTGGCGGTGGTGGTGAACAGAAGGAGGAGCAGCAGCTAGGGGGCAAAGGCAGAAAAGAGGGCTACCAAAATCTGGCGTCAACTCCTGGCGTTGCTCCTCTAAGTAAAAGAGACTTTAAAACTAAAAACCATTCAGGGGAGGGGTCTGGAAGAGCTGGGCCCCACCCTCTGACCATGGCTATGACCTTGGAGAAGCCTCTCTTCTTCTAGATGATGATATTTAGTAGGCAACTAGATAAGAGAGCCTGTGTGGTGTAGTGGCAAGAGCGTTGGACTGGGAGCCAGGAGATCCGGGTTCTAGTCCCCACTCGGCCATGGAAGCTCACTGGGTGACTTTGGGCCAGTCACAGACTCTCAGCCCAACCCACCTCACAGGGTTGTTGTGAGTCTAAAATGGAGAGGGGGAGGATCATGTAAGCTGCCTTGGGTTCCTTAAGGAGGAAAAAAGGTGGGATATAAATGCAATAAATAAATAATGTCAAGTAGGCAAGTCCCAATATTGTGGTCTGCAGCTCCCATGATCCCTCAGCGCTGACTATGTTGGCTAGGGCTGATGGAAGTTGTAGGCCAAAACATCTGGCCCGAAGTTGCCCCCCGCCCACCCCAGTCTAGTAGAATAACCAGAATTAATGCATCCCACTGGGGAAGCACAGAAGCCAACTCCTTGTCGATATGGTTTCTTGGCCTTGTTCCCCCTGGTTGCTGCTTCTGCATGTCACAGCGCAGCCAGAGAAGGCATTTCACCACTGGCTCGGCCACCCAGGCAGCCTCTGTCCATTCCAGCGTTTCTTTCTTGGGAGCTGGGTAGACTCGGGATGTGGTGGCCCCCTTGCGTCTCCGTGTGGTTACATGCTAGAACGAAAGAAAAACAATGCTATAATCGATTCAAGGATCCAGAAGAGAAATATTATTTAATCAGAGCCTACAGGAACAAAACAGGGTTTCCTAAAAGAGCTCTGGAATCCAAACTACCTTTAATGTGGTGCCAGACGTTCTGAAGGTTTGGCTGGTGCAGAATGCAGGGAAAGGGCTGTAGCACAGCGAGCGAAAAAGCCTCTATGCTTCCGGGCTAATCACGTGGTACAGTCCACTTCAGACTGCACTTTTGAATGCTCATGCCATGTAAAACAGCACACCCTGAGCTTAGACAACTAGTGCATCAGGAAACCCAGCCCTCTTCTTGATATACTAGATTTCTACACACGGGGACTTTTTGCCAGGTGAGAACGTTCAAACATGCAATTCTTCCCTTTGCTTTCTGAAGCGGTACAAGGGGCTATCGTGATGATTCTGTATGGTTTGCTTCATAATTTGCTAATATGGCCAGAGCCTATGATCATGTTAGTACATTAAGATGCTGCTCAAACATGGACCTCATATCTTTATTGTGCCAGGGAACTCTGATGACTTTAGAGCATGTACATCACGATGACAAAGAAGGGAACTCAGTATGCTCAGAATACATCTTGCTTGACGTGGAATAACCATAGCCTGGCCATGTAGTTTTAGGGAAGGAAGTTTCTTTGAGTAGTGGTGACTTCACTGCCAAGCCCCTGAACCTTCTCTCTTAGAAATTAGATGTGCTTGTTTTTCAATTGTTTGACATTTTTGAATTTTTTTAGATCATGAGCGTGATTATGATGGAAGATAAATTTTGCTTTTTAAAACTATTCTGTGCATCCAATAGTTGTTTTTAGAGGTCAACAACAACAGCAACCCATTATTATTGTTGAACAACTACTGGAACATGCCACAAAATGTTCAGGCTGCCAGCCACTCAGGCATGTCCTCTTCCAACTTACTCCATTCTGTGTCCTTGCCCCAATTTTCTATTGTCGTTTTTTCCTCTTCATGCTTTGTGGCCATAGGGCACATCCAGTCCCCATTTGGCTGTTGAGGGGAGAGTCAGTCCTGCCATAGGTTTTCTTCTCTTAAGACTTTCTGTACTTCTGCAAACTTGCAGTTACACAGAGAATGCTTACGTGTTCCTCTCCTTTCTCATCAGCCTTGCCTTGGCTACACTTGTGTTGGCACTCACCACCCGAGTTTGCTATTAGTATCCACGAGCTTAACAATAATTTGTCTGAACTTAACCACGGTGCATGAGCTGAAGAAGGGATTATCCCCCATCGCCTGTGTTGTGGGTTCCCTCGCTCTTAAAAATTGGAGCCCACCCTGCTTTGTGTGTGATTAGGGATGTGCAAATAGTGTAAAATCTGTTCCGTCTCTGTTTCGTAGGTTGTCGGGCACCTTTCATTCCGTTGTCCTCCCATTGATGGAACTGGATTTTTTTTTTTCGTTTCTGAATGTGCACAAATTCACACATGCAAAAATGCACAAATTCCCACAAAATGTATACATTCCCCCCAAATGCACAATTTCACGCATTAGCCTATGGGGAAAACGCGCATTTTGGCCAGTTTTTTTTAATATTTGCATATTTTTCTATGACACAATTTGTGCAAAATTCCTGAAGGTTCAAAAACGGTCCTCAGGTCTGCTGAATGTGCCCAACAGGGGACAGGCCAGTCCGCTGCAGAATCCATCGGTCAGATTCATAAAAATCTGAACTCATTTGGTTCCATTGCAGATTTGTCCAACACCCCCATGCGGGATTGGGTCTAGGGAGTCCACTATGTCCACATACACATGGCAATATCCCCAGCCTCGTAACTCTTCCATTTGGTAGGTCGAGACCACCTGGAATTAGATTAGTAGTTTTGGATATTAGAAGGAACATGTACATTTGTTCCACCAACTGACAATGAAGTGGGTCCTGCAGGGGTTGGAAAATCCAGGTTTTCCTTCAGCGAGAGAAATGGATTTATTATTTAGCACACTGTTCCCCAACCCAATGTTTCTGGATGAGTTTCTACATGTGAACGTCCTCTCCCGTTCCCCACCCTCTGCCCCAATAACCCTCCTCCTCTTCTTCCTGCTTCTCTCTTTGAGTGGTCTTCAAATTAAATGAGATTAATTCCCGTGTTTTTGACATTCTGTGTTTTTATAACCTCATCCAATGAACAGTCATCCCCAAGGAGTGTGTGTGTGTTGGGGGGGAGGGGGTTTGTCTTTCAAAAATGCTATGGGACCTATCACCAGCACCTGATTGAATATCAAGGATGGGGTGGGGGTGAGAAGGCGGGAACATGGAGGTGCGGTGGAAATGTTAAAACAGAATCAACCTGCCCTCCTGCCTGGAAATGGAATTTCCTTTCGGCTTTTGTCGGGACGCGGTTAAATGCCTGGGTGTTTTCACGAGTACTGCATCAAATGGCAGCCCCATCTCAAGTCCCCTCTCCCTTAACATTTGGTAAAACCTAACCCATGTCCTGACTATCCTGTTTCTTGGCTACTAGGGTGGCCGCTTAACATGTCTCTAAAACAGAGTGTCCAAAGAGATTGCTGATTTGCATACATTTTCCCTACACTGATTTGTATGTATGGTAACCAGTTTAAAAAGAATTATAATGCAGATAGAAATTCAGTCCCTCTCTCATCACAGTGGGGAAGTGTGACCAGGTGAGCTGAGCTGTGTGCCCGCTGCACAGTGTGCTGTCCAGGAGCCGTTAACTTGATGGGCAGCTTCAAAGTCCTTCATTCTTCTCCCTTCTTAGGATTCTTCATCCTTAAACTCCACTTGGTCTGGACCAGTGGTGGCTGGCTGGTGGCTCTAATATCCGTGGGGTGGTGAATCTGCTCCAGGTTTCAGTCAGAAGTCTAAAGGAGCTATCCAAGGTGTAGACTGGTTCTGACTGAAACTCAGAGCGGACTCACCACCCCGCTGGTCTGGACAGCCCTTCAAAGAGAGGACCATCAAGAGAGGACAGACAACCGTTCAAGTAGAGGGCATGGCTGTCATAGAATCATAGAATAGTAGGGTTGGAAGGGACTGCCAGTGGACTGTCCTCTGCTTTGAAAGTGTCCTTTATCTGAAGGCTTGTCCAGTCCAAGATAACCATCAGAAGGAAAAGCTGGGCCTTGAAGTTGCTCATCAACAGCATCTGGACAGCAGACTGAGCAAGGCACGCTCTTCACCCTGTCCCAGTCTTCCACACCATGGTGAGAGGGGCAATTTCTATTTAAATCTTAATAATTTTTAAATTTGCATCTATACAAATTAGCATGTGCTTATTTTATGCAAATCAGTGTGATCTTGTGTCCTCTTCTTTGGTGGCGCCTATCTTTGGGGGCCATTCATACGTGGCCACCTAATCATAAACATTCGCAAGACGTGGTCTACACAGCAGTGTGACCGGGGGTGTCAACCCATCCCCCTGGCCACTGAAAATTTCTATTGGGTGTGGCAGGGGGAGAGGAGAAGTCTCATCAAAATGGGCGATCAGCGTGGCACATGTAACAGGCGTAAGTTATGTTGCTTTGGGAAGACTGCGGACTGAACATAGACTATCCTTGGCCAAAGAAGCCTACAGACTGGGCTTGCGAGAGAGACATGGAAGCAGTAACACTGTCCTTGTGGTACCTTGTGTGGTCTTTTCTGTATGGAGTTAGATCTCTGGGTCAGAAAGAGTTCGAATGGGTACCACAATTTTTTTTTTAAGCACTCTTGCATCCCCTAATGATATAACTGGTCTAAGGGAACAAAAAAACAATTTGTTCCGGAACGTCCTGCATCTGTGTTAGTGTGTGTGTGTGTGTGTGTGTGTGTGTGTGTTTTAAAGCAGACTCAAGCATGCACGTGCATGTGAACACACACAGAGAGAGTATTATATGAGAGAGGAAAGTTTCTCCCTCTCTCATATGATCCTAGAAATCATGATCACCATTGGATTGATAGGATGTCCTGGACCTGGTGTATTCTTCCTGCAAAATGTAACTAACAGTTGTAATTATCTGCCACTCAGCTTAGATAGCTTTTTTAAAAACTCTGGATAGATGAATTATTAATTCATTATACCCTGGCCTTTCAAGATAAAACCTTTCCAAAGAGACTGACAGTGTGAGGAAAGAGAATGGGTTGGAACCAGACGTAGTTATGCTTTGGAATAGACCCAATAAAATTAATGGGGCTTAAGTTGGTTATGACTAAATTGGGTCTCACTGATTTCAGTGGGTCGACTCTACTCCAAGCATGACTGAAGTCTGGATCCAACACATAGTAAAGAACAGTTAGAGGTACATCACAGAATATAATTGGCAGGAAAAAAAATTAAATCGGCACCTCAAGGTCAACAGCATCTCAAGGTCAACAGAGAGAGAGAACAAGGCTTACCCATACAGAGTCTTGTGGAATGAAAAGAAGCTCTCTCTTGCCATCTTTAGATGCACTGCAACCCACCTGCTGGATATCTCTACCAAGGTCCAGAGCGGTGAACTTCACAATGATGAAAGATAGGCCTGCTTATGGTGATTGCTCATGATGGCTAAAGGAGAACCTCCCTGAACCAAGGCAGTATATTGCTGAATGGCAGGTGCTGGGGCCATGATTCTCATGCCCTGCTTATATTGTAAGTGTCTAGTTGGAAACAAAATGCCAGACGTAATGGACGTTTTGTTTTAATCCAGCTAGATGATTAATAAGTGTGCATTCAAAGCTCTGTATTTCCCCCTCCTTGGCTAAATATGTGTTGAAAGATACATAAGTAAGTGCTGGTTAGTCAACTCCAAATTCCATGATGTAACAAAATGACCACATTCATGCACTCTTTGGCATACATATGCTAAAAGCAGGGATAGAGAGATCAGCCTGTTTCTGGTCCCTGTCAGTTTTACACATCTTCATAAGTCCATACTGTCCCATCTTGACATTTTTTTCTTTTAAAAAAACTGCATGAAAATTTGCATTTAAATCGAACGTATTTTCCAGAAATATGTATTTTTGTCCACTTCTTCCTACAAATATGCATCTTTGTATGCATTTTTACAAAATCCATTTTTTTCTATGTGGTTTGTAATGGAAACATCATGTCTGTGCCCCGTGTTTGAGCCAGGAGCTGCATTGCAAAATTTGGAGATGTGTGCAATCCAAAAGATTAGTCCCAGAAGTGTGGATTCAATTGGTTCTCTTTATTAAAACAAGGGCTGGATGAAATCCTTGAGTATCCCTAGTTAAATCGATGAATTGGCAATTTCCTCCAATGGAAGGTGTTTTATACTGTTCGTTTGAAGAAACTGTCATCTACCTTTCTCTTCCTCACAAAACCTGGCATCTTACCCTAACTTGTGCTGGCTTTACAAAGGACAGAGACCGAAGGTGGTGGTGATGGCAGCAACAACTAAAACCCTCAATTTCTCTTCCAGATCTTTGGGAGATAAAGGTGGCCCACACTTTTCTGCTGAGCCTCTCCCTTTTGAAGAACACTCTCAGATGTTTCCAGTTTTCAGCTCGCTTTGTTGAAAGATGTAAAAACGTCAGGCGACCGCAAAGAAAATCAACATTTTGCAACTTTCAGTTTGGGGAAGACGAGGAAGGTTTTTCAAATGCCTCTGATAACCCACTTCAGAAGCAGAGAGTTGTTTTCAAATGGGATCTTACAAATTAGCTTGTGAAAATACTCATTTGGTTGGATATTCTCCCCACACCCCCACCCAAAGAAAACATCCATTTATTATCTGATAGAAATGCCAGATAATTAGCTGTCTTGTCAACACAAAGAAACTTTTCTCAATGATGGTAAATTCATCTGCTTCTAATATTTATAAAGAATTTGCAAAGGCCATTAATTCTCCTGGTTGTGAATAAAACCAGCTGGTTGCTCCTTTCCATTTGATGTGTTTTGGGGGGGTTTAATGCACATTTTTTCACAACCAAGGGCATGGATTTTTTGGTGAAATAGTCACACTTGGAGGCTCATAAAGGGGGAGAAAACCGGGCCGAAGCGGGAAATGGCGCGTATTGTTAGCTAAGTAATTTCTCACCTTGCACTGGGAAGCAGATCTGTGCCAACTTTAACACATTAAGCGACAGAATTCCACATGCTTCTCTAATGCAATCCATGACATCTTACAAGGGAAAACATGGTATGTTTTGACGTTTCTGTCCCTTTGGGAAATGACACACTGATGTCAGCTCTCTAGAAACTGCCATCAACATAATCCATCCTGACACTTCAATTACAATGTGGTTTGCTTAAAAACAAGGGTGAAGGGCTTCTTCGGGGGATATAAGGCATTGAATTCACTCCTTCAGAAAGCAAAGCAGTGGTTAATATAAAAATACCCAATGTGTTGAGGGAGAGAAAATAATCAAATTGTGGTGTAATTCTCCAGTGGGAAGAAGGGGAGGGGAGATTTTTTAAGAATTATATTTCCAACAGAAATCAAGGGGAACCCAAATGATCCATTCTTGGATCAATGGTGAAATGGGATCTGTCAAGAGTTTAGCCTGATTCATCCAAAGCTCTGTGTGAAGAGAGGGGGAAGAGGGATGCCCCAAATGGGATTCCTTTGCAGTTCTCCAAGATAATTCCAACTGAATTTTCATCCAGCGACGGCTTCTGGCAGTTGCTTATTTCCTATTTAAAGCCATTTGTTATGGAAAAACCCTGTCTTAGGACTGACTGTGTATGTGTGTGTGTGTGTGTGTGTGAGAGAGAGAGAGAGGGGGGGGGGTCAGTGTGCAAACATGAATCTGACAACAATGACATACACCAGAGGAGGGAGGAGGAGGGTGAATTTCATCATGGAAGCATATCCCACTAGGCCTTGTGGTGATGCTATGAAGTCTGGCAGGATTTTTCTGTGTTCCCAGAACATCTTTCCTTGGCCCTCTGCTTCCTCCATTTTTTCCTTCCCCTCCCCTTCCTCTCCCACACTTCTGCCACTCTTTCTTAGCCTAGTCTGCTGTCTCTGCTGCACCCGTTCCAGTAGGCCAGGGATGGGGAATCGGTGGTCCTCCAGATGTTTCAACTATTATCCATCACCATTGGCTATGTTGGCAAGAGCTGATGGGGGTTACAGTCCAACAACTTCTGGAGATATTCTGGAGATAATCCTGTGATAGATCTTGTCTTCTTGGGGCGAGGGGGGGGGGACGATGCCTTTCTTCCTCCTCTCATCCATTATAACTGGCTTTCTTGATCTCCCTTCCTACTCAGCTCTCCAGTCTTTTTCTGCTTCTCCAGCTCTTTCTTCCAGGCTTCTGTGACATCAGATCAGTTCAGCCAATGGCCAGTGAGTGACTTGCCATCAGGTGATACCACATCTGTGTTGGGATTTGGGCCACGTTTGTGCAGCATCCTTTTTCTGGACCGGGCAATGCCACTTTTGCTCAGGAGGCAGGAGGCATACTATGTTTCCTGATATAACTTGACATTCTCTGCAGTCATAAGAGTGGGGTTCCCTAAAATGGTGTCCACCCACCAGTTGGTGTTTGCAATTCTCATGCAGATCGCACTCCTGTTGCTAAAACATCCAAGCCAGGAAAGTTCTGGGGAAATGTGGTGCTCATGTCTGCAATGTAGAAGGTTGATCAGCCCTAATTAACGCTCTGTTTTGTGTCAAGAGTAAAACAGAGGTTGGTGTGGAAATTGAGTTATTAATTGGAGGTGAATTAAGGTCAGCTCTCTTTGGGGGAAAGAACACTGTTGAGTCGGTGAAGTCTTGGCAAAGAGTTGAGCTGTTCCCAAATTGCTCTTTGGCCATGCCCATGTCAAGGCAGGAAGGAATCTCCCAAGGGCCCTGTTTGTCAGGAAATGGTTGTTCTTAAAACACACGCTTTGCGGCTGTGCGGTTTCCCAGTAATGACCTCTGTCAGAACGGGCGCACTGTCTGGATGTGAGTTGTACTTGAGTTGAAACAAACATAGAGATGGCAGAGGGAAGGGGCTCCTGAGGAAATTTCCCACACACATCTGGAATTGCCTGCAGACGTCTGGAATGTGAGGTCCTAAGAATTGCCTCTCTGGATCCGACCATGTCCGACTTGCCCAACAGTTGGCCAGTCAGAGTCCCCCAAGAAGCTCACAAGGAACAGCGCAAGGAAACAGCGGCCTTTCCATGGTTGTTTGTCCCCAATATCTTCTACTTCGAGATAGACTGCCTTTAAAACTGGAAGTTCAATTTGGCTATTATGGCCAATAGCCATAGCTAGGCCTATTCCCCCATGAATGTGTCTAATTCACCTTTCAAGCCATCTAAGGACCAAAGTGTGTATTATGTTTAAATCAGGGGTGTAGAAGAAACTTCATTAAATCAGTGGTGTGAGGGCCACAGTGGCCTGGTGGAAACCTGCCAGGGGCCACATGCCAACCGTCTACGGGGCCAGAGCCCCAAGCGGGCAAGGCACCCCACATTCTCCCTTTACTCACTCCCTTTACTTCCTTGCCATTCATGTGCAGTTGAGCAGGGCAGACAACAGCTGAGCAGGGAGGGAAGGGCTGGGCAGCCCCCTTTTCCCCATTCCTCACCTGTTGTGCAGTGCTGCTTGGTTCCCTGAAGAAGGAGTTGGCCCGTCATGAACCACCACTTCAAGGTGTTCCAGTCACTTTGAATCAGTGCCTTCCAGCAGAACCAATTCCCTTGCCTTTCCCAACAGGAAACCTGAACGGGTGAGGGAGCAGCTCCCCAGAGAAAAGGCAAACGGTCCAGAGATTCCCCACTGCTGTGTTAAATGCTTCTTTGCTGTTGTGCGTATTTAAAAAATCACAATAGCAACAGCATAATAGCATTCCAGCTTGGTAATGTGATGTGGGTGAAGGGGATTAAGAGACGGTAATAAAGGGGGCAGGCAAGCCTCCCTGGGAAGGGTGTTCCACTGGCGGAGGGGGGACAACCACCTCTGAAAATGCCTCTCCCCAGTCATCACTTCTAACAGCAAGGGCCCCTGGAGGGTGAACAGACAGCAAGGGCATGCTGATATAGGAGCAAATGCTCCTTCAGCTTCCTGGGTCCCAAGCCCTGTAGGGCTTTATAGGTAAGCACCAGCACCTTGAATTGAGCTGGGTAATGGACCAGAAGCCAGAACCCCTTCAATGCTGACAAGATGTCTTCCCAACAACTCCATCACCCCCTCTACTTCCAGTGCAGAACTATGCATCGCTTTCTCTATTTCCGTGATCAGAGGTGAGTGCCACTGATGCAGCCAAAACAGCACCATCCACACACAAAAGGAAGGTGTCAGCAGGCATGTGGAAACCTTGCAGAAAGACAAACAAGGCAGACAGAGATAGAGATATAAGGGATGGAAAAATCCACAAGGGAACCAAATGAGTTTGGATGTTTATGCATCTGATGCATGGATTCTGAAGTGGACTGGCTTTTCCCCTGATGGCTGGATTCTGCGGCGTTGCGGGCCAGGTTTCCAACTTTCCCGAATTTTGCGCGCATTTCATCTGTGGAAAAATACACATTAAAAAAAACAGCCAAAAATGTGCATTTCCCCCTTAAGCTTAAGCTCGAAAATGCACATTTGGGGGGAATTCGTGCATTTTCGCACATGCAAATGCAAATTTGCGTGAACTTAGAAGCTGAAAAAATCTGATTCCGTTGATGGGTGTCTGATGGAACGAAAGGCATCCAACATTCCACGAAACACAGATGGAATGGATTTTACACAATCCGTACATCATAGATAGGCAGGCAAGCAGGCACAATCTTTAGTTGAAAAAAACACTAAGGTAGGGAATCTCAAAAACAACCCAATGAGGTCTAAGCATGCTCAGTAGTCATGGAATGCTGAGTTGTGGGATGGGGGAGAAAGCGCGGAATGGAATTGTTGAGCTCTTGAACATCAACATTCAGCACTACAACATTTTGTTGCAGTTCTCGCTTGTTCTCTACTAACTGCAGTTTCTGAGGTTACATGTGCCTGCATTGGAGCTCTGTTTCGATACAGTGGGAGGGAGAGGAGCCATTCCAAATGTTTTTAAAAGCTATGAGCCGTCCTGAACCTTAGGGATAGCCTGGTGTGTGAGCATGAGTGTGCGTGCGTGTAATATGTCCAACTCAATCCGTGGCCAAGGCTTGAGGTTTCACTTGGCAGTCCAGCATCTCACCGACACTTCGAGCATAGCCATGGGATTACTGCTCGGTATAATCCTGAGGCTGATTTATTTGAGCACGGACATATTTACAACAACCTGATAAGTAGCGGTTGCTATAAATATGTCTCGGGTATGCACTCTTTTGCTGGTGCGCCAGCAAGGAAGGGAACATGCCGAGAGAAAATGACCCTGAAATAAATGGAATGTATCTAATGTTCAAGATTTAAATGCTGGGGGTCTCTGGGTACTTGTAATAAGGTGGTTTTCTTGTGTCACTATAAAATTGTGGTCTTGGACAAGGGGGAGGGGAAGGGGGAAAATGTTCCATTTGAATGGGAGTCTGAGCTTTCAGTCACTTGTATGTAGTATTAATAACCCCATTTTTCAGTATTTTGTCACCCCTTTTGTTTCAGCTACTGCTTTCTGACAACTCTGTAGGCCGGACTTCCCCAACCTGGAGCGCTTTCGATCTGTTGGACTACAGCTCCCATCATTCCTGGCTGGGTGATGGGTATTGTAGTCAAACACATCTGGACAGTGCCAAGTTAGGGAAGTCTGCTGTAGGCAAACGGGGTGGACACTGGAGGGCACCGCATCTAGGAAGGCTGATCTATGCTGACTGATTGGCAGTGATTCTCCAGGGCCTACCTGAAGATGGTGGGGATTGAACAAGGGACCATTTGCATGCAAAGCCGTACCACTGAGCTACACAGCCCTGCTCCACCAGCTGCTGGTCAAAGACAAAGCTGATGGATGGGATGAGCCAGCAAAGGAACTTAGTGCGGATCAAAGCTGAAATGAATTTGCTTCCGCAAGTTCTTACCAAAATGCTCCTCTATGAGATTTGCTGCCAAATATTCTCTGCATACTTGTCAAATGTTGCCAAAAAAACCCCATTGGCAAATATTCTCTGGATATTGCTTACCTGGATTTGATATCCAATGATTTCTGAATTCAATACTGGCTTGGTCTAAATATATTTTCTTGTTAAACTATATTTGATAGCTGATTTCAGTGGCAGTTCCTTTTTGGCAGTATTTGATATTTGGCCTTCAATGGTATGTAGTATTTGATGGGGACATGGATGATGGTAGTTACTGTGCAATGGTGTATAGTATTTAATAGCTGACATGTATGGTGGTAGTTACTATGTGACAGTAACTGATATTTGTTTGATCGTTGACATGCAACATCATTAGTACTTGAGAGCTGACATTCAGTGGGAGTTCCTAGTCTGAAAGTAGTTATTTGATAGTTGACATGTAGGGATGTCAGAGAATTCTGCCACGGGTCTCGGTGAGGCCGAATGCCAGTGCATTCGGCCCCTGAACTCCGTGGCGGAACAGCCTGCCACCCCACCCCCGCCACCCTGCAGATCCCCCCCGGGACGAGACTTACCTGGGGCGGATCTTCCGGGCAGCGGCGGCTCCAGCGGCGGTGGCTGCAGCGGCTGGTCTTCCGACCGGCTGCCACCGCCACCATTTTCCAGTCTTGTTAAAAAAAAAAAAAAAAAATGATAGGCTACGTAAAGATTTACATAGCCTATCATGGCTAGGTTAAAAAAAAAAAAAAACACGACGTGATAAAGACGTAAATCTTTACGTAGCCTATCATGGCTGGGTGGGTTTAAAACAAAAACAAAAACCGCGTACACAAATGGCGGCGGCTACAGCCGCCGCCATTTACGTTCCTTATTTTTGGCCGTCTTAGTCTACGTAAATATTTACATAGACTATGACGGCGAAAATAAAGGGGAATGCAAATAGTGTAGCGGGCGCTATTTGCGTGCCTTTTTGATTCGCCGTTTTAGCCTACATAAAGATTTACGTAGGCTAAAACGGTGAATCAAAAAGGGACGCAAATAGTGCCCGCTACGCTATTTGGTTCCCCTTTATTTTCGCCATCATAGTCTACGTAAATATTTACGTAGATTCAGACGGCCAAAAATAAGGAACACAAATGGCAGCGTCCGTAGCCGCCGCCATTTGCGTATGCGGTTTGGTTTTTTTCCCAGAGCACTCCGCGGCCGGAAATCCGGCTGCGGACGGCTCTGGGCTGGGCTGGGCTGGGCTGGGCCTGGCCGGCTGCTCCGCAGAGCTGCAGCAGAACACAGCCAGCCATCGAGGATTCTGGGGGGGAGGAACAGATCGCCTCCCCCCCGTCAAGGATTCTGGGGGGAGGGACGTAACGCCTCCCCCCCACCATCAACATAATCGGTGAAAGGTAAGTCACTTTCGTACATCCCTATTGACATGCAATGGTAATTAGTATTTGATAGCTGGCATGTAGGAGTAGCAGCTGTCTGGCAATATGTGAAAATTAGCTTGCAATAGTATTAGAGAGCAGAGGACAGGAAGGCCTGGCGTGCTATGGTCCATGGGGTTACGAAAAGTCGGACACGACTTAACGACTGAACAACAGTATTAGATAGTTGACTGTATTTGATACACGACATGCAGTGATAGTTACTATTAGATGGTAGTTGATCATTGGCTTCTGGCAATTTGTGATAGTTGACTATATTTGATGGGCATTGAGTGGTACTGCTGCCCCCGGGTGTGTTGGAGTACAACTCCCAGAATCCCCCAGCGCTGGAAGATTCTGGGAATTGCAGTCCAACACATCAGGGAGGGGGGAGGTCAGGGAAGGCTGTGCTAGCCAAATTAAAGCATCCACATTTTGAAGGTTTAGGAAGGACCAGAGCTCAGAGCACCTGCTTTGCATGCAGAAAGTCCCCGGTTCCATCCCTGGCATCTCCAAGTAGGACTAGGAAAAACCCCTGTCCGAACTAGGGATGTCAGAGAATTCCGCCACGGATCTTGGTGAGGCCGGGTGCCAGTGCATTCGGCCCCCTGAAATCCATGGCGGAACGAAGCCCCCCCGCCTCCCCACCCCGCGAAAGGTGCGCGAAATGGGACACCTACCTGCTGCCGTTCGCGCTGACTTGCATAAGTAAATACATAGCCTACCACGGCTAATGCAGGGACACCATTTGCGTCCCTGCAGAAGCCATGATAGGCTGCGTAAGTATTTACGTAGCCTATCATGGCAAAAAAAAGGGAACGCAAATGGCGGTGGATACAGCAGCCGCCATTTGCGTGCCCCTTTTTTTTTTTTGCTGTGATAGCCTACGTAAATATTTACGTAGGCTATTATGGCAAAAGAGGGGTGCAAATGGCGTAGTGGCCGCCATTTGCGTTCCCTTTCCCCCCCCCCCCCGCTGTAATAGGCTATGCAAATATTTATGTAACCTATCACGGCAAAAAAAAAAAAGGGAACACAAATGGCGGCCACCGTAGCCACCGCCATTTGCGTTCACTGTTTTGTGGGGGGGGTTGCCGTGACAGGCTACGTAAATATTTACGTAGCCTATCATGGCAAAATACAGGGATGCAAATGGTGGTGGCTACGGCCACCGCCATTTGTGTCCCTGCAGGCTGCCCAGTGGCCAGATGTCCGGCTGCAGGTGGCCCCAGCCAGCAGCTCCATGGAATCTCCGTGGAGCGGAGCCAGCCAGAGAGAATTTCGGGGGGAGGGACAAAGCGCCTCCCCCCACACCGCGAATGTCACCCTTCGAAAAGGTAAGTGACTTTCGTACATCCCTAATCCGAACCCCTGGAAAGCCACTCCCAAGTCAATCTGTAGACAATATTGGGCCAGATGGACCAACAGTCTATCTCAGTATACGGCAGCTTCCTGTGTTCCTCATAGTGATGCAAATTTTCCCATTCCAAATTTTGTGGTTGAAATGTAGCATTCCAAATTGTATGTGCAACACTGTACAAATCATGGTTTCCCTTCTGGTGCTGAGACTGCGCTCTTGTGGCGCGGGAGGCAGATGAAGGGCTTTGTGGGTTACTAAACCAAAGGACTTTGGTGTCTTCCTGCTTGGAAAAGGTGGCTTTTGAAGGGAGCAACAAAAGAAAGACATGGAATTGGTAATAGCTGGGGATGCCAACTAATCCAGAGAGGAGGAAATGTACAGAGGGATGCTTGGGGAACATGGAAGGACATCCTTGTCGGCCGTTTGCACACTGAAGTTTTGACATCATTTCGGCCTTTTGCACACTGAAGTTGGAGGTATAGCATTTATTTATTATTTATATCCTGTCCTTCCTTGCAATGAGCCCTGGGTAGCTAACAACCAAGGTAACAATCATTACAACCTATGAATAGCATTAAAATCACAACTCTAACATTATAAGCACAATAAAGTACAATAAAACCATCAGTAAAACAGATAAAATGCTTGCTTATACCCCCAAAGCCTGAATGAATGAATGAATGAATGAATGAATGAATGAATGAATGATTCTTTAGCTGGCTCCTGAATGACAACATTGTTGGGGAATGCTTAAAGTGTGGAGAATCTTTGCTGTTGTGCACCATGTGGAATAAGAAGAACATATGGTCAGTGGAGGCTGGTGATGCCGATATCAGTGGGGCAGTAAATCCACTCTGGGTTTCAGTCAGAATCAGTCAGAACTCTTCACACCTTGGATAGCTGTTTTAGAGTTCTGACTGGTTCTGACTGAAACCCGGAGCGGATTCACCACTCCACTGATACCGGAGTCACCAGCCTCCACTGCATACGGTGTTCCCCTCTTCTATATGGCCCCTGTTCCCACTCTTATGACTTTTCAAAGTACTGCAGTCAGAACCTTTCAGCCAGAACCTGGGATCCAACTACTGCTTCCCCTGATGTTTTCCCACACTGCTGCAGACAAGGTCTGAATACCAAAGCCACATGAGTGTGGGGGGGCTAGTACATGAGCCCCTCCCACCTGATTCTTATCATCCCTCCCAGCCAGCCAAAGATGGGGGGAGAGGGAAAAAGACCCCACACATTTGGCCCTGCCTAGCTAATTCCCAGATTCAAACATTTGCAGCACATAGGAAGAAGCTATGAGGAAACAGCTCCCATGCTCTCAACAGTAACATGGGCGTGGAGCTGATGGGAAATGCATTCTGGACATGCTCAGAAGTGTCCTTAATCTTCCTTCACGTGTCTCATGTGCAAATTATGGCATCAAAAAAGGATATAGATACACAGCTCTGGATCAAATTGAGCCTCCTGAGGCTCCTATGCACGAGCTAAGGCCTTCTGAAATAAGTCCTAGATGATTAAAGATGTCATTTTCTTTGCCCAGGTGAATGTCACTGCCTGGATTCCACTTTTGACACTGAACTGTTAACATGCTTCTAAAAGAATCTGAAGGTGATACTTGAAACGAGTATGTTAATGGTTAATGAACCATCACAGAAAGTGGACTTTTGTGATTAAAAAAAAAAACCCAAGCCAAGCCCAGAGAGATATAGATTCTATTGATAGGATGTTGGAGGGATGATATTTTGGGGAGGTCAAAACACCAAAGAGGAAGTCCTGACAATTTTAGCCAAATTAGAAGCAGGTTACGGCATCGGCCTTTAAGCTGAGGGTACCTGGGTATTAATCCATTAAAGTAATCAAAAAACCTTAGTGAAGAATCCGATGGCTGCAATATACATGTCATGGAACAAGCCGTAAAACTTCCTGAAAAGGTGATTTCAAAGCCGTATCGGCCAAACTTGGCAAATTGCAGATTTAATTATTGTGTCAGCCCTTCTTTTCCTCTCTAATCTTTTGGCCAAATACCTCAAGACATATGCAGCCGGTTAAGATAATGAGGCTACTATGGAATTAGGTGTGACTTGATCTTTTGAGAGAGGTATCATCCTCTCATCTGAATTCCCTCCGCCCCCCCCCCTTTATTTTCAGGACATGCGGTGCACCCTCCAAAACCTTATGGGCTAGAATAAGGCTTTCTTGTCTATAAAGATCAAAAGTCTCCAGCCTCTTTCAAGATGTCTGCAGAATTTGTTTCCTAATTATCTCTCCTGGTCTTATTCGTGCGTTCAGACAAATGCAGTTAACTCTTTGACTATCAGGCTGCCTTCAGCCAGCGGAACTAAGGGACCCCACCCCTCTTTCTCAAGTTGCTTTTTAAGTTAACCAAGTCCCTCTAATTCTTTGTGAATTAATGTCAAAAGTTAGAGAAACCTGACCTACGTTGTTGCATGCGCCCCAATTCACACAATACACATCATGACGTCGGGTGCCCTGTTTGCTTTATTGGAGAGAACCGTTGCATGCCAAGGCACACCAAATGCTGGTGGCAAATTTATCTATTGTTTGGGGTCACTTTTTTCTCTAGACAATGGATACAGGGACCAAAAATGTGTCACCGGTACCTGAATGTGTTTATTTTCCTCTCCCCTCCTCATCCTTCCCCCCCACACACACACCTCTAAGTATCATCGTGATTAGACTGTAAGCCAGTATTTTAAGTTTTAAATTGCACATTAAACATTGTAAACCAGCCTGAAGGTGGGCCAGAAATGTTGTCGATAAATAATTTCATTCATTAATTCAATAAATGCATAGATCAATGAAATAAATCAATTAATCAATGTTGCTGCAAGTGACTGACCTCTTTGCCTTTGGTTGGGCTCTAGAATTAAACAGACATCACGGAGGAGTGAGGGGTTCGATGTTAAGGTAGCCATGCACGAGGGAGTTTGTGCAGAACCCAAAGAAAGATGTAAACGTGGTATATCTCCATCTCCTGCAAGATTTACAGTTTTCTTTTCCTTCGGAGTGAAAATATGGATGAATTACATACATCCGTGGACCAATTCTGGGATGCAGAACAATTGGGCTTTTGGTTGGTCCTCCTAAATGTTAATTGGGATACAGTAGATAATTCCATCCATATCTTCACACAGAAGGAAAACAAAATGGTAAAAGACCGCTGGTCTTACTGCTCCTTTGAATTGAATGTGAAAAGGCTCAGGTGGATGTTTTGAGGCCCATAATGTCTTACTGGTATTTCATTGGCTGTCTTGCGGTGATAACTTCTTCCGCATCACTTCATTTCTCTCCTGCCCCCTGCGTTCATTGGCGAGCATCTACACATTCATTAACAGAATCATAGAATAGGAGGGTTGGAAGGGGCCTCCAAGACCATCGAGTCCAACCCGCTGCTCAGTGCAGGAATCCAAGTCAGAGCATCCCTGACAGATGGTTGTCCAGCCTCGTCTTGAACACCTCCAGTGTGGGAGAGCCCACCACCTCCCTAGGGAATTGGTTCCATTGTCGTATTGCTCTAACAGTCAGGAAGTTTTTCCTGATGTTCAGCCAGGATCTGGCTTCCTGTAACTGTTTACAAAGTTAAATATGCTCTGTGGACCATGATTTCAACTGGAATTGCCTGGGATTTGGATCATTTACCATTCCGTTGTGCTTTGGCTTGCCATATGATGATTCTTGATTTTAACGTCAGCAAAATATTTGTATTCTTAAAAATGTTTGGAAAGATGAAGTAGGGATGCTGGAGAAATTCAAGATGGACTAAAATGAGCTCGGAGTTCTAAGAATCCAATCTGTGGAATCCACTGCGGACTGACCTCCTCAGGCCACACGGAGTTCACGGACTTTTAAAAAAAACTTTCCCAAAATTTACGCAAATTTATTCTTAGGAAAATACACGCGTTTCTGCTGAGACTGGTAAATATACGCTGGGGAAGGTTGAATGGAATGGGGACAATATGCTAAATGTTATGCACTAATGTAAATTACGTAAATTGTTGTGAACCCTGTTATGGGATTATTTGCATATTTTTCCATGTAATGGGGGGGGGAGAACAATCCGAATCTGTGAACAGATGCCGGAATGAATGACACCACACAATTCACTAAATGCACATGGGACAGATTTCACAAAAACCAGACATCCCTATGATGAAGTTGTCTTGGTGCTGGTTTGGGGGGCTGGTTTCTTTTGCAGGAGGTGGGGGGAGGAACTGGGATTTTCCTTCCCACCTAGGAAGTTCTAAGAGCAACAGGATCACTCAAGAAAGTAGGCCGTAAACTTTACAACCACACAAATAAGTGTGATTTCAAGTTGCCCGAAATCTATTAAAAACGGAGAGGCCGAAGGGCAAGCTGGGCGGGGGGGAGGGGACCCAAATATGAAACAATGTGTTGTATTAACTTTTTATACACCTTTTCTTAGACTGCTTTGAACTGATCTGAATTCCCCCATATGTAACCTAATTACATTTGCATTCGTGTCTCAAGTGGGCTGGAGGTTGTAAGCTTTCTTTTTCTTTTCTTCTGAAAATTTATTTCTTTTTTCCCAAGGACTATCTGGAAAACAAGTCAATATCCATTTCCAAAACCTGACCTCTGGTAAAATGACACCAGACGAAGCTCAACTTAGCAAACTAAGTTCAACGAATGCTTAAATTAATTTACCTAAAGATTCTTTATGAGGACTAGTAGCTCCACGATAAGATCCAGATGGCTCTGGCAAGATGGAAAGCTGCAGTTGAAGAAGCTGAGCGTGCAAGGTTTTGTATGTAAGAATCAAGACTTCATTCCTTGGGTAAGGGCAGTTTAAATGTGAGTGAGGGGGGGATAATCATCATAGGAAACAGAAGTTTAAAAACTCAGTTGCATGAATAGAACTCAGTGTGGGGCCCCTTGAATCAGGACCTACGTTTTGCAGCTGTTCTTAACCACTTCTGTTCCTTTTATTCTGTTGTGTAAATCCATTTTTTTCTTTATGCCCTGACTCGCGTATTAGAGACACAGTGTGACTGACACCCTGCTGAAAATGCATTGACTTGGAATTAACAGCACAATCCCTAGCATGCTTACTCAGAAGTTAGACTCACTACATTCAGTGGGCCTTACTCCTGTGTAAGTGGGCATAGGATTGCAACCGTGCTTCCTGTCCACCTATGTGTGTGCTTACTCAGAGTGAAATGGGATCCACTCTCGAAAAAGTGTGGCTCAGGCGTTTTCAAAACTTTATTTCAACAGAACTTAGATCCAATTACATGTATTCCCTAAGTGCAGCACTAGAATAGTTGAGACTTGTTTGGAGGAGTTGAAAACAAATTCTGGCATTCTCAAAAGTGTTTTTGAAGCACCAACTATTATATGGCTGAATAAGCTGAAACCTTGGGAAACGTTTTTTGCTTATCTAAGAAAATGCATGGCATCCACTGTTTTTGAAAGGTGCTTCCAGATGAGGCTTTTATCATGTAATCACTCTGTTATATTTGCAGTTTTACAATGGTTCCAGATCATGACATATTCCATGTGTAACCCTCGCATGTTTCTCCCTGGATTCTTCTGTCTTCTTTGTTCCCACAGAAAATCCATTACGAAGGGTAAGACAGAGAGCCACGCGATGGCTTTTGATGGATAGCGCTATGAGCCATCCCTCTGGAACTGCCCCAAATTGACAGACCAAAACTTCAGAGGGTTGAATTAAGTCACAGAATACAGTTGTTTAGGCAAACTCTAGGGCTGTGCAGACAGAAAATTGCCTGTTTATCTGCTCGTTCATTTGTTTAGCCAGCAGATTCAAAAGGAAATGGGCCACAGAACCCGAAATAAGGGACAGTTCCAGAATATGTGGATTATGGATCATTGTCTTAAAGCTATAAACTAATTTGTACTGCTCCTGTTAGTGTTTGGTTCATGAATTGAAAGCACTTAAGAGTATGGTGCTCTGGACTAAAAATGTGCTTTTGAAGCAGCACTGAAATGAATTTTTACTCCAGGTCTGAGAGAAATTTTAAATGTTCTCCAGAGAAATTTCACAATTTCAAAATGAGATGTGGCTCCCCACCCTGCATCCAGAGACATACTACTAGGCCTTGGAGTGGAGTGGGATGTCAGCTTGAGGTAAATTAAGTATCTGAGGGCTTAACGTGAGTGAAAATACACACTTTTGTAGCCCCCATTTGTAGACTACAAAGGGGCGGGGGGCATTTCAGCTTCTTTTCGGGGCTCAGGCAAATTAGAAGCTGTGAAATTCACCAGTTAATCTCCCAGTTCTGCACTGCTGCCAGACGCCATTTTGAATTTCCCCAGAATGCCCTGGAGCAATGCTATATCATGATGTAGCATCGGTCCGAGCATTTGGAGGGAATTCAAAATGGCAAGTGCAAGGAGCTGAAGGAGCACTGGTGAGTTCTGTGCCCCATGGCCACAAAATCCCACACGCACACAATAATGTGAAAGAAGGGGAGCAATTTTGCACACTCTTTTGCAGCCAACCTCGCAAATTTAGCCCAAACTTTTGCCATTCTGGGGAATCCAAAATGGCAGCTGGTGGCAGCACAGAACTGAGAGACTCTCCTGTGAATTTCACAGCTTCTAAATTCACAGTACTAGTGTAGGCTCCTGTGTGTGCAAAGCACACATTCAAAGAAAGAAGGGGCACTCTGCTGGCTCACTGCACTTCCTTTGCCCCTTTTCAACCAGCTGCCATTAAGGTTGGACAATTCTGTAAATCAGCCCTCCCCAAGCTGATGCCCTTCAAATGTGTTGGACTGCACTTCCCATAATTCCCAGTCAGCATGCTGGTTGCGAACTATCGTTGTGGTCTAACACATCTGGAGGGCACCACATTGTCTTCATCAGATATGATTGGACCACTCATTTAGTCCTGATGTAGAGATGCAGCAGTTTTCCTTCGTAAGAGGAGGATGGCCGTTGTGTCTCTGTATGACTCACTGGAAGAAGGCAAGCCAAGAGCAATCAAGATAATGGTTAGAATGTTAGATTAGGACCAGAAAGACCCAAGTTCAAAGCCCCACTCAAGGCTCACTGGGTGACCTTGGGGCTGTTGCATGTTTTTCCTCTCGCTCAGCCTAACCTACCTCACACAGTTGTTGTGAGAATAAAATGGTTTGGTGGGTGGGTGGTTTGGTGGGTGGGTGGTTTGGTGGGGGAGAACCATCTATTGTATTCCATTTTGAGCTCCTTCAAAGAAAGGTCAGTATTTTAATGGAAATGGTTTTTAGCTGTTTTGAATTTTGAATTTTGTATTGTTGTATCTTGTATGTTTTGTTATCTTTTTGTAAGTCGCCTTAAAACGAAAGGAAACTAAGAAATCTAATAAATAAATATAACCACCATCACCTCAGAAATAGTTTCTGTTTAATTTTGACTCCAATGTACACTAAAAATTAATTTCAGGTGGAGGACAGGAGTACCTCAGAACATGTGTATTTTTTTTCTAAAATGGATAAGCCATCCACTGGCCAGTGGTGCCTCTTGAGGCAGCTGACGAACAAAACAAGAAAACACTGAAATGACTGACAATAGTCAAAACAAAACCTCACAGTGGTAAGTGGATCATCAGAAAGCCAGCTTGCGAATGAAAAATTGGATTTCACAGGAGCACTGAAATGGAACTTGGAAGGAAAGGAGCTTCAATCAGCATGATCCTTTCAGGTTCTAACATTTAATTTGAAGGCTTCTCTTTCGATCACATGTGCTACTTAAGTACTAAAATGATGGACATCATTCAACCAAAATTAAGTACTTTAGGCTGCAATCCTGTACTCACTTACCTGGGAGTAAGCACATTGGACTTAATGGGACTTACTTCTGAGCAGACATGTATAGGCTTTCATTGTTGAAAGTCCTATTGGGAGACTTTCAAGCAAACTTTTAAGTGCCTTGTTCAAATTGGTGGGACTGAAAATCCACCAGAAAAAAAATCAACATTCTGAACTCAAATGCCAAATTTTCAGTGAAGATAATATTTGGGGGACTCAGCCAAAGATACCAAAAGTTTCCCTTTAGTTTACTACTATTTTTAATTAAGAAAAATAGGGCATACTTGTCAGAACAGAGGAACCGTTACAAACTGATTAAGATCTTTCCAGCTTTGCAAGCTAAACCTCATGGTTCTTGAGAATGAAGCAACTGGCTAATTCTTTGGAAGATTTATTTCTAGAAATGCATATGTTGCTTCTCTGTGCTCCAATGGCGATTTTTCAGTTGTTGTTTTTTTACCTTATCAATGGAAGCTGCAGATAAATGCGAAACTCTTTGGAATGCTGAACTCAGCTGAGTGGCAAAGGGCCATAATATATTAGTATATAATTCACAATCCAACTCCTAAAATGCAGACCCCTTCTCCCCACCCCAAATTGAAAGGCCGGACTTGATAGAGAGGAGGGGACCCCTGGATTTGCCATCAGAAGTTCTTGTTCGTGTGTGTGCGTGTGTGTGCGCGTGTGTAATAATTATAGCATCTATTAGAGTATTAGCATATTCTTTTTTATATAAATAAGAAAATCAAAATAAAATATTTTGACTTTGCTCCCTAACCTGTAACTAGCTGCTTCTAAGTTACAGACAATGATATACAGTCATTGATATCCCATTACAAAAACAAGGAAAGCAATATTTAACCCATTTGTAGTTAATTATTATTAGTATAATAATATATACTATGGCTCTGAATATCATGAATATGGACATTAAGGGGGAATCAGCCATTTGTTTTCATTTTGATGTGTTTATTACCAGTTGTATTTGTTGCATTTATTCATGGTTTTAGCCTGCCTTTCCATTCATATAGACCTTCAAGGCAGCTAACAAGCAATCATTCACACACACATACACAGGGTTGTTGTACATGAAACACCAGCTGGTAATTCAGACAGAGAAGCAGGAAAACTAGGAACAAGCCCTAAAGGGACTAAAGAGAGAGTCGGTTACTGCCCCAGTCAACAGCACACTGGCAGAACAATCCTAAGTGAGGGTCAGAGGTCCACAGTGGAAGATTCACCACATCTCAAGCCGTGCCTGCTCACTTTTTCCCCCTGGGAGAGCTTCATTTTTATTTTTTTCTCATCCCATTGAAACCAGTTGGTGTGGGAGGGGGGATCCATGGGGTCTGAGCCTGGAGTCTATTCCCCAGGATCTAATCCCCAGAGCCCTGGGTATCCTTTGATGGCAATGGGTGTTTTCTTTGTTAGCTTCATTGCCATTCAGGGATGATTTTCAAGGGGGATTGCAGGTGGGGATTCCCCTAAAAAAATCTACCACCCCCTCCCAGACAATTAAGCTTAGGGGGGAAAAAATACCCCACTGCTGTTAATGGGAGCTTTTCTGTGCTTCATTGCATGAGATGGGGGCAATTTTCCTCCAAGAAAAAAAGGAGAGAGAATTGGCGGGGCGGGGGGAGAGAAAGAAAGAAAGAAAGAAAGTGAGGCTGAGAGAGATCACTGTGGCTGCTTCCTCCTCCTTCTCCCTCAAAATGTGGTACTGCTCCAAGTTCCACCCATCTGACCCACCCCGCCATGCCAACCCAGATTCCTACTAGATTTCTCAAGATAACCCATCAGAGATCCTGGGAGACTCTGACCTGCTGTGTACGATCACCGTGACTTTATCCTCAGCGACAGTGCGAACCAGCCCAATCCCTCTTTTGCTACTGTGACTCTGGTAACTGCAGTAGGAGGCTTCAAGGGAAAAGGCAGAAACTCAAGGAAGCTATGATTTCTTTAAGGACGGTGTTCATTATCAGTAGGCAAAAGCCTCTGAACTTAAAAAGTATCAGTTCTTATCCAAGGGAAGCGTTTGTGATGCCTCCTGTTCAACACTGCTGCTATGCAGTAAATGAAAATAATAACATACAAAGCAAATACAAAATACCACTAATGATGACCAAAATTTAAAACAAAAAAACAACCCCAGCACAGGTAAAAAAAAAAAAAAAAAAAACAGGACAAAAGAAGCAGCAGAGAACAAATAACAGTGCAAAGATCTAAAAGTGCTAAGACAAGTTTTCTAAAATGCCTGGGGAAAATGTAAAAAAGGTCTCTCCACTAAGCACCCAAAAGGCCACAAAGTGGGTGCCAGGCAGGCCTTTCTGGGAAGGGTGTTCCCTAAGCAGGAAACTGCCACTGCAAAGACCCAGTCCCATTTTAGCCATTTGGGGAGTGTGGAGAGCAAATTTCAAAAGTGGGGGACTCAAAATATAATACATAAAAGAAAAGATGGTAGCTGGCAGCCGCTGAGAAAACCCCCGTTTGCCATCACTGTAAAACAGTAGATTTCACACAGACATCCCACAGGCCATATATCCAGACTTTCTGCCCACCTCCTTCTTGATCTCTCTCCACATCAGGGCCTGAGGCAGATCAAAAATGGCACCCCTCCCACAAAGTAGGTCAAGTTATTTTGGCACCTGAGGTAGAAAATCCAACAACCTTCTCTCCCCTTCCCTGAACAGCAACAACAACATCACAAAACTTTTGCTGCCTTTTCATGACAACCAAAACCTGCCATCTGAGGCAGCCGTCTCACTCTGCTTAATGGGAGGGCCGGCCCTACTCTTCATGTTTCTCTGGATGCAGGCCAGGAACAACACTGAAAATGACATAGAAATGTTGCACAACTTCCCAAATTCTAAATGCCCAATTAAATTTTAAATGCACTGAAGTGAATTTGGGAACAGGGGTGGGTGGGTGGATGTGAAATGCCACATTCAACTTTTGATTTGCAATATTTGGGCTCCTTTGCAGCCAATGCTAAGCATCCTGAAGGCAGTTTGACTTCAATTGATGAGATTTCAAGACATTCCCTAACCTTTCCCACAGACATCAGGGGAACTTCAAAGTATTTATTTGGTTGGATCATGCCCTTTGGATCAATATTTTCCTAAATTCATTCTCTGTCACCACCTGCAGCCCACTCTAGCACTCCCAGTTGAAATGGATGAGTTTATCTTTCTTAAGAGTTTGGATGAGAAAGTAAGGTATAAAAGGATAATTTTTGACAAACTGGCACCTCACTGAATGGCGAAATAATCCAGGCTGAGTCAAAATGTCTGAAAAGAACGTGTGTTTTTTAAGTTGGAATCCATAAAAAGGCCAAATCTGAAAATCTTCCAAATCAAAGCCAGAGTTAAAATTGAGGATATTCCTCAATTTTAAACCTGTGTGCAATTTCATCTTTGGTTGTGTTATCAGATGATGTTCAGTTACAGACGCTGGGAGAATGCTGGAGTGTTGTTTACAATAGAGTCTTCAGCAAGGTGTATGGCTGGCCATATTAATGTTATTCACTTGGCTATTCTTCACCAGTAGGGATGCAAAGAGGGGTGGAGAAGGGAAGATGTGGGAGGTATAGCTATGAAGCTGTTCCACCCTTTAAAAGGTGATGTGTGCTTGGTTTTTAAAAGGTGTATTTGTTTTACAACCTTGAAGACTGGAAACTTTAAAAATAATAATCTGAACTTCCCTTTTTTAATTAAAAAAAATAAGCCACGTATCTGTATCTAAGTCAAGGGATGACTATATTGTTTCATTCCAAGCTTTTTCTGGTGGCATTCCTGTCCTTTGGTTCCCTGTCCAAAGCAACAGAGCTCTGATTTAAACTCATGATTAAACCTCAGTGAATGAATGAAAGAGACAAAGTACGTAAAATGAGATTTTATTTTTTCTTAATGGACCAATTTAGCTTGGTGTGGCCATATGCAAGTTTTTGAGTTTAGCAGAACTCTGCATGAGGCAGAATAACAAAAGGAGTATAAATGTCAGTCAGGCATAACAGAACAGCTGGGGTTGAAAGCCCTGCAAAAAATACATAGTTGGCTATCCTTGAAAAAATGTACTGTCGTTTCAGACCAATAGAGCAATTGCTGTCTTCTAATTAGGATGTCTACTTATATGCATTACCAAATAAAGAGGGCACAAAAGGAAATGCATCACCAAAAAAGAAAACGAAAGAGGATACAGGTTTGCATGAACTTTGCATTGGCTTATTTATAGGTAGATTTAATTTAGAAATAATTACTATAAACAGAAATACAATATGTCTCACCATAGTGGGGGAGACTGTGACCAGGTGAGCTCTGGGCCTCCTGGCCAGGTTCTAAGGGTTGATGAGAAGTTCCCAGGCCCCTGGTCTCTCTTTTCTTAGGGTCCTCTATCTTCAAATCGTCCTTCAAACAGTGGAGGCTGGTGGCTCTGATGTCAGTGAGGTGGTGAATCTGCTCCGGGTTTCAGTCAGAACTATAAAGGAGCTATCCAAGATGCTTTTCACCTTGGATAGCTCCTTTAAAGTTCTGGCTGAAACACGTAGAAGATTCACCACCCCACTAACATTGGAGCTACCAGCCTCCACTGCCTTGCAATAGAGGTTGCTTTCAAACAGAGGACTGTTCTCTATAAGGTCGGGCATACCCCCACACTACTTGTGATTCAAGTAAATCTCACCCATGCAAAACTCACTCTTCCATGAGTTTGCTAGGTGGCCTATATTCTCATCTGCAATATAGGGATAAGGATAATAATTTCCTTTACACAGTTGTTGTGAGGCTTGACTATATAACATCCATGAAGTTCTTTGAAGGTTTAGAGGCTGCCATCCTCTTCACACTTACTTAGGGGTCAGCCCCGTTGAACACCGTGTAATACTGTGCCTCTGAGTAAACATACACTGGAAAACACTCTCCCTCTAAGGACCATGTTTCCACTGAGCTACGAACGAGCAATTAGCTGAACAGTAAAATTTCTTTCTGCTCAGATTAAAAAACAACACTACCAAAACATATTGCCCCTAAGGTTGGTTTTGTAAGAGAGTTAGCGGGAGGGGAGGGAAAATGCCCAAGGAACTTACCTTTTGGTGCTAAAGTGAAGGATGCATCTCACGGCAAGAGAAAACATTGCCTGTATCGAAAGGAGTCCAACCAAGTCCAGAACTCATTCAGCCTCTTCATAGACAGGTGCACAAACATTTTCCCTCTTCGTAGGTGCTACCTGCTCTTTACGGGGAACTTTTATGACCAGCCCCGATGCAATTTTGCAAAAACACCTGCATGCCATTAAAAAACAAACAAAAAACCCTATTACATGCGTGAGGCCCCTGAGGAAATAAACGGTTCCTCCCGGGGGAGGCATATTTTCTTAAGATGTTTACTACAGATGAAGAGGTCCCAGGGCAAGGCATTAACAAGTTGTAAAGTGATAAAAGGAGTTGTATCATTTTGTGGGGGGGAGGGAAGCAGTGACATTGAGAGGAAGAAGCCCCTCTCACATCTGGACAGTCCCTCCCAACCTAATGAATTTGGTTGGACCATTTATTAAGTGGCTCAGAGGTCTCTTGAGCTGACATTGCTTGGCTTTCCACCACCCTTTTCCCCTTCAAATTGGCCGAGGGGCGGGGGGGGGAGCCCATTTAATGAACATTTGGCATTAGTTCTGCCAGCAGAAATTACTGCCATTCATAACTGAAAAGAAATAAGTATGCATGCATGACCAAAAAAATATAATTATAAAATCATAATTGAAGAAGAATTCCTTATTTCTTAAAAAACAAGGAAACAGATTCCCTCCATCCCTCCAAACTGGGGCAGGGGGAGAGAGTAAATTTCACCCTTCCATGTGACAATTGCATCTTGTGTCAAATAACCTGTTAAGATTGTTTCCATGACATAATGTGGAGTTGGGGTTCCTTTATTATTGGGGAGTAGGTGGACCTGAAAGCTCCAGAGTGCTTCGTTTTGCTCTCACACCATATTAAGCGTGGTTGTCTGTGCTTCGTTATTGGAGATGAAAGCGTCGCATCCCGGCATTCGGCCCAAGAATGTTGCCTTCTAATTGAATTATATGAACCTAGTTAAAGGCCTCCTTCAGAAACCTCATATTCACTTTCAAGATGACTTACTCCAAGACTTAATGGGCTAGTTAAACGGCCTAGTCGGAGAGGCGAGCACAGGTGGGCTGCGTTAATAACTTTATTTAAGCCGCTTTTCCCCCCTTTGAGGAGCACAAGTCATCCATTAATTCATTCATTACAGTTAATGGCCAAGCTCTGCTTTTCTACTAATGACACTGTCCAGACGCAAAACATGCTTGCCTAATTTAGTCCAGCTGCCATTGGCAGTAACAGGTTTCGTGTGTTTTTTTTCCAAGGGCTAATGTGTCACAATGATTAGTTTTGGGGAATCAAGATAGATTCGGCCCCCTCCGTCTCCCTGCTCCCCATTTGCGGTCCAGTGTTCCACCACATCGGACATCTGCTCCTACTTTCCCATGGGAGGACAGGCGTCCATCTTTGGACAAAAGAGTACCATGGCATGTGAGCGGCAACCACGTGCATTCCATCGCTTTGGTATCAAACTGAAACCCTCCACAAATATGACTATGCTGCGGTGTGGGGAACCCGCATTCAGCTCTCCTCACTGCCACCGGAGTCCAAAGTATACTAAAGAATGTGAATGATGCGGAAACCTTGTATTTGGAAGACATAAAAGCTGAGGCAGAATTACCCACAATCCTCCCCTTTCTGACTTCCTTACACATAGCGGTGACAAACAAGCTAATGTGTGTCTGTTTAGCGACCAATTCCCAAGATGCTCGTGAACGCGGCGAGGGATAAAGGGGGACTGCAGAGCCCCCCGGAGACAAGGCACTCGTGTGTTGTCAGCAGCTCCTAACACTTTGGTGGTTTTATTAAGCTAGATGATATTATCAGCTTAGGTTTAGTGGCAGGTGCAATGTCCTTGAGATCTGCAGGTGTATTTTCCCAAGGACATGCAGTCAAGGCAGTTTGGGTCTAACTTTTCAAAATATACTTTACAAATATCACTCTTGATTCACCTCCCATGATGGCAAGGAGCTAAAACTGAGAATGTTCGGATCCATTCTCTGATGCCTTCCTTGTGATGAGCTGCTAAGTTGGATGTTTCCCTGAGCCCAGCATGTCCTTCCAGGCTCATCGGAACCTAGGAAGTCATCTTAGACCGAGTCAAGCCAGTATCCATCTAACTCAGTATTGCCTACATCAGCCTTCCCCAACCTAGCCCGTGTTTTGGACTACAACTCCGATCAGCCACAGTCATCATGGTCAAAGGTCAGTGGAATGTTTTTCAATTTTCTATTAATTTTTCTTTCTTTTTTTAAGGGGGCAAGGAGTGAAGAGCTGTGTAGGCACCATTTGGGGACCTTTGATGTTGTGTCACCTTCATTGTATCTACCATAATTGGAAGCTGCCTTATACTGAGTTGGACCATTGGTCTATCTAGGTCAGTATTGTCTCCACTGACTGGCAGCAATGACTCTCCAGGGTTCCAGAATAGGACTCTTTCCCAGTCCTATCTGGAGATGCCAGGGATCAAACCAGGAACCTTCTGCATAGAAACTATGTGTTCTTCTTCCTGCATTACAGCCCTTGACTCCTCCCTCCCAGGCAGCCAGTAGGTTCCCACTGACTTGGTAGGGCTATACAAGTTTCCAGGTCAGGTTTGTTTTTTTTGTCTGGGCAACAGTCAACCTTGATTAGGCCCCTAAAAATATATGAAAAACCAGGAGGGGCAGGCAGCCTGGTGGGCACCAAGGGAGGTGCCTGTGGGAAAGTTGTGTCCATAGGCAGTGTGGTGTAGTGGCTAGAGAGTTGGACTGGGAGTCGGGAGATCCGGGTTCTAGTCCCCACTCGGCCATGGAAGCTCACTGGGTGACTCTGGGCCAGTCACAGACTCTCAGCCCAACCCACCTCACAGGGTTGTTGTTGTGAGGATAAAATGGAGAGGAGGAGGATTAAGTACACTGCCTTGGGTTCCTTAAGGAGGAAAAAAAGGCCCAATATAAATGTAACAAATAAAATAAATAAATAAATAATAGGCGCCACCTTGGAGACCCAGCTCCAGAGGGTAGGACCCAAGCCAATGGGTCCACATGAACAGAAATGGGATTTCACCCAGCTATTAGGAAGAATCTCCTGACTATGCCAGCTGTTTCACAGTGGAACAGACTGCCTTAGAAGGTGGTGGGGTCTCCATCATTAGAGGTTTTAAGCAGAAGCTGGATAGCCACTGATCAAGACTGCCATGGCAGTGGGATTTCTGCCTCGGGAAGGGGTTGGACTAGATTACCTTTGAGTTACCTTCCAACCAGCGGAGGCTGATGGCTCTGATGTCAGTACATTCACCATGTCAGGTGGTGAATCCGCTCCAGGTTTCAGTCAGAACCAGTCAGAGCTCTAAGGAAGCCCAGTTGATTCTAGGAGTTAAATCTTTGAGTGAGTAGATGGGTGGATGCATCTTTTATCTAATGCACATCCATATAAATGCATGGATATGATCACGAAGGTGCCATGCTATGCACACCCTGCCATTTCACACACACATAGAGAACTGACTCCCCCACCCTCGGTTTTTTAAAACAGTGCAGGGCAAACTATTGCAAACATTTCACATCCATATGGGCTAGACATTTCCTTTTTCTTTTAAAAGGGAAGCTAAGGATCTGAATTCTGCACCCAGCTTCACATTCTCTGCTTTTCTTTCTTTTTGTACTCTCATGGAAGCACAACAAACAGAAGCATCACTCACCTGTCCTACAGAGGCCAAATATGGGGGGAAATCTTCCTTCTTTCCTTCCTCACTAAAATGATTTTCATATCTGTTTTCCCATTTCCTCATGTCTTCTGTGTTCTTAATTTCTCCTCTTTTGTGTGGAGGGTCAAGGGGGCCTACAATTTGAGGCTTTTGTCCCCATCAAAAAACTGGAAAGAAACCGGACCTATAACAAGAGGAAAATTTGAACTTTGCTAGAAGAAGTACACAGATGTGAGTCAGATGGGCAGATTTGGGAAGGAAGATGTGCATAGCATCTTGTCGGGGGTGTCCCATTTCTGATCTGTGATTAACATTGAGCAGGAATCTTGCTTCCCAACTGAATGAATGCAGTGCCTGTCAGACACACCCTTTTACTGTGGCTAATCCTGGGTAATTTATGAGCATCCTTTGGCTTCTGCATCTCGTCTGATAATCTGCCTGTAATGCAAGAACATATAAAAACCCTGCTGGATCAAACCAATGGTCTATCTAGTCCAACAGATTCTGTTTCCAATGGCATCCAGACAAATGCCTCTGCAATATGAATGGATGAATCCATCGATTTCACTTTCTGCCACATTCAATTTTTTAAAAAATCTCAAGTTTTCCATCCCATCTATGAAGAAATTTGCTTTTTTTTTTTTTTGTAAATTCTGATAACAAAATGAGATCCTCACCCACCTATACCAGCCAAATTAAATACATACAGCTATTCCCAGCATAGAGAGGTCCATGTTCTACCTGTTTGCCATGTAGCTGTTAAAAATGAGGAGCCTGTTAGGGGAAAAAAAAAAGGTGGTGACCCTAATTCAGCACCTCAAATGTGGCTGAATACACAGGGAATCAAAGCCAGACATTTAAGAGCCAAGCACTCAAAAAACCCTCTGCCTGGATGGATGAACCTGTCAGTTTCTCCCTCAATCATTTTTAAAAAGAATTCCTACCTCCAGTATCAGAGACAGTAAGCCTAGGTACACCAGTTGTTGGGGAACATGGGCAGGAGAGTGCTATTGCAGTCATGTACTACTTGTGGGTTCCCAGTTGACAGCTGGTTGGCCATTGCAAGTAGAATGCTGGACTAGAGGGACCCTTAGTGTGATCCAGCATGGATCTTCTTACATTCGAATGTTCACCTTAAGGACTGTGTTCTTCCACAGATTCCTTTCCACATGCTCTGGTCAACATCTGACACCATATGACTGATAAGAGCATGGCCTTCTCGGTAGTGGTACCCAGCCATTCGAAGCGGGATCCATCGCAGACCCTGATGTTCTATTCCTTCAGGCACCTGACTAAAACATGCTGTCCACAAAAGCTTCCGGCTGATTTTTATTCCTTTTTTAAGACATGTGTTTAGTGTTTTTCCCTAATATGGTTCTCTTGTACCTACTTGTCATGTTGTTTTTAGATGTTTATTTTATACATTTAAAAAACACTTTTGGGGAGAAGGTAGATTGTTGATTATCTTGTTTTTAAGACGTTTTACATTGTGAGCTACTTTGAGTCCACTTGGTGGGGGGCGGAGTGGAAGATAAGCTTTTAAAAAGCAAACAAGAGGTAAATAGTGACCCACAGCAATTGAATTCCTTAATTTAGAGTTGTGTTGTCTTCCCTTTCTCTCCACCTGTCTCCCTGTGGCTTTCCAGCTAAATCCCCTGCACTGATTTCTCTGGGGTCCTCATTCAGTTACATAAGTTCTATCTGGAATTTTTCCCTGGGGGAAAAAAAGAGAAGTGGAGGAACCCTTCAAAGGCAAACTCTTCACCTGGAGGCTGCCCCTTTACTCTCGTCTTCAGCAGGCAAGCTAATGGGGACGAACACAGACATCTACCATCCCTCAAGGGGTTCAAAATCCTTTGCAGAAAATTGCTGTTTTCACACAGATGAAAGGAGAGCTACACTCCTGAGGCTCCTTTTTAGAAATGTCCGGAGTGCAAAGAAGGAGGGCTTTATTGAGAATAACAATTCTTGGACTGTTATCAGCCATTGGCTCCATGGCTCTCCTTTAGGCATGTTTGTACGGGCAGGGCAGGGGGGATTTCTCCATGTTTAGGTCAAACAATAGTATGTGGATATCAAATGCCCAGGCCCACGCTTCTTCTGCCTTATCTCCTCCAGGACAAGGCTAAAATCCAGACTGGAAGCATGTGCCTTCTCAGGGATTTAGGTGGCCGCATCCGCAGTCCCCAAAAGAGGAAATGCTCACCAAAAAGAGAGGGTGCAGTTTTAAATAAACGTTGCATATGCTAATGTACATGTCTCAATGCACATTTTGAAGCCATTCAAATCAGGGGTGGGTAACATGCAGCCCACTCTGGCCTCAAGAGTGGCGCCCCCTGCCACCCCATGCCACTGAAGTGTGGTGGTGGTGGCGGCGGCAGCAAGGGAATCAGTGGTTTGCTTCCCAAATTCAGCAGCAAATGGCTACGGAGACTCAAAAGGGCCAAATTTAGCTTGTTTTCAAGATACTGCTGGCTGCCAGGGTTTTGCAGCAGGAGTGCAGCCCTGAAAGGGGTCCATGGGATAGAAATTGGACCCTTGACTGCCCGACGCTGCCCACCCTAATATAAACAGAGAAACAATTCTCCGCCATGGAGAAGACTGTGACCTGGTGAGTGGCGTACCTGCCTCTCAGTCTACTGCCCAGGTGCTAACTCTGGATGTCCACCTCCAAGGCTCAGGTCTTTCTTCTTATGATTCTTCATCTTTAAAGTGGACTCAGACTGGACAGCCCATCAAACACAGAAACCTTCCAACAGAGGATTGTCCTATGACAGCCCTTCAAACAGAGGGCAGACCTATAAAAAGGAAGGCATGTGGCCACCCTACCAGGCTTGCTAGGAGCCAAAAGTGCAGGACATCCTCCTCAGCTGACTGGGCGAGTGCAAAAGGACTTATTTACACTGACCTGGCCAATCCAGCACCTTCACACTGTCTACCAGTCACAAGGCCTGATGTTGCACAGCCCAAATTAGGGACACAGGAAGCTGCTTTAGACATTGGACCATCTAGCCCAGTATTGTCCATTCTGAATGGCAGCAGTTTTCCAGGGTCTCTGGCAGAGAGAGAGGGTTGCCTGATATTTTTATTTGGCTGTGCCAGGGATGGAACCAGGTACCTCCTGCCTGCAAAGTGTGTGGGCTCAGCCCCTGAGCAAGGAATCCGTCAATTTTGTTTTTGCCTGCATTAGGACTTTAAAAAAAAAACCCAACAACTCAAGTTTTGATTCTTCTGTTTGGTTGATGACATGCCAGGTAAGTATGTGGTATGTAATATTGAGCAGAGTCTGATCACTGTCATGCATTCAAATTTTGTATTTGAATCTATTTGATGAATACACTTCATCACCCTCACTTTGACAAAGCCGGCGGGGAAAAATAAAATCATCGTAAAAACACAGCACTTGCGACAGTCACCTAACATGCACCCAAACGAACACATCTGTGTCTTTACTGTGCCCCCTCCCCATACCCCATCCTTCAATCTAAAAAAAGAAAAGGCAGTGTGTTTTCTTAACATTTGAGGGCATGATTTCTAAACAGCCATTAATGCTCCTTTTAACCTCTTCTTCCCTGCTGTTTAAATTTCAGATTCGGAGGGTGTGTACATAAACCCTTTAAATCCATTCAATATGCAAGGCTAGGATGGGACTTGATTTGATTCCAAATAGGACACTGAATAAACACACACATTTCAGTCCTATTAATAGTTGATCTGCTCTGTATATATTCTTATGAAAGAATGGCCCCAAAACTGTGGTGTTTGCAGCACCTTGAAAGAAGGGTGCACATTACAGAACAGACACAGAAGGGAGGAAGGGAGGACAGAAAAGGAAAAGAGGGAGGGAGATGTAGTTGTCTTTAAGTTTATTTGATGAATGGAGCCACAGCTAAGGCAGTGAGCAGCTATGAGCCACCATTTTAAATGTCTCACAGTGCCTTGAAATATCCAGTGTTGCACTGATTCCAGGGCACTATGGGAAAACAAAATGGTGGTCTCCTGGTAGCCTACCACTGCTGCCAGGTAGGTCCATAGTCAGGTGAGAGAGGAGGGAGCCCATCAGGTAGCTCTTTGCTGAGGAACCACCTCAACTTTGGAGTAGACTCTGAGGAAAACAGCATCATGTAAGTGTTCTGGGACCTGGGTTGTGCAATTAAGAAGAGGCCATGTTCATTCATTCATTTTATCTCTATACCACCCCATAGCCAAAGCTCTCTGCGCAGCTCACAAAAATTAAAAACCATTAAAATACATTATACAAAGTGCAATAACCCATTTGCATACAAACCTATGAACACACAGCACACACAGAGACAGCATAGATCTAAAAAAGACAATCCAGGACCTGATTAAAACTCATTAAATGCTGCCAAATGCCTGAGACAAGAGGGCAGTTTTAACCTGGTGCTGAAAAGATAACAATGTTGGCACCAGGTAGGCCTCATCGGGGAGATCATTCCATAATTGGGGTGCCACCACCAAGAAGGGCCTTGCTGCCACCTTCTGAGCCTCCCTTAGAGGAAGACCTTAGATGCTGAGCATAGCGTATGGGTTGGTTCATGCCATGAAAGATGCTCCATTAGGTATTGTGGTCCTGGGGCCATGTAAAGCTTTATAGGTCAAAACTAGCACCTTGAAACAGGCTTGGAAAGGAAAGGATAGTTTGAGGAAAAGATTTGAGTATATTCACTCATCATCACGGGTCCCACTGGAGATAGAAGCAGCTTCTTATGAGCTCCCATCTCAAGTGGCTGTTGTGAACTGGGCTAGTTGTGATGTGTGAAAAGTTTCTTTTGTCTAAATGGGGAACATATGGCTAAGAGGCTGATCAAGGAAGACTGGCCAGCAGATGAAGTCCCTTAAAAAAAATTAAAAAGAGGAAACAGCAAACAAGCTGGAAAGATAACATTTCAAAGCAACCCTTAAATGAGTAACAGATCCAGCGACTAGGAAGATATATAGGCGTTTTTGTCCAGTAGTGCCAAGAGGAGATCTGATTAGCATTAACATCATCAGGACAAATTTATTTTCAAGAAAAACAAACCTGCCATTTTTTCCTCATGCTTCCCATTTCTACTTAGAAATCAGGTAAAACAAAAACATGAAGAACAACCCTATCTATATCTACACCTGGATAATTCTGACATTATATAAGTAAAATGTATTGACATTAGGAACATTTTTGGTCTCTTCAGGCTCCAAAAGTTGTCAGTCCGTTTTACATACCCATTGAATTCAAACAGATGAAGAGAGCTGTGAAACACCAAAGTCTGATTACTTCACCTCCATGGATCTACATTGATTCAGCCTTATCACACTGTTGCGTTAAGGAAAATGTCCCTTCAAATCAGTCTGTACTAAAGCCTTCAGCTACTGAGTGTCCTCCAGATGTCTTCGACTACATCATCCCCCGCTGGCTCATCTGACATCCGAGGTCTCACCTAACACACCTGGAGGGAACCCCATTGAGGAAGCGGCTCTGCTAGGATGGTTGGGTTGCCATCATAGCACCGAGGAGAATATAACTGCAGGGGGGGCAGGGAGGGAGGGAAGAAACACCTAATGAAAGCCAGCTAGCTTAGGGTGTTTAGGGCGGGTTGCACCCACAGCTGCATCCTCCAACACCTCACCACTACTTACCCCCAAGAACCTGATGCACCCACCTCACTCCTTCTAATGAAAAGATTGGCTCTGTTGGGAATCTCCTTTCTCCAGGAGTTCACTAGTGACTTGTTCCTCTATGGTCTACACATACTGCCCTGCCCATTTTAAGAACATCAGAAGAGCCCTGCTGGATCAGACCAAGGGTCTATTTAGTCCAGCATCCTGTTCACACAGTGGCCAGCTAGCTGCCCACAGGAAACCCACAAGCAGGACATGAGTGCCACAGCACCCACCCACCCATGTTCCCCAGCAACTGGTGTACATAGGCAGACTGCCTCTGATCCTGGAGGTAGCATAGAGCCACCAGGACCAGTAGCCATTGATAGCCTTCTCCTCCAGGAATTTGTCAACCCCTCTTTTCTAGTAGGGATGTACGAATCCCACTCAACTGTCCCTTCCGGGACATCCACGGTGGGGGGGGAGGCGCTCCGTCCTTCCCCCTGGAATCCTCCCCAGCCGGCTTCACTCCACGGCGACTCTGCGGAGCTGCCGGCCAGGGCCGGACACAGCCGGAATTCCGGCCGCTGCCGGGCTGCTGCGGCCGCCATTTGCATGGCTGCCAAGCTGTGATAGGCTACGTAAGTATTTATGTAGCCTATCATGGCAAAAGGCAGCCACGCAAATGGCGGCTGCAGCAGCTCAGCAGCGGCCGGGAGACCAGCCAGAGCTGCCGCCACCGGAGGCGCCACTGCCGCATCCGCCGCCAGGTAAGCTCCATCCCGGGGGGATTCTGCGGGGTGGCGGCCGTTCCGCCATGGATTCCAGGGGGATCCTGGAATCCATGGAGTCCATGGCGGAATTCTCTGACATCCCTATTTTCTAGCCATCCAAATTGGTGGCCATCACTACATCTTGTGGTAGTGAATTCCATAGTTTAACTCTGTGCTGTGTGAAGAGGTCCTTTCTTTGATCTGTCCTGGATCTCCCACCAATCAGCTTCATGGGATGACCCTTTGGGTTCTAATATTATGGGAGAGGGCGGAAAAACGTCTCCCTGTCCTCTTTCTCCAAGCCATGCATAATTTTGTACATCTCTATCATGTTTCCCCTTATTCACCTTTTTTCTAAGTTAAACAGTCCCAAATGTTGTAACTTCTCCTCATATCGGAGTTGCTCCAGCCCCTTGATCATTTTAGTTGCCCTTTTTTGCAACCCTACAATATCCTTCTTCAGATGTAGTGACCAGAACGGTACACAGCATTCCAAGTGTGGTCGCACCTCAGGATGTACAGATTGTGTAAGATCTGTTTTGTCTGCATTTTGTGGATTGGAAAAATGAGAAATGGAGAGAAACCAAAATGGATGGATTTGTCCATTCATACTCATTTGTCCATGTGGGCAGCTGCAAAGGCAGCTCCCTCTATGGGGGACAAGTATCAGCCTTTCCCCTATTTTATCTTCGGCAAAGAAAGATTCTGGGGTGTAAGAGCGCCAGCGTGCAGTGCTGGCTCCGATGTCAGTAGGGCAGTGAATCCGCTCCCGGTTTCAGTCAGAACTCTAAAGGAGCTATCCAAGGTGTGAAGCACCTTGGATAACTCCTTTAGAGTTCTGACTGAAACTTGGAGCACATTCACTGCCCCACTTACATCGGAGCCACCAGCCTCCATCGCCAGCATGCCTCCGGTTTTTAATTCAAAAAAATAAAAATAAAAGTGTTTCAGCCACCAGTCTTTTGGGAAAGACTGAGCAAAACAGTGCAAAAGCGAAAGGCAGCATCAGGGAAGCAAAGATTACGGGAGGAGGGTCAAGTGCCTTCACCGAACTTTGTCCTTTTCCCAAGCAAAAGAAAATATTATTTCACCCTTTAAATAATAAGAGGGGAAAAGTCAAGACCAATGTTAATCCAAGCTCCCAAGGAAAACAAACAGCTGCATGTAGGGGGAAGAGGAAAAAACAGAGACGGAGAAGGGAGTCTTAAAGGCCGCACTTCTGTGAGCTGGGTCAAAGGATTGGAGAAGGGACAGCGCCCTGGGTTTGGGGGATGGGTGTTCATCAGTGTTCAGTCAACATCACCTCCTTCAAGGGGGGAGACTGATCTGAGAGTTAAGATGGGGCTTTGTGCAAGAATCTCATCCAATATGGATTTGGTTGCCAAAATTTTTAATTCTTGTGAAACGCCCAGAGAACTTCAGCTACTGGGTGGTATAGAAATGTAAGAAATAAAAATAATAAATGGAATTCATCATCACCATCATCTCCTCCTCCTCCTCCTCCTCTTCCTCCTCTAATAGGGATGCCCATTGCTGGGAAATCTGGTTCTTTGGGGGTGTACCAGACATCTGCTGCATACATGACTCAGCATGCATTTGCGAGCCGAGCCACACGTCTCCCCCAAATTCCAGGGACTTTTTACTTATTTTTTAAAATAATTGCGGAAATGGACAGTTGCGCAAATTGCAGCTGCAATTCACGTAATCTGCACACATTTCGGCTTCAATTTATGTAATTTGTGCAAATTGCAGCCAAAATGTGCACAGGTTATGCAAATTCCAGCTGCAATTTGTGCAAATGTCTATTTCCACAAATAAAAAAAAATATGTTAAAAGTCCCCAGGATTCAGGGAAAACACACAGCTTGGCTAAGGAACAGAAAATCTGCCAGCTGGCCTGACTCGCTACGGACTGAATCAGGCCAGCTGGCAGAAGATGGAATGGACACCAGGGGTGTTAGCCAATGAAAGCTTGTCGAGTTGCACCCCACAGTCAGATCCCTTTGACATCCCTGCCCTCTAATAGTAAACTCAGGTGGTTGAGTGCCTATCTGTTCAGAAGCAAAAAAGGGCCACCAAAAAATAAGGTCCTGTTTCCTGCATACTGAGAGCAATGCATTTTCTACATTGCTCCCAGCAATTGTGGCGGTCAGAGGGAAGGGGGAGGAGGAAGGGGAGGAGCAAAAGGAAGAACTCACAGGAAACCACACTGTAGGCTATAGAGATCTTGAGGCTAGCTGTGCCCAAAATTCCCATGAGCTGACTAACTGCAACATCGCCCCCTTCCAGTAACTTGCAAGTAAGGTTGCAATATTGCCAACAGAAGCCCCCTTCTGCTTAGCCTGCCTGCCTCCTTCCCGTAATGGTGAAACAGCTGAGTCAGAGAAGCAAACGGGACTCTGCTGTTCCTTCTTAGCCTGCCCTGCCTCCTTCCCACAATGAAAGCTGAAAAGTCGAGGGAGAGGCCTGGAACATCCATGGAGGAGTCAACAGCCTCCACACCTGCCCCCACCCTCTGTAGCTATGGCCCCAGGATGCCACCCTGGTAACACCGCAGAGTGAATATATCGGTGGAAGTGGCCAATACATCTTCAGCAGTGTCCCCGGAACAATTAAACAAATGATTAAGGATCTCTTCTCCTGCTCAGCCTCCAATAATTCCCACCTATGCTAAACATAAGTCCCTGCATTAATGGGGCGTGGATGTGCAAATATTAATAATTTAAAAAACACAATAAGAGGGTGGGGGAGCCATTATGGAGAATATTCGAAAGTGAGTAAATCACAGGCAATTCACCAGTCCTATTCCCAAGATGACTCATAACGGCCAGGGTATTTGGGGAGGGGATTCTTCAGGGAGCAATAAACGACACTAGATCTGCTGTTTTCAAATAAATGAATGAATGAATATGATTTTAAGTGGCAGAGATTCATTTCAGCCCCAATGAGGAGTCCTTGGCTGTTCACTGTGTCTCCTTAAGAGAAGCCAAATGAATGTGGCTTTTAATGGCACAAGCTCACTCCTAGACAAGAGGGAAGATTTACTGTGTGTCTGATGTGCAAAGCCAGGCTGAGCCCCCCCACCCATTGCAGAGCTTCCTCACAGACACTCGTCTTCAACCTTCGCCCAGAAGTTATGAGGTTAGCAGACCCAGGCAGCTAGCAAGAACATCAAGACAAGGTTTAGAAATGGCACAGGGGGGCCACGGGAAGCTACATGCTTCCAAAGATCCAAAAGCTTCTCTTTATGTATTGTTTGTTAGTTACTGTGCTCTCATAACACCATCAGCTTGGGGGGTTGGAAGAACAATATTTAATGTCAAAGAGGAGGAGGCGACAGAGTTTAGGACTGCCATGGAACCCTACCAGCCACCCTGGAAAGAAGCCCTGATCCTTAATTCTAAGCATACGTGCATGTACTACAGTTGCTCAGCGGTAAAGGGAAGACACTTTACATATGCTCAGAGGCACACCCATTATGTTTTTCTTAGCATTTCTTTAAAGAAGAGGCATGTCCATGGAGAGGAGAGGATGATGGTGAAGGTCAAAACCGATATTATCCGCAAGAGGTTTTCCACCGCTGCTTACTTACCTGCTGTCCTGTATCAGCTGTAGCAGTCTCAGCAATAGGGCTGATCACAAGGCCAAATAGTAAACCAAGCCAACATGCCAGCAGACAGGTTTCAGCTCAAGGGAGATCAGACAAAGGCAGAAGTGATCAAGATAACAGGCACAGGGTCACAGAGCACAGGCAATCAGCCTAGTATACAGACTCCGGCAAAGCAGGAGTGGTGGGAAACCGGCAGCAGTGAAACACACTTAGGCAGTCAGATACATATACAACCCAGCAGCAGAGTCCAGCAGGAGCCCAAGGCCTGTAGCAGAGAGGACAAGTCAGACAAGCAACCCCAAAAAGACGCTGTCTCCAGCAACTCAGAAGCTCTGACCAAAGGCTTTTAACCACAAAGATTGCTGAGACCCACCAGGGCTCAGCTGTGGTCCATTAGAGCTCTCTGGCCAGAGCCCTACTCAAGAGGAGTCACTTTCTGCCAAGGAGACCATCTTTGTGAGCCAGCACTCCTTCTTGCAGGAAGCCTACTGGCTTGTCGCTTGAGGCGACAATGTTCCTTGGAGGGCAGCCTCAGAGTCAGAGCCTGCCCCCCCCCCACAGGAGGACCTGCGGCGGTCTCCCCCAAAGGCCCAGCTTCTGCTGGTCTGGTGTCAGTGACTGATCCAGTTTCTGGAGGCGCTAGTTCCTCCTCTGAGGAGGGTTCCTCTAGTGAGGACTTGACACCTACTGTACTTACTGCTTAGATGAGGAGGGGGGAACCTCTTTTGATCTGGGGGCTGGATTGCCCACCCCGAAGCCCCACCCAAAGCCCTGTCCCCTCCCAGGACATCAACAACATTGCCGCTGTGCGCTGTTTTCCATTTCTTCTCCCCGTGCAAAGACAGGCACTGAGCTCCGTGCCTCTCTCTGCTTGCAAGCACCAGCTGAGTTGGGTGCCTCCTCCTCACACCACAAGTGCGGCTAATCCTGCAAACCCCAGCTAAGTGCAGGGTCATCCCCTTCTGATCGCTGACTGGAAATAACAAAAGGGTTCCCCTTTGATCTCTGATGGGAGGGGCTTCCTCTTCCCAGGCCAGGGGGCAAGGCTTGGGGGAGGGGGTCCAACCCTCCTCAGGCTGGTTTGGGTAACCCCATGTGCAGGATTAGGCCTGCAGGCTGGATGTTGCCCTCCCCTGACTTAGACCCTGCATTGAAGAAGGGGCTGGACTAGATGAGCTCCAAGACTCCTTCCAATTCTATTATTCGACCACATGGAATATATCTCAACATTGCTGTGGCTAGTCCTTATATTTACTTCTTGTTTGTCATTTGTTGTTTTCGAAGGCTTTCCAAGATGGAAGTTTGTTTGCCTAAAAATTCCACAGTTTTTATACATATTTATGGGGACCAGATGTTTCCCCTCAGGTTTGAGCTTTGGTTGGAAGAATATCACATTTCCTCAGTGCTTAAACTTGCAATATTTGTAGCACTGGAAAAAAAATATATCCCCCCCCCCCCCGGCCAGCCTGTGCATTGGCATTGCAAACGCCATGTGACATGTGGCTGGGAAGCCTCCTGCTCCCTAAAGGCAAGATGGTGTGATGTCATGGAATGTTCACAAATATTCTGTCTGCTGCAGGAAGTGGTTCAGCAGTACATGTCAACATTAATATCTTCCCCAACCCTGTGCTGTTGTCCTTCCAATCAGGAACAGGACTCTCATGGAAACACAGGGAAAGGGATCTACTTATAGTTCTTACTCTTGCCCACTTCTGGAAATACATTTTGGGGGGTGTAAGAAGGAAGCGTACTTCCAGTTTTAATTCTTGGGGGGATGTGTGCTTGACAGCGCAATGCAAAGCATGCTTACTCAGAAGTAAATGCCACTAAATTTCAGATAAATACAAAGGATTGTGGCCTCAGCTATCTTGCTTCAAGGTTGCGCTAGAAACTGATCTACAACAATTTTTCCTTTGCGCTTTTCTGCAGTTCCCGTTCATTTCAATGGGGCTTGGAGAAGAGGATCGCCTGGTGGATCATGCCCATTTACATCCTCATCTACAGTAATCTTTTTGTGCGTCCTGTTTTCCAGAGCCAGTTCTTTCCAGTTGCTTTGCGGTTTCCGGTCACATTTAAATACATCTGTTACTTTAAAAATTATTTTCTTTTTTCATACATGGCATTTGGATAAAGCAAAACAAAACCTCATCTCGCCTAATTGTTTCAGCCATCAAGCCTCCTGGATTTTTTGTGCTGCCGCCATCTGCTGAATTTTGATGGATTTGTTTCTAAGTCGAAAAGGTATTTCACTGCTGACAAAAGTGTGAAAGAAACAACATATTACAGAACCTTTGGATTTATTTCACATTTGCAGCTACATTCATTGTGTTGTTCTTTGGCTTTTTACTTTGTCTTTTTACCATAAAATTCCATGAGAAATTCAACCTTGACTATCAAAATTGATCCTTTTGGTGCCTGTTTGAAGAAGGAGCTGCAGGTTTTTCCATTTTTTTTTTGTGGCAATTGTTGTGGTATTTGTCTGTTGGAAACAGAGATTTGCCTGTGGAGGGGAGGCCAAATTCACACACACACACACACACACCAGTCTGGAATGGTTAGGGCAGCTTTTCCCAACCCGGTGGCCTCCAGATGTGTTGGACTACAACTCCCATCTGGTTGATGGGAGTTGTAATCCAACACATCTGGAGGCCACTAAGTCAGGGAAGATGGAGTCAGCATGTTGGATTAGAACTGGGAAGACCAGTGTTCAAATCCCCAATCAGCCACATGAAGCCCACTTGCACCAGTCAGTCTCTCTTTCTGTCAGCCAAACCTACTTTGCAGGGTTGTTGTAAGGATAAAAATGGGGGGTGGTGAACCATGTATGCAGAGCTGTTTGCAGAAACGGTGGGTTAAAAATGAATTGATGAATAAGTGAATAATACCAACGGTCAGGTAAGACTTCCGTAAACTTGAAGCAGAGCTGAGGAAGGCAAAAGTGGTCCACAAAAGCAGAGTTGCTCAGAATACTTGCCCTTTCTACCTAGAAGCCTTTATGGAGGTCAGAGGTAGGGATGTACAGATTTTGGTAAATCTGTTCCATCTATGTTTCATGGATTGCCAGGAGCCTTTCGTTCCATCATCCACTCATTGGGGAAATTGGATTTTTTCTGATTTCCCAAATTGGCGCTTCTAATAATGCGTAAATCCCCCTCCCATGCGCATTTTCATGCTTTAGCCTATGGGGGAAATGCACGTTTTCAGCCATTGGGGTTTTTTTAATGTATTTTTCTATGACTAAATATGTGCAGAATTCCAGAAAGTTAAAAAAAAAAAAATGGTTTGTAAGTCTGCAGAATCTGTGCAACTTGGGAAAAGCCAGTCCACTGAAGAATATGGCACTCAGACTCGTAGGAATTCAAATTCATTTAGTTCATTTGCAGATTTCTCCAACATTTCTAGTCAGAGGATACTACCTGACCTTCTCTGGCCAACTGGAATAAAGACGCTTCCTTGGCTAGTTCCTTGATTTCCCTCCCCACACACCTGAATCTCTTGAGTTTGTATTGTGGTTTAATATCTGCTACTATCCGCACTATGCCAACCACACTAGAGATTGTTCCTCACATAATTCCAGCTCCTGGTAGTAACCACTAGGCACCACCCCCACATACCTAAATATGACTTTCCTTCTCTCATACCTAAGTGTTATCTCACTATAGATTGTTCTCTTTGCTTCTCCCTTCACTGCCCCTCCTTCTGTTGTCTCCTCCCCAACCTGATGCTGTCCAGATGTTTTGGACATCTACTCCCACCAGCCCCTGCCAGCACAACCAGTGGTCAGGAATGCTGGGTATTGTAGTGTAAAACATTTGGAGGGCACCAGATTGGGAAAGGCTGATTTAGATTGTAAGCCCCTCAGGGCTGAGACCTAACTTCTTCTTTTTATGTTACTCTATAACAGCCTTCCCCAACCTGGTGTCTACCAGAAGTTTTACACTACAATTCCCAGCATTCCTGACCACTGGCAGTGCTGACTGGGGCTGATGGTAATTGATGTGCGAATCATCTGGAGGGCACTGGGTTGGGAAAGGCTGATTTAGATTGTAAGCCCTTGGTGCTGAGGCCTAAATCGTTCTTTCTAATGTTATTCTATAAAGTGCCAGTGATAGCATTAGGGTTTGTTTTTGTCTTTGCATTTATACCTCTTGCATGATTCTTTGTATTAAACAACCCCCACATTTTTATGCATCCAATATTTCCCTTAAAAGTTACGTTTCTTGGGGAATGCAAGCTTTCACCATGACTGTGTTCATTGGCTGATTGTCTTGTTTTCGGTGATACGGCTTTACTGCGGGATTAAGATGGGGAAAGAGCATGGCCTTTGAGTGAAACAGCAGTGGGATAGAATAGCCTAAAACACATAAACGTTTTCTAACTAGTTTGCTGCTTGGGGTCTTGGCTGGCTTAAGACGACACTTCAAGTTGTGAAGGAGTTGTAATTAATCCCGCATGCCAATCATTCCCCATCAGCCAAGCTCTCTTCGTTAATATGTGTTTTGTTAATGTTAAGCCACATTTTAAACATTTGTAACAGTTCACATCTGTCTTTCATAGAAAAATTGTAATTCATATTTCTTTTCTTTTTTTCCTGTGGTGGTTATATTTCAGAAAGACACATTCCAGCTGGGAGATGAACCAGATCCTTTCACTGTTATCATCGGCAGATGATACTCAGTTACGACAGTGTGTTGGGTACAAATCTGAAGGATTTTCCCTAGAAACTCTGCCAGAAAGGGAAAAGGCTAGGGGTGGCCCTGTGGCCCTCCTCAGGAGCAGGCACACTTCAGGCTCTCCGGATCTGGTTTCTTTTTTGACTACAACCACCAACCAGAGCCAGATGCAAAAAAAGACATACACTTAGACCACCCTCCCCCAACCTGGAACCCTCTAGATTTTGTTGGACCTCAGCTCCCATCACCTCACCAGCATGGTCAGAGGCGATGGGAGTTGTAGTCCAACAACATCTGGAAGGCACCAAGTTGGGGAAGGGTAACTTAGAAGTAAACAGCAGAGTGCTTCCGAGCTACAAATGTATGGATTTTGTAGAATCTGTTCTGTCTGCATTACATGAATTATCAAGTGCCTTTTATTCCGTCATCTGCTCATTGGAGGACTTAGATCTTTTTCCAAATTTCCTGATTTGGTGCAACTTCACAAATATGCCTACAATGTGAAAATCCCACCCAAATGTGCAACACCCCCCCATGCCAATTTTCATGCTTTTGCCTATGGGGGAAATGTGCATTTTCAGCCAGTTTTTTTTTTTCTTTTTTCAGACAAATTTTTCTATAAGTGCGTAACATTCCAGAATGTTTTTTTAAAAGGTCTGCATGTCTGCAGAATCTGTGTGACTTGGGAAAAGCCAGTCCGCTGTGGAATCCATGGTCTGGATTTATAGAAATTTGAACTCTGTTGAGGATTTCCCCGACATCCCTGCTGTGAGCACATTCTGAGCCAGCCAAGGAGTTTGCTTTCAGTACAAGAACCAACCTCAGCTCACATGCAAAAGTCCACTCATGGTTAACCCCAAGCAACCTTCACTTCATCACCCACCTCTAGGTGGAAAAAGTGTCTTGTTGTTGCTATTGTTAAATAATTGGGAGGTAGAAACTTGACGATCTACTAGAAACACACAGAGATCCCAAACTACCTTCTGCCTATTTGAAGAACTCCCCAATCCAAGTCCAGTTTAAAGATAAAGAACTCCAAGAAGAGAGTTCAGGGGCCGTGAAGCTTCCACACAGGGAGGTTTATTCATTCTTTTACTGGGGGGGGGGGGCGGCATTCAAAAGATGTGATCTGCACTTGTAATCTGAAATGGCACAATCCACTGTATTTTAGAACATTCCCACCCCATTCTGCTCCATGTTTCAATGAGGCCTGGGAAAAAAGCAAAAAGACAGAAAGGAAGGAGAAAGGGAGAGAGGAGGAGTGAAATGTGCATGGTAAAAAAAAAAGGCAAGTGAGCTCCTTGTTGCCTGATCTCAGGGCTAGCCCTACCATGAGGTTCATCGAGCTGCTTGTCTCAGGCAGCAGGTTGGGAGGGGTGGCCAAATGCGTCTGATTGCCTTGTGCTGCTGCCATCTCTGTCTTTGGGAGCTTGGCTTCTGCTTTACAATGCTGCCACTGTCACTGACAGGAGTGGGGAGGAAAATTTGGGAGCAAATCATAAATCTGGATTGGATTCTGAAACCCACTCTGGACATGCATACAGAGAGGCCAAGAGCAGCTAGCTTTACCTTGACATGTTCGCACCATTTTTGACATGAGATGGGGACTAGGGTTGGAGAAATCTGCAACAGAACCAAATAAGTTCGGATTTTTATGCATCTGACTCACGTATTCCGCAGCAGACTGGCTTTTCCCCAGTCAGGCAGATTCTGTGGACTTGCAGACCATTTTTCTATACTTTAGGGAATGTTGAGCAAATTCTGTCATAGAAAAATAGCACCCCCCTCCCCCAAAAAACCTGGTCAATGATGCACATTTCCCCCATAGGCTATAGCATGAAATGCACATTTGGGGGGAATTGGCACATTTGGGGGAAATTCACACATTTTTGCATGTGTGGATTTCTGCAAATTCGGAAACTAAAAAAAAAAAAGGATCCAACTCCATCGATGGGTAGACGATGGAACAAAAGGTGCCTGGCAATCCATGAAACACAGATGGAATGTATTTTATACAATCCAGGCATCCCTAATGGGGACTCTGCCCCTTCATTGATGTGAGGGCTGAATTGAGCAAAGGGCTGGATGTGCCTGATCTTGTCTGATCTCGGAAGCTAAGCAGGGTCAGCCCTGGTTAGTACATGGATGGGAGACCGCCTGGGAATCAGGCTTCCTACACTGAGCAGGGGGTTGGACTCGATGGTCTTGTAGGCCCCTTCCAACCCTAGGATTCTATGACCTAAGCCTGCCTGGGGATATCTGTACCAGGCCTTGTTAGACCACCACCTCTGCATGATACAAGGTTTCCAGAATGGTGGGGGGCTGTGTTGATCCTACCAGCACCATGCCAAAGGATGAAAGATGGAGCCTAGATGGAGGCCCGCATGGCTCAGGCCTTGTCTCATTTCCTCTAGAGCCTCCCCGGTGCCTGCAATACTAAAACTCCAGAATGGGGCTGCCCCATGAAATGGATTGGCAGGTGATTCAGGGCAGAGGAGAAGGAGAATAAAAGGACTTCCTCATGCAACACATTGTTAACCTATGGAACTCCCTGCCACAAGAAGTGATCACTTGGATTGCTTTTTTAAAGGATTAGACAAATTCAGGGGGACAGACCTCTTGATGGTTTTCAGCAGTGGTGGTAGGTAGCTCTGATGTCAATAGGGCTGTGAATCCACTCTGGGTTTCAGTCAGAACCAGTCAGGACTCTAAAGGAGCTATCCAAGGTGCCAGACCCATTTGGGGATAGGATTCAGCATCTTGGATAGCTTCTTTAGAGTTCTGACTGGAGTGGATTCACCACCCCACTGACATCAGAGGCACCAGCCTCCACTGGCTCTTGGCTATGATCACTAAATGGGACCACTAGTTTTGGAGGCTGACGCTGGAGACCAAGAGCAGGGGAGGGCTATTACCTTCATGCCCTGCTTGTGGGCTTCATAGAGGCATCTGATTGGCCACTGCAGGAAACAGGAAACTGGAATAGATGGTCTGATCCGCCAGGCTCTTCTAAAACTCTCATGGAAGGAGTGATGCCATGGCCACCTTCTTGGTCTGTTGCAGGGTTCCAGGTAGGGGTGCTGGAGGAATTAGATATTTGTGAACTCCAGTGAGAACCAACCTGATCTGTACCCCCTGGACTAATGTGCAGGTTGGAAAATGTCCAGGTTTTTGCAACATGAGCAAATTTACAAATTTTGCAACGTAGTTCTCAGCTGAAAAATGTACAAAACTGTGTTGTAAAACACATGCTTGGGACAAACTATGTTTAGAAATGCATTCATGTCTATAAAATACTTTGGAAATGCATACATTTCTATAAAATACTTTAGAACTGCATATTTTTGTGAGAAAATACTACAGATTTTAAAGGTTTTTTTATATTTAATTTTCATATGAATTTTTGTGCCCTTTAAAAAAAACACACATATTGATGCAGCAGAAACAAGACAGAACAGACTTATGAATGAACACGTGAAACTGATACAGTCCAGAAACAGACTGATCTATCCATTCCTAGCTCCAGGCATGTGAAGTGGGCTTAGCACTCAGGACTCAGAGACATCTCTAACAACACCACGGCCATCTCCCAAACCATTTCTAGCCATGCTTCCATTCTGGTTCCAGCCCAGATTCCAGTTATATGGTGGGAACTCTATTGGGCAGCCTTTTCCAACCTTGGGTTCTCGAATGTCGTTAGTCTATAATTCCCATCATCCCCACCAGCATGGCCAATGGGATGATGAGAGTTGTAGTCCAACCACATCTGGAGACCCAAAGTTGGGAAAGGCTGCATAGGGCAAGATGACGTTGAACCTATGTAATGAGGAGGGTTTATCATGAATGCATTGCTGCCTGCCACAAAGACCTAAGCTTGAGTAGGGCCATTAGTCAAATCAAGCAATCAATTAATGAGCAAACAAATGTCAACTGATAGTGTGGGTATGGTCGAAGGAGTAATTTGTTCAGTTTGCATTTTAATGCAAGCTTACTTAATTTTGTGCTTTTGAACCAATATGCAAACTGAAACTCATATAACCTTTGCACGTCTCTGAATTTTGTGATGGAGTTCTTCCACTAAAAAAAAATGTGTATCATAGGGAAAGCACCACGCACAAACATTTGTATATTAGTGAAAATAAAAGTGACAATGCATTATATTAGGAAAATTGCTTGCAAAAAAAGTGTATATCAAGTAAAAATGCATACAAAAATGCACATAACTTTTCATGCAAACTTTAAAAAAAAAGATTCTCAATATTCAGGATGAAACTGAATTTCAAATGTGAAAAAAGCGAAACTGAGAGAAATCAATACTGACTGATACATCCATCCCTAGGGTTGGAATAAAGTCTGAATCTTCAGACAGGGGCACTCCAACCAACTTCATCCAAAGGGAAGGAAAGGTGTTAAAACAATTAAGCATGGAGTCAAGCTAATAAGAGCCTAGGAGCATCAACTGAGCTGATCTCATCTATCTGTGTCAAAAAAAGGCTAAAGGTGAAACCGTTTATGGTTCCTGATAACCCTTCAGCCTCTGAAAGATGGGATGGCTCAGAAGGAGACACCTTTTTGAAATGCTGGCTATTAAGCCTCCCCACCCACAACCCACCTCCCACCACCCCTCTCATAAATTTAGACCTGCCTTAAGGTGGTGAAATTCATTACACTTTGGATGTGCCGACTATGAATGTAGAAATGACAGAGAGGTGGCAGGTGGTAGTAGAAGACTTGATGTTGCTTTCAGCAAAAGAGGACTAGCAGATAAGCAGAAATCTTGGGTCAGCCTGTATCATTTTCTGTATCAAGAAACCCCCAAATAAAAACATCTCCAAGATCAAAGACCTAAGTATACATGCAGCATCTTGGGTTTTTTTCAGACTCTGGTTTTTGGAATACAAATTCAGACATTGTCAGGGGCAGTCTGTGTGGGACTGTACACTGTATGCTTTCTAAGAATTACAGCTTTCGTTCCTTCTTTTTTTTCTTGTCTTTAAAAACACCCTCAAAATTCTAGCCCTCATGCTTGCAAACATGTGCTTGCAGACAATGGGCAATGCCCAGTATGATTGTAAAAGCCAGAGGCTTGACTGCCTAAGATTTCAAGGGGTGAGAGGGCAGGGATTCATGCCCTTGCTTCCTGTCCATGACATGCACACAAAAAGAAACAAAAATCTGCAAAATAAATTCTGCAAAATTACAGTGACGGTGCAAATTTGCTTGGCTCTCACAATTTAGACAGCTCACAGAATTCTGCTCATTTACATCATCAGATGGGTAGCGGGAATAGTCTTCCGCTGTTTGGTCCTACCTCCTTTTTTCCTCTGCTGCCTCTGTTGTCTTTCCTGTGTCTAATTTTAGATTGCAAGTCCCTTGGCACAGGGATCTCTCCTCTTATATTTTGAAAAGCATTGTGCACACTGATGGTGAAAATAACAACAACAACAACAACAACAACAACAACAATAATAATAATATAAAATGAAAAACTATGATTAGGGTAAGAAGGGATATTAATGAGCAAAGGCGCGCGCGTGTGTGTGTGCGCGCACGCGCAAGATAAAAAGACTAACAACAGAGTATTGTTAGTCTGTGTTGTTACTCTTTTATCTTTCTTATATAGCTTACCTTAAGACTGACTATTTCATAGGAGATCCAGAGCTTACTTGTTGCTTCGCTGTTGTGCCACTTTACACTTACCCAAACACACAGACACACACAGCCTATATATTATATATACACTATATATATATATAAGCTTCATTTCATTTGGCGTGTGTGGAAGAGGAAGGCTTAAGTGGTTGAGTAATGGGGATCTTATTAAAGACCACCTTGTTTTGCTTTTAGGGATTATTCCCCCAATATATAGTGAAGCAAGATGACGATTGGTCATTTGCATCTGGTAATTTCTTCGGCTTTTCCCCGATCAGCATTCCAGAAACAATATGTCTGGCCAGCTGTTTTTCCCTCCTGTTATCATCACCGCTGCTAATGTTGTTGCAGGTCCTGTGCCAAGAAATTAGGTGGCTGAAGATTCCAATCCAAGATAAGAACTTTCCTGAAAAGAGGCTTATCATTGAAGAAGAAGAAGAGGAAGAGGAAGAGGAAGAGGAAGAGGAGGAGGAGGAGGAGGAGGTGCACACACTGTTTTTCTGGATCAGACCAAAGATCTTTCTCATCCAGCTTTCTGTTGCACAATTGAAATGAACCAGGTGCCTCTGGAAGCTTGGAAACTACATGAAGTAGTTAGTGATGATCTTCCGTATTCAAAGCCACTGAATGCCAGTTGTTGTGGGGAAGGGTCAATGGTGGAGGGGGCTATTACTTCATGGCCTGCTCGTAGTCTTCTTGAAAGCATCTGCTTGGCCACAACAGGGAACAGGACAGTGGACAAGACCAGCCTGCGGTCTGATCCAGAGGGGCCCATCTTTCACCTTAACACAGGCTCCCCTCCCACCTGCTCCTGGCACAGGGACATCCAGCAGAGGGAGGGGGCCCCAATCAGCCTAGCCACTTGTCATCTCTGCTGCAGCCCCTCCACATGATGAACCACAAGCGGCAGAAGAAGGCAGAGGCCACCCTCGGGTTTCTTTCTGTGATGATATGCCTCCTTCAAACTCTTGCATTTTTATTCTGTTCATTTATGTATTCATCTCATGAGATTGCTTGATGAGGTATTGATTTTGTTGTGTGCACACAAATGGCAAAGCCAAGGGTTTTGTGGGGGTGGGTGGGGAGAGATTAATTTAATTAATAAATAATGGGTCATCATGCCTAATAGTGGACTCTTACAAGCATATTGGCCCCTAGGGTGTTTGGGGATTTCTGAAGTCCCAACCAATCATCACCTGGCTTTGTGGCCAGAAGACAAATAATCAGGAAGCCAAGTTGATGCTGGATTCCTGATTAGCCATCCTCTCAAAAATAATGACAGATGCAGGGGGGGGGGGGCAGCAAGAAAGCGTTCACGTCCTGCTTTGTGGGCTTCAAGAGATAATATTTGGATCACCCCTGCTAAAAACAAAAACAACAAAAACAGAAGGTTAGACTAGACAGACATTTGGGGTTGGATCCAAGGTCTGCCTTCCATGGATAGAAGGGCTGTGCTGATAGAAAGTTCCTCTGCTTGGATTTCAGAGATTGCCCCTGTCACCCTACACCACAGCTCAACCCATTCAGTGGGGTCCCTGTGTGCAGCGTTTTCAGGGGTCTCTGGAGAGGCTGGGGACCAGGGGGCAGAGAAGTCTGCTTCCATCAGCCCTGTTACAGGTGCCTAAATCTGGATTCAGCCCAGTGTCTGCTCCCCCAAGGCAGCTGTTATGAGACAGGGTGTAATGGAAGACCATTGTATTTTGAGGAGTTAGCAGTGCACAGATTTCCCCTACCCATGTTCAGAGTGCTGTTATGCCTGTTTCTTGAGCTGATTGGGGGGCTGTTGGTGATTAAGGCTGTTGATGCTGTGCTTGAATTTCTTCCTTTGGCGGAACCTCAAGGTACGCTACTTGCTGATCAGAGTGGCTGAGAATGCTGGGCTGGAAAATTTCCTGTTATTAGGACCCATGTTTTTCCCCTGCAGGATGGATGAAGTAATGGGGCCATGTCCAGAGTGGGAGGGATCAAGGGGGGTAATATATGATTCCCTAAGACTTTCCCAAGGCCGATTCATCTCTGCAGGCTGATCCTGAACAGGTGCTGAGAGCCAGGCCCTTACGGGGTCACAATTGCTACTGATCCTATCTTGATAAGATGTCAGGATTCCCAGTAGCTGCAGAAATGTATGCTTTATGCTTTGAATGTCTCATCTTGCCTTTTCTTTCTGTATTAGCCTATTTTAGCTAAATAAACCTCTTTCCTTCTCCCATGGGTATGTTCATTGCCTCTGAATATCCAGAAATTGGCAAAGCACAGGGGGGAAATATTAAAGATCTGGCATGATCTGCAGTGGAAGGTAAAAGAGGAGATAAGAGCAGGTGCAAGCCAATGTCATGAGGCAGAGAGTTCCATTGGTGCTGCCAAACATCCAGGTTGCAGGAGCATTCAGAGCAGTGCAGCTGCTGCCTTTGAGGCTCGGCTGCAAAAACAAGAACATGCTTTTAGATGGGGGGGAGTGGGGGAGAGAGAGATCTTCCTCCCCCTCCCCTAAGCCTACCCCCATGTGCACATTCAAAGTCTAGAACCTAGGAAGAACCCTGCTGGGCAAGACCATGGCCCATTAAGTCCAGCCTCCTGTTCCTGACTGTAGCCAGCCAGACAGTGGAGGTTGGTGAGTGGTGAATCCGTTCCAGGTTTCAGTCAGAACTCTAAGGGACCTATCCAAGGCACATCCTCACCTTTAGAGTTCAAACTGGTTGGGACTAAAACCCAGAGCAGATTCACCACCCCACTGGCATGGAGCCATCAGCCTCCACTTCCGCCAGATGCCTCTGAAAAGCCCAAAGGGTAAGAGACCTCCATTGTCTCCATCACCTGATGCTTAGAGGTGAGCTGCCTCTGAACAGGAGGTTCCCTCCATCTTGGCTAAGTAGGCGTAGGGAAGACCTGTTGGCCATGATTCCACCTCATCCTTCTTAAAGCTATGGATGCTCAGTGGCCACCTGGAAAGTGAATCAGTGTGAAGAGGGAAATCAGAGCAGAACCCAGGGAAGTTAGACCACTCTTGTGTGCTCAAGCGACACAAGAGCATCCAGACTGAGCAAAAGAATCTTTCCAGTGAGCTAGCATGGAGCAGTGGCTAAAGCGTTGGACTAGGACTCAGGAGATCTGGGTTCTAGTCCTCCCACCCCCTTGGTGGAACCAATTCCTAGGGAGGTGGTGGGCTCTCCCACACTGGAGGCATTCAAGATGAGGCTGGACAGCCACCTGTCAGGGATGCTGTGACTTGGATTCCTGCACTGAGCAGGGGGATGGACTCGGTCTGATAGGCCCCTTCCAACCCTACTATATTCTATGATTCTCTTGTTCTATGGTCATGGAGCTGTGGGCGACTTTGGGCCAGTCACTGATCCTCAGCTTAACCCATCTCACATGGCTGTTGTGAGGATAAGATGGAGAGGAGGACCAAGTAAGCTCCCTTGGGCTCCTTGGAGGAAAGGTAGGATAGAAATGTCACAAATAAATACAATAAATTAATATAAATTCTGCACCCCATGGGGAAAAAATGTGAAAGAACTAGAAGAGTCCCACGGTGAAATGAGTGCTTTTCTGTTTCTTCCTTTTCTAGGACCCCAATGTCTCCAGGAGGTTAAATATTTGGAACAGGAGGGGCTCAGGGGAAGAGCTGACCCGCCCCATGGGATGAAACAGGGGTTATAATGTTTGCCTGAGCCTTTTAAATTGGATTCTTTGGGGTTTGGAGTGAGCAGTCTATTTTATGTATGTATTGCATTGCATTGCTGTTGTTGGTGTTTTATTATTTTGATTGGCTATAATATTATGATCTTTTTTAAAAAATGCATTTGAGGTGCCATCATGGGTTCATAAGATAAAGGGGTCATATAAAAATATTTTTAAATAAATAAATGCTGCCCAAAGAAGGAGTTGGGCCTGAGCAGGTTAAAGAGGTTGGCTAACAAAATGTAGATACTATGGTAAGAGGAGATGAAAGGGGGGGGGGAGAATGCAGAAAGAAAAATAACAGGAACAGGAATAAGAACAAGAAAAAAGGTGGCAAAGTAAATAGCAAAAAAGGAGGAAGAAAAACTGGGAAGGAAGGAAGGCACAAAGAAAGAAAGTGGTAAGAAAAGAACATATGCAAAGTGGCTAAAAAGAGGAAGGAAGGAAGGAAGGAAGGAAGGGCAAAGCAACTGGTAAGAAAAGAATATATGCAAAGTGGTTAAAAAGAGGAAGGAAGGAAGGAAGGAAGGAAGGAAGGAAGGAAGGAAGGGCAAATAAACAGAACGACTGTCCAACTGAGATCAATTGGGCTTACTCCAAGGTAAGTTGGTATAGGCTTGTCACCTGAATGAATGAGGCTGCAACCCTGTTCTCACTTACCTGGGAGTAAGCCCTATTTAATGCAAAGGTTAGCCCCAGTGAGGCTTTCTTCTGAACTCAGTGGGGCTCACTTCTGAGTAGACATCTGTTGCACTATAAATGAATTGTAAGGGAAAGTAAATGAATGAATGGGCATAAGAGAAAAGAAGGGAAATAAAATGAATAAAAGAAAACGAAGAGGAAAAGGGGGAAATGAAGAGAAGGAGAAAATGAAAAAAAAGAAAAGAAAGAAGATAATGACATGAAAAGAAAAGGAAGGCGAAGGGGAAACAGCAGGAAAAATGTAATGGAAAAGGGCGATAATGAAAGTAGATGAAAGAGTCTGAAAAAGCGGGGGGCGGGGGGGGAGGAAAAGAGGAGCAAATGGCTCCAAATCCTCCCCTCAAAAAGTACTCATACGTTTGTTCCTCCTCAGCGTAAAAGTGAAGGGTTCTCATACCCCATCCCAAACGCGCTTGGGGGGGGGGGGAGGGATGGGGGAGAATCGATTCCAGTTCATCCCAGCGGCAGTTCCGCCCAAAGAAAAGCGCTCAAGACCTGAACCTGCCTCCCCCCCGCCCCGCGCGCCAAGCTTTTAGACGTACTTTCGTGGGAGCAGCAAACGCTCCTGACCGTCCCTCTCCCATTCCAGGGGACTACTCGGAGGAGGCGCAAGCCGTGTCCGCCCGCGGAGGCAGCTCGGCTCGCTGGCGGAGAGGCGTTTTCGCCAAGCCGGAGCGCTGCCCGCCGTGGACTTGGGGATCCGACGACGGGCGAGGGGTCCAGGGAAGTGGGACGGGGGGGCGTTAAAGACCCTGGCGGCCCCCTCCCCTTGCTGGGGCCAGGGCCAGGGCCGTCCGTGAGGGCAGCGCGCCCCTGCGCGTTTCTTCTCCTGGCCGTCGCGGGAACGCCTCTCCCTCGGGCCGGGACGCCGGGACGCCTCTTCAAAGACTCGCGGGGGGCGGGGGGAAGCGGGAGCCGGAGCCGGAGCGCTGTCGGGACAGAGCAGAGAGAGGCTGGGATTCGATTTCACACCAATTTGGAGGAGCGACGTCAGCGGCTCCTCGAGGGCTCGTCGGCGCTGCCGGGCGGGCAAAAACCCACGGACACAAGGCGCGAGGTACAGACTTCAAAGGCCGGGCCGGGGGCGAGATCGGAATCCGCGCTTGGCGGTGGATCGAGACCAAGTTGGCGCTGGGTGGTGGTGGTGGTGGTGGTGGTGGTGGTGGTGGTAATACTAATACTACTACTAATAATAATGGCCTCGATGGTGGTGCGAATGACAGAATCAATGAATAATAACGAACATACGACGTCATTAAAATCGTATCGCATTGCGCGCTATGAATGCAAGCCCCTACAGCAAGCTAAAAAACGTTTGCCGAACTTATTTATTTTTAATTGTTCCAGTCGAAACTGCCCTTATATCTTGTTTTTGTCTTCTTTTCTTTTCGTTTTTTCTTTCATTCAAATTCCCTTTGAATATCTGCAAATTGACAGAGCCACTGAGGCTCATAACAATGGACACGATCCCACCAAACGTTTCACTCCTGTTGATTTCCAAGGAGAGCGATGGAAAGCACAGGGTTTTAATCCTTGCATTGAAATCGATAGGACTGAACTGGTGGATGCTGGATAAGGCATTTATTATTATAAATATTAATAACAATAACAACATTAATATTAACATCAATATTAATACTGTCCCACTGAAATCAACAGGACTTCACATTGCTTAACTACGGCTGGATGAGGCTATTAGTATTATCAATAACATTAATATTAACATCAATATTAATATTAATATTGTCCCACTGAAATCAACAGGACTTCACATTGCTTAATTACAGCTGGATGAGGCTATTAGTATTATCAATAACATCAATATTAATATTGTCCCACTGAAATCAACAGGACTTCACATTGCTTAACTACGGCTGGATGAGGCTATTAGTATTATCAATAACATCAATATTAACATCAATATTAATACTGTCCCACTGAAATCAACAGGACTTCATATTGCTTAACTACGGCTGGATGAGGCTATTAGAATTATCAGTAACATCAATATTAACATCAATATTAATACTGTCCCACTGAAATCAACAGGACTTCACATTGCTTAACTACGGCTGGATGAGGCTATTAGAATTATCAATAACATCAATATTAACATCAATATTAATACTGTCCCACTGAAATCAACAGGACTTCACATTGCTTAACTACAGCTGGATGAGGCTATTAGTATTATCAATAACATTAATATTAACATCAATATTAATATTAATATTGTCCCACTGAAATCAACAGGACTTCATATTGCTTAACTACAGCTGGATGAGGCTATTAGTATTATCAATAACATTAATATTAACATCAATATTAATATTATCCCACTGAAATCAACAGGACTTCACATTGTTTAACTACAGCTAGATGAGGCTATTAGTATTATCAATAACATTAATATTAACATCAATATTAATACTGACCCACTGAAATCAACAGGACTTCACATTGCTTAACCTCGGCTGGATGAGACAGTTGTTGTTCATGATCTAGACGAAGTTAAGCAGAATTTGGGGTGGTTACATATCCTGGCACACCCCGATCGCGGAGTAACAGAGCCAGCTTACATTTACTCCCAAGTAAGTGTGTAGCCTGGATTGCCGTCCAAGTGGGGTTGACTTCCATGGGTCTGCTTCATAGTAAGCATACCTTGGCTCTCTGGGGAGTGTTTCAGCTACCCTGAACAGTGCAATCTTATCCATACTTACTCGGAAGTAAGTCCCACTTACTCCCAAGAATTGTATTTAAGACTGGAGGCTAACAGTGCAATTCTATACATGTCTACTCCCATATGTGGGTATTAAAGTGTAGGCTAACTTTGGCTGGAATGAGAAAGAAAGAAAGAAAGAAAGAAAGAAAGAAAGAAAGAGCATATTCAAGATCAGAGCAATACCTAATACAGCCTGTCAAAGCAGTTTGGATATGAACTGTGTTGCGTTCTGCAATAAAACTAATGCTAATATTTCATTTTAATAAATGCCATAACATGTTATGTCAGAATAAACCCATATTACAGATGATAATTACCGTCTATCAAATATTGTACCAAATTTTATCTGTTGTAGCCTTGCAATATTTCCATGCCTCGTTGTCTTTTGTATGTTGCTGTATGTTATTCTATATCTTTCTCTTCTTCTTCTTTTTCTAAGCAGCCTTTTAAAGTCAATCATTGTGGAAGCGTCCTTTCGGATTATATTCCTCCTTCGCCTGGCAAGGAATAAAGAAATTAACAGTGCAATTGTTAATTCTATGTCTACTCAGAAGTAAACCCCACTGAGTTTAATACATCTTACTCCCAGGTAAATAGGCATAGGATTGCAGCCTAAAAAAACAATAATTTGAAACCACTGCGATTTCCTAGCAGGATTTATTCCCAAAGTAAATAGGTGGTAATCCTATTATACACATTTACATGGGAGTCCCACTGAACTCGATGGAGGTTACTTCTGAGTAGACATCCATTGGCTTGAACCGTTTGCAACCTACTGGGCCCACAAAAGCCTTCAAGCCTCCCCCCTCCCGCTCCGTTTGTTCGATTATTGTCGCCCTAAGATTATTGTCAGCCAAGATTAGCAGTCCTGTTAACAACCGGAAAATAAACCATTTTTAGATTCTTTTATCTTCAGTTCGACGACTCTCCTCGAGTTTTAAACGACTCCTAGTCTTGTCCTTTCTGTTCGGTTTTTTCTTTTCTTCTTCTTAAGCAGTATTAAGAACCTCTTAAAAGTTCCCCAGTATAATGGGCTGGGTCCAGCTGTAGTCATACGTAGAGCAGACCTATTGAAATCAATGCGACCCAAGTCAGTCGCGACGAATTTAAGTCCCCTTGGTGTCTGCTCGAAGTAGGACTGAAGCTGGAACCCAAGCATTGAGGTCCAAGCTGGAACCCAAGCTGGAACCCAAGCTGGAACCCAAGCTGGAACCCAAGCATTGAGGTCCATAAGTCTCCCCTCCGGAGACGGCTTACTATCAAAGGCAAAGCCTTCTTATTTTAAAAACACCCCCTCCCCAAGAAATGAAAATCCCCACGTGGGCCATCCTGCACAAAGCGCTGTCTCTTCATGCAGGAAATTCGAACCGGATCCAATCCGAATTCGCTGTCTGGGGTTTGTTGCCCTCTTAATTCCAGACGAAACGAATATTTTATCGTTGTTATCAACATTATTATCATCAGTATCCGGTGAGACAACCGGAACATCAACGTGGGCAGAGGTGCTGTCAAGGCAGAAATTTGTGGCCTCTGAGTCTAGGGGTTCACTCAGCCGATGGACGGCGGGGGGGGGGGGCAAACGCCCCAGGGTTGGCTAAGTTACTACCATTTGAAGTGAAGTGATACACGTTTTCGGAAGAATGAGAATGAATTAATTCCGCTTAAATGCTTGCGAGCAAAAACACGTGGATCAGAATGGACCTAGGTTTTTTCGGGGGGGGGATGGAGCCCCTAGGAGGGGGCAGATCCATCTGAATTTTAAGCCCTGTAAAAAACGCATTGTTTTCAAATCAATAGGAAAAACTCAAGCACGTTCAATGATGTGGATGGGATTTAAAAGGCTTGGGGTGGGGGGATCGTGCCCCGTCCTGCCCGCCCCCACGAGGGCTTCTAAACACGGAGGCTGGAAGAATAAATTATATTTCAATCCATGGAAGTGACTTCTAGTTCACGTCCAAATCGAATCAACGTCCACAGAGGATGGATCTGTGCTTTTTCAATGATTTTAAAAACAAAAACTTAAAACGATATTCACCTTTTCCTACATAACAAGACAACTATTTGCATGTTTACTTGGAAGTAAATCCCACTGTGTTCAGTGGCGCTGATTAAGTGTCTTTAATATTGCAGACTAAGCGTGATGATGTATGATCCAATCAAACTATTAAAGCACATTTATTTCAGTGGAAAAGATGTCACCAGAGGTGTGATTCTAGCACATTGGGGGAAATGTAAGCGTGCCTCTTTGGTTGGGAATCAGTTCTGTATCGGTGTCGGGGAAATCTGTTCCTCGCATGTATGCACAAAAACTTTGGATTTCCTAAAGTCCCGTTTTCAAGAGCTATTTTTGACAGCCGCATTCAGCCACCAAAAGAGACAGGCAGGAAATGACTTCCGTAATTCTTGAGAGGAAGGCTTCTGTTATAAACACACCTCCACAGAGGTAAAATCTCTGGTTCGCCATGGGACATTTCCAAAGAGATGCACAGAAGGGCAGTCAAAGGTGACCATTTTGGCCCGGATCCTCAACAGATAGTAACCCTATACCCGCTTACCTGGAAGTAAACCCCGTTGAACTCAGTGGGGCTGACTTCCCAGGAGACGCGTGTAATTGCGCAGCGAATGGACCACTTTTGCGAGGAAGTCTGCTCCTGAGGACGCCCACCGAAGGCTGTTTGTTAGAACACCATCCCAACCAAAATGAAACATGTTGGTACCTTCTTCTCCTGAGTGCGATTTTTTCATCTGCAGACCGAGCCTAGCCTTAAATACAGTGGATTTCCTTCCTAGGAAGTGCGAATAGGGCTGCAACCGTAAGACCGTACTTAGACTGCCTTCTGACGAAAATGGAACTGTGAGAATGCTTAGGTGTGGCTGGATAGATTGTAAGCCGGTAGGGGCAGAGACTTGACTGGTACTTCTTTGTTTAAAGCGCCATTTACACTGATGGAGACAGATGGATGGATAGATGGTGAGACAGACAGACGCAGTACAAGCAGCAAGGAGTCCCACCTTAGAGGCGAACGAATATATTACGGCTCCATCTATCTATGTATCTATCACAGATGATGCTAGTGAAGGTAAACTTAGAAAGGTGACTTTGAAATGTCGATTTTGCCTTTAGAAGACCGGGAGCGCGAGCTTCAGAATGTTTATTCGGGAGTAAAGTCTCACAGCGTTCTTTCTTTCCAGGAACTCCTAACGAGCGAGTCTTGTGTGGCAACCCGTTCGGGACAAGTCGGAGAGCCCTGGGGAGTCGCCTCAAGAAACTCAGGCACCTGCTCTGGAAAGCAGGTTGACGTCCACCTTACTCCCTTCCCGTTGAGTGACCGCAGAGAGGGGAGGGAGGAGGGGGGGGTCTTTCCTCTTTAATTTATACTCCAGCCAAGGCGTGGAGGAACGGGCTCCCGCTTTACGGCGCTTGCTCTGAAGGCTACCGCTATAAATTACCCACCAGCCGCTGGGCAAAACTGCCCAAGTTGTGCGGGGAATAATAATACTCATAATAAGGCCCAGAAAGGGCCCTTTGAACACCAGGGAACCAAATTAAAAAGTCCAAAGAAAGAGGAGAGGCGGGGAGGCTATCGGGGGGGGGGGGGGTCCCGCGCGACCGCCTCAGCCCGCCACCCCCCCCTAATGTCCATGTCCAAACAGACTTCCTGAAAGCCCACTGAGCTGTGTAATAGGGATTCTTTCTTTGCCCCAAAGAGAGTTCGCTCGTCTCTTGCAACAGGAACAAATGGGGGGAGGGTGTAAAGATGCGTGCAGCCTAATGACACCCCCACAACCCCACACTACTTGGAAACACACGCCACTGGGATCGCTCCTAGTCAGTGTGGCCAGGTCTGCAGCCAGGAAAGACATCCACGCTACGGCTGAATGGCTGCAGTCCATATAAGGTGCAATCCTGTGCATATTTAGACAGAAAAAATATCCTACAGCTCCCAGCATGCCCCAGCCAGCCATGCTTTTTTTCCTAAATATGCATAAGAGTGCGCGTAAGTATCTGTACTCATTTCCACGAAGAGCGGCGAACCCAGACACTTTTGAAACTTTTGATCGGCTCCATGGCCAGCATTCTGAGATTGGAGCCGAGTAGAAGAAGAGGGTGGGGTGGCGGGGGGGGGGGGGTGCTGGGACAGTCCAGGCCGGTCAAGATTACCACTCGGGCCGACGATCTGCAGACTGCAACCAACGTCTGGCGGGTGGGGGACTAAATTTGAAACCGAATTCCTCCTCGCTATAGAGGTTGGTTCCAACCGAGTTGTGGGAATGGTTTCCGGGTGTGATCTTATGCATGTTTAGACAGAAATGTCCTATAACTGGGAATGCTGGGACTTGTAGGACTTTTTTTCTGTCTAAATATGCGTAGGATTGCGCCCTCAGTCGGACGGGGTGTGTAACCCTGTACAGATTGAGAAGGCTCGAATATTCGTTGACTGCAGTAGGGTGCCAATTTCTTCAATGCCCGCAGGAATATAACTGTAGATTTTGGGATGGCACAGTTAAAACACCGCCTTCTCTGAATGGAAACGAATTCGGAGTCTCCAGGAACGGGAGGACAAACCAATTCAAAACTACTTAGGATAATTCACTTCCAGAACTAAGAAAAGCGCAAAACGCATCGCCACTTCCCGATTCGCGTTTCCACTAGGGCACAAATAAGGTGGGAATTTATCCTGGCAATATCAGCGCTTCTCAAGCACCACCACTAGTCTCTCTGGAATCCAACGGCTTTTTAAAAAATGCCTAAGGAACAACTTTTATTATTATTATTGTTATTATTATTATTCCGCTGCGGCCGGATATAAGAAAAAGAGGTAATCCTGGGTGCTAATGACGAGGATGTCGAGCCCGGTACTGAGGAAATCCTCGCTGGCTTTGACAAATAGGAGCAAAGGAGTCAAAAAGGGGGGAATTCAGCCAGCGGCTGAGAAAAGCAGACAAAACATAAGCCAGGGAGTCGACTTTAAGTGGTGCCGAAAGGTGGTTCTTTTCGCAAACGGCTCTCCCAACCAAACCCGATTGGGGCAAAATCTTAAGTGAAGGAAATGCGTTTGATTTAAGTAGAATCTCCAAAGCCAGCTGTTTGGTGAAGCGAGGGAAGGGAGGGAAGTGGAGGTTTGCCCAACTGAAGAGCCGGGTAAGATTCCCACTCACCCACCCACCCAATCAGGCGATTAACAATTCTCGCGAGCGGAAAGACTCGGTGATTTCGGAGCGGGTTCAAAGACGACCCAAAGGAGCAATGCGCCTAGGGCGCAGCGCACACCTCTCCAAAACCTCCCAGGACTCCGACTCTCCAAAACCAGGCTGCAAAGAGGCGCAATTCCCCAAGGGCGCACGAAACCACATACAATCCTTTGCCAGTAAGGAGGGAGGGCTGCAGCAACGCTCCAGAAATTCAGCTGCCTCTTTTCTTCTTCTTTTTCCTTTAGTTCCTCCACCCTTCTGGGACCCCCGGCCCTCTCACTTCATCTCCTCAGTCACCCACCCCTCCCGGTTGGGCCTGGCGGCGTATATGTCAGAGTTCACGGATCTGGTTAGCTGCCTTTAACTTCCAGCTGTAAAAAGACGGATATTAAAGCCGCCTAATGGATCCCGCGCGAAGAAGGGTTCGATTTCCAAGTTTCAAAAGGAGAGAAATTGCGTCTGGGATGCGGGGGAAAAAATACATTAAAAGTCTAGAGGTGGGGGTAAGGGCGGAGAAGCATCAAAGCTGACTGGGAAACGCTCCCCACACGCACGCGCGCGCGGACGTGCGCCCCACCAACGCCTGCACCTGGCATTTGAGAAAAGAGTGAGGTGGTCGCAGCTGGAGAGACCCATGTGGCGAGCTCGGTTTTTTTGTCTTTTTCCCTGCCAACTTCTGCGGGAGAAAGGAATAGAATATAAAGAACGTGCAAAAGGGTGACTGGCTAACGAGACGCTGGGGTCATAGCTAAGGGGAGGAGGGGTGTTTGTGGTTGGGGGGACGCAAAAAGGAAAGCCATTCGATGCCCGAGTGCCATTATTATCGGCTTTCAGACGTGCAAATGGCGTCTCCCATGCCACACAGAAGGGGAAGAAAGAAAAAATCCTAGTTTCCTAGATCATCAACCCAACGACCCAGTATCTCGTTTCCAGCGCTGGGCAGCCAGGTTCTTCTGTGCAAGGAGGGCACAGAGGAAATGGCTCTCCTTTGTCGTTTGCCGCGGAGGCTGGTGGCTCCCTTGTCAGTGGGGAGGTGAATCCGCTCCACGTTTCAGTCAGAACCAGTCAGAACTCTCAAGGACCTCTCCAAGGTGCGAAGAGTTTTGACTGGTTCTGACTAAAACCCGGAGCGGATTCACCGCACCACTGGCGTGGGCGCCACTGGCCTCAGCTTCCTCCCCTCCCTCAGGTACCTAGTTGTTAGAGACAACGTGGAGGGTTCATTTAGCTGCGATGGCTAACAGTCCACGGAGGGGAGCCCGTGAATGTGTCAGACATAGTCCTTTCTTTTTCTCAAAGCTTGCTTAGGGCTGCAGTCCTGTTCGCAGTGGAATGCTGTGGGACTTGCTCCCGAGGAAACCTGCCTAGGATTGGGCTGGAACCCCGCAGCGGCTCCCCTCGCATCTTGAGGCTTCAATCCTATACCCAGTTTCCTGGGTGTAAGCCCCACTGAACTCCATTCTGAGTTGACACGTAGAGGATTGCACTGCTCATTCATCATTACGCACTTGCACAAGGCAGCCACAGCCAGAGTGGCGCGGTGACCTCCGTGTACATGTTCCGGCTCGGGGATTCCACAAAACAGGCCCTATTTTCTATCGGAATCGTTTGGCAGCGTCGGGGTTTTATCATCCAGCCCAGCTGCCTTTGACTTGCAGGTCACCCAGGACATCCGTAATACGACCATTTACCATCCGGACTTAATTTGTGCCAAGGTTTGGCGCCACACTGATTTGAATGACCGGGTTGGGTCCAGAATATTTGAAGTAACCAAGCTACTATTCATGGATGACATTTCTGATCCCAGCCTTCTTCAGGCTGGCATATATGGCCGCCATCCAGTGGAGCCCGGTGGCTCCGATTTCGGTGGCGCTGTGAATCCATACTGGGTTTCAGTCGGAACCAGTCTAAACATCCATAGGATTGTGCCCTAAGTATTTGAATTTAGTGGGACTTCTCAACAGACAAGCATGGGCCTGCGGTGAAAGGCTCCAGTCTTCTAGCCACTGACCTGGGGTTAAGCCCTATTGAACTCAGTGGGGCTTTATCTTGAGTAGAGGATTATGTCAAATGAAAGCTTGATCCTGAATTGTGCATTGGGCTGCACGTGCTTAAACTTCCCCTTCAACCTGCTGTTACTTTAGAAGCCATCGACCTTGGCGGGATCATAGCCTATGTTAGATCAAATTATGTGTATACATATAATTTGGTCTAATACATATCAAATTATATGTATCATTTGTGTTAATATGTATAACACATCAGAGGAAGGGGGGATTTTGCCGTTGACAGCACAACCATATCCCTGTATGCTCAGAAGTAAATCGCATTGAGTTCAATGGCGCTTACTTCCAGGTGAGTGGGTAGAGGCTTGCAGCCTTCATACGACCATAAGAAGAGCCCTGCTGGATCAGGCCAAAGGTCCATCTAGTCCTGCATTCTGTTCACACAGTGGCCAACCAGCTGCCCAATGGAAACCCACAAGCAGGACTGGAGTGCAACAGCACCCTCCTGCCCATGTTCCCCAGCTACTGCTGTACATAGGCACACTGCCTCTGATACTGAAGGAGGTAGCGTATAGCCATCAGGACTAATAGCCATTGATAGCCTTCTCCTCCATGAAACTGTCCCAATTCCCCTTTAAAGGCTCCCAGGGAAGAGGGCCTTTTCTGCTGTGGCTCCCTGGCTGTGAAAAGAGCTCCCTAAAGAGGTTCGTCCCACACCTACATTGTACTCCTTTCAGTGCCAGGTGAAGACCTTTCTTTTTTTCATTTTCCCAGCATTTTAGCACTGTAGTCTTTTAGCTCTGCTGTTCTAAATCTGTATTTTAAATCTCCGCATTGCTGCTAGGTTGTATTCTGGTTGTGCTTTTAAACTCTGGTTTTAAGTTTTCCTGTTTTATATTGTTTTATGTTTTAATTTTTGCGAAACGCCCAGAGAGCTTCTGCTATTGGGCGATAATGGAAATAAATAAATAAATAAATAAAGCCGTCCAAATTGGTGGCCATGACTACAGCTGCTGGAAATGTATTCCATAGTTTAACTGTGCCCCGTATGAAGAAGCCCTTCCTTTAATCTGTTCTGAATCTCCAGCCAATCAGCTTCATGGGATGACCCCTTTGGGTTCAAGTATTATGAGAGAAGGAGAAAAATGTCTCCCTATCCACTTTCTCCAAACCATGCATAATTGTATACACCTCTATCATGTCTCCCCTTCCTTCCACTTAAAGTGTTTGTATTACTGCATTTAGGGGAAAGCAATTGCTAACCAAGTCATTAGCAAGGTAGGGAGAAGATGGGTTGGTTCATCTCCCACCCTCAAGCAGTGGGAAATCTCTCTCTCTCTCTCTCTCTCTCACACACGCACACGCACATGCACACACACGACACATCTCTCTCTCCTCTGCTTTAATTTCTGGGGAAGATGGGATTTCCCTACATTTTTCAGGGGTGGGGGCTGCTGGTTGGTTTTGATTTAGCTCATGCATTGCATGCAACAAGGTCCCAGGTTTGACCCTGGGGCATCTCCAGGTATGCTGGAAAAGACCCCTTGTCTGAAGTCTTGGAGAGTTGCTGCCAGTCAGTGTAGACAACAGTGAATTGGATGGACCCAGTTTGTTTAACCCTTTGTTCCCATTTAAAATGAAAATTGTGGGGGCTGGTGCTCCGATATGGGTGGGGCTGTGATTACATTCTGGGTTTCAGTCGGAACCAGCCAGAGTTCTAAAGGAGCTATCTAAGGTGTGGAGGCCATTTGGGAGGATGATGTTCAGCACCTTGGATAACTCCTTTAGAGTTCCAGCTGGTTCCTGCTAAAACCCTGATTTGATTCACAGCCCCACCAAAATGAGAGCCACCAGATTCCACTGAATAAAAATCTTAAATTTTTTTGAGGCTGGTTAGGAGGTAAAGCACAAGTATTATCCCTCTGCAAAACCAGTGTTTAAAGGTTTGTTTTTAGGATCCCCCTTCCTATTTCTTGTAACTTTTCCTTGTTGTTGTTGTTGTTGTTGTTTTAAACACTTTCCCCTTGCCCCTTAGGCCAGGTCTGTTTTATTGGGTTGGATCCAGATTTTGGAACATGCAACTGGGCTGGGGGAACAGGACTTCTCGGTCCCCTCCTTCCTAGGGCAGCCTCCCCATCCCCCTGAAAATGCAGCCAAAAGGGTTGGGGGACCCTGCTGGACCGGGTGAGCTATGGTGCAGATGGGGGAAGGGTTTTCCGCCAAATCAGGTAGAGGTGCCTTCTTTGAGCAGAGCCCTTCCATCCATAGAAGGCCAGCCCTGGATCCAACCAATTTTATTTTTTCTCCAAGTGATTATTTGGGCGGCAGCAGGAGGTTCCCCTCAAAATGTTGTACTCTTCACTTGTTAACATTTCTATCAAACTTGCTCATTTTCCCATAGTAAAATAAAATAACATTTACTTTCTTATTGAAACATGGAGTGAACAATCTCTCCTAGACAATTGGTGATTATATATTTGTAACCAACTTCTGTAAATTTTATTTGTATATTTGCAGCTCTTTTTGAAAAAAAATACTCAGGAGTTACCAAAGGAACATACTTACCTAGTGCAGCTACGATCTTATACTTACTTACCTGGGAGTAAGCCCCATTGAACTCACTTGGGCTTAATTCTGAGTAAACATGTATAGGATTGTTCTGTAAGTATGTATACAATTGCAACCTTAGGAACACAGACACACACACACACAGAGAGAGAGAGAGAAGCTGTAACTCTGTGTGTATCTGTGTGTGTGTATGCATCTGCTGTTATTTCCACTAGAAGAAATGTAATGCTACTCAATCTTCAAACCACAATGTACTTGATGTATAAAAGAAATGTGAAATTCTTTTAACATATTTATTATACTTATTTTATTTAAGAGCTTTATAAGCCACTTTTCTAAATGTGTTATTTTCCACAAGGCAGCATGCAAAATACAATTGACTGACTGATTGATTGATTGATTGATTGCATTTATACCCTGCCTTTTTTCCTCTTGCAAGGAACCCAAGGCGGCTTACATTATCCTCCTCCTCTCCATTTCATCCTCACAACAACAACCCTGTGAGGTGGGTTGGGCTGAGAGTCTGTGACTGGCCCAAAGTCACCCAGTGAGCTTCCATGGCTGAGTGGGGACTAGAACCCGGATCTCCCAGCTCCTAGTCCAACACTCTTGCCACTACACCTCACTGGCTCAAATACAATAAAATCTGTTTAAAACCCACATCAACATTAAACAGAACAAACAAGAACAGTAATAAATAAAAAGAGCAATGCAATCACATCAGTGTAGCCAACTGCTCTGTGATAAGATCTAAAAACAGATCCAGTAAAAATAAACAGCAGCAAAACCAGTAACCTACTGTCTAATTAAAAACAGTCTGAAATTAAAAAAAAAAAAATGTTTTCAGGGCACATTTAAACAAAATAGGGAGGGAGCCAATCATATCTTCCAAGGGAGGTAGTTTGGTGGTGGCCCCACAAACATGGAGTCATCACCAAAAAGGCCCTGTTTGATGCTCGCCACCCTAACTACCTCTTCTGGTGGGTTTTTTTGCCAATAAGCAATGGCTCTTTTAGAAATCAGAATGCAATGAACACACTAATGGGTGAAGGCTAAAGGTTTATTCAGCAGAAACAAATGAACAGAGTGATTAATGAAGAGAAAGCAAAACATGCTAACTGCAGCAATCCACTTCAAAGCCAGATCACAATCTTACATCCTTAATGTTGTGGGAGGATCCCAGAATCAAAATATGACAATGGATGTGACTCCCATGTCAGCCTCTCCTTACGCAGCACCTTTCCAGATCTGCCTGCACTGAAATCCCCGCCCTTGGAATGTCTCAGGAATACATATATACTACTATGCTCATAGTAATTCCACCCCTATTCTGGAGCTAATCCAATGATTTTGAAGATGTTTGGCAGTAACTACTCTGGCTAACCTTGAGATCTCACTAGAGATCTCTCAAGTTGTACAATCTCAAACAGATAATTGGCCCTGGGAACTACTGATAAGAAGTAGCTTAGCTAACCACAGTGGAGGCTGGTGGCTGCAATGTCAGCGGGGCAGTGCCAGTGAATCCACTCTGGGTTTCAGTCAGAACTCTAGAGGAGCTTTCCAAGGTGCAGAGCCTGCTCTTATCCAAGACGTTTGCAGAGCACCTTGGATAGCTCCTTCAGAGTTCTGACCGGTTCTGACTGAAACCTGGAGAGGATTCACCACACCTTGGATAGCTCCTTCAGAGTTCTGACTGAAACCAAGAACAAATTCACTGCCCCACTGACATCAGAACCACCAGCCTCTACTGGCTAACCACTAAAAGCAACAGGCCCACCCAGAAGTCTAGACATGAGAAGAAGCAATTTGTTGGGCACCACTAATGCCTCGAAATAACAATTGTCTTCCACATTTCCACTATGCTGAGCAACATCCGATTTCCAACAGTGACCGGCCAGATGCCTCTGGATTCTCACAAGAACACCTTGGTGTTTGTCCCAGCATCTAATCAAACTATACCACCCCTGTCCATGGAAGATCCAGTGCCACTTTGGTGTAGTGGTGAGAGTGCTGGACTGGGAGCCAGGAGATCCGGGCTCTAGTCCCCACTCAGCCATGGAAGCTCACTGGGTGACTCTGGGCCAGCCACAGACTCTCAGCCCAGCCCACCTCACAGGGTGGTTGTTGTGAGGACAAAATGGAAAGGAGGAGGATTATGTATGCCACCTTGGGCTCCTTAAATGAGGAAGAAAGGCAGGAAAGAAATGTAATAAGAAAGAAAGAAAGAAAGAAAGAAAGAAAGAAAGAAAGAAAGAACCAATCAACTGTCATGGTTAATACTAGCTGCCCAGAGGCCATCTAGATCATAGGAACATGAGAACTGTTCTGTTGGAAGAGACCAAGGGTCAATCTAGTTCAGCTTCCTGTCTCCAGTGGTGGCCAGCCAGGTGCTTAGTGATATCCCGAGACTGGAGAGCAGATTTTGCTGGGGCTATGAATCCATTCCAGAGTTCAGTCTGAACCAGCCAGAACTCTAAAAGCGCTATCCAAGGTGCTGAACCTACTTTGGGGATAGGGTGCAGGACCTTGGATAGCTCCTTTGGCGTTCTGGCTGGTTCTGATTGAACCCCAGAATGGAATCATAGCCCCAGCAAAATCGGAGCCACCAGCCTCCGCTGCTCTGGCCTCTGCCCTTGGCAGGGGGAATGAGGACTACTGGGCTACCTGCTTCCTTTGTTTCCCAGGAAGAACATCCCAGGAAGGGGGAGACCAACCTGGTCCCATCCATCATTCAGAAAACGAGCAGCTGCAGGGAGGTGGTTTCCCCCCTCTCTGCCGAAAGAACATTCAGCTCCAGCCATCAGTTGCCCTGGAAATTCAGAGCTGAAGGGAAACACATTCTGGCCCCAAGACTGCCTGAGCTGGGGGCAATTTGCCCTAGGCCCCCACAAAGCAACCCCCACCTCAACTCCTGTGTGTACCCAGGGCCCCTGCCCCAGGAGTGCCTGCCAGATTGCTCACCAGAGCCCCCCACACACACATGTAGGGGGCAGTGGCAGGATATCTGCCCCAAGCCCCAGAAACTCTCATAAGCCCCTCCGTAAGCTGAAGGGCTGTGTAGGACTGCAGCCTACTGGTGGGTGTAGATGTGGGTATGAAAGAGTTGGGGGGGTAGGGTATGATTTCCTGTTTCTTCTAAGCCACCTTGAGAGTTGAGTGATTGAGTGAGAGCCAGTGTGATGTAGTGGCAAGGGTGTTGGACTGGGAGCTGGGAGATCCGGGTTCTAGTCCCCACTCGGCCATGGAAGCTCACTGGGTGACTTTGGGCCAGTCACACACTCTCAGCCCAACCCACCTCACAGGGTTGTTGTTGTGAGGATAAAATGGAGAGGAGGAGGATAATGTAAGCCGCCTTGGGTTCCTTGCAAGAGGAAAAAAGGCGGGGTATAAATGCAATAATTAATAAATAAATAAATAAACAAACAAACATTAAAACACCTAAATAAGCAAACGTTCTGGACATGGGTTTCATTTTAGCTGTTGTGCCCCCTCGAGAGAAAACCAATGTAAATTGGGAAGCTGTTCAGTAGCAAAAAATTATCTACAGGGAGAAGGAACTTGCACACACCTAGAATCTGTTCATAAACTCATCCTCTGTGAATGGGTCAGCTCTAACCCTGCCAAAAGATCTCCCCGCCAGCGGCCATCACAGTACTCTGTCAGGGCGTTCACTTGTGTGGTGGAGGAAACGGAGAAGAAAAGAACATCGGAAGCTGCCTTATACCAAGTCAGTCCCTTGGTCCATCTAGGCCAGTCTTGTCAACACTGACTGGCAGCAGCGGCTCTCCAGGGTTTCAGGAAGGAGTTTTTCCAGCCCTTCATTGGTATTTTCTCCCAGGTAAGTTTGTATAGCAGGGATGGGGAACATGGCCCTCCAGATATTGTTGGACTGCAAGTCTCGTCATTCTTCACCATGCTGGCTAGGGCTAATAGGAGTTGCAGCCCAGCCAGATCCAAAGGGCCACATTTTCCCCACCTCTGTTGTACAGGATTGCAGCCTTGGGGTACTTCATTCACAGAAAGCCTCTGCAGAGCTCACCCTCTGGTTTTTCAGTTCCTTATCTCAGCCCAGAAACATGTAGGGTTAACAGCCAGGAAGCTGTAGTGGCTAGAGCTTGGGACTGGTTGTTGTTGTTAATTAATTAATTACATTTATAACCTGCCTTTTTTCCTCCATAAGGAACTCAGGGCAGCATACATTTTTCTCCTCCTCTCCATTTTATCCTCACAATATCAACCCCATGAGGGAGATTGGGCTGAGAGTCTGTGACTGGTCCAAAGTGAGCTTCCATGGCCAAGTGAGGACTAGAACCAAAATCTCCCGACTCCCAGTCCAACACTCTAGCCACTAGATCACTACACCTTTTTTTCTCCTGCAAGGAATCCAAGGCAGCTTACACAGCTGACTGAGGGATGCTGGGAGTTGTCTGACTTTTTTCTGTCTCAGCATTCATAGGATCGCTCCCTTAGAGGGTCAGGCAAAATCATGGAGGAAAGGTCTGCTGAGTGCATTTAGTTGTGATCATTCAATGGAAACTTCACATTCAGGAGGAGTCTGTCATCTGATTGCCACACGCCGTGGACAACCAAAAATAAACATCCGAGAATGGTGTTGCTTCCATGCCCTGCTTGTAAGCTTCGTGAGAACATTTGGTTGAAGACTAGCCCAGATTGGTATTATGTCTGATCTAATACAGGTCTTAGGAGGACACTTATTAAAGCCTTCATGCCCTGTTTGCGGTGTTCCAGGGAACATCTGGCTGGCACTGTTGGAAACAGGATACTGGGCAAGGAGTGGACCTGGGGGGGTACACCTGTGGCCTGCCCTGCAACCTTCTAGATGTCATGGGACTCCAATTCCCATCAGTCCAACCAGCATGGCCAATGGTCAGGGGTGATAGGAATTGCACTCCAACAATATCTGGAGGGACACGCATGGACCCTTGGAGCCCTGATCTGGCAGGGTCTTATATTCTTACAAGGTCTTACATCTTACATTCATCTTAAGGGGTGCCTGAAAACCTGCCTGAGCATTTTTACATATAAGAGTTGGAGAAAGTAGCTGAAACAACAACCCACAGTACAGTCTAGATTTATATACCACTGACCATATTTGAAAACTATCTCAAAGACTTACATACTCAGCTAAAATAAATACTAAAATTCTACATCCTTGCAATCTAATTTATGTGCCAGCAAAATCTAGATTCCAAGGCCTGCCTAAATTATGCTGACTATTTTTTTCCTAATTGATTGGTTCCCAGAGATGCTGGGAATTGAGTCATGCAAAGCAGGTGCTCAGCCCCTCAACTATGTGCCCTCTGCAGCTTAAATTAGGGAAACGCTTCTAGATCTCATGCCCAGAACACAGGGGGTGGCGAGTGCTGGAGCAATCTTCTACGCTCATGAGAAGGCCTTCCATGTACACAAAGCCGCATCTCCCAGCAGCGGTGCCTTCAGCGGTGGGATAACAATACATTTTGAAGTACTGGAATGTATTATGATGGCCTGATAGCCTCAGCCCCAAGGAGAATACAAAAATGATAGATATATACATGCACGCATAGACACACATGCACATTCGAACACACAGCAAAAAGGATCAGCACATAGAATAATATCCAATTTATTAAGATCAGCTGACAGTCATAGTATAGAACACTGGCCTCATTCTCTGACTTCTTTTCGAATGTGAAGTAAAACTTGAAAGCCTTCACTCACTTGCCAGAGCAAGGAGAATTGCCCCAGTCAATTACCAGCAGATGTCTGTCATTGCTCCTGCTCTGAAAAAAGTCCAGGAGCTGGGCTCCCCCACATTCTCCTTCTATTACACCACTGGCTGCCGGGGGGGGCAGGACTTTGGAGCAGATGTCCAGAGACCCACTCAGTAGAAGGATCAGGAGGTCCCCGCAAACGCAGCAGGGCTAGCTTACTGCATTTTGAAGGAAATGAAGTAATCCACATTATTTATTTAAAGCATTTTTATCCCCCTCCTCAGCCAAAAAGCTGGAAAAGCTGACACATAATCGGTAAAATAAAACCATCCCTGCCCGCTAAAAAGACCCAACAACACACAAGGAAAACTGAATGGGGAGGGAAGAGGAAACAGGGAAAACATTACTACCTAGAGAAGGGAGTCCAGAGTCTAAAAATGTTCACCGCTGCCCCTGCAGAACCACAAATCTACAGACAAGGGCAACTCCAATGCTCAAGGGAGTAGGATGGTGTATGTGCTGTCTGAAGAAAGGTTGGGTGCTTGGAAGGCACCTGGGTGAGAGGGAAATGTGAAGAAGATATGAGCTGGGCCAATGTGGCTGAGCCAAGCCACCATGTTTCCTCAACATGCTGCACATACACTCATGCACCGCCACACTCAGCAGCATGAGGAAAGATGGCGGCCCAGCTGAAGTCCCATCAGCTTGTGAGCAGAATCCCGGAGGCTGGTAAATGGTCCCAGGAGCGGCTGGCTAGGCGGGAGCCTGGTAGCCTCTCCCACCATTCAATGAAGCAACATGGGCCTACCGTCTTCCTCATTAAGGGTCTTTTCTTCATCTTTAGCACATTACTGATGCAATCCACCCCTACCAAGCCCTGCTCCCACCAAATCCCCAATGATTCATTGCATGGAAGCAATACTTAGCAGATTTTCCTGAAACACAGTCCAACGTTGTCATCGTTAGCACAGCATCCCTGTTCTCTCTCCCCCCCCCCATGGTTAGCATGTGCTTCTTTTATGCAAACCATGTGCAGCTCTAGGGAAAGAACCTATGAGACTCCAAGCAATGGCACACTCCTCTCCAATTCATATGGATCAAGAAAATGCATCCCATCCTTCAGCCGTTCTTTTTTTTCTTTTTCTTTTTCTTTTTTTGCCTCTCCTCTGCCAGGCAGCTCTTCAGCACTTGTAATGGCTCGTTAATTTTAGACTGGCAATGAAGTTGTCCCTCAGAACTGGAGGGATTTCGTTCAAGGGGCTGATTTTGAGCCAAGCATGTTATAGGCTCGAAATGCAGAGCTACGTTTTGCGTGTGCTACACTTTGAAATAATATGTGTTGCTTACACTTGGCAGAACCCTTGATTTGGGTTCCAAAAGAGCATCCATGCATCACGGATGCTTACCTCCTGCATGCATTTAGTTGGGAGTAAGTCTCCTAGAGCTCAAATCAGGATCTCAGACTCCGGTGTGGTGCATGAAAGACTAACACATTTAAAGTTCCTCCTAAACACATTTCCTAGGAAGTAAGTCCCACTGAATGCAAAGGGACTTGCGTACCTCCAAACCACACATATAGGATTGCACTGTAAGACTGTACTCCTATACCCACTTACCTGGGAGTAAGCCCAGTTGGACTTAGTTCTGAGCAGACATATATAAGATAGCACTGTGGTTGTCACACGAAGATTCCTAGCTTCATTTCCTACGTCATTAGAGATGTAGTGTAACTCAGTCCATATTTATGCCACAATACAGCTGCTAGTCCTTAAGGTGCCACAAAACTGTTGTTGCCATTAGTTCTTGATGTTAGTTTAAGTTTAGTTTTGGTATGCATTTGAGGGGGGTGTTGAACGTGCAAGGCAGTTTATCTTTCAGCAAAGCAATTTGTCTAGAAAGGTGCAAGGTTTCAGTTTACACAGAACTCTTAATCTGGGTAATAGATATATATTGCCTGGGGCAGGACTTGGTAACAACAACACAACGACACAGTACCATGCATTTTATACAGTTTTATAAGTTAAATACATACATACATACATACATACATACATGACTAAGGCAAGTCCCTCCCTTTAAGAGATTACTTTCCCTACCACCTTTGTTCTAGGCCAATGGTGGGCAACTTGTGGCCCTCCAGATGTTGATGAACTGCAAATCCCATCAGCTCTAGCTTGCATAGCCAATGGTGAAGGATGATGGGAGTTCCAGTCCAACAACTTCTGGAAGATCATGCTTCCCCATTCCTGTTCTAGGAGAAGATTTAAAATACCTAGCTATCTTTGAGTTGCTAGCTCCCAGAGAAATATGCAAGGTTTTGGATTACACAGAGCTTTTCATCTGGATATTAGTTATTTCTTAAGGCAGAAGGACATTCTAGAGAGGGGGAAGCTAAATTTGTAAAGGAGGTTATTAAATATACAGATATAGGCATAGACACAGACAATCTCAACTCTGTATGTTAAAAAAAAAACTGGCCAGAACTTCACTCAACATGCTTTGAAGCCATACCCGCACACACACAATTTTCTATAACTTTTAATGGGGCAGGCAGTCAAGATAAATCACCCCCGACCTCCCCCCATTTCATAAGCAATTTGTTTTTCGAAAGCTGCCGAGAGATCCACGCCTTTGGAACCCACTAACGCAGTTTCACAGAGCAACTCTATACACGTGTATTCAGAAGAAAGCCCCGCTGAGTTCAGTGGAGGTTACTCAGAGGTAAGTGTGTGTAGAACTGCAGCCTAAAACAGCAACAAGAAGCCAATTGCTTTATCGTGCCTACCCGCTTTGCTGTTTCCATGGCAGGCATTTTTGAATAGCGGGTAAAGCCTAATGTCTGAAGGAAACAGAAGGAATGCAAGGGTTATTTTGCCTATCACAAAACAGCGACTTGTATTTTTCTGTGATTGATTCCTCTCTCTCTCTCTCTCTCTCTTTCGTTTTACTACAATTAATCTCAAGAGATTCCATTTCAAAGAAATGTAAACAAACTCCAATACTTATTCCCAAGTAAAGTTGCCTTGAATTGAATTAGCCTTTTACTTCAAAATTAGGAAGATTTGGGACTGGAGTATCAATAGGTTTTAGACCGGAATTGTAGTAGCAGTAGTCCTAGTAAGTAAGTAAATAAATGCTAATGCTAGTAGTAGTAAGAATAATAATAGATCATAGGGCTGCAATCCTTATCATACTTTCAAGAAACTTAGCTCCCTAACAATTCAGTGGGACTTCCTTGCAAGTAAATATGTTTAAGGTGGGCTGTAAAATTGTTTTAGATATTTCAGAAGATTTCACTTGATTTACTTACGGAATTGCATGTGTCCAGAATAGAATCTTTGTGTATATTTTTTTTTAAAAAAAATTAAGTGTATTGGAGAAATTTCAAGGCAAGAAATTACCCAACTCTTCAAGTAATGCCTTTTTTCTTGCCTTTTTTCTTTTCTTTCATTCTTTTTCATTCATTCATTCATATTATTATTATTATTATTATTATTATTTGCATTAAAGGAAAAATGTGGGATTACTGTGAGAACATTTTGGGAAGGACTTTGGTGGTGAGTAATTGGGAACCATTAGATTCCCAGGACATCATTAGATTACTTGGACTATTCTGTTTTAAAATACATTTTCTGGATTGGCTAGGAAATTTATGCTGGGATGGTCTACTCACAAAATTATGAATAAGTTCCCCCCCCCGCCCCCAATAAATGGTACTCTTACCTCGTTGTTAAAAACAACAACACCAACAACAAAAATCTGAATTTTATGGGAAAGCGGGGAGTCTCTTCCAAATCAATTATAACTTTTCGAAATAGCGCAGAATTTGAAAACGAAAATGCCTCGATCCAGCCAAATGTCAGCGCTTTTAAAACTTCAGTCGACTTTCAGGGAGGTTGGTAGTTCCCTACATGGTTAATTCCCTCTTGGTGATCCAACTTTTCTTCTACCAGACCCCGAGTTGTCTGGAGCGATGCAAGCAATGTATAATTGCAAACAAAACAAACAAATGAAAACAAAACCAAAACCAATCGGCTCTGTATAGATTGGTTTGGATGATCTTTAAATGGTTTGAGATGGTATAATCTCATTTGAGGGGAACGATGCAATACAGTTAAACACCTTTCAAGTCCCCTTACTTCAAGGGGGTGGGGAAGAAAAACATGCATTTCCCCTTTAAAAAGGATATGAGTTTGTTGGTTTGGGGCTTATATTTTATATTTGGCTGGATCCAGCCCATTTTCTGTAAATCCCTTGGAACAATATTTGGAGAAGCAGCTTACAAATTAGTATTAAAAAGAAAAAAAAATAGTGAGTTGGATCCAGACTCAGATATAAAGTAGACCCATGCCTAAAATAGACGCTTTGAAATTAATGGGACACGTTGGCCATGCCTAACTCAGGTCCCATTGATTTCAATAGGTCTTCTTTAAGAACGTCTGGATCCAAACCATAGTAATTGGGGACACGAATTGGTAAAATTAAGCACTTTTAAAAACTCAGCCTGTTTCCACTTGCTTAAGTCTCGGTAGAAATCAATAAGGGTGCTGAAATTGGGGGCCGGGATTGTGTCCATAATGTTATATATTATAAGAGTGGCTGGGTGACCAGCCAGATGGGCGATTAATAAATTTAATAAATAATAATAATAAATAAATAAATAAAAATATATCGATTATTTTCACCACGATTCTCCCAAAGCTCAGCATTTTTAAAAGTTCTGTTGGTTTCAACTGAGAATTATGGATCTACAGGAATTTCTCCCACTGAAAATGGGATTTTGAAATGGCCCGATCCCACATCCACAAGTAAATCCCATTAAGTTGAGTGGGACTTATTCTCAGGGGAAGGGTGGATTGCAGTTGAAATCGACCATTCCAATGGATTTCTCTACTTGCCACTTTTCTACATCCCCCAATCTTTTCCCTCCGCCGCCCCCCAACGAATTCTATGACCGAAGAAAACGTAATCGGTTCAAGAAAACGAAATGGAACCTTTTGAAAGAAAAGCCCTTGGAATATTTAGGGTACCTCTTAAAACCGCGGAATAGATGGCTTTTTCCATTTATCTTTTTTCAGTTTACAGACCTCCACCAGAAGTTATGGATTTGGTAGTTGTTTCTCAACAAATTGCAGAAAAATAATAGCCCTAATTAAAAGTGCGGTGGGTGCCTGGTTGGGCTACCTGCCTTGTTTCCTGATCGGAGGACAGATACCTGCACCTCTCTGAGATGGAGGAAGAAGCATCGTAGCTCAGAGAACCACAGCCTCGGCTTTGAGCGCAGGAGGTACCCAGGTTCGAATCCTGACATCTCCAGGTAGGGCTGGAAAAGACCTCTACTTGAAATCTTGGCCCAGCCTGTGTAAACCAGGGGTGAGGTAGATCTGGAATCTACTGGTAGATGTCTGGGTGATTTGCAAGTAGATGGACAAGGATTTCTAACTCCAAATTGTGGGTAGGATCCAACATAAGTCCTACTCAGAGTAGACCCACTGACATGAATGGGACTTCAGTAAATCATACCTAACTTAAATCCCATCCATTTCAGTGGGTCTACTCTAATAGGACTTATGCTGGATTTTACCCAATAAAAAAAAATTGCCCCGCCCTCCTCAATTATGCTGCTGAGATTAAGAAAGCTTAATGTCGTGACCAGAAGTGGAGTTTTGTATGGATCCACTGTGAGCTTAGTTCAGTTGTGGTACTCAGATCTGAGTCCTCGGCTCAGAATTCTTTAATTCCAAATTTATATCATTTACACTCGGATCTGGTGAATGCCCGGGTTCTGGTCAAAAAAGAGGAGTCGATCCTGCAAACCTGAAGTCTGTGTCCACTCCTGCTGTAGATCAACGTTCTCCATGCCTATGCCCTCCAGATGTGTTCGACCACAGGTCTTATGATCCCAAGCCAACAGGGCCATTGATGATAGCAGTTGTAGTGGGATGCATTTAGAGGGCATCGAGCTGATAAAGGCTGATATAGACAATACCGAACTCAGCGGTCAGATGCGGTATTAGGCAGGTCCCTATGTTCTCTAAGGGGGAATCACGATGACTTAAAATCTGGTTGAGCGTGTTTATCTAGGGAGAAGAATACACGGGATCAAAATCCCGGTCTTCTGAATGCTGCTCCTCTCCAATTTCATAAGCATGGCATTAAAAAGAAGAAGGGGGGACGGAGTTTGCAAAGTTACACCGACGGAGCAGTTCTATACCTCTGTACTCAAAAGTTAGTCCCACTGAGTTCAATGGGTCTTACTCCCAGGAAAGCAGGTAAAGGATTCCATCATTGGGCTATAATCCTATACACATTTGCTTGGGAATACCTCTCATCGAAATCAGTGGGGCTTCTGAGTAAAGGTGGCTAGGAATAATAATAATAATAATGATGATGATGATGACGATAATAAATCATTTAGTATCTGATCCGAGTTTTTGCAATATTGTCTATAACTTCATTACAGGTGAAACAAACTAAACTGAACTGGAGGATTTTTTTTTCATGATCTGATTTAACATTGCGCTGATATTATTAGAAAATGAGAAAAGTTTTTTTTACTAAGTTTCAAGGTTTTAATCAATTTATTGGTTCAATGCATTGAACATTGAGGCACCAATTTATTTATTCTAAGAAAACATAGCTTTATTCTTAGTTTACATGGTTTTTATTGTCAGCTGCCTTGTAGGTTTTGTCCAGACCAAAAGAAAGGCATGGAACTTACAAACCGAGTAAGATTGCAGTTCTAAATACAGTTAGCGTGGAGTAAGTTATTTGACACAGTGGGAATTCTGGGTAAAATATACCTTGGATTGCACTATAAATTATGAGCATCCTCCATCAGTGTAGAGAGCAATTTATAATGCAACACGAGCAAAAAGGAAATAAAAATGTAAAGATAGGTCCCTGCCCCCAAGAGATTACAGTTCCAATCCTCAGTTTCTACAATAGTGATATCTTTAGAACTGACAGTAGGGGATTGTGTGCCCTCTTTCTTTTAAGGAGTCGATGCTCTTCAGGCTACTAAAATATTTTCAATCGCGCACATAAAAAAAACAAGCCTTGGATCACAGGCAGATGTACGGATGTAGTCCAGCTAAACTTTATTTATAAAGTATAAGTGGGTGGATCAGGCCTTTCATATATAATAAAGGTGCATCTCGATGTAGATGGTAGTAGATACAGATATGAAATTAAAAGTTCAGGAGAAGTTATCTTGATAAGAAGTGTCTTACCGAATGCATAATATTTTGTATTAGGCAAACCATTGAGAGCAGATCTAAACGATCACAGGCCAGCCGGCGACAACAAAAAAACGAGAAAGTTTTAAAACATACAAACGAAGGGTTTCGGGATATCAGAACTGGGCAAGACCCCAGCCCAAAGTCGGTAAAATGAAACCCCGCTGACTTCAACGGGAGAGAGAGACACGCGCCGTTAACTCTTCCCTTCAACGTGGTTAATTCTGGCTGTATCGTGCGCTATGTAATCATCACCATCATATATATTTGGGTTTTTAAATTTATTGCGCTAAGATTTCTACAGCTAAAGAAAAGTTACATGGCTAGTATTGATAGCATTTTTCACATAATGTAGTCGAAATATATATTTTTTTATTATTGTTATTATTACACACTTTTGGCGCTGGCTATTAGAATATGGTTTAGGTGTGTGTGTGGGGGGGGGGGTGTCTGTCTGTCAGCGGAGAGAGACAGAGAACAACACTTTCTATACCTACAATCCAAGTCCCCCGAGAGAGATTTGAGCAGGCGGCCTGCCCAAGCGATGGACGCTTGGGACTCCAAAATCCAACGCAGACTTGCTTAGGATTGGGAGCAATTCCCATTGAATTCACTCGTGACTTACTTCTGAGCAAACCTTGATAGGATTGCATTGTAACTAAGGCTGGGTCTTGGGATGGGTGGCGAGGGAAGGCTGAACGCGGTGTTTTTTATTATGTGTTTTATTGGTGTAGGCCGCCTTGGGAGGACTTCTGCCCTGAAAGGCGGCCAAGAAATAGCTTAAATACATAAATTAATTAAATAGGATCTGGCCAGGCTTGTCCGTGTGGACCCAGACTAAACCAGCACGCAGACTGGGCTTAAAAAACCAGTTCCCTGATTTTACGGGGAGGACGTAAATGGCTGCGATCCACAGCTATGAAGACTCCGGCTGCCGTCCCATACCCACTTTCCCGGGAGTAAGCCCCGTTGCAGTCAATGGGACTTATTTCTGAGTAGACATTTTGAGGACTGCGCTGTCAGACCAGGTCTCTCGTTCTCGCTCGCGCCTCGGTGGATTTCTCCCCTTCTGTCCCACCACGACCTTACGCCCACCTCTCTATCCAGAGACTTTAGCAGGCTCGACTAAACAGGGGCTTTGCACTGGATGCCTTTCAGGGGCTTAGCAAAACACGTTCCTTCAAAGTCTCAGGTGGTTGCAAATGACTGTGAACACTCGTGCGCAGTCCTTCAGACGAGTCAAATGCAATTTCTTATTATTTTTTGCATTTTCCTTTAAGGGGGTGGGGGGAATTCCTGGCCTCGTCGCTTGTTGTCCAGTCGTTCAGTCGTGTCCGACTCTTCGTGACCCCATGGACCAGAGCACGCCAGGCCTTCCTGTCCTGCGCTCTCTCCCGGAGTGTGCTCAGGTTCATATTCATTGCATCGGTGATGCTATCCAGCCATCTCATCCTCTGCCGTCCCCTTCTCCTTTTGCCTTCAGTCTTTCCCAGCATCAGGGTCTTTTCCAGGGAGTTTTCTCTTCGCATTAGGTGGCCAAAATATTTGAGCTTCAGCTTCAGTATCTGTCCTTCCAATGAGCAGTCAGGGTTGATTTCCTTTAGGATGGACTGATTGGACCTCCTTGCAGTCCAGGGGACTCGTAAGGGTCTTCTCCAGCACCACAGTTCGAAAGCAGGCCTCGTGGCTATGTTACCCACTAGGAACTCCAGTGCCAGCGTAAGAATTTCAGACCGGTGTGGGAGTATTGTATTTATTATTAAAATTCTATCCGGCCCTTTGGCTAAGGAGCCTGGGGCAGGGCACATCTTCTCCCCACCCCCCATTTTATGCTCACAACAGCCCCGCGAGGTAGGCTAAACGGACAGCGACTGACTCAAGGTCACGCAGCCACTAAAAGGGGGATTTGAACCGGGCTTTGCTCGTATCCTAGTCTGAAACTCTAACTACTGCACCGTACAGGTCCGGGCAGAGAGAAACGCCATAATTCAGCTCGATCATCTCCGCTCTGAGCTCGGTGCGCAAAGAAGTCTGGAAACTGCCCGCTGCTTTATCAAGAAAGAAAAATGAGCCGGGAAGGACTGTGCTGGCGCGTAGTGGCCAGCAGAGGGCAGAGCGAGCACAAGGCTGCGCCGGCTCAGTCACGCCTCCCCATCAGGGCGCAAGCTGCGGGGCGAATTTGCCCCAGGGCAAATGGCGTAAGGAGGTTATAGCCAAACCCTGGGCTGGCTAACATCGTTTGGGTCTAGACTCATTATTATCACGTGAGACGGATTCCAGAACCACCGCCGGTGAGGCTAGGTTGGCCGCTACAAAGAGGTTAATGGGGGGGGGGGGAATCGGGGCATACCTGTGACACCCCTCCAGCAAACTTTAGGTACAAATGTGCGTGTCTCACACCCCACTCACACACGCGCCACAAGAATGACAGTGAAAAAGCTGCAAAGTAGAGAGAGACCAGCAGTGCCAGAGTGTTTAAAGACAAGACCAAACAAAACACACACACACACACACACACCCCTTCTTGGAACCGGCAGGAATAAAGACAGATCCAAGGTGTAGAGGTTGCAATATTTTTGGAAAGGAAGGCGGGGCGAAAGAGACCACAGCCTCTCCGATTTTGAATGGAACTGTGTCAGGCAGAATCTCAGGCTCCCAAAAGGTATTCGCGCCCACAGAAAAGGGAACCTGTCCTGTTCAGCTTTCCACAAGCGCGAATTTAAAATCCAGCCACATTTCACAATCGCACGGGGTGTTTCCCCACCCAGCCGACGTTTGCTTTAGAAAATCGATTTGTGGGGAGGGAAGAGTAGTTAAGCGCGTGCACGCACCCCCAACTTTTCACCCCTATTGTCGATGAATCGGGAGACGTTCCTGTTAGCATTTTTCCAAATGTAAAAACCCCCTTCTAAACCCATCATGGGGAATGTAGCTGGAGACAATATTAATTTCGCGTTTTCTTTCCAGGAAAATTCCAGCTAGGAGACTGTTGGAAGAGGGGTTATTATTGATTTCATTTCTTAAAAAAATCAAATATCTTGTTTTGAAATATCTCGGATTCCTAGGAAAACATGTTTGTGAAATATGTTACGCCGTAATGAGAGAGAAAGCGAGCTTATCTCCGTGGCAGAAAAGATTACTTTCAGATTCACTAGCCTTTATGTCCTCTTTCTGCTGCTTTCTTGTATCTTTTAGAACGGGGAAGAGGTTCAGCTACTACTATATTGAACATCTATGAAGATACAAAGCTCAGTAGAAGGGATCCCCGCACCCCCACTCGAGGGGAAGTTGCAAACTACATTAACAGAGCAATCCTAAGCATGTCTACTCAGAAAAAGTCAGTTTCACTGTTTTCAGTGGTGGTTATTCTCAGATGAGTGATTCTATTCTGAGGCTGCAACACGCACTTAATAAGGGGGGGGGACGGCTAATCCCATCTTACTCACGGGTAAAGGGGCTACAGCCCGGCGCGCTCCTCCACCCCCAGGAGTGGGTCCCACTGAACGAGGACTTACTTCCTAGAAAAACCTGGGTAGATCGAACGGCACGTGCACAAGATACTGGACGGGATCCAGAAACTAAATTAGGTGCTCTCGCCTCCCATTGAAATCAATGGGGCAAGTTAGTCACAACGAAGTGGAAGCCCATGGATTTGAATTGGAACTAAATTCGACCCACTCAGTTGACCCGAACGCGAGGGGCGAAAATCGGGGCGAGGCGAAGGGGAAAGAAGATGGAGTTGACCAGGGAGTGTGTGTAGATGTAGAAACATCCTCTCCTTGGAATAAGGCGTAAATCCTAAACCGCAGTCCCAGCGTAAGTGGACTACTAAAAAATGATTGGAGTTTTAGTGGGGCAAGATGGCGGCACTTCCTGCTAAACTTGATGGACTTCCGGCTACCTGCTTCTATTGTTGTTCCAGGAGACCAGGCCTGGAACAATCCTTTTTTTAAAAAAATGACCCAATGGAGTAAGTCCCATTGTACATACCTGTGCTTACTCCCGAGTAAACACGCATGCGACGAGGGAGGCAAGGCTGCTGACTCCGAATCGATTCGATGGGAAAGAGTTGTCCACCGAACCTTGGAACGGCCTGGCCTCGAAAGACTTCCAGTTGAATGTGGCTGGCGAATCGCATCCAGAGGTCAGCCACTCTGCCTTTTTTCCCTCTCCCCCCACCCGCCCCTTCTGTCTTTCTTAAGCTTCCTCGAAAGTCAGTTCTGTCTTGAAATCAAGGAGACCTTGTTTCCAAAGAAAAAGAAAAGGTACACTTCGAAATAAGACTAAGGTTAGGTTATACGAGCGTAGAGAAAATCCATTCACACGCTCCAATGTTACCTGTTTCTTTGGCTGTGTGCTAGGGGCTGGTTGAACCGCTAAAGCGACACCCACCCCCGCAGAACAAAGGGGGACGAGAATTTCTCCTCCTCACATAGGCAAGAGATCAAAAAGACATCGGAACCCCCAAACCGTATTAAGGCTGCAGTCCTATAGTCACTGCATATGTGTGTACTCAATACACATTGAACTCAGTGGGACTTACTTCTGAGTAGAGGACTGAGCTGTCTGCTGCCTTCCAATATTCTCTTTTCCTCGAGGCAGGAGGCAGACCTGCATCAAAACACGCACAGGATCGGGCCGCCTGGTGTTTTACGGCCCCCTCTTTTTTAGTAGAAGACAGCCTTAAAGGTTTCAATGGGTCTTCCTTCCTCCCTTTCACACCGCAGGAGATGCTTGCTATTTACTTGGAAACAACCCCCCAACAGATTTAGGTGAAAGCGACTTCCACGTAAAGGTGAGTAGAATCTCTCTCAGCCTAATCCATGTGGTCCTTTGCCAAGATCTTTTGAAATCCAGCGGGCTTCCTTCCAAGTAATACCGCCAATACATACATTACTTGCGCGCGCGCGCACACACACCATACAGTGCGGCTTACTTTCAAGTCAGGTGTTGAAGACTGGGGTTTCTATTGTTCGTCTCCCCCGCCCCAGTATTTCTTGTTTATAATGTCTGGGATACTACCCACTTCGCTAAGGAAACTAACCGCAGCATCCTTATAGATCCCGATTTTTCCGCGCTACAATCTCGGCGCATTTACATGCGCATCCTGTGTATTAGTTGGTCTACAAAGCCAAGCCAAAAGCAAGAAGTTTGGGTGGGAGGCATTTCTAGGTGCAGAAAGATTCCTTTAGTTCAAAAAAAGGTGTTATCATCCAGGCCTCACTCCACTCCACCCCAAACGCACACCTTCCACTTACCTACATAACCCAAATACTCCTTTGGTATTTATTCTAAAGGCAAGAAAAGACCATTTTTAAATTGCCTCGATGATTAATAGGTACCCAGAAGGACAGAGATTTCGTCGCGGGGGTGGGGATGACCATTGGGGAATTGGGGGGGGTGGGGAGAGACACCGTATTTCACCAAATAGCCACCTCACGAGTATCTCTGGTGTTCTTGTCTTCCGCACAATCGACTCCTTGTCTGGCGACTTCCCATCACAGACACACACCCTCCGGCCTCCATTCTTGAGTTTTTCTTCGCAATTTCACGAGATAATTGTATCTAAATCCTGAGTTGTTTGCACTGTGTGAAAGGGGGTGGTGGTGGAGCGAGTAGGCTTATTCCAGGGAAAACATCAATTTTAATTAAAGCGAGTAAGGTTGGCTGTTGGGTTTTGAGTGGAATTGCTTTCTGGAATCTAAACAGGTCTTCTTGATTGCTATTATTATTTTAGCTTGCTCTCAAAATTAAATAATCACATTATTTCCCCCCACTGCTCACTACAAAGCAACCAATGGCAGAAGACAAATATATATATATATATATATATATATATATATCTTAATAAGCTGTAAAGAAAAGAAGAAAAAGACTAAAAAGAAAACTTTCCAAAATTAGGTAAACTTTATGGTCAATTTCCTTCAGTGATACAGTCTGGACAAAAATGGCTGGGAGATGGAGAAAAGAAACCTAAGGGGAAAGGGGTGTGTGGCTTTTACTATAGTAGTCATAAAACAACTTTAAATGCATTCCTATTCCCTTTTGTTCTGATAATTTTAAGAATTATGTGAAGTTTGCAAAATGGTCCTCTTCCTTAATCAGGTCACTAAGAAATAGTATGCTTTTAAGAGACCTGGGGCTGAGGGACATTTCCTGTATGGCTTTTAATTAAAAATTGTATTATATATAATTTTACAAAACACACACCAATTCTGCCTATATATGGCCAGAATTTTGTGTGTGTTTTTAAACCAAGGTTCTTGCTCCATCCAGCGGTTAAACCAAGGTTCTTGCTCCATCATTTGGGAGACACAATGTCCGATTGGGTAAGCAAAAAGGGGATAAGAATGTTAAACCACTGGTTACTGTGGCGAACGACGCCAAATTAATATTAAAATCTCTGCTTGTCCTTTTGCTGGGATCCATGCGTAACTACAGCTGCGGTGCAAAGATACCGCTGCGCTGTCGGAATTCATGCAACAAAATAAAACAATGGGTTGGATCCAGTCATCGCATACGGACCCATTGACGTCAGTGAGATTTAAGTTAGTCCCGCTGGTTTCAATGGGTCTGCTCTAAGCATGAGGAAGTCCAAAATCCGGATCTCACCCGTTGGGCAGAGAGAAAGAAAAGCACTTGCTATTTCTTTCATTCCCCGACTCCACAAAAAATCCCTTCATTCATCTTTTTTTCTCCTCCCCCCCCCCCGCTCCGCCCCTCAATCCCCTTAACTATTTTGAAATCTAAACTGCCCATACATTGGAGATTTTGCCCGGTGTTAAGGAAAGGTGTAGAAGACGTTGTTAAAATAAGGATTCGCGGCTTGGCTCGAGCCCCAAGTTCAAAAGGGGTTTCGAGGCATCGATCCAGACCGGGCCTTTCCGGCCCGGTGGTTTTGGCCTTCCCAGGGATTAAGACCCGAACACACACACACACACACACACACACACCCTTGAATGTTTCTTCCAAGGAAGTTATCACTCGCCTTGGCAAAGGAGGCCCGAGTGGGAAACGAAGAGACCTTTATTGCCAGCGCGTAATGGTCCGGCGGATTCTCCGCCAGCGGAAGGAAACCTGGAGTGTGCTCTCTTGCGCCTAGGCGCAAAATTGGACACAAAGGAAAGGACGAACTGGGTGTCAGCAAACGGGCCTGGAATGGGCTTCTCCCAGCTCCCATCCTCCAACCAAGAAAAGCCCACCGATTCAACTCCCCAGAAGTTCAGGCACGGGCTCCCCTCTCCAAATCACCTCGTTTTAAACCGGCCACAGGAAAAGAATCCAGCCGAGCGCCCGGAGATGGGGTGGCCGCTGGAGATGGGATGGAGCAGTGGCCGCTGAATTTGTGGGTGGGGAAGCTTCAGCAACGGGACTTCCCAATGTCCAAGTCCGCAGGCGAGTCCAGAGAGTGGGAACCATTTTCCTTCTGGGCGCCCGAGGTGGGCACTATTCCGCGCGTGCTGGAGACCCTTGAACCCCAAGTCACTTCTGTGCGTGTGTGTGTGTGCGCGCGCGCAAAACTGTGAGGTGGGAGGAATATCTATGAGATATTTTAAGGCGCTCTTCCCTCTCTCCAAACGCGGGAGGAACTGGGAGCTGGCTGAGGTTTACCTTTGGGTGAGAGGAACCTTTGCTTTGCGTACTATCAGATCCGCTATCCAAGGAACCCGGAGATGCCTTTGTTCACGTGTGTGTGTGTTTCCACCCCACCCCCAGCTGCCTATCTGCCTCCCAGGGCCCCTCCCCAGGTGCAAAGCCAGACGTCCTCTTTGTACCCCAGACAATTCAGGGGAGCCTGGTAGGTGTCATGAGCAGGCGCTTCTTGGGGGGGAGGAGGGGGCCCCCTCCCCACTTCCCCACGCCGGTGCCAAGCCGTCGGAGCAGCTGAGGGGTAACAGCTCTCACGGCCAGGGCGCACAGCTGGCAGCTCTCCAGGTGCCCGGAACAGCCAGTCCCCCGCCCCCCAACCCCCCCCCCCACACACCCCGACCCAAGCCCAGCACTATTATTTTTCATTTTTGCCCAATGGTTCCATGCAGGTGGCAGCGCCCGGAGCAAGGAACTCGGGGACGACCCTTACAGAGAAGGAGAGAGAAGCAGGGGTACCTACCTGCAGGGCGTGAAGCTCGCCGGCCGGCCGGCCTTCCAAAGCTCCTTCTTGGGCCCGGTGGGCACTTGGGCGCAGAGTCCCTTTGCCTAGGGTAGATGACACCATCGCGTCCTTTCCTTCCCCCCACTTTCCAGCCAGCCACTGTCTAAATAGTTCCTTCCTTCTACCAATTTGCAAATCCGTGCTATTTACCTACCTACCTGTCTGTACATCCCCCCCATCTCTCCCTCTTGACCGTTTGCCAGTCTCTTTCGCCTTTCCTCCGTTTCTTTTCACAACTAATCTGCAAATCTTTTCTTTCTTCCTTTCTTTTTTCCCCCGGTCCCATTTCTAAATCTAACTGTTCAAATACGCCAGCACCCCAACGGTCCCCACTTTATCCTTCCACTACAGACTCGTTACCTGGGAAAACTCTGACTCTCATCTGCACCTGGCCGTGTCGCTTTTGTCAAGATCCGAAAAGGCGGGGGGGTGCCTTGTCTTCCCCTCCCCTCTTCCTCCCTCCCTCCCCCCCTCCCCTCCCCTCCCCTCCCCTCTTCACTTATTTATTTATATCTCTGTTTCTCTCTGCTTTTCTCTCTTTCTCCCTCTATTCTCCCCCCCCCTTTTTTTTTTCTTCTTTTTTTGAGCGTAAGCGACGGCACTATTTGACATCGAAGAAACCGCCTCACCGCGGCGCAGCGATATTAGGAGCACCAATTGGGAGTTCAAATGTCAGCAAGTTTTTTTTTTTTTCCTTTTTGGAAAAAGGAGGGGGAGGGGGAGAGGCGGCTGCCGCCGGGGTGGGTGTGTTCCTCCGCCGCAGTTTTCCGCCGCTTCTAAACGGAGCGACTCCTGGCTCGGGACTCTTGGATGGCACTTTGGCGCGGGAGCGCTCCGGGGGAGAGAGCTTCTGCTCGCGGTTGCATGCCGTGCCGGACAGCCCCCTGCTTCGGGGAGGGCCTGGCCGCCCCCTCCGGCTCGAGAGGGGCTCGGGAGGCACCCTCTAGCCAGCAGGTGACCCTGCCCGCTGCCCCGCCGTCGGGTCGCGATGCGGTGACCTCCGATGGACGCCCGGCTCGCCTCGCCTCCTGGCTTTGCGGCGGCGCTCGCCTCCTCTACCGGCCACTTCCAGCTGCTCCGCGGCCCTGATCCCGGCCGGAGTGGGCACTAATCGCCTCCCCCTTCCCCTCCACAGACAGCCTTCCCCCCCATGGACGTTGCGACGGGGCCCGAGTCGCTGGAAAGCTGTTTTAACAGGAGCTCCACCGACTGTTCCAAGATGTTGGACGGGATTAAAATGGAGGATCACCCACTGAGATCGGGGCCGGCAACTTTAGGTGTCCTACTGGGTGAGCGTGTCTTCTTTCTTAGCCTCCCCCACCCCAACTTACTCCTTTCTTTTCTTTCTCTCTCTCTTGCATGTTCTTTAAATCTCATCCAGACATGGAATCTCGCATGGCCCCGATCCTGAGCGCTTTCTAGCTCTATCTCCAATCGTTAGGACTTGATTCCTAAGGAAATGCGGCTAGGGCAACTGACAGCGCTTGGGATCAATAGGCTGGATTGAGTCCTGGAAATGCTTTCACGCCCAAAATTCTGCCAAGGCATTCGTTTGCGATAAGGTTGAGGGAAAGGTTCGGTTTGCAGTGGTGACACCATCCAGCTTGGTAACTTCTTTTTGTTTTTTAATTGGCGAACTCGAAACAAAATCTTTCTTGAACAATCTGGGCTTTCATTCCTATCTCCCATCCTGGATCACCCACCCACCCACCTACCCACCCACCCCAGCATGCATGTACGTGTGTTTAAAAGGCTCGAGTTTGTTGCAACAGGAACAGTATATACACGCTGCAAAACTTTGAGCCCAAGCCATTGCGAGCGGCCAACTTCAAGGAACTGGAGTGGTGGGGAAGCATTTCAGGTTCCTTTTAAGCCTCCTTTGCCAACACGCCCAGCTGAATAACCTCTATAAATCGAAAGATACGCGTGCAGTTTTGTCCACGTCAGAATGTGAGCCCCATTTATGCCCACAAAATAAATCATGTTCCAATATAGATTGGTTATTTGCTACGCACACGCACAAACACAAACCCTATAAGTAGATTAATTTACACACACACACAGCAAAATTGCCCCCTCCTTCCAGAAATGTTCCAGAACACATTCAATTTAAGTGCGTCGTTTTGGAAGCTGGAGAAAGTATTTTTTATTCGCCTCTCCCTTGAAATGTCAGGTTTACTTGCGTTTTCAAACAGTTATTGGATCACTCCTGCTGCGACTGGCCCTCAAATGGACCTGAGGCGAGTTCAACGCTTCAGGAAAAGGGTGGCCTCCTTGTCCCCTTACATTTCAAGACAACATGGCCTTCCATTTTTGTAGATTCCTCCCCCCCTTTTTTTTTTTAATTTGTGGGTGTTTAATATCTATCTACAAATTGACGGCTTCATGATGTAGTCAATGAAAAATTCTGCCCCCATAAGCAAGCCCATTATTCTTTAAGGTGCTACAAGAATCTGTAGCTAATGCCCCCCCCCCCACACACACACACACGAATAACACATTCCTATACACTTATCAAAGAGATCCAGTCAGTATATCAGATGAGGATGTGTCTTCATTGAATATCTCTTATCTGGGGAGACCTTCGATCGTGGGACTTGGACATATGCATATCATGGGACTTGGATTTGATCCCATAGACATCTCTCTCTCTCTCTCTCTCTCTCACACACACACACACACACACGTGAATAGTAATTAATAACGATAGATATAGGGCATCCCAGCTCCTTTTGTAATGGTGAAGCAAGCTGGAGTATAATGGGAGCTCAGAACTGTGGGTTAACTGCAAAGATCCACGCACGTGCCTTTATGGTCATTCAACGGAGCTTTACATTAGTGAACAAATGAGGTGCATAATAAAAGTGTGTGTGCAAACCCAGCTATTTGGAAATGGTGGATGATGAGTATGGTGGTGATGAAATTCAGCCTCCTTTCTGCACAATCCTCTACACTTCACTCTGGATCAGGCAAGCCATGTGCCGCTTGACTTTGGAGCGAACAGAACCCGCCAATCGTAGCGCCCAGTTCTGTAGATCGTTCCGGGGCTGTCTCACCCCCGCCTAGGTAGGCTGCAAACCCCAGGGCACACTTCCTTGAGAGTAAGGCTGGCTGAACTCAGTGGCTCTTACTCCTGAGGAAACCAGTACCTTTCTCCGGCTCCTGCGGATTCGGAACACAGTGGCTCCCAAATAGTGAGTTAAAGGAGGCTGTAGCGATCTGGAGAAGCGCCACCTCCTGTGCGAGTCCTCTCTTGGCTGTGTGAATGCCAGCTGAATAACGGAGAAGATTGCTGAAATAAATGGTCCTTTGCAATTGCCGTCCTTGTGAGTGTTTTTCCCCCTTTTTTCCTTCACATTCTCTCTCTCTCTCTCTCTGCCTGCTGCCTCTTCTTCTCTCGTTCCTCAGGGTCAGACTGTCAGCACCAGGCCGTCTGCGAGGGCTGCCAGCGGCCCATCTCTGACCGCTTCCTGATGCGCGTCAACGAATCCTCATGGCATGAAGAGTGTTTGCAGTGCGCCGTATGTCAACAGGCTCTGACCACCAGCTGCTACTTCCGGGATCGCAAACTCTACTGCAAGCAAGACTACCAACAGTAAGGAAACACACACACACACACACACACACACCAAACCCCTTCTTTCTTTTTCTCCCCACCCCCCAAAAAGATGCTCCAAATCTGGCTCGGTCTCGCCTCGCCACGTAGCGAGTACAGAGGCCACGGTTCCGCGCCACGCGCTGAAAGCGAACCCACGTGTTCTGTGCGCAGGACTCAGCCCGATCCAGTCTTATGTATGGTTGTGTTCGGTCTGGGCTGGAAGAACTGTTCAGCTTTTCGGGATCAGCAATTCCGCAGGGGGAGGCTGTGGAAGAGAAAGGCAAGCGATCAAGATCAAAGGGCTGCCCTGCCCTTTGATTCTTTAGATCCCATTGTTACGTCACCGGTAGAAGTTCTATTGTTGCGTCACAGGGGCGAGTCCTTCCTCGTGTGTATCTAGGAAAGCGAGGCGCACGCAGGTTTTTCTTGCTCTCGAGTAGCTAGGTGCGTGGGCTGGAGCCGGGTGGGTGGCTGTAAGTGGTCTGAATCCGGACTCGATTCGCTCGTGTAAGAATTCGTAGGGTGTGAAAGCGGTTCACGTTTTTTAGATCCAAAATGGTTTGACTCCGAAGTGAACCCCGTGGCAACACGGGCTTACTTTCCAGCGAACTCCCTCAAAACCAATGAGATGTTCACGCACGTTTCCAAAACTGAAAACGTTTCATCGTCGGTAAAAAAAATATGCGTTTTTAAAATTCATCTTAACCGAGTCCCCCGCTCCCTCCTTGTCTTCGTTTAATTGATTGGAACTTGAAGTATCCATTCATGTCACTGGAATTTAATTTCTCCCCATCCTCTGCGTGTTTCCTTGGGAGTAAATCCCTCTCAATTCGATGCGGTTTACTTCTGAGTAAACCTGCCTGCGCTTATTTCTTTATAATGCCATTTCCCAAGGAAATTACCTGTAATCATTCAACCAACTTTCCTGAATTACTGTTAATATTCCTGCGGCCCCTTTTAAAGATGGGATAGAAATATAAATGTCTACTTGTTTGTGTTGGAGAATGGAATAATATTTGTTTTCCGATTAGCGACTTTATTTTTAAATGTACATAACCAAGCAACACTTGCTCTTTTAAAAATTCCACAGCGGGAAATTCTATAACAGCAATTAAAAACCACCCGGTATTGCTAAGTTCCTTCCTTAAATAACAATACTGCTTTGATTGTGGGGGTGGGGATTCCAGTGTTTTAGGTTGTTGGTTCGATCGCTGCAATATTGGCTAAATACCTTTGGTGGGTACAGTGGAAGGAAAGATTGTAAATTGTTGGAAAGGGGTGGAGAGGGAATTCATCAAAACCCTTTTCAAAGGAAAAGAAAAAAGAAACCTGATTCATGTTGTTGTTAGAAGTAATTTAAAGAGGAGGAGGGTAAATTCTATTACGGGGGAGGTAAATATACATTATATATCATTCTGCTGATAAATCATGGTGGTATGTTATTGAAAGAAACTTCTGCCTTCAACAAAAATATAAAAACGGAGCAAATAAAGTGACGATTTTGGCTGCAATTATGTGGACACTTATCGGGGAGTTAACAGTGGAACGTGGATGTTTACTCTGTTTACTCGGAAGTATGGGCTGGAGGTTATGGGGGGGTAATTTGGAGGACCACTGAAGATTGGAGAGAAAGAAAAAGGCAACCCTATGTTTAGGCTTGGAGGCTTCTGAGTCTGAGGCCAGGAACTTAAATGTGTATGTGTTCACCAAGTCAGTTTCCTCCCCTTATAAGAGGGAGGTGAACACACAATACACCCCCTCTGAGATACATGGCAGAACAAAGGCCTACACAATTGGACATTAAAAAAGAAAACGAACCTCCCATATTTTATAGAACGTTACTGATGAATACACTATATTTAGAGCACAACCCTATCCATGTTTACTTGGAACTAAGTCCCACCGCGTTCAATGGGACTTACTCTCAGGTAAGTGTGCATAGGATTGCAGCCTTCGTTTCTTAATATTGTAGACTTTCCCCCCTCATTCCCTCTGATATCTAGAGTACCACCAGCCTCCAGAAGGCTGCAAATACTATGCACACTTAGTCAGGAGTAAGTCCCACTGAAGTCAGCGGGATTTGTTTGAAAGTCAATACCTCCCAAGCCGGATCCGCTTCACGGAAACCGACGAGGCTAAACCGGATTGAAAGGCCAACTGATTCGGAGTGTAGCCTTTGAGGAGGTTTTGCAGCAGCAGCAGCAGAAAGACTCCGATAGTTCGGAGCTGAATCCAGTTGATCTTCGTTGGTTTCAATCGGGCTGATCCTGTTTAAAATGATGTTGTTGTTGTCCATAATAATGATAAAATCCCCAAGCACTTCGACTGAAGTGGATCAGAATCCTGCTGAGGTGACTTCGGCAAAGAAACGAAACCCCGAACTGCGACGTTTATACTGCCCCCCCCCCCCATCGGCGCGCGTTTCGCTCTTCCAAGGTTAGAGAGAAAGCCCGGCAGGTTCCGCTAGGAAACCAGCCGGCTGCCTTGGGGCGCCTTCGGGGAAGGCGAGCCGCTACCAGGGCCGCTGGAGACGGCAGCCCCGGCTCCCGGCTTCGTTCCAGTCGCTGTGGTAGGCCCAGGAAACTCGGCCGCCTCCCTGCCCGAGAGCGGAGCCGCCGCGCTCCATCTCCTTTGCCGGCTGCGGAGACCCAAGAGAAGGGATGCAACCGAGAAAGCGAAGCCAGCTGTTTGGGGCGGCTCGCTTACTTCCCACCCAGACTCGACCCTTTCATCCTCTTTCCCCTTCTTCCCTCTCCCTATCCTGCCCTCTTCCTTTCATGTCGTTGCCTGTCGTTTCGTTTCTTTCTCTTTCTTCCCCCACTCTCCTTTCCCGTTTCCCTTCTCTTCCTTCTCTTTTTTCCTCTTTTCTGTTTGTTTTTATTTCCCATTTTTATTCTCCCCCCTCTCTTGTTCCCTTTTCGTCGACCTATGGGAAGGGGGGCAGGTCTGTAGCCAAGCCAGCCTAAAAGTTCGGGGGGGGGGGGCGCTAAAAAGTAGGGGGTAGGTCATCTGGTTTACAGGCCATTTAAAGACCGAATTCTGAACTTTTCAAATTTTGTTTGTTAAAAAAGAAAAAGAAAAAGGGGGGCAGAGAAAAAATAGGGGGAAGCCCCTCCAGCCCACCTCTGACTACAGGCCTGAAGGGTGGGGGGGAGGGAGAAACCTCAAACAAACCTCCCCCTCCCTATTCTGTCCCAGGCACCTAAAGTCGGGGCTGTTACCGGACTTGTGTCGCAAACCGCAATTGTGCCTGCCACCCGCCTGAGAAGGCGGGACCCATCTCTTGGGCCCGAAGGAGGGAGAGCCTCCCTCGATGGCTCCGGCCGGCCTCTCTCCCAAGTCCCCGAATGCACGTCGAGGAAACCGGGCCTTATTCCCCCCCACACACCGAAGAGAGGAGCGCGGCCAAGGCGGGGACCGGGGTCTCCCGCTACTGTTTCGCTGTAGCTCTCTTGCCATTGATCCTCGGGCGAGGCCGAAGCGGATTCCTTCCGAGGAGGCGCCTTGGAGCTCGAGCGCTGCCCCTTAGCGCGCAGGGCAGGCCCGAGAAGCGTTCTGACGGCGGCCTGGGAAGCCGAAGCCGACCAATTAATATAACGAAGACAGTCCAAGGACCGTAACCCAACCGAAGGCCTTCTAAGCACCCCACACAAGCCCGACTTAAAGTAGACCCATTGAAATGAATGGGACTTAAGGACTTCTGTTGGCTTTTACCCCAAGAACAGGAAAGAGGCGCTCGTTCGCTCAAGGGTGTTCCAACTTCCTGCGCTCCGAAGCGCCCTTGGAGAGGTCACCAAAGAGGCCGGGGGTCTGGGGGGGGGAGGGGAGGGGAGGGGAGGCCCCTCTTCTTCCGTCTCCATCCTCTGTCTGCCTCGGCGTAGCCGGGAAAGGGCCCGCGTCGGTCGCCCCGAGGAGAGTTTCTGGTGCCTCCTTCACCAAGCGAGTGCGGCAGAGGCGCGCGGCCGCCGCGCCTCTCCTGGGGAGCCGGGAGGGAGGCCGCGACGCCTTCCGCCCCGGGCTCGGTCGCTTCGGGCTTTTGAGGGCGAAGAGCCGCCGGGTCGGGGGAGGGATGGAAGCCAGGTGTCGGAGCAGGAGGGGGACGGGGTGTGGGTGTGTAGGGATGAGCCCAGAGAGGCCGCTGGGGCGAGGGAGCTACGGAGGCAGCCGTCGAGGCTGGCCGGCCCTACAAGAACAGAGCGGACTTAAAAAAAGGACTTAAAGGAATGGAGTATCTGGGGTTTTGGTGTCTGGGGGTGGGGGGTTTCTCCCAAGGCCAGGATTATGGCAAATCCCCCCCGCCCCAACACACGAACACACATTGTAGTCTGCTGGTTTTAGATATGTGAAGAAACGTGTTAGGCCAAAGAGATGACATTAGATTCTTATTGGATCAAAGCAGCTGGTTATGGTACAGCAGTTGTGTCCATTCGGAAATATATATGTACACACATATCATACATATGCTTTGCTCTCGAGGAGACAAAAAGGGGGAAGGCGACACACACACCCCGTTGGGGACAGGCACCTTCCCCATACAAGAGCCCCCCACACACACACACACGAGTGGCGAAGCTGTGTTCTAAATTCCCGTTAGAGTTGGCCCTTTCCCTTACACACCCACCCACACACCCATTGTCAAAAGAACTGGCGCAGAGAAACAGCTGGTGTCTCTCTGTGCGGAGAAAGAGCCAGCAACACTCGGCCAAAAAAGACCAGCGACGCCACCCCCACGTATGCCCTTCAGTAAACCCCGGGGGGGGGGGGGGTCCAGACGAGTTTTTTTTTTTTTTAAGTGTGAAATCTATCTGCCGCCCGAATTTTACCAAGGGCCCAGACTCCAGGCGCTTCCACTATTAACCCTCCACTTGTTTTCCCCACTCTTCCGCCGTTTTTCTTACCGGAAAAAAAATTACCTTACGGAGGGAATGACGGGATCGCAGCACAATGCCTTTTGTTCCCGGAGCGCTAGGTTCAACCCCCAGATCAAAACACACGGAATTAAAACCAATGTTGATTTCAAGCTTGCCTTGGCCTCGCTTTGAAATCTGTTGGGCGGAGGCGCTTAGCTGTCCAAGTGAAGTTGTCTTTAAGACTGATGCTTAAGGTGCTAGTCCTCGTGGTAGTAGCAATAAGGGTGGGATTGAAAAAAGCCTTCCAAACTGGCAAAAAAAAAAAAAAAAAAAAAGGACTTAAAGGAATGGAGTATCTGGAGTTTTGGTGTTTGGGGGTGGGGGGTTTCTCCCAAGGCCAGGATTATGGCAAATCCCCCCCCCCCAACACACAAACACACATTGTAGTCTGCTGGTTTTAGATATGTGAAGAAAAGTGTTAGGCCAAAGAGATGACATTAGATTCTTATTGGATCAAAGCAGCTGGTTATGGTACAGCAGTTGTGTCCAGTCGTAAATATATATGTACACACATATCATACATATGCTTCACTGTCCAGGGTGAGGGTTATTTAGATTGCAGTGCTACCCATTGGGGATTACTTCTGAGTAGGCATGCATAGGATTGCACTGTTTGCACAGGCCTCCAGAGCAGACAGGGTTAGTATTAAATCCCATTGCAATACGCATTATACCATTTCAAGAGTGACATTTCAGCTTTTCAGTGCAGGCAGTCAAAAGTTTGTGCATGTCTAGGGGAGGGGGGAGAGAGGGGGAAATCAGTGAGGACCAAAGGCCCACTCTTGGCTGTTTCCCAAACTGTTGTGTATTTTTACGGATGTGTGCTGTGATTTTTGATTTGTGTGTTTGTTTGTTTTTGAATATCTCATGAGATCTTTATTGATAATCAGAGCATAGCAAGGTCCATTTTTAGAAAGAAAGAAAGAGCAAGCAGAAGGGGGTTGTATTTTGGATGTTCATACTTAGCACTAAGCTGACTTAATTGTTTTATAATAACAACAGTCACAATCGTGTGCAGGATTAGTGAAGTGGGCAGAGATCTCAAAGCTCCTAAGAATAAATTGCATGTGGTCTGAAGTGTACATGCGGAGAGAGACATTATCTCCCCTTCCCCCCCCCCCGCCGCCCCTTTAACAGCACCCTCGGCTTCTTCTCTCTATACGTTAAGGATCTTAATTCAACTACAAATAGTTGGAAAGACCTGGGAGCTGGGATTCTTCAAATACAATGCAGATATTCATAAATAATGAGAAAACAAGGGGTGTGTGTAGTCAATGGTTGTCCCCTTGTGTGTTTTGATGGACAGAAAGGTTCTGTCACTGCATCCTTTTAAAATAATGAGTATCTCCTAGAAACCTATAACCTTCATCTCATAGTTGGCCTCCTGCTCACTGCTGTACCATCCTCTTCAGTTTGTCTCCCCCACTGTCAAAACAAATTCAGACTGTGTATGCTCCTTGGGGCAGGGATCTCGTTGCTCTGTCATGTGCTGTGTATAGCGACAAAGCTATAATAATGCTAGCTGTTGTCTTTCTTGAAGAACCCACATCAGCTCCATACGCAATCTATATGTCAGTGCACTGATTTTTCTTTCCATTGGGTTTTGTTTTTGTTTTTTGGCTTGGGGCTGATTCTCTTCTCTCCCTTTTTTCCTCCCCCCCCCCTTTCTCCACTTCACGCTTGTCACTAAAATTTAGGACCCTCTTTGTGTCCAGAGTGGGGTAGAACATGGTCACTTCAATCGCCACGACATAATATGACTCCACAAGTAGTCTGGCAACTAACAAAAGGCAACATCTCTTGTTGTACATCACCCTTTTGTCTAACATTCAGGAGCTTTTCCAAAAGATCCTGAAGTGAAGCAGGGGGGGGGGCAGGGGGAGGAGAGAAACTATGTGCATTTCATAGCTACAGCCCCCAAATCCTGCACCATGGAAACCAGGGAGTAATTGGTAACAAGACATGCAGCGTATAAATATTGCTAGGGTTGTAACTCCAGCCTCTGAATGGTTGGGGATTAATGTTCCTTTATCTCACAGTGACACCCCAAATGTGTTATTTCAAATGGGGGCTTCTGCCCTCAGCCTGTAAGCTAAGGAAGGTTTATGCAGCATTGAAGTTTGGGCTTAAAAAGACATTTCCTATGGAGGGCGTCTCACTGGTTTCAGTGGGGTCAGGGTCTTTGAGAACTCCAGTGGAACGCTGCAGTCTTCAATAGAAAAGAGCTCTGGATGTCATGAAGAATTTCCCTGACCCATTCCTGCAGTAACCCACTCACTGGCAGGATGAACACTTGTATGCACCATCTAAATCATGTCCACCCGCATGGTAGTGAAGAGTTAGGAACTGTGCTATTATGCGTGTTAATGTTGTGCAATTTCTCTACCAGACTTATTTTGCCCTTTTGAATGCTCCTTTCCCAGGAAAGTCTTTAGAGCAGGAACACATCCATGGATATGCATAATCTTATGTGACTGAATCAGTTGCAAAGTTTGTATTCCAAGGTACCACTTCTGGAGAATTGCTAAGGGTTACTGCTTATTTTAATTTTGTCCTAATCTTGCTGTAATGTTTTGAATAATGAGAAATGTATCCTTGAGACTTCAAGCCCGTGCACACATTTCTAGGAGTAAGCCTTATTGAATTCAATGGCGCCTACTTCTGAGTAGGATTTCACACCCAGCGGGCTTCCATGTATTTTTGCTTGTTTGTCTTCTCGTTGTGTGGAGAAGAATATTCATTTTTGGAATGTGAAGTTCCGTGTACAATTAATAAACTTGAACTTCTGAATATTTCATTAAAATGTTTTTACTTTGAATAGCTGTCCTGGTGGGGGATAATGAAAGCTTCCATTTGTATATCGGTTCTTACTTTTTGTCCCCAAAATAGATCTTTGCATGGGAAAAGGTGGGATACAACGGGTTATCACTCTTCAAAATCAGCATAAAATATGAGATTTAAAAGTGGCTCAAAAAGGGGCAGGGGAGTATTGTGAAAATTCAAACAAAACAAAGCAACAGATCACATTTCTGTGGGGGAAATAGCTGTAAACTTTACTAAGTAATCAACTATAGCTTTTAAGTAGTTGAGTACGTGTGTGTGTGGGGGGGGTAAATTTGAAGTGGTGAGGCTTGAGTTAAAGGTTCAATAGTGTGGAGGTTTGTTGTTTTTTCTAAATAGCTATTTTGGGTCTGGTGTGTTACTGTAAGAGCAGGAAAAAGAGAGAGAGAGAGAGAGAGAGAGAGAGAGAGAGAGAGAGAGAGAGAATCATAGCTGGTCTTTCCTTCCAACAGTGGAACTAAAGTGGTAACTTTTGTTGCAAGTTGGCTCAAATGTCTTGCAGTATGGCAAAACAATATCCTCTATTGAGGTCAGGATAACGTGTGAATTTATTTATGTACAGTTGAGTTGAGTTCAATTTTATTTTGATATTAGCCATAGGCTACAATAGAAATGCAGGATACAATGCATAAAATTGTTGAAGAATGTAGTCAGTACCTTACAGATGGTTCAAATGGACAGAGAGGAGGCAAATATTGAAATGATGAATTAATTAATTTTAAAGGCAGGTGACGATTCAACTGAAAAAGCTTCGATTAAAATCCAATCCAATAGGTGTCTATGTATATCCACATATAACTACTGACATTCATCAATTTCAGATGTTCACCATATTTATATAAATACTTCCAGTGAATCCCCAAAATTGGTGAGTGTCAGCAATTACATGTCAATGAAAATGGCAGATGAACAGTGCATTCTGATGAACATTTACTTGGAATTAAGTCTTACTGCATTCAATGTGGCTTTCTCCCTGTGTTTTAGGATTGCAGCCTAAATTTCTGAACATCTGAAATACTCCAGTGATTCTTCAGAACTGCCTGTGTCGGTTCATAATATTCCCAGTAGTATGTAAAAAAAATTTTTTTTTAAGGGATGTATATTCTTGGACATTCACAAAATTCATCAGATGAAACGTTCGCACATGACGGTGTTTACCACGCTTTGGATATGTGGCCCTCTAACAATATATTACAACGCACGTTCAAAATGTAGTGAATGATCACATTGTGTGTGTGTTTGCGTGTATATAAAACAACATATTCCGTTATATAATGCAAACCATTCACCATCCAGACAAGGACAGCAGTAAGTTAAGGTCTCTTCAGATATTATCAAAACTTTTCTGATTGGATACAGTAGCATTGGCAGGAAGGGGGGCTTCGTGGAATGGGATCCAAGGCTGAGGAAGAATAAAAAGATATCAACATGCTGGCCTTTTGTTCAGTCGCAGCACCTCACTTGACATGACAAGGTGACCTGCTGTGTCTGCTCCTTCAGTCGGACAGCAGAAAATACCAGTGGGAGAGAGGGTGAAGGGGGCGGTGAAACGACACAGTAAATCCACCTCCCCCCAAAGTTCTTAATTTCAAAAATGCAGTCACCAATTAAATATATTTTCTGAAGTCCCACCACCTCTCCTTTCTCACCACCACCTTAGTAACAGGGTTTGGTTCATATATATAATAAAGAACCCATGGCATTAGACTTTAAAATGGTACACATGCATTCATATTTCTTCTTACGTTCACATTGGAAGTTTGGGGGAAAGGACGTTCCAGAAATCCCAGTGTCTTTTTAGAACTAGCTGTGAGCTTTCTATTTACTAGAACTAAGTGTAAGTTTAAACCTACTTGAGCATGCAAGTGCGTGTGTGTGCCTGAAATTTTCTATTAAATTGGGAGAGTTGCATCCCTCATCTCGCCATGTCCCTTGCTGTTTTGCACTCAGCCAGAAATGTGCTTACTTGGAAGTGAGGTTGAAAAATATAAGCATCTGAAATGCACCATTGGGTAATTCAGAGTAATCAGTGGTGTTAGGTGGTGGATTGTGGCCTGTTAAATTGCCTTAACACAATTTTCAGAACTGCTTTTTGTGATTTAAGATGATGTACAGATAAGTGTGTTATGTTAATTCCATGGCTGCAAGCTTAAACGGTAGATCAGTCAACTAAAGCTGGAGTTGATTAACTGGTCAAGATGGCCAGTCTTAAGTGGCGAAGACAAATTTCCACTGAAATCAAGGGGACTTGTTTTGGCATATGGTTATGAGAAGGACTGGTGCATGAGGTCCCTTTCTGCACCATGGATATGGATTTAAGTTCTGCTGAAACCAACAGGGTTCACAACCATATCTAGAACAAGTTGTGAGAATATACCCTGTCGGACTAGAGGCAGAGTTAAGGCTTTGCATCTAATCAGGTTTAATGGTGCCCATAGGCTGAGAAAAGCGTTAGCAGCACACATTGAATTAAAAGTAGGCTCCACTGAAATGGATGGGTTAAAATTATATATTAATATGCTTAAGATCAGGCAGGGGACATAGTTATCTTGAATCCCATATGAGAAAAACTCAAATTTAAAACTCCTATGTTTTAAAAGTAATTGTTCAGTTCCTGCCCTCCCCCACCAGTTTTTAATAAGATAAAAAAATAGAAGCCTTTTATTTTTCCTGTGCAATAAAGCAACCACACATTGTATTTCTCCAAATGACTGGGGAATAATCATTGCAACTGCAATTCTGTGCATGCTTGCTAGGGAGTAAAGTACCACTGCACTTAGCAAAGAAACATATTTAGGATCACACTGTAAATAAGCTGGAAGAAAGCCAAGTTTTCCAACTAGGGAAGCATGTTGGCCTACAGATCCTGGAATCCATAAAGTTTTCTGCTGGAATGATGTTGCTCCACCTGGATAATTTTAAGAGAGGTGAGAAAAAAAATACTTTTTTTTTTTTTTAAAGGGGGGCACAAAATGAAACTTTCTTGAATGGGTTCCTTTGCAAAATAATGAAGCAGGTTATTGGGAGCTGTTCGGAATGCTGGCGAATGGAATGCAGGTGGCGAGATCAAAGGTGTATGAAAAATACAATTTATCACCCAAATTTCACTCCCACATCTGTGAGATTCTCAGATAGTATCAATCCCAGATCAAGGGCTTCTGCGCACAGCGCCTTGAATCCAGTGGCAGAGGTGGCAAGCGAAATATGTGTGTTCTGCTGTTGGCTGTGGGGTGGCTTGCGCTCACCAAACGCTGCCTTCCCTAGCTGATGGCGGTGGTGTACACCATGTTGTTGGATCAACTGTTGGTTGTTGGGCTGAGACATCATGGCTGCATCTTGTTCTTAGCAAGCTACAATCATGCTTAGAGGAAAATCAGTGGAAGCAAGACATAATTTACGAAGCAGTAGCTACCTCCAGGGAAGCAGCGGGGAATGCATGGCCTTCCTGATGATGTTGGACAACAACTCCGATCAGCCTGAGCCACCACTGCCACTGGTGAGTGATGATGGGAATTGCAGTCCAACAGCATCTAGGGGGCCACATGTTCCCCATCCCTGCTCTAGGAACTGGCCACTCTGTTGGTGTTGTTCAGTCGTTCAGTTGTGTCCAACTCTTCGTGACCCCATGGACCAGAGCACGCCAGGCCTTCCTGTCCTCCGGTCTCTCCCAGAGTGTGCTAAAGTCCATATTCATTGCATTGGTGATGCTGTCTAGCCATCTCATCCTCTGCCGTCCCCTTCTCCTTTTGCCTTCAATCTTTCCCAGCATCAGGGTCTTTTCCAGGGAGTTCTCTCTTCGCATTAGGTGGCCAAAATATTTGAGCTTCAGCTTCAGTATCTGTCCTTCCAATGAGCACTCAGGGTTGATTTCCTTTAGGATGGACTGATTGGACCTCCTTGCAGTCCAGGGGACTTGTAAGAGTCTTCTCCAGCACCACAGTTCGAATGCATCAATTCTTCAGTGCTCGGCCTTCCTTACAGTCCAGCTGTCACAGCCATACATTACTACTGGGAAAACCATAGCTTTGATTAGACGGACCTTTGTCGGCAAGGTGATGTCTCTGCTTCCTACTATGCTGTCTAGGTGTGCCATAGCTTTCCTCCCAAGGAGCAAGCGTCTTTTAATGTCATGGCTACAGTCACCGTCTGCGGTGATCTTGGAGCCCAAGAAAGTAAAATCTGTCACTGCTTCCATTTCTTCCCCTTCTATATGCCAGGAAGTGATGGGGCCAGATGCCATGATCTTAGTTTTTTTAATGTTGAGTTTCAAACCAGCTTTTGCACTCTCACTTTCACCCTCAACAAGGGGCTCTTTAGATCCTATTCGCTTTCTGCCATTAGGGTGGTATTGTCTGCGTATCTGAGGTTGTTGATAATTCTCCCGGCAATCTTAATTCTGAGCTGTGATTCATCCAACCCAGTGTTTCTCATGACTGGCCACTCTGTACCCACTGTTAAAATTAACTGACTTGGGTACAACTGTTTTTAAAACTTGTGTGTAAATTCCCAGACACTCACACAAATGTTCTGGGGCCCTCAAAAGCTTTGTGGTACTGTACTTAATCCTAATAAAAGATATTAAATGATAGTTACTTTTGGAGAGAAAGAAATATTTCTAATGGGCCAATAATGACTCAACTTGCAGTTTTTGACAAATTCACACAGGCATCGTTTAACACACTGGCCCTGTTCAGACATCACGCTAAGCCATGATAATTAGGAGTTTTGAGCTAACCATGTCGGCTTAGCATGATGTCTGAACAGGCATCTGTCCTAGCCATGGTAGTTTATTAACCACAGATTAACCATGTTCACTAACCAGTTGCTGCAAGATGGCTATTGGGCTCTACCATGGCTTAGCATGATGTCTGAACAGCCTCTGTGGTTAATTGACAGCTGCCATAGAGCTTTGTGGCAAGAGTGGCCAAAGAAGGAGTAGCTGTCAAGCACCAAAATGGCCGGCGGCACCAAGCACCAAAATGGCCGACAGTGCAAAGGCTGCTGGGATGTGTGGTGCCCCATCTGGAGGACTGCAGGTCCCTGTGAGAGGGAGGGTGGTTAAAGAATGATTAGTCTAACCATGTTGTGGAACATCATTACCTGTTCATGTGACAGTAGCATTTGCAGTGGTTAGCGGTAACCACCATGCACCATGCTTAGCCTAACCACCCTTCCCCAACATGCATCTGAACAGGGCCTTGATCACAGATATTCCTGATACTATGCTACTTGGAAGTAAGTCCCACTTTGGTCAATGGGCTTTAATTCTGCACACAGGTTTGCAGCCGAAATGGGCTACCAATCTGTTTTCTTTCCTTTTCACAGTGAAATAAATGTGTACGTTATGAAAACTTCAATATGGATGTCTTTTTGAGAAAGTGAATGAGCCATGAGAATTTCCATTTTGTAAACCAAAGCTACCACCCCTTTCAAGAAGCAAAGATAATCTCTGGTCTTTTCTTTTTCTTTCCCTCTTACCAAAACACCCTAAAACCAAAACAGTGGTGTGTGTGTGTATGGGTGTGTGTGTGTGTTTAAGTATGGCCTTAATCATCACTCTCTCATCAGCTGCCCCTAGCTGATTCATTGATCAGTTGATATGTGCATCACCAATATTGTTCATGAGAACATGCATGCTCTTAGTAATGGAAGCAGTTTTGTATAAACACTTTGTGATATGGGCTGAAGTTGTTGTTTTTATTTGCTTGCTCAGGCCACGACTCACATGAAACCTACCTACTTTCAGAAGAGTCCCTTTGGTTTCTCTAACTCAGGAGTCGGCAGAAGGTAGACTGCAATCTGCTGGTTCCTCTCCAGTTGATTTCAAGTAGATTGGCATGCATTTCTGACTCCCAGGTTTTTTAGAATAGCAGCAAAAAAAATTAAAAAATTAAAAATTAAAAATCACACACACACACACACCAGCCCTAAATTATACTGCTGAAATGATGAAAACATGGGGGTAAGCAGGAGTGGAATTTTGCAGAGAAGGAGCTCCATTGGTACTGGTATATGAAACAAATTCCTGGGCTCAGAATGCTTTAAGTCTAATGTATGCCTTTTACACCTGGCTAGAACCCAGGCTTCTAATAAGCAAGGTAGATCCCACAAAATATTGAAATCTCCCCACCGCATTCTAACTGGTTGTTGGATTCTAGCTGCAATTTTCTCTTTTCTCTTGCCACTCATGATTCTGGAAGACCTTCTATGGAAATTAGATTTGCTCAAGTCCCTAGCAGGCCTTCACTCTACATCAGGGGTGGGCAACTTGTGGCTTCCATTGGCCCTAGCTAGCATAGCCAGTTGTGATGGTTCATGGAAGCTGTAGGCCAAAACATGAGTAATACAATTGGGATTGGATTACTAGGCTGTACTCCCAATAGACTCCAGTTTTAATGGATGTATTGTAGGATAGTGAACCAATTTTTGGAGTAAGTTGATTGATTGTGGCTTTTGAAATGCAGGCAGCATCGGTGATGCCAGTTGGGTTTCCAGAGCCAGAACACTGAAATCCTAGCTCAGCCTAATTTCTTGCTTGCTTTCGAGGGAGTTGGCTGTAAAAGCGTAACAACCCGATCTGTAAACCCTCCAGGCTGTAACTACAGGCAGGGAAGGGCTGGTCTCCTCAAGGATCCTCCAATCTGCCTTCTCCAATGTTTAGCTTTCACTTTTTGCAAAAAAGAAAGTAAGCCTTTAGCTCTCTCCCCCCCCCCCCCCCCGAGATATAAAGGGAAATGTACAGGCATTCTTCTACCTAGACTCTCTTAGCCAGGGCCGGCTCTACGGTTAGACAATGTAAGGCAGGGATCTCATGTGGCAGATGTTGCTGGTTGGGGAGCAGTAGTGAGAGGTCGGAAGACAGAGCTCAGTATGCCATGTGGTGCACCCTGCACACTAGGTGTCCTCTGTTACAGAGGACAGTCCCCTATTTAAAGGTGTCCTCTATATCCTCTCCAGCTCTGGTTTAAAGATAAAGAAGCATAAGAACAGTTGCCCATCAACAGTTAGTAGGCTGAACAGGCAAACACACAGGTCACATAGCCTTCCACACCATGATAAGATGTACCGTATTTCTATTTCAATTGTAATAATGATGTATCAATGTGCACCTATGGCTATACATTAGCATATGAAATTATTAGGCAAATTGCTGACCTCTTTTTCAGTGATGGGTGTCCTCTCTTTTGTTGTCAGTTGAGAAGTGGCCACCCTACCTAAATTAGCCTGCTGCCCTCAGGTGCAGTGGAAGACGCAGGCCTGTCACCAGTGTTAAAGTAAGACTCATACGCCAGTCTGGTCAGCTTTTGTACATGGAACAGGAGGGTGGTGCCATCTTGCTCTTTGTTTCAGGCAGCAAAATATCTTGCTCTTAGTCATTGCTCTCCTCCAGTATTTTTGGCCATGGGCCCACAAACCAGTTAAGCCAGAATCCTTGGTTGTCTCGTCTTTCTGATGTTCTGATTCTGAGTATGCCAATATCTCAGGCAAACGTTGTTATAATTGATGGTTTTGTACCTCCGAATTAGGTTATTTGGTGATCCAAACAACACCAGAAAATCAGGGGTGTAGCTAGTCCTGGACTTCGCAGGTAAAATCCAGGGCCATGCAGCCCAGCCTCAGCCCCACCCCAGTAATTCAGTTTTGTTCCTGTAGTCATGATGGTGTGACGAGTCTAAAATGCAAAACTGCACATGCACAGAGTATTTTTTTAAAAAGTGTTATTATCATCAGGATTGGCAAACAGTTTTGTTTGCTGTTGTTGTTCTGACATATCAGGAATGTAGAAACAGATGTAAAGCATGGATTGGCAGAGGGAGGGGAAGAACAATGTTAGTTGTGTCTTTCACCACTGAAGTAATGCACATGGCTGTCTAAAGGGGGTCTCTGCCAGACCGTTATGTCTAGGGTCTAAAATTACCTAACTGCACCCCTGCAGAAAATGGTTTATGCATTGGTCTGTCTGATATGCAAGACTGGGAGATAATTTGAGAGGGCATGTTAAAGTTGTTGTTGTTTTCTCCAGCCTTTGCTTCATGCAAAACTCTTGGAGGGAGAGAACTGGGAATAAGGAAAACGAGATGTTGCCATTCTAATAATGCCCAGTGCAGGTTTTGTTGTTTTCCTTCGATACACAGGGCAAGCTGACTTTCAGCAGCATCACAGGCATGCCAAAGTGTCACAGACAGGAAGCTGATGATGCTTGTGCGTTCATAATGCTGATCCTGTAATGGAGTCTCCTCTGCCTTCTTCTTTCCCTGCTGTACTTACTTGGCAATAAATGAGGAGGTGTGATTTAGGTCAGGAAAACCACATGGGTATGGGGTTAGGGACACAGTTACCCCACCCCTCAGTGCAGCTGCACCAATCAAATTCATGGCTGTCAGGAGATGGATCACAGATCTGCTTACATTGCATCTGTTTTAGCCCATTAGTAAAGTGATGCTAAGTTTCCCTTAAAAGTTGGGAAGGTTTTTTTTTTTAAGAGAAAGTTTTAATCTCCCAATGGGTCCACTTGCATATATTTTCAGAATGCAGTAGCAAGGACGTTTGTGCCAGCCAGAATTACCACAGATGTTTTGGACTCCAACACCCATCAGCCCCAGCCAGCTTGGGCAGTGGCCCAGTGGTCAAGAAAGCTAGGAGTTGTCATCCATAAAATCTGAAGGGCACCCAGTTGGAAAAAGCTGCATTACACTAATTCTGTATGGGCTATGCTGTTTGCCTGTATGTTTCTGGGCCCAATTAAAGTTTGGGTCTTGGCCTTAAAAGACATAAACAGTTAGGATCAGGGACAGCTTACACCCACATCAGCCAGCTCAAATGTTGAGATCAGTGTCTGAGGCCCTGCTCTCTGGCTCATTAGTAAGACTTTAGATCAAGCCTTCCCCAAACTGGGTCCTTCCAGATTTTTTGGGATTACAACCCCATCAACCCTGATTATCAGCCCTGCTGGCTGGGGCTAGTGGAAACTGTAGTCCTAAACATCTGGATATATCCAGGTTGGGGGAGGCTGCATTAGATACAGCCTTCTTGGTAGTGTCCCCGCATTCCTCTCCCAGGAAATAATGTATGGCCCCATCATTGTTGACTCTTAAGAGAGCCCTCAAGGCATTTTTATGTCAATCCACTTTTTATTAACTTCTGCATTTTGATTGGTTGTTGATGCTCTTTCTAAAGGGGGCATAGTGTGGTTTTAAACTATGGTTTCTATAGTATTATATTTTTGTTATGAATTTTCTTGTACCCCACCTTGTAAGGGCCGTGTGCCTTGAAAGGCATTGCGGAAAAGAGGAAATGCATAACCAAAAAAGAAAAGAGGACAAAAGAGGGGATACAGAATTACACAAAATGTGCATATACTAATTTGTATATATCACTGGAGGTTTGTTTATTTATTTAAAAACATGTATGTCCTGTCTTTCCTCTTGGGAGCTCAAGGTGGCTGACAAGAACAATTTAACAATGCAAAATACCCTTACTACCCAGAACAGAAACCACTAAACATGAAAAGATGAAAGCAGCAGAAGATTAAAACCACAACAGCAGTCAATCTCTCCCTCCCTCCCTCCCTCCCTCCCTCTCTCTCTCTCTCTCCCCTAACACCAGAGTATTTATATCTATCTATCATCTATTCTATCTATCTAAATGTTTTGGCTTCCGCCCTCATCAGTAGCTGTGCTGTTAACTGGGTATCAGGAGTGGCACTTCGGAATGCCTGGAGATGAACCTCCCTTAGGAGAAAAAACAGGTATGATTGGCGTAATGCTTACGAATTGTCCTCCAGATTAAGACCATTTGGACTAAGAGTTCTGAGACTTTAGTTCCAGAAATCTTCCCTTTTGTCAAGCATATCAGGGTCTTTTGTTTGTTCTATTGGCATCAACTGTAAATCCAAGAGACTTTATGCAAGAAAGTTGAAATGTCTTGCAACAGTTTTTTGGTAAGAATCTCAGATTTGTGGTTACCAAATCTTGTTCTTACGTACTGTAGGTCCACTGTAGTTTCCCCTACATATTGCATACGACATCTTTTTCTTTTCTTTTTTTACATTCAGTTAAATATACCACATAAGTAGAAGTGCTAAAATTGTGCTAAGAATCTAAGTGCAGAATTCACTTGGAATTGGACAACAACTCCCATAATTCCTCACTACTGGCTCTGCTGGCTGGGATTAAAGGGAGTTGTAGTCCAAAACATCTGGGGGGTACTATGTTCCCTTCTGCTGCAGTAATCCAGTGCATGTGGCACACAGGAAATAGTTCAAGGGATGTGTGATGCTATGCTCCCTTTTGCCTGGGCCTTTAGTTTATAGGAAGTATAATTTTTTCATGTGTCATTGAAGAACAGCACAAAGGGAAAAGCAGTGTGCCTGGATGGCTTTGCTAAATCCTTTTCTGATTGTGTTTAAACCTGTAGTGTTCTCTCGTTCTCACTCTCGCTCTCGCTCTCCCCCTCACACACACACACACACACACAGGCAGTGTGTGTCAAAGTCTTCTCTCCCTACTGTCCCCAGAGTTTTATTTTGAAATGAAGTTAAAAGCAGAAGCAACAAAAAAGAAAAGAAAAAGTGACTAGTGGAGGTGGCTGGCTCCAATTTCAGTGGTACTGTGCATCCATTCTGGGTTTCAGTCAGAACCAGCCAGAACTCTAAAGGAGCTATCCAAGGTGCTGAACCCTACCCCAATAGGTTCAGAACCTTGGACAACTCCTTTAGAGTTCTGGCTGGTAGCAAATTCTATAGTTTAAACCATTTGCTGGGTGAAGAAATACTTCTTTTGATCTGTCCCGAAACTGACACTGTCTAGCTTCATTGGATGACCCCAGATTCAGGAACTTTTAGTCTTGAGAAGGGAAGGTCAAGGGGAGACATGACTGAAAGCTGTCTTAAAGTATCTGTGAAGGTCTGCCACACCAACGATGGAGGAGACTTGTTCTCCATTGCTCCAGAGGGCACGACTAGAACCAGTGGGTGGAAACTGTAGGGAAGCAGATTTTGGCTAAACTTTTGGAGAAACGTATTAATGCTAAGAAGTGTTGGGCGGTGGAACAGACCCCCTCAGGAGGTGGTGGGCTCTTCTTCGCTGGACGTATTTAAGCAGAGGATGTATGGCCATCTGTCAGGGATGCTATAGTTGCAATATCCTTCATACAGCAGGCTGTGGACTAGATCACTTCCAATTCTAAGGCTTTTCTGCAAGGTCCTTTCCAGCTCTAAAATTCTAAGATGGTATTATTTCTGAACAGTCAATAACCATTTGCAGGACAACTGTATTTGTCTAGTTTACCAAAGAACAGACAACTTATCTGTTCTTTAAGACAGTGCAGTCTTTCAGACAGCCAAAATGTAGGTTGTATCTTCTTTTTTAAAAGAAATTTAGAAATATTATGAGAAATGACCAAAATCCTGCTCTTTTCTCTCTTCTTACTTTGCTTTTGTTTTGTTTTGTTAAAACCTTCAAAGAGGGTAGGGGTGGGGATAGTTTGATGAATCTTTCTGCAGTTTTTAATATGAATGGGCATAGAATTATGCACAAGATGACAAAACATCACTGTCACAGGAGACTTGGATGAATGAAAGAGTGTTTAAGTAAAATAATGAAAGACAGCAGTGATTTCTGAAGAGTGTAGGGAAGTAATATGTGTGAGGAAGAGAAGTCAGCAAATTACACTTAAAGCAGGATGTGTCATGGAGGATCTGCCACTCTGCTCTAGTGGAATCACCCCAGAATGAGCATTACAGTGCAATCCTATACGTGTCTACTCAGAAGTAAGGCCCATTGAATCCAATAGGGCTTACTCTTACCTGAATGGATATAAGACTGCAGCCTTAGACTCTTCTGGAATCTGATGGGCTTTGCTATGGGTCCAGAAGGATTTCTCAGTAGGGATGGGTGACAATTCCTCAGTAGGAATGGCTGATAATTTTTAAAGAACTCATCTGAATTTGAAAATCTTCATAAATGGAATAGAAAGAACTTGAGTTCAATAAAACTGAATGTGGGAGAAACCGAAACTGACAGATTCGTCTATCCAGGCAGAGGGCTTTGAGTACTTAGCACTCAAATGTCTGGCTTTGAATCCCTGCGTATTCAATCATGTTGGTGGTGTTGAACTCGAACACCTTTTTCTGGCAGGCTCCTCATTGGCAGGCAGGTACAATATGGTCCTCTTCATGCTGGAAATAGCTGTACCAGTTGAATTTGGCTGGTGCAGATGGGTGAGCATTTTGTTTTGATTCGTTTTTATATGAATTTACCCCAAATCCTTAAATTTCTTCATATATGGGATGGAAAGAACTTGAAACTAAAAAAAAATCACATGTGGGAGAAAGAGAAACTGACAGATTCTGACATTCCTGTTCCTTAGAATGGTAGGTGGTGCTGTGCATTCCCAGAGGTTGTCTCTGTTGAATTGTCATCCTTACAACATTGTATTGCATCAGTGCTGCAGGCTTTGGACAAATACAAAATGGCCTATAATGCCAAGGAAGCTTCTAGAGCAGTGGTTCTCAACCATTTTTGGGTGGAGAAGCACTTAGAATTTGTCATGACATCCTGTAGAACCCTAAGCCATTCCCCCTCCTTCTACTTCAAACTAAGGAACAAAGTAAAAACTGCTTAGTAATTTATTTTAACAATTATAAAATTAAAATAAAGACTGATTTGGAATGTTCAGTACTGAAGGGCTGAAGGTCATATGAGACTAGACTGGATCACATGCGATGCCTGAACATTCCCACTATTGGATGGACTGACTAGTGCAACAGGGAATAGTGAAGTGCCTGAGTTTGGAAAATGTCATGGAACCCCTAAAGGAGATGTCCATGGAACCCACCAGACTTCACTGGACTCTTAGTAGCTTTGCCTGTCAAATCCAAGCTACAGACTCTAGAACATGGGTGGGCAGAAAGTAGATCTCCAGATGCTTTGGTCTTCAACTTCCAGCATTCCTGATCATTGGCCATGCTGCAAGCCAGAGCCTTCTGGGAGTTGAAGACCAATACATCTGAAGATCTACCTTCTGCCCATCCCTGCTCTAGAACATTCTGGGATGTGTGTGTGTGTGTATGTGTGTGTTGCTAGACTTTTTTGGATAGAAAATTTGAAATATTTTTCTACATATGGATAATCAGATCTGGTTAGCTGCATTTTTCTGGGATCTTGTAGGGCATGATTCAGTTTTGCTCTTTCTCATATGATAGGTCATATGTGATGCAGAGCGATTGGTTTAGTCATCCCCAAGAAAGAGCAAATGAAAGAGAATTTTTTCCCCCACTGGTAAGGACTGAGGCAAAGGAGGACTGTTCACCAATTAGTTCTTGGACTGATTTACCTCTCCTCCTCCTCCTTTTATATATAAAAAGGAACATTAGTTAGCCAATAGAAACGAATGAGCAATGCAGAGTTCTAACAGAAGGTATGCTGCTCCCCCCACCCTTTTTCCTTGGAGGCAGAAAATCTAGCACAGCTAAATGTAATGCAGCTAAATCTAGGACAGCTTAAAGTTTGTGGTTTATTGCATTTGTAATTTCCAAAACTTGAATAAATATAATGTCTGAGGGGGAGTCTGGGTTGATTAAAGGTGCAATCCTATGCAACTTTAGACATAAAAAAGTCCTGCAGTTGGGCACGCTGGGAGTTGTAGGACTTTTTTCTGTCTAAATATGCATAGGATTGTGCCATAAATGAACCCTGCGCAAATATTTTGAAATCTAGCCACAGCTATTCCATCAGGCTGCAGCAGAGGGAGAGATGGGACAGCAGAGGCCATTCCATTGGTTCAGCTGAAAGAGAAGCAACTTTTAGTGGCTCCTTTCCTTGAACTCTTTCCATTCCAGCTGGTTGTTATAAGAACTGGTGCCTGAGTTAACCTTTTCTCCTCCTCCCTTCTAATCCTTTTTCCTTTTGTGTCATGAGTTTCAGATTGTAAGCCTGAGGACAGGGACTTTTGTATTATGGATCTTTCTCAGCTGCTTTGGAAGCCTTTTTTTTTTTGGCTGAAGAGTGGGATAAAATGCTTTAAATAAATAAGAGTAATCTAAAACGTATTTTCCTGGACTTACTGTTCCTGCAAGCTCAGATGCACACATGGAAGACTTGTATGCACAGATTTCCCACCCCCCTCCTTTGAACTGAAAGATTATGGGCTTGTTCACACATGGGGAATACCTTAGGGGGTTTCCTACGCATTTGATAGCTCAAACTCAAAGTGCGCTTGAACTCCCTGGGAAAAACATTGGGATGGATCCAAAGGTTGTCTTTCTGCATGTGGAAGGTGTCTTCCATTCATGGAAGGGTGGTCTTTTGCTTTGAAACAGAGGGCTGTGTGAGAAAAGTGAAACTAAATCCACCCGTGCCCTTCTTCTTCTTGGGCTATCTCGCATGGTGCTTGGCAGCGGGAGAACTTCTAAAGCTCTTTGCGATCGTGGCACCGCGTGCATTCTTCTGCAACAGCAATACTGGCTGTTTTTCTTTCTGCCTGAGATTCTAGGCATCCAATAGATTAGGACTAGTGCAGCGCTGAAACCCCACCTGCCCTTTTGCAACCTCTTCCTTTCCCTGTGAAAGAGGCAGTCATTTTTCTGCCTATTTCGTTGGGATGTGGAGAATTTTGTATATGTTTCTCAGGGTGGAGGGCTTCAGTGCTTACTTTACTGGAAGGAGGTGGCAGGACGGTGTGTGTGCTCTTTCTTTTACCATTCCCCCATTTCTGTCCTTCTAGCTTCTCTGGCTGCTTGAGCTTCTTGGAAAGCCCCCTAGAAGCCTTAGCCAAGACCTCCTCTTTGGGGGCTTTCCAGTGCTACTGCCTGAAAGCTGAGAGACTTCTTCTCCTCTGCCTCCTCCTCCTAATTTTTAATAACAATAAAACAAAGCTCAGGGAGTCCGAGAGGCTGCAAGGACAGAAGAGGGGTTGGGGGAAATAGTAAAAGAAAGAGCACACACACCCCTCAGCCACCTCCTTACAGCAAGGCAAGCACTGAAGCCCTGCAACCTGAGAAACATCTCTGAAATTCTCACCCCTTCCCGGTTTTCAGGTGCAGTTTCTTTTCACCCCTCCCCTCCCCCTGCAATGAGTGGTTGAAAATAAACAGATTGAAAAATTCAGCACAGTGCTAATTAGGACAGCGTTTCCCACCCTGGCACCTTCCAGATGTGTCAGACTACACTTCCCATCATCCCTCACCAATGTGGTGGCTAGGGAAGATGGTGTCTATAGTCAAACACATCAAGAGGGCACCAGTAGGCTGCATTAGGATACTGAGAGGCATTATTCAATAGATAGATCGATAGATAGATAGATAGATAGATAGATAGATAGATAGATAATAATCCATTGGCGTACCAAGTATGCTGCTAAGAAAACAAACTATAATTGATAGAACCGAGACACTTCGCTTGGAACCCTAGAAAACTCAAAAAGGGAGCTATGGTTTGTCTCAACTTGTGTATGTATTTGACTGGGGGGCAGGGTTAGGGTTGGGGAGTTTTGCGTGAGTTCTTTTAAGTGCAAGCCTCGAGGATTTTATGAGCTCAATTCTCCTATGACAATTCTTATTTTGGAATTAAAGCTCATGTGGATTCTGCTCCTAGATTCTCCCTGCAGAAGTCAGCAAGGCAATGGATTTAAAAAATAAGATGGAGGAGCATTAAAACAGGCATTCTCCCCACCCCTTTGCTGGGCTGAAGTGGTTCAGTCCAGCAAGAACCACCCCATGTGATGGTGCAGATCATACAGGTCAGTTATAGCATTAGTGGAAGAACTGGAGATCAGAGACAGAGGTGCGATGTTGAAGTTCGAAGATGTTTTGCATTACAGATGAAGATTATATCAGTGCACATATTTGATAAGCAAACATTGGAATGGTGCAAAATTTCAAATTGTGCAATTTTACTGTTTGTATCCTCCTGGCGTAGGTTTGTAGCTGTGATTCCTTCTGGCTGTGCCAGTTATTTCTTTTAATTATTATTTTAACAATATTATCATTTTATATTGTTTTGATGGTTTATTATTAGCCCCCTCTGTGACAGAAAGACAAGGCAAACATTTTAAACAAAAAACAAAATTAAGACAACTTGAACTTCCAATTTCGATGTGAATTTTCACTTTTAAAATGTGAGCTTAAGTCTAAGCATTTCTTGGTTAGATATTTTTTTTAATATTTACAGGTATGAAATAGCAAACAATTTAAACTGTCATCTATCAAATACTAAATATTGTTATGTGCCAAGAAGCGACTACCAAATATCAATTACCCCAATTTAATATAATTTGATATCAAATAAGGCCCATATCAAACAGTCAGAAGACATTTAATAAAACAGTATAGTTACATGTCAGTTATTTTATTTATTTACTTATTTATTTATTTAGCACATTTCTAATCCGCCCAATAACTAATGTTCTCTGGGAAGATTACAGCCAGTTAAAAAAACTAAAATGCCATTTAAAAACAGTTAAATATAAAATACAATACAAATATTTAAAAGAATAAAATACAATATAATGCAAAACAATAAACAGCACAGGAATAAATAAAGCAGCCATTATAACCTAGAACTCAGTGTCTAAACTGCCTGGGAGAAAAGGAAGGTCTTTGCCTGGTACTGAAAAGATGACAATGCAAACCTCTTTGGGGAGTCTATTACATAAAAGGGGTGCCACCACTGAGAAGGCCCTCTGAGAAGCCCACTGCTTATCAGGGACACTCCCTATACACTCTGTTCCTGGTTCCCAATACACCACACTTCCTGTTTTTTGAGCTTGTGAGAATGCAATGCTGCTAAAGTATTGTTAGTATGAGTTTGCAATATAGGCAGCTGCCTATACTATGGGTTGTTCCCATCACCAGGTTACAGATCCTCCCCCCCCCCCCGCAACTGAAGATGCCTGGCATTGAACCTGGGACCTTCTGTACGCAAACACAGTGCGTGCTCTACCCCTGAGTGATGGTCCCTCCTTTACTCCCAAAATGCTACATCTGCCAGTCCTCAGGTCTCAGCTCCCAGGTCTATGGAAATTTGTTTGTTACAGCTGCAATCCTATGGTCCCTTGCAGGGCTTCCCAGAGGCTGTAGAATGTTGTGGGCATCCCTTCTATGGGCAGAGAAAGAGGCCTGTCACCATAAGCTAGGGATGCCTGAAACTTAGTTCCGTCCTTCTGGTGAGCAGGACAACAATGGGCAACACGGCCAGAAACTATGCGCCACATTTAGCCAGCACATTGCAAAGAATTCTGGGACATGTTGTCAGGTATCACTGTTTGCACAGAGCACTGCCCAAGCTACAGCTTTCATTGTCACCCTACTAGATTGGTCATATGTCCTACTTTATAGAGGACTGTCTTCGTTTGAAGGCATCCTCCGTTCAAAGGACTGCCCAGACCAAATCTGGGTTGAATTTTTATTTTTTTTTAAAAAAACAAGCCCTCCTCGCTATGGTGAGACATATTGTATTTCTGTTTAAACTATGCCAATGATTTCTAAATGTGCATCTCTCCACATAAATTAGCATATGCACATTTTATGCAAATGTGTGTCTTCTTCTGTCCTCTTTTTTGTTATGCGTAAGTGGGCCACCCTACATCCTTCACATATTGAAAATGCATCCCATAACACACCAGTTTCCTGCAGCTACACATTTCAAGGAGACGCCATAGTGACGTTCCACCTGTCTTTCCAGGAAGGTTATGTAACCATTGCTGGCCTTCTCACCACCTTCCAAAGAACCCCCCAAGTTGTTCCCCAAAACACAGTGTGAAACCAGTCTTGAGGCAAAGGAAGCAGCTGATACATGTGTCGGCAAGTGGCGGGCATGGGGCGACTTGTATATCGATGTGCGCATCTTCCCTAAGCTGGCATTTTGACTTTACTGGAAGAGTTGTGAAAGCACAAAGCTGTTCTCGGCACAGTCGTCTTGAGCTGCTGATTCTGATGTGGTTTCAGGCTGAGACTTTTTGCATAGTTGCATTACCAGTCGTGCTGACATGTTGTAACAGTAAGCATGTGTTTAGGATCTGGGTGATTCATAGTCTCAGATATTTCTGGTTTTATTATACAACGTGGTGTTATTTAATGTTACTGTTTCACTTGTCAGGGCTGCAGAGAGCATTATATTTTTTTTATTGGAGAGGAACTCGTGGAGGTGGGCTGGGAGGGCATCTCTGAATGCCTGTTAGCTGTGATCATGAAGAAAAAAGGATGCATAGGACCAACGCAGGAAATTGCTTTATACCCAATGAGACAATTTGTCCTTCTAGCCCAGTATTTTCCACCCTGACAGGCAGTGATTCTCCTTGTTTTCAGGCAGATGTTTTTCCCCATCGCCTGCTACCTGTTCCATTTAGCTGGAGTTGCCAAAGTTCGAACCTAGGGCCTTCTGAGCGTCAAGTGTGTAATCTACCACTGAGCTATGGCCCATCTCCAATGGTCCGCAACAGCATTAGCATTTTCCCTGTCTGATGCCTTGGTGGAGCCCCACACTTTGGCCAGTGAAATGTATTAAGACAGTGGAGACAGTACAGTGGATGGGTGGGTATGAGAGAAAGGAGCATGTATATGGAAGATACCTTAGACTGGGTCAAAGGATTTGTCCATCTAGCCCAGTATTGTCTACACTGACTAGAAGGCCTCTCCAGGGTCTCTAGCAAAAGAGGGTCTTTCCCTTCAACTGGTAGGGACACAGGAAGCTGCCTTATACTGAGTCAGATCCCTGGTCCAGCTCACCCAGTATTGTCAACACTGATTGGCAGCTGCTCTCCAGAGTTTCAGGCAGGAATTTTTCCTGTCCTACCTGGAGCTGCCAGGGATCAAACCTGAGACCTTCTGCAGGCAAATCAGGGGCTCTGCCACTGAACCACAACCCCTGAGATCCTTTCCCCCACCCCACCCCCATGAAAAATTGATTTTACTTTGAAATAAAGTTAACAAAATAACAGCAACAAAAAGAAGAACATACATACAAATCAATCAATATCACTAAAGAAACAAAGGAATTCATGAATCATAATTTGTCGTCTGTAACTGATATGCTTATGGAACAGCTCCAGTAAAGCAGCCTAAGTAGGAGCTCAATGCCTAACGAAAGAGTAAAAACATAATTTACACAGCATATACAAGGAGCATGTGTGAGTGTGTGTTATTTTGTGTGTATGTGTGTATCAGTCAGATAAAATATAGGCTGCTGTACTTGATTGGAATTTGGTCAAAAGTTTGAAGAGCTTCAACACAGGAAATAAATGGAAACCAGGGTGCTATAACATTTTTCTTAAAGTTAGCCTTCCTTGCTTGCTGCTCTTGCTGAGTGGGTTTATACATACTCACAGTCTCCCAAATTTTGAAGACTTTCAATGATTGCTTTGGAGACTTCCAGTTACACACTATGCATGACTTTGCAGCTGTATACAATTGCTTAAGAAGGTGTTTGTGCAGGAATCCAGGATCACTCGGTTCAAAAAGATGACGCAGCATTGCTTTAGGAGTTACCGGTGGTCTAACATGAAGAAATCCCTGACAGTAATCAGCAACTATGTTCCAGAACTCCTGCACTGTAGAACATTCCCACCAAAGATGAAAGTATGAACCAATCTGACCACACCCCTTCCAACAGTATTGACTATAATTTAGATATATTAGGTGAAGCCTTGCAGGAATACTCTTGAGTTCTTCTAGAGATGCCAGGGATTGAACAGGGAACCTTCTGCATGCAAAGCGTGTGCTCTACCACTCAGCTACGGCCTCTCCCCCAAGTTTCATGTTCAGAGTCGGTGTACCTCTGGAGACAAACATCTGTCTCCATCATGCCCTACTGCTGTCTCCATCATGCCCCACATCCTTGAACTTTTGGGTGACCACTGCTGGAGACCAAATTGCTAAATGAAACTTCCTCTGATCCAGCAAGACTTTATTTTTCTTCTCCTGACAACTAACCATTAGTGAGATCTAAAGAGCCCATGAACTCAAGATTCGGGCAGTTTGCATCCATACTTTGGTCAGGTTCTGCCAGCTCTGCCCCCAAACCAACAGATTCCATCCTGGCTTATGTCTCCCCGTTTTGTCAGATTCTTCAGCTCTGCCCATATTGACCAGCGTGGCGTAGTTATAGATGCAGTATATCAATAGTGCTGGGAACACTGCTTCCTGAGAACAGAGAGGAAGTGGGAAGAACAGGAAATTAGAAGGACAGGGAGCAGGAAGAACAGGAAATTAGAAGGACAGGGAGCAGGAAGAACAGGAAGTTCTTCCTGCTCTAGAGGCCTTCAAGATGAAGCTGGACAGCCATCTGTCAGGGATGCTTTGACTTGGAATCTTGCATTGAGCAGGGGTTGGACTTGATGGTCTTGTAGGTCCCAACCCTACTGTTCTATGATTCTATGATAAGTTAGATAGAAGGAGAACTACCTTGACCCCAACAGAGCTATATTGTAGTTCCTGTACACCAGGGATGGGTAACCTTAGGTATGGGGGACAAATCCAGCCCTCTGGGATTCCACAGATGGCAATGTTCCTTCCCTTTCCCCCAACCACTGATCATTCGGTGGTTTCCGCAGCTATTGTGCAGTCTTTTCCCCATTCTAAAAGGTTGAAATGCCCCCCCTAAGCCTTGATTACTGGCAGTAAGACCTTTAAGCTGCAGTATGCTGGCATTTGTATGTGTGTGTTTGTAAAGGGTCCGCCCCTTTACCTTTGGCCCCACCCCTTCGCCCTTGGCCATATGCATCACTGGAATGTGGCCCCTGAGAGCTTCTCTGAAACAAAATTTGGCCCTCAGACTGGAAGAGATTCTCCACCCCTGCTGTACACATTTTAAGTTTGTGAATAAACCTTGTTGGGACCTAACCCTGGTCGCATTTAAAGGTTCTTTCCAGGCCCCACCTCTTAGCCAGATGCAGGGGAAAGTTTTCTGTTTGTTTTTAAATCTAAACTTGGCCGTCCTGCTTTCCCACTGTTGCATGGCTGGGTATTCCAGCGCACAATGACACTTGGACTGCTGCAGGGAAGCAATTGATTTGGCAGAATCAGGAAGGCTGTTCAAGGAGTAGGAACTACGATGGGAGCCCTGTTTCTTTCATTAACTTTAATTGCTTCTGTTAACCAATGGCTCCCATCTTTACAAATGGCAGATGTGTCTTGTCTGTTACAGTACATAATTAATGTAAGAGAGCTGTGGCTATGATGTAAGCAGAGAACAGGGTGTTTTGTTTTGTTTGTATTATAGCATTTGGTTCTGGTTGTTCAAATGACAGACGGGGGATGGGGGACATGTTGTGAGCTTAGACCACTCTTGGTTTATTTATTTATTATTTATTTATTTACTTCATTTTTATACCGCCCAACAGCTGAAGCTCTCTGGGCAGTTCAGAAAATTAAAACCACAAAAATACAACGGAAAATACAATATAAAATATAATAGATTAAAACTACAGAATAAAAATACGAGAGTAAAACCTGGCAGCCATGCAGATCTTTAAAATGGTTGCTGAAATGACTTTTGAAAGACATTTTTGTTTTCTACGCTGCATACTGAAACCAGTTTGACCATGGTGATTTCCTCCAGAGTATTCTGGGAAATGTTGCGTTGTGAGTGTGCTGAAAACTGTTCCTTCCAGAGCCCTGGGAAATCATGGGCATGGAAGCCATGAGTTGTAAAAAATGTTAACAAATATATGTGGGTTTAAATTTGTAGTGCAGCCATGTTGTATTTGTACCAAAAGATCTATGTCATCAACATCACACCATAGCTAACAATAAAGCCTTCTAGCTTAGACAGGTCTCTCCCATCCCAGCTGCAAAGTCAACTAGCATCAGGAAAATTCTCTTTTGGGGAGTGTTCATGCAAAAGGTAGGCAACATTTTTCTAGTCCTTGTGAAGTAATGTTTGAAAGTTGGTTCTGAAGCGAGCATCTTTTAAAATCTGGGCTGTCCCTGGTAACTGAAACTCACTCTCACTCTGTGTGTGTGTGTGTGTGTGTGTGTGTGTATGGAACAAACTTTTAAAATATACTTATAGTTTGGTGTTAGTTAGCCTAGGCATGGAGCGGATACATTCAATAACTTGAGCTACAACTTTCAATTTGTCAGGGGCCAAAGCTAAACCTCAAGAGCTTTTCTCCCCCATCAATCTATTTAAAAGTCTATTCTAAGTTGCCAGTCAAGCAGAAAAGACACATAAACAACAGCAATGCATAACCCCAAAATTTTTAACAGTCTGATTTGCATCACGCACCACTCCCCCCCTCCCCCGGAAAACCAGTCTTCGGGGCCTCCTTGCCTTCAGACTGGAAGTAACTTCCACTCTCTTAAGCATACGGAACTCACTTAGCCAGAATGGTGAATGAGAGACGGACCTAAATTATGGGGGCAGGGCGTGTGTGTTCCATGCTGTTGCAATAATGGAGAGAAGAAGGTGAAAGATTGTAAGAAGAGAATGTCATGTGTTATTCAGGATGTGAAGTGGGGTTTGTTTGCCGTGGCCTCGATCTGTTAGTGATGGTGATCCTTGTCATATATGATGGGTGTCATTTGAGGCCAAAAATAACACCATTTTGCTCCCCGAAGGCTTATAAGATTCCCCCCTCTTTGCTTTAAATGTTTATTTGTTAACAATAGACCTTTCAAAAAGCTCAGCCTTGACCTTAAGTCTCCAGAAGAATCCACCTTCTTTCTTCCCCGCCACAGCCCCGCCGAAAAATAAAAGTCTGCCAAAGTTTGTCTAAATTTTTCTAGTAAGGTGTAATTGACGGGGGACTGAAGGCTAGGCTGTTTTGGTTTGAACTTTTGCCACTGGGTGGATTTTGCTGTTTATAAGGACTTGGTCTGTTTTCAGCAGTGACTTCCTTAGATTTTGAGCCAGCACTTCCAAATGGGCATGGTCGGTTTGCTTAAGTTTCCTCAGTCAAAATAAATTTCTGTCTTTAGATTCTCTCATTCCACTCAGTCAATTGAAAGTGGCTTAGGGTTAAAAAAAAAAGAAAAAGAAAAAGAAAAAGAAAAAAAAGACACCCCCCTTTCCACACAACTTTATATTGCAGTCACATAAATTAAGGCTGCAGTCCTATGTACACTTACCTGTAAGTCCCATTGCAACGAATGGGGCTTGCTTCTGAGAAGAAATGTAATGACTGGGCTGTAACTCAAATATAAATTTAAAATATAGTTAAGCAACCTTAATGGTTCCTCATGCAAAAAAACAAAAACAAAAACAGTTTATAATCTATAGCAACCTTGCAAATATGTCTTCTCGAGCAGAAACAGTCTATGCGGTGATCAGCTATAGTAGCATGCATATAAGTTATTTATTTATTTATTTATTTATTTATTAACTGTATTAATCGCCCATCTGGCTGGTCACCCAGCCATATAAGTGCACATGCGTTGCTAGAGGGATGGGTAAATTTCTACTGTTTAGAAATGAAAAGGAACCAATTCCTTTTTGTTTCCATGGATTTGCTTAGGTGTGTCAGAGAAATCCCCAACAGAACCAAATAAGATTGGATTTTCATGAATCTGACCTGCAGATTCCACAGCGGATTGACTTTTCCCATGTTGGGTAGGTTCTAGGGATGTCCGCGGAATCTGCCGTGGACTCCAATGAGGCCGAATTCCAGTGAATTTGGCCCCCTGAAGTCCGCGGCGGAATGAATGCACTTACCTGTGCCTCTCCGGACTGAATATCCGCCCCCAGCCGGTTCCGTTCCGCCGTCTGTGCAGAACCCGGAAGTAAGCGATCGGACGCAAATGGCATTTGAAAAACGCTATGCCATTTTTCCTCACAATAGGCTACACTATTTACATAGATACTTACATAGCCTATCGCGTGAAAAAACAGGGATGCAAATGGTGTAGTGGATGCCATTTGCATCCCTGGTTTTTCACGTGATAGGCTACGTAAGTATCTACATAAATACAGATGCATAGCCTATCGCGAGAAGGAACGGGGACGCAAATGGTGTAGCTGATGCCATTTGCATCCAGAGAGCACTGTAGGAGCTGGGAAGGAGGCTGCCAGCTCGGATTCCAGGCGGGGGGGGGGAGAATGGATCGCCCCCTCCCAGCGGACACCTCCATGGATGCGGGGTGAGGGGATCTGTACATCCCTAGTAGATCCCACCAGTTTTCTAACTTTCCCAAATGTTGTGCAAGTTTCATCATAGAAAAATACACATTTTTTTAAAAAAAGTCAAAAAATGTGCATTTCCCCCATAGGCTAAAGCATGAAAATACACATTTAGAATTTGTGCATTTCCACATATGCAAATTTGCAGAAGTACAAATTTGCACAAATTCGTCAAATTTCAGGGGGAAATCTAATTCCATCAATGTGTGGACGATGGAACGAAAGGTGCATGACAATCTGCAAAACAGAGACAGAATGGATGTTACACAGTCCATACATCCATAGACGTGCTCTGCCCTGTGTTGTGAATTCTGCTTTAGCTAGGAGAATTTCTCAACTCAATTCTGGAAGTAGAGTTTGCTGTAGCCTTTCATCTCCTTAGAGATGGCTCTAGAGGTCTCCCTGACTTTCCTTTAAAAATAAAATCTTGCAATGGATCTGGCTGTGCTGGTCATAGAATAGCAGCAACCACAGCATATGTGGTGACATTTATGATATTTACTATATCCTCCTCCTTATTCTTTAGCATCATCCATTCTTTAGAAAGTACCAGAAAGTAGATCCCTGCCCTGAGGAGCTTACAATATAAAATTCAAGATAGGGGGAAACAACAGAGATTTGATGACATGGTTGAAATGCAGATAGGGTGTGTGTGTGTTTCATGAAAGCAAGGGTGTGCAACCTGTGGCTCTCCAGATGTTGCAACCTACAGCGCCCATCAGCTCTAGCCAGCATAGCCAATGGTGAGGAATGATAGGAGTTGTTGGCCAAAACATCTGGAGGGACACAAGTTGCCCACCCCTGGAGTATGTATACTAGAGAGAAACCTACTCACAACATCTATTATACCTATTTATTTAAAACATTTCTCTTCCCTCTTTCTAAAGGTGGCAAAAATCTATAATGTGTTATCAATCATTTTTGAAGGACCCCCCCCAGCTAAAATGTTGGAAGTAGCAAGCCATGTGTGCTCATGTGTGTGCATGTGCCTTTGTGCTCATGTGTGTGCATGTATACGCATGCGCAGAAGAGTTGAGATGGAAGTGGCTTTCCCATTCAGTTTTAACTGCTTAGAGGGGTTGGGGAGGGGGAGGTAGGAAAGTCTTAAACCTCAAGGATGTGAACTCTAGTGTGCATGTGCAGACACTAGCACATTTTAGAAAGCGTTCTCCCCACCCCCACAGACACAAATAGGCACTGTTTAAATAGTGACCGTTTGTGTGGAAATGCCAGAGTTGTGTTTTTCTCTCTCTCTGGAGAGGCCTGCTTGGGGTAACGCCTCACAAAGCCCAAGATGTCTCATGCCTACCCAACTACGAGGGGGTGGAGGTGATACTGTCGTTGTGGGCCTTCTAAGCAGGCCTCCTATTCTGTGCCTGACATGAATAAGGGGATTAGGATTGGCAAATTTCCGTTAGCTCACTCTACCGGACAAAAGATCCCAAGGTTTTAGTGTCACACTGCCTGATAAAAGTACAGGAGCTTGTCAATCAAAGGGTTCCAAGGCACTTGTGTCCATGACATAATCTTATTAGAAGATAAACCGGCAAAATCCCTTTCATGAGGAAAAGTTACATTTAATTACTCCCATGCTTTTCCCCTTCTCTCTCTCTCTCTCACCCCCTGGCCCATTTTTTTGTTTTACTTGCTTGGCTTGCAACCAGCCAACATTGCTACTGCCATTGTTTTAATGTTTGGCAAGAGTTTGCGATGGCGACTTGTGCCTTACTCCAAAGAAAGAGGATAAAAGAGGACCCAAAGCATGTGCATGTGCCAATGTATATGTCTCGATGCAAACTTGGAAATAATGACTAGAATTTATACAAAACCTCTCACCCTTGTGGGGAAGACCTTACCAGGTGTCCCGTATGCCTGCTGCTAGGTCCGCTTATCTGGGGGCTTACTCTTCATGGAAAACATCAAGGCCCCTGGCTGTTCTCCCTGCTTGGGATTCTCTATCTTTCAACTGGGCTTGGAATGGAGAACCCTACAAATAGAGGCCTACCCTCTGCAGTGGAGGCTGGTGGCTCCGATGTCAGTGGGGCGATGAATCTGCTCCGGGTTTCAGTCAGAACCAGTCAGAACTCTAAAAGAGCTCTCCAAGGTGCTTCCCTAAATGTTCTATCTGTTATGCTTCACAGCTTGGAGAGCTCCTTTAGAGCTCCAACTGGTTCTGACTGAAACCTGGAGTGGATTCACTACCCCACTGTCATTGGAGCCACCAGCCTCACTGGTCCTGTAAAGGAGGACATGTGACCACCCAAGAGAAGTGTCAACCTGTCTAGCACAGACTTCCCCAACCTGGTGCCCTCCAGATGTTTTGGGTTTCAGTTCCCATTAGCCCCAGCCAGCATGGCCAATGGGCAGGAACAATAGGGGTTGCAGGCCAAAATATCCGGAAGGCATCAGGTTGGGGAAGTCTGGCCTAGTCCAGAACTGTCAGCCACAAAATGTTAGCCACTAGTCCATGTAAACCAGGACACTTGTCTACAGGAGGCTGAGATGGTAGCATAAACCATATGGAAAACATCAGGAGAGCCTTCTTGCATCAGACCTCCACATGTTCATCCTCCTTCCCACAGTGGCCAACCAGATGCCTCCAGGTAGTTTGTAACAGACCTCCCCTAGTATTTGGTCGACTACTACTGCATGTGGTGATTCCATTTGTCATGATGCATAGCCACTGATAGACCTGTTTTCCATGAATTTATCAAACTCAGCCTTCCCAAACCTGGTGCCCTCCAGATGTATTGGATCACAATTTCCAGCATTCCTGACCATTGGCTGATGGGAGCTGAAACCCCAAGAGTCTGGAGGGTAACTGTTTGGAGGAAGTCTGGGCTAATTTGGGGGAGGGGGGAAACCTGTAGCAAGATCATCACATATTGGGGCAGCAAGGGGTCCCATAAATGAATTCTGGGTTATGTATAGAAGTACTTACTTTTCTTCACCAAGTCTGCTGCCCATTAGTTTAGGAACCTGGGAAACTGACTTGTACCAAGTAAGACCTTTGGGCCATCTGGCTTAGTACTGTGCATATTATGGCCAGAGGTTCTCCAGGGTTTTCAGACAGGAGTGTCTCCCAGCCCTACCTGGAGATGATGGCGATTGAAACATGGATGTCCTGGATGCTCTTCCACTGAGCATCCCAATTTAGGGATGGGGGAGAAATACATTTGGTTTGCATTTTATTTATTTATTTATTTATTACAGTTATATCCTGCCTTTTTTCCTCCTTAAGGAACCCAAGGCAGTGTACATAGCCCTCCTCCTCCATTTTATCCTCACAACAACAACCCTGTGAGGTGGGTTGGGCTGAGAGTCTGTAAATGGCCCAAAGTCACCCAGTGAGGTTCCATGGCCAAGTGGGGACTAGAACCCAGATCTCCCGACTCCCGGTCCAACACTCTCACCACTACACCACACTGGCTTATTGTGAATTTGCATAATTTTGCATTTAGGAACCTATGCACAAACTGAAACTCTGTTATCCTTCAAAATTCACATCTCTCTGAATTGTGCAATTGTGTTCTCCAACCAAGAACAGCACACAAAAATTGGTATATTAGGGGAAAGTGCAGACAGATGTGTATATTAGTGAAAATAATGCTAAAAAGATTAGGAAAATATTAGGGAAATTGCTTGCAAAACTCTGTATACTGGGCAAAATTGTGTACAAATATCCATGTATTATTTCATTTCATTTATTACATTTATGTACTGCCCAATAGCCAGAGCTCTCTAGGCAGTTTAAAAGCCATTTAAATACATTATACATAGTATAAAAACCCGTTAACATACAAACATATAAACAGACAGCACAAACAGAGACATCTCTAAACAATTTTTAAACCTTTAATAAGAAAAATCCAAAACCTGATTAAAACCTCATCATATGCTGCCAAATGCCTGAGAGAAGAGGAAGGTCTTAACCTGGTGCTGAAAAGATAAAAATATTGATGACAGGTGGGCCTCATCAGGGAGATTGTTCCATAATTTGGGGGCCACCACCAAGAAGGCCCTCTCCCTCGGGTCCACTCTAAGTATGACTAAGTCTTGATCTAACCCCATGTACTCAGTTCTTGGACCTATGGAGTAGGGTTGTATGGATTTTATAAAATCCATTCCATCTGCATTTCACAGATTGTCAGGCACCTTTCATTCCATCATCCGCTCTACCATCCACTCATCCATCATTCTATCATCTGCTCATTGAATCTTTAAAAAAAAAAATCTTTGCAAATTTGGGCAAATTCAAATTTGCGCAGTTTTGCATGTGCACAAATCCACATATGCAGAAATGCGCAAATCCCCCTGCCCCAATGAGCATTTTCTCACTTTCGCCTATTGGGGAAGTGCGCGTTTTCAGCTTTAAAAAAAAAAAAAAGTTGCGTATTTTTCTATTACTAAATGTATGCAAAGTTCGGGAAAGTTAGAAAAATGATCTGTAAGTTCACCGAATCCACCCAACTGGGGAAAAGCCATTGTTCTGCAGAATCCATGGGTCAGATTCCTAAAAATCCAAACTCATTTGATTCCATTATGGATTTCCCCGACTACATTCCCAACCATGCTTTCAAGATCCTAGAGGGAAGCAGCCAGTTTTTCCAATGCAGTGCCATTATTTTTCTTTTTTTTAATCTTCTTTTCCCGAACCCTTTCCTTTTCACTCCCAGCTGGTGTGCAGACTCTGAAAGGTTGTGTCTGAGGCAATGTGGACCCGAACAAAAAGCATGTTCCTCACCCCTGTGTTAAACAGTGTTTTTCAACTCCCAAGCACCAGAAGGAGATGGGGAAATACCTGCCTGAAATCCTGGAGAGCCACTTCCAGTCAGTGTCCACAGTACTGGGCTAGATGAACCAAGGGTGCGATTTAGCATAAGGCAGCTGTGTTCCTGAATGAATCTGATGAATCTTTGGGCTGATCCAAGGGCACTCATTTCATGGCCTGTGGCTGCAATACTAAAATCATTCCTTCTCAGTAGATTGAGCACTGTGTGTTTTGCATTGTTTTTCTTTTTAAAATTCTCACACTGCAAACGGGCTCCCGTGTTGATCGGAGTGGTCGCAGTTGGAGACATGGGTTTAGTTTCCCCGCACCCCTCTGCACCATTTTCCAACCCTAAATTCTCCTGCCCTGCCTACGGATGGACACATCTGTCACCTCTGATTTCTCTCAGCTTCTCATTTTTTTTTTATTTTTTTATTTATTTATTATTAAATTTATTAATCGCCCATCTGGCTGGTCACCCAGCCACTCTCGGCGATGTACAGCATACAATAAAACAGTTTAAAACAATAAAATTCTACAATAAAAACATTTTCTAAAATACCCTAACCCACCCCAAATGCCTGCCTGAACAACCACGTTTTTAATGCACTGCGGAAGCTCATTAAAGAGGGGGCATGGCGGAGTTCCCTAGGGAGGGAGTTCCACAGAGTGGGGGCCACCACAGAAAAGGCCCTCTCCCTTGTCCCCACCAGTCTAGCTGTCCTGGCTGATGGGACAGAGAGAAGGCCATCTGAGGCTGATCTTGTTAAGCGGCCTATCTGGTGCTGCTGGAGGCACTCCTTAAGATAGGCTGGGCCAGAACCATATAGGGTTTTAAAGGTCAAAACCAACACCTTGAATTTGGCCCAGAAAACAACTGGTAACCAGTGCAACTCCTTCAGCACTGGAGTGATGTGATCTTGTCGGCGGCTGCCTTTAATTAGGAGCCAGTGTAGTGTAGTGGCGAGAGTGACGGACTGGGAGCCAGGAGATCCGGATTCTAGTCCCTGCTTGGCCATGGAAGCTCACTGGGTGACTTTGGGCCAGTCACAGACTCTCAGCCCAACCTACCTCACAGGGTTGTTGTTGTGAGGATACAATGGAGAGGAGGAGGATAATGTAAGCCGCCTTGGGTTCCTTGCAAGAGGAAAAAAGGCGGGATATAAATGCAATAATAAATAAATTAGGCGAGCCGCCGCATTAAGTTTGGTTCATCCCAAACATTGAGAATTCTGCCATTTTAAGTTCAGTTAATCCTGAACCATGCAAAAATTTTTTTAAAGAAAATGTTTGCATGAAACTTTGTATGCAGTTCTGTACACTCTCCAGATACCTGCATTTCTGAGCATGTTTCCCCTTACATGCATTTTTGTAAGCAATTTTGCCTGATACACACGTCTTTGCAAGCAATTTTCCTGACATAATGCAATTTCTAAATATTTTTTTCACGAATATATGTATGTTTGTGTGCAATCCCCCCTGCCGCCGCCACCAACATACATATTTCTGCATGCATATTTTGCTTGGTGAATGCCACTGCAAAATTCAGAGAAGTGCGAATTTCAAAGGACAACTGAATTTGGGTTCACATATTGCTTTGAAAGTGTAAAATTAGGTTGCAAACCAAGTGCGTTTCTCCCTCACCGCTGTCACTGTCTCTGTTAATGTCATACTCTTGTTTGGGGTTGGGGGGATTACAGATATCTGTATTGTGGCTTTTGTCCTTGCTCCAGAACTAACAGCAGCATGCGTGTGCATTCAAGTGATTGCAAAACCACTGGGTGTATGCTCAGGGGCATTTTGTCCTTAACGTCTGTTTTCTTTGAAGATGCCTTTCTCCTTGGGGAAAGGAGGGAACTCTGCACATGCACAGAGGCAGCTGGCCCTTGGTGTCAAAATGTTGGTAGTATGCAACTCACATGACACTTTAAGCTTTGTATGTCTCTATATGGAAGAGCGACAGAGAAGGGAGACGGATGGCCATGCTGCCAAAGAATCCTGAAAGCTAACTTGTCAGGGTGGGGGTTCTTGAAAAGGAAAACTCCCCTCCCTTGGACAGGAAGAAAAGAGCTGGAGGAATACTTTGGAGATTAAGTTTCAGAGCCTCACAGCCGCAGCCCCAACCCCCCACCAAAAGCCAAAATGATTTGTGTTCAGGGGTCTGTGACCCACAGAGGCATCAAACAGCCGGCCAGGGAAGCACTTGGAGTTCACAGGGACAGTGGATGGGGATGACCAACAGAAAGACAATGCAGATGGTTCTAATCAGGAGCCTGCGAGGGTGACAGGAGAAGGACTTTTGCTTTGGATTGCCAACCAGGTGGAGTAATCAGGATGCAGAACAGGTTTGGCAGATGGTCTGTGCCAATAGCAATCTCACTTTGCCGAGTGCTGGTCCATCTGCAGCCAAAATGGCACCACCCATGTGCAAGAAGGAGGTATCATCAAGCTCGGGGGAACCCCAACATTTGCAGAAGTACAAACAAATCCCAGCCCAATGAGGACCGACTTTTCCCATGGCCACAATATGCTGAGTGTTTATTTTGCGGCATGGTGGTGGTGGCTGGAATGGAGTATACTGCAGAAGGGCATGGCTGGTGCCACTCCACACTGCAGCATTTTGTTGCAGTTCCTGCTAATAACAATCTCAGTTCTCTGAGTGCCCATCCTTGTGTAGCCTAAATGGAACCCTGAACAGGAGCACACCCTTGCTGCAGCCTTTTGTTGCAGTCCCCACTTGTGTAAATGTTTCATATTCAGTACAAACCACACTCCTAGTTTCTCTTTCTAGGATGCCCTCTGTCCTCCCCAGTCAAGTGTAATTCCTGAGATACACTAGCCAGTGCCCTCCAGATGTGTTGGACTACAAGTCCCAGCACTCCCAGCAGCCTGGGGACAATGGGAGCTGTAATCCAACCCATCCAGAAGATGCTGGATTGGGAAAGGCCATACTATCCTGTGACTAACCCATGGAATTCTGAAAGACTGGGTTGGATCAAAGAATGGAACTATGACAAACATTACAATAGGGTTTTGTCTCTCATTCTCAGAAACGTTTATTATTATTATTATTATTATTATTATTATTATTAATATTCTGCATTTTAAGGATTTTTGGCGGGGGAGTTGCAAATCCCAAGTAAAATACCAAATCTAAAGACTAATATAAAATGAGTAGCGTGCCAAAAATATTAAAAAGGTTTGATCCCAGTGTCCCTTACCTCCCCAGCCAGGGTTGAGCTCTAAGGAAAATAATGGTCTGCAGCAGCTCAAGGGTTGCTGTTTGGCTGGCTCTCCATGATGACACCAAAAGAGATTTAGAGTGCAATCCCATGCATGTTTAGACAGAAAAAAAGTCCTACAACTCCCAGCATGCTCCAGCCAGCATGGGAGGTGTAGGAGCTGTAGGACTGGAAGTTGTAGGACTTTTTTTTTTCTATCTCAACATGCATAGGATTGCACCCTTAGCTACAAAATGGGGCAGTTCCTGCTTCAAATCTCACCTTTGCCATGAACTCGCCAGGCAGCCTTAGGCATAGGGATGCCGGAGAATTCTGCCACAGACTCAAATGAGTCCAGATTCCAAGGAATCCGACCTCCAGGGTCTACAGTGGAGCAGCTCCACTTACTTCCGGCTCTGGAGGATTTCCCACGGAGCGGCCCTCCGGCTCCCTAGAAGATGCGATACACAAATGGCAACTGCCATTAGCCTATTGTGGGAAACATACAGCTGTAAATGGCATGTTATACATCGTTTGTGGCCATAAAGCACCGACGTTGCCCTAAATTGCAGCCAGGAGTTCACACGTCACTACTCAGGCATGCCGCTCTCTCTCAGCCTCAGTACCCCTACATCTGCGATAGAGGGGCTAAGAATAATATTGACTTACCATGCAGGATGGTGGTTAAGATTACAACTGGCGAATGCATGTGAAGCAATCTGAACTCTTGAAAGCACTTTCAGCCCAGTCCCTGATGTCACATCTCCTTCCTGCAACTTTGGCTTTCCTCTGCAGACAACCATGCTCAGTATGCAGATCTCGGGGGAAGGAGAGGTGGCATTGAGAACAGGGCTAAAGCACAGCCTGCTCTCCCCCTTCAACACAGTAATGCCCTCCATGTGGGTAATGTGTGAATGGGGAGCCCAATGCAGAGACTTTTCCAGCGATGAAGCAAGTCAGTTTCTGCCAAGCCCAGTTATCCTGTCCCGTCTCTCCATCAGGTGCGATTTGGAGCATCACCAATCAGGCAAAGTGAAGGACAGCAATTTAGCAAGGACTGGTGTGAAAAACAGGGAACCTCTGGAGCGCATGAGGACTGTGGACCAGGTTGGGGAACCTGAGGCCTTCTAGAAGCAGTCATCCTGCAGCTCCCATCATCCCTGACTATTGGCCATGTCAGCTGCCGCTGATGGGAGTTGGAGTCCATGCCTGCTGTGGACTGAAAAGCATGACATTGAGCAGGGACCACTGAGATGTGGGAGGCTAAAGCAAACTGGAATACGCACTTACGGAGACGTTAAAAATGGTTAAACGCAAAAAAATGCTACACACAGTAACAAACAAACAAACAAACAAACAAACCCAAAGCCTTCCATTGGGGGTGCATTTATGCTTGAAAATGAGCTCACTCCAGTAGCAGAAACTCCACAGCCCTGACAGCCTTGAAATTCCAGCTGTCGAGACATGAGCGTGCTTAGCTTTTTAAACAGCGCCGTCCAATGCCACTTCGTCTTTTTCTGCCGTGTTCCCCGCCGCCTTGCTTCCCTGCCTTTGCCATGCATGTGCACACACACACACACACACACACACACACCATTTCTAGCGATCAGCTGATTTTTCTCTGCCATCTCAAAAGGAGACGCACATCTGCCTTCCATATGCCTTCTGATGCTCAACTGGCATGTACGTTTTAGGGATATGTTACCTTAATCATATTTATTGACCAATCTGGGAAGGGGATGAAGTGGAGAATGTTTGCAGGCCTACCAGCCCAACGCAGACTTTGATTCAGAGCCGTGGCATGGCAAAGTGGCTGTGTGTCTTCCTACTTCACTGTGTCCATTTACATCCTGTGTGACTCATAGGTCCCATGTGTGCTCTTCCCCACTCCTTTCAGAGGGGAAAGGGGGGCACAATTTAGTTTTCTCCTGTTCAGGCACAGCTCCCATATTGCACAGGGGGTATCTGCCTAGTGGAGGGAAAGGGGCAGCCCTCCGCCTCCCCACTCCATTCCGCAAAGATTCTCTTTGGCACAGTGAACATCTAGACTAGATCATAGTCATAAACCAAATGGCAATCCAACTTGATTCCCCACCCGCCACCAAATGCGCTCCATCCATACATTTAAGGCACAATCTTATGAATGTTTTGACAGAGAAAAGACTGGCTGGGGAATGTTGGGAGTTGTAGGGCTTTTTTTCTGTCTGAACATGCATAGGATTGCATGCTTAGTTCAGTTATTGAACTTGGAAGAGGCTCAGCCAAACCCCCTCTGCTGTTTTCATGGTCGCTTTTGCCTGTTGCTACAACTGTGCTGTGTTGTTTTCAGGTCTTCCTTTGTGACCCCCTTTGGAATATCTGTTTGAAATGGGTACATGTGAGCCAGCAGTGAAATTGTAATTGCAACCGCTTTTTTTTGGTATGGTGCTTGCGTGTTCCCTGATAGGCCGGGTTTGTTCTCTATGGAGAAGTGACATCACAGCACCACAGGTTACTACAGCGCCAGTGCAGAAGCATATGGCCAGTTCTGGAGAGTTTGGGAGTGAGGAGCAGGTATGGCTGCCCCTCAAAGCTTACTGGTGACAGTAGCTTTTCCATTCCACTGAGGCGGCAGCTAGTTCACTGGAATAAACCTGGAACGTTGTGGGAACTGAAGTGCAAAACAAGCATTGAATATTTAAATCAGGGGTGAGGATCCTGTGTCCTTCCAGATGTTGTTGGACTCTAAATCCCATCACCCCTGACCACTGACCATACTGGGTCATACTGGCTGGGGCTGATGGGAGTTGTAGTCTATAAACACAGGCTTCACACCCCTGGTTTAAACCAAGAACTGCCATTTCAACCCATCCTCTTTAAAGTGAGCATCAAACATTTAGAAGGGGGGCGGGATGTGATCCACCCTCCACTAAAGGGATTTTCAAGTAAAAAAAAATCTAACAATTGTGAAAATTCCATGCAGTACTAGTTAAGAAGTTAAGTTTCCCGAAGCAAAGGGCAATCTATCTAGGCAAATGGGGTTATCTCTGGAAGAACTAGATCAGCTCTCCCCAGCCTGATGCCCTCCAGATGATTTGGGCTACAACTCCCATCAGCCCCAGCCAGCATACCCAATGGTCAAGGGTTATGGGAACTGGGGTCCAACAATGTCTGGAGGGCACCACACTGGGTGAGATTGATCTAAACAAACATAAGAGCATCTGTGCTGGACCAAAAGAAGGATCTAGCTAGGCCAGTCAGTGTTCTCTTTTTATTGGGCAGCCAGGTGGAGCCCATGACAGCAATGGCTGTCTTCTGATCATTGTCTCCTCCACCATCTGTTAATCAGGACTGTGGGCTCTCCTGATGTTGGAAGTTCTGTTTTAACTGTCATGGCTAAAAAAAACAACAACAAACTATTGAGAGTGAAGACCAAAGTAATTGCCTTGTTGGATCAGACCAAGGATCCATCTAGTCCATCTTTCGTTGCCAACAGCTGCCAATCTATGAGAAGTTCAAATACCAGGGCATGAAGGAACCAGCTCTCCCCTGACCCTTTGTTGTCCCCAGCAGCTGCTACTCATGGGTATACTGCCCATCTACTCAGAGGCTCCATCTTAGCTTTCATGCCTAAAATCCATTGGTAGGCACAGCTGATCCAACTCTCATTTTTCAAGCCATATAATCTAGTGGCCACCTTCACTTCCTGTGTTAGCCGTGGTTTCGCAGAGCCAAGGCCCACAAGGTCAAAGTGCCAGGACTTGTTGATTAGCAGGGACGCTGATGTCATCTGCCACCCCCCTCAGACTTCCCTGTTTCCTCTCAGCTTAGCTGCAGTTTTCAAAGTAGCTGGTGTGTGTGTGTGGGGGCATTGGTTGGTTCCCAACTTCCCAGCAATATATTGTTGTAAACTAGCCCATGAAGACATATCACAGATGGTAGGTAGGTAGGTAGGTAGGTAGATAGATAGATAGATAGATAGATAGATAGATAGATAGATGAATCAACACAGCTACTTGCTTTTTTTGGACTCTCCTCTGGGGCATGGCTGTGGGGAAAGTTATGATGAGTGCCTGTATTACAAAATGCACCAATGTGTGTTAGTGAAATCCATAAGTAACATTAATTAATTTTTATGGTATATGTGTGTTATTATGTAGTTGTGTTTGTTCTGAATCCAACTACCAATCCATTTTCCTTGGGTGACCCCAAATTCTAGTAGTAAGAGGGAGGGCGGAAAAAATCCTCTTTCCATGCCATTCATAATTTCATGAACCTCTGTCATGTCCCCCACTTTAGTCATCCTTCTCCCCAACCCGAAAAAGATCTAACTGAGATCTAAAGCCAAAAAAAATTAATTATGGGAGCCTTGACTGATTGTAGCTCTGCAGAAGTATGGTTCTAATCCTTATTAACGTTCTCCAAAGTCATGCATGAAATATGACTTTTGTACCACACTTTCGGCCATGTGTTTTCTCTTTCCCAATGTATTTTTCAAGCTATCTTCGGCTCTTGCTGGGTTTGTTATTTGAGGGTAGGTTGAAATGGCCTCCAAACAGATCCAGCACAGAGGAGGGGGCGGGGGGGGGGTGAAGAAGAAAAAAACAGACATATCATTCTAGCTTATGAACACAAATTGCATCTGATTATTTAGCTTTGAATGTTCCCCCATGCTGTTTTTATTTTAAAAAAGAAAGAGTATTTACTCTTGATAGTGTCTTCAATTAAATTGAAAAGGGTCTCCTATAGAAGTATGCTCTTTAAAAAATAGCTGTTACAACCACAAAATTACCGTAAAAACCTGTTTCCAGTCAAGTCTTCTTTTACCACAGCATGAAGTTTAGCTGTTTTCTTGTATGTGTTCCAACTTTTCGATAAACAATCCCTGTGTATCTTCTTCACAAAATGAAGATGCACACTCTGGTTGTTCTTAGGATACCATTCTGTTTTCTGGACACTTCTCTGTAAAATGAAAACGTCACTTAAATTTCTTTAAAAGAAACAACTGTCAATGAAGCTCTGACATTTTGGCTGCAGTCCTGTATACTGGAGTTGGCAACCTGCAGCCCTCAGCCTAATTTCATGCTGACCTTGACCTATGCTCAAAAGCCCTCTGCAAGCAATTGGTTCAGACCTCTGGCAAGAGTGAAATGTCCTCCCCCAGCAGCCTGCTGCTAGGGAGAAAGAGTGAGTGTGAAAGAGAAGGGGATGCTACAGAGAGACAGAAGGGGATGGCATAAAGAGAGTCAGAGAAGCGGGAGAGAGAGAAGGGGGTGCTATAAAGAGAGGGGGGAGAGAAGGGGTGATAGAGAGAGAAGGGGTGGCATAAAGAGAGATAGAGAAGGGGAAGTGAGAGAAGGGGGACAGAGGAAGAGAGAGAGAGAAGGAGAGAAAGAGGTGGCATACAGGGAGAGAGAGAAGGGCTGGCATAAAGAGAGCAAGAAAAGGGGTGAGAGAGAGAGAGAGAGAGAGAGAGAGAGAGAGAGAGAAGGTATGTCCCTGCCCATTTTTTACTCTCATCAGCACCGACTGTGGCCTTTCCTACTGCTGGCATATAGTTCCTGACAGATTGTCCCCCATTAGGGATGTAGGAAGAATCTGAAATAGATTAAAATGAGTTTGGATTTCTGTAAATCTGGTCTCTGTGTTGGACTGTCATCTGCAAGTCAAGTAGATCCCACGGATTTACAGCTTTTTTTAAAAAAATCTGAAAGTTACACAAATTAACTCACTGAAAGAAATGCAAGTTAGATTAAAAACGGTACACTATTCAGAAAACCTGCAATAATGATGGCACTTACACCACTTTTACTTTTATATACTTCACAACCATTTTTTAAACATAGTTCTCGGAAGCAAAAAAAAATAATCCAGTTCTGACAGTGAATGAACAACAGAATGAACAACTCTTTCTGATCTGTGCAACTCACTTGGAATGGATTCAACAAAATCCAGGCATCCCCATCTGCTATACACACATCTCATTGAACTCAATGGGACTTCCCTCTGAGTAGGTATGCTTAGAATAGCACTGGTAATCTCTTGATGTTTCTTTTTTCTTTTTTCTGTGTGTTGTCCTTTGGACACACAAAAAGGGTAAATGTTGGGATGCAACTCAGGTTGAAACATACATGGTGCCTGGTGTGTGTGAGTGTCTCCCTGCCTGATAAGTAGTCACCCCCCCACACTCCATTCTTTGTCAGGCCCCTGTGATTATTTAAAGGAAAAGCACAAAATGGCAAATTTAAAATAAGCAAGCAATCCTAGACAGGCTTCCTTGAAAGTTTTGAAACTCCTTCAAAAATCAGTAGCCTTTAACTTCAGAGAAAACCTTTCTAGGATGGAAGTGTTTATTGTGAAAAATGTTGCTGTTTCTCTTCCAGAAATCTAATACAGGACAAAACTCCCCCATTGTCAAAAATGTACTTTGCTCCTTCTGTGCCCACCCCACTTCCCCCCACCTCTTTTCTTCTTCTTCATTGTCCATTCCAATTTTTCCCTTCCTGGCACTCTCCAGGTGCATGTGGACTATGAGTCCCATCATCCACAGACAGCATGGCTACTGGGTGTGTTGGTGGGGATTATGGGAATTGTAGTCCAACACAACTGGAGGCCATCAGCTGGGGGAAGGTTCATTGGCTTTCCAGGGGCTCAAACACACAGGGGACTTTCCCATCTCCTGCTATCTGATCCTTTTAACTGGAAATGGCTGAAATTGAACCTAGCACCTTCTTCTATTGGCTGTGGGGCTATGGCCCCATTCCAGTTTGACCTGTCCATTGTTCTGACATCACTAGTATGTGTGTTTGCCTGATGCAGAGCTGGGATGGAGAAACTGTTCCTTATAATGATGTCAAAATAGGGCTAAATTTTGAATTAGATTTTTCAGCACACAATCCTGTGTTCCTTGTAACATGTTGTCGGAGAAATCTGCAATGGAATCAAATTAGTTCAGGTTACTATGAATCCAACCCACAGATTCTGCAGCAGCTGGCTTTTCCTGAGTAGCACAGATTCCACAAACTTGTGGACCTTTTTTTTTTAACTTTCTGGAATTTTACGCAAATTTAGTCAAAGAAAAATCCATAAAATTAAAAAAAAAAAAAGACTAGCCAAAAATGCACATTTCCCCCATAGGCTAAAGCATGAAAATGTGCATTTGGAGGAAGATTTGCACATTTCGGGGAGGATTTGCGCATTTTCACAAGTGCAAATTTGCACAAAATCTGGAAATTGGGGGGAAAATCCAATTCTACCAATGAGCGGACAGTGGAATGTAAGCACCTAACAATCTGTGAAATGCAGACAGAATGGATTTTACAAAATCCATACATCTCTATGTGTTGGTCCACCAGGATGATACAGAGAGCCCATTCAGACAAACTGCCAGGGCTGAGTTCTGTCATGCCACATATTGGGTTCAGATGTGTGTGAGAAATGAATAGTCCTCTTTTCCGAGCCAAACATGAAAGAAGCCTAGCAGCTGGTGGCATCTACTTATTAAGTATTTTGACACATCCTTCCTCCAAGGAATTGAGGGCACTATGTATATGTTTTTCTTCACCCAGCTTATCCTTACAACAACCTTGTGGTCACCCAGTCATCTTCATGGTTGAACAGGGATTTGAACCTGAGTCTCTCTACTCCTAGTCTGAAATGCTAACCACTATACCACACAACGCTCACCACCAGTAATTATGGCATACCGATGTTAGTTACCACTTTATAAACCACCCAATCTAGCTGTCATAGGCATCGGTGGTCATTATATTGATTGATTTGATTTGGGCCCCACCTTTTCACCAAGAAAATGATGCTGAAGGCCACTAAAAATAATAGAAGCTAAAGCAAATTAGTATAAAAACTTGGTTAAAACAATAATAAACGAAATATGGAGATGACCAGGGGGATGGAAACAAAGCCCTATGAGGAGAGACTGAAAGAACTGGGCATGTTGAGCCTTGAGAAGAGAAGACTGAGGGGAGATAGGATAGCACTCTTCAAGTACTTGAAAGGTTGTCACAGAGAGGAAGGCCAGGATCTCTTCTCGATCATCCCAGAGTGCAGGACACGGAATAATGGGCTCAAGTTACAGGAAGCCAGGTTCCGGCTGAACATCAGGAAAAACGTCCTGACTATTAGAGCAAGACGACAATGGAACCAATTACCTAGGGAGGTGGTGGGCTCTCCCACACTGGAGGCATTCAAGACGAGGCTGGACAGCCACCTGCCAGGCATGCTTTGACTTGGATTCCTGCATTGAGCAGGGGGTTGGACTCCATGGTATTATAAGCCCCTTCTAACTCTACTGTTCCATGATTCTAGGATTCTATGAAGCTGGACAGCCATCTGTCAGGGATGCTTTGACTTGGATTCCTGCACTGAGCAGGGGGTTGGACTCCATGGTCTTATAGGCCCCTTCTAACTCTACTGTTCTATGATTCTAGGATTCTATGAAGCTGGACAGCCATCTGTCAGGGATGCTTTGACTTGGATTCCTGCACTGAGCAGGAGGTTGGACTCCATGGTCTTATAGGCCCCTTCCAACCCTACTATTCTAGGATTCTAGGATCCTAAGACAATACATTAAAAACAGAGTTGTGGAACAGATTCCTCACTGAGGTCCACCTGGAACCAACACCACCATCTTTGTGCTGCCGGGTTAAGACTTTCCTGTATCCCCAGGCATTTGACCACATATGATAAGTTTTCAACTGTTCCTGGGATATTTATTGTTGAGTGTTTTACATTGTTTTGTTTTATATATATATATATATATATATATATATATATATATATAATGTTTCATATTGTATTGTTAAGGCTTTGATCTTTTGTGCATCACCCAGAGAGCTTTGGCTACTGGGTAGTATAGAACTGTAAACCACCAGCACTAGCAGCATCACAACTATCGGCGCTGTATCCTGAAAAAGTGATGGGAATGGCATGTCCCTCCATTAAAAAAGCTGTGGGGGTTTAGATAAGCCAGAGAAAAGTTTGATCTTCCCATTTTACAAAAGTGAGAAAGAAGAAGGGGGAGAGGAAGAAGACCACCAAAAAAAAAAATCAGAGTGAAAGTATGCAAGTTCTAGGATTCTGTGAGCTCTTGACTTTCAAGTGGAAAAGAAAATCCTTCTTTTAAACCTTAGGAGTCCAAATACTTCAGATGTTTCTCCTTCAACGCCCCTACCCCCTTCCTATTTTTCTGACGTTTGCTTCCTTGTTTCCATCCATCTTGTTGGTGGGTTCATAAGATTATAATGTCTGTGGTGCTCCTAAGTGAACTTAATGGTACGGATCAAATGGCAGAATACATAGGTGGGCTAAGTATAGTGATGGCTGAGACATTCATTTCAGTTCATTTTTGATCAGGATTTACCTAAATTCCACAACTAAATTTGCAAAGGTTCTCCATATTCGGGACAAAAAGATCGTGAGATTAACAAATAAACTGAATGTGGGAGAAATTGAAACTCACAGATTTGTCCATCCAGGCCCAGGGCGTAGCTCTTAAAAGTCTGGGGGTTCGCTCTCAAAAAGGCTGCTTAGATCTTTAACGTCTGGGGTTGAATCCTTGTGTATTCAACCATGTTGCGCTGAATTCTGACAAGCTCCTCGTCTTTAACAGCTATATGGCAGGCAGGCATGTCACAGTCTTCTCCATGGTGGGAAAAGCAGTATCTGTTGAATTTGGTTGGTACAGATGGGTGAGAATTTCATTTCAGATATTTACCAAACGTCACAAAGTCCTTCATATGTGGGATTGAAACAACTTGAGATTCTAAAAATCCAAATGCAAGAGAAAGCTAAATGCACAGTTTCACCCATTCCTAGTCTTCCTGAACATTTTGTTTCTGTCACCGCCCCCCTAACACAATTACTTGCCCTTGGGAGCACCTGATTCATGCTAACCCTGTTCTGGTGCCAGTTTTGCACCCTCACAATGGAACAGGTGAGGAATGGATGTGCTCTGGAGGGATAACCCGTTTTCATAAATGTTATAGGATCACAGTCGAAGGAGGGTTTGTAGGCAAGGTGGCTACTGATGAATCACCCCCAAAGAGGAAGCACATCACCAAAAAGGTCCAAAGAAAGCAGCGATTTTCATAAAATTTGCATCTGATGATTTATATTGTAGAAACTATTATTCTAATTTAAATAGAAATACAGTACATTTCACCGTAGTGCAGAAGACTGTGACAAGGGATGTTGGACAAACCCGCAATGGAACCAGATGAGTTCAGATTTCTATAAATCTGACCTGCACTTTCTGCAGCAAACTAGCTTTTCTTGAATTGCACAAATTCCATGGACTTGTGGACGTAAAAAAAAAAAACTTTCTGGAATTTCATGCAAATTTAGTTGGAGAAAAATAAGTTAAAAAAAAAAAAAAAACACTGGCTGAAAATGTGCATTTTCCCCTTAGGTTAAAATGTGAAAATGCACATTTGGGGGGGGGGTGGATTTGCACATTTTCTGGAGGGGATTTGAGTATTTGGGGGGGATTTGCACATTTCCACAAGTGCAAATTTGCACAAATTCAGGAAATAAGAAAAAATCCAATTCTGACAATGAGATGATAGAACGAAAGGCACCTGACAGTCTGTGAAACACAGAGAGAATGGACTGTGCAAAATTCATACATCCCTAACTGTGATCAGCTGACCTGTGTGCCTGCCTGTTCCATATGGTGCCCGTGGAGGACCTTTTTCAGGGAGGGGGCACAGGAGGCAATTGCCCTGGCCTGAAGGGGTCCTCACACATGGAGGGGACACATCTGCATCTGCAATACCCAATAATGATGGGGCATATTCTAGCATTCCAAGAAAGGCCAATGCAAGGCCTCCAAGAGAAAGCATCCCAGCAAGAACACAACCCAAGGTGGCATTTGGAACAGCTGTTTTTATGAAGTCCACCAAAGGGCAAAAGCTATCTGTTAATGCATGGAAGCTCAGGGGGACCCATTCCAGGGAGACATCGTACAATGATGGAAACTTTTATGGGCATCGCTGGTAGGAAAGTCAGACAGGTGACTAGCACACCCCGATTTTGTAAGAGAGCTCTCAAATGGTAGTTCCTGGTTGACTGCCACTCTGTATATGCTCAGAAACCAACTTTATCATTACTTCCCATGCCCTATGGCTGAGCCTTGGCATTGAGGGTGTGGGGTGGAAGACCATTGTCTTCCTAAGCCTTACAACATAAAAAGAACACTAATATATTAATAAGAACATTGTATTAAATATGAAATCAGTTCCAGTCATTTCAATCAAGTCAATAATATTAAGGGTGCAATTCTTTGCACATTTAGACAGAAAAAAAAGTCCATGCTGGCTGGGGAATGCTGGGAGTTTTAGGACTTTTTTCTGTCTAAATGTGCATAGGATTGCACCTTAAGTCATGATTCAGTGTAGACTTCATTCTTGTTTTGTGTATTTAATCCAGCTAATTGTAGAAAGTGGCAAGGAGATTTAGGGAACCTTTGCCTTCTAGTCCTGTTCACCCCTTTCTGGCACCAGTTTCAAGGCTATCTTCAAGTGATGAGGGCTAGAAACTTTTTTTAAAAGACCGAAAGCTGGAATTCTCAGCACCTTGGCTTTTGCAACAGATATGACATTTCATGGGCTTACATTGTCCAATTGTAGAAAACATGGACTTAAGAAGATAGAGGTGAGGGGAAGCCTTTTGGAACTCCAGTGTGAAGTCAAGTTGAAATTTAGGTCAAAACACTCTGTTAATTTGCCCCTTGAATAAACCCACTAAAGTTGTGGCAGCAGGCCTGTGCAGAGTTTTTGTGCAACTCTTTCAAACCCCTGCCTCTGGTTTTCAGCAGGGAAACGGATGAAGAAGCATGAACTTTGAGTGCTCTTTTTGTAGCCCCTAATAAATGCGGCATTATTAGGGATAAGTAGAGAGCACGTTTTAAGAGCTATAATTAAGGCGTGGAGTGGTTTTAAAGACATATGAACTGGCAGTCTATCCCATTCAGTGTGTGTGTGTGTGTGTGTGTGTGTGAGTGAGAGAGAGAGAACAGAGGGAACAGATTATTTATTTCAAAGTTGGAATTCAAAATAGCCAGCTCGAGATGGAGCACAGCACCCTGATCTGTTGAAACAGGATTTCAACCTGCAAACAGACCATGTTGTCAATATTTGTATCTGTTGTTGCTCCAATTAAATATGTGTATAGTGCCATCAAACTGTCTAGTACAAGAGGGCAGCTCCCTGCCCCACAAGGCTTACAGAACAATGATTTCACATTCATTGTGTGGAGGTGGGCTAAAGAGTGGAGAAGGAGATGCAGCTATCTGACCTGCACCAGCCCAATTCAATGGGAGCAGCTATTCTCAGCATGGAGAGGGCCGTGTTGTACCTGTTAAAGGTGGGGAGCCTGTTAGAAAAAAAGAGGTGGTGACCCTAATTGAGCACCGCCAGTATGGTTGAATACACAGGGATTCAATGCCAGACTTATAAGAGCTGAGCCAGAGGTGGGGGAGATTTGCAGTCCACACGGTGTCCCCTGCCTCTGTGGAGTGGCCCCTACTCCCACAATGCCACTGCATTCTCAGTGATCCATGCAGCCACTTCTGGCTATGACAGCGGCCGTGACAGGGGAGCAATGTGGCCCCTGGAGGTGTTTCGAGGCATCCAATGCAACCCCAGAAGCTTTTGCAGTTGTCTACTCCCGAGCTAAGCGCTCAAAGCCCTCTGCCTGGATGGAGAAATCTGTCTGTCTCAGTTTCTCTCACATTCAGTGGTTATTAATCTGAAATTCTTTCTGTCCTGAAATTAGTGAATGTTGGTTAGCCCTTTTCAGAAACCAAATGAAATTCACACCCATCCCTAGGGATGCTGGATAAATTCGAGACAGACTAAAACGAGCTCGGATTTCTAAGAACCTGACCTGCGGAATCCACGGCCCGCTCGGGCTGTGTGGAGTCTGTGGGCTTTTGGATGAATTTTTTTTTTACTTTCTTGAAATGTACACATATAAATTTGTAGGAAAATGTGTACATTTCTGCTGAGGAAACGTTGAATGGAATGGGGGACAATACACTAGATGTTATGTACTAAGGTAAATTATGTAAATACTTGCGTAAATATTTACGTAACTATTTACGTATTATTCCGTATGACGAAAAAAAAAATTCGCATCCATCTGTGGGTGGAAAACAGAACAAAAGGCGCCTGACAATCCATGAAACACAGACGGAGCAGATTTTACACAATCCGTACATTCCTACCCATCCCTATTCTACACAGAATAGGGGCTGAGCAGCAGAGGTTGATGGGTCCGATGTCAGTAGGGTGGTGAATCCACTCTGGGTTTCACTCAGAACTCTTAACAGAGCTCTCCAAGGTGCTTCTCATACGTGCTTCACACGTGGTTGATACTTCTGTCTTGCTCCACACCTTGGACAGCTCCTTTACAGTTCTGACTGGTTCTGACTGAAACCTGGAGCAGATTCACCGCCCCACTGACATCGGAGCCACCAGCCTCCACTGGGCTAAGGACAATCTGGCTGCTCTTGAGTAGACCCATAGGCTAACGTGAATCCTCTTCTCAGCTAGGGGAAGGTGTCCAATGCACCCCCCTGGTGCCAACATCACTCTCGGGGGATTTACTCTTAAGCAGGCTGTGGTAGAGGGGAAATTCCACATATCCATATTCATTCCTTGATGACTGTGACATCCAGTGATGGCCTGCATGTGTCAATGGGCCACTGCAAACCTCATGCCACAGATACAGTTTTCATGTCACCTCCAACGCAATCATCCTCCATGGAGCCAGCTCACACATTCAGCTGCCCCTTGTCAGGTGTGCGCTGGAGAAACAAGGTGATGCAGCAGTTAGAGTGCTGGAGACCCAGGTTCAAATCCCCACTCAACTGGCCAAGGGTGACCTTGGCCAGTTCCAATCTCTCAGCCTAACCTACCTCACAGGGTTGTTGTGAGGATAGAATGCATGGGGAGGAGCTGGGGGAGAGAACTGTGTAAGCTGCTCTGTGCTCTTTCAAGTAAGGGTGGGATAGAAATGACATAAATAAGGAGGAATCACAGCAGAAGGAGATGGCAGAGTTCTTTGTTGACAGAGTGGTCCCTACCACTTCAGACTCTAGGTGGAGGATCATATTTTGAATGATGCCCTGGGGGTGGAGGGAACCGGTGAGTAGAATGCTAGCACATCAGGGAGAGAGACTCTGGCCAGCCTGTGACCTGCTGTGCTGATTTTCTATTAGCAGGGAGTTTGAAAACGCTCACCACAAGTAGAAAACTAACACAGCAGGGTATGGTCTGGCCAGGTACTTTCCTGAAGTGCTAGCTTTCTACTCACAGGGTGGTGTGTGTGTGTGCTGTAATGTGAGGAGCGTTAAAAAGCAGTGACCTTCCACCTGCAGCGTGGAGCAGCACAATCCATTCTATTTTGCCCTGTTTCTGCTGCATGTGTTGGGGAGTCAAGTGATGTTTACACACATATGAGAAGTAGACCCGAGTGCCATCAAAATGTTAATAAGGCCTTCCTTCCCACTTTGAGGTGCTTATCAAAAGGCAAAGCTTTGCATCGGCATGCTGACAACTCAAGTTTGTTGACATCCCGTCACCGGGGGGTGGGGGGGACACGCAGGCTTTCCAATGAAGGCTTCATTGAAAGTTTGAAATCTAAAATGAATTCAAAGTGACTGGGGCGTGAGCAGTGAGCAATCCCCAAAGACCCCCATCGCAGTAGGAGAAAACACTTAAAAGTTTCTTGAGTGCGCTCAGGTTCAAAAGTCAGGCCTGGCTTCAATTAACTTGGGAGAGCCTCCACGATCAACCATTCCTGTGGTCTTTGCAGCGATGGGCCTAGCGAGCTCCGCACAGCCTCTCCAAAAGCACTTTGCTTTGGAAGGAACTCTCTCTCCAAACTCATCTGCCTGCCTGCCTGTGGCTTGCAGATGAAGAATTTCAAGTCAGTTTAGAGAAGGAGAGAAGGAAGAACGCAAGGGGGGGGGGTGGAAGGTTAAAGCGTCAACAGCTTCCTACAGCAGTGATGGCTAACTCTTATATACAGGAGGGGGGCTCTCTTTTCTCATGTGCAATAGTCCATGTCCCTGAACTGATCCTCTTAGTAGCATTGCCCCGGCAGGGGATGACGGAGTGTGGGAGGTAGGTGTGTGGCGCCTAGAACCACTTGGCAGGAGCGGAGGAATTTATTTGTTGCCAGCCAGGACTCCTAAGGCTCAGATCCTGAGGGAGGGTGGAGCCTAGAAGGTAGGAGGTGGGGCTTGGTGGGGGTAGGAATGAGGACTAGTAGCACATGTTGGACACAGAGGATGTCACCCAGCCAGTTTTCCTGAGGTTCATTGCCTTACGTCAGAGCTGTTCAGTCTCATTCAGCCCAAGGGCCAAATTCCATTTTGGAAAAGATCTCAGAGGCTGCATGCCATTAGTGGGCGGAACAGAAGGCAAAAGGAGTGGAGCCAAAAATAACACAAATACCAGCATTTTGTTGCTGAAAGTTCTTACTGCCAGAAACTAAGCCTTAGGAGAGGCATTTCAACCTTTTTTAGAATGGGGGGATCACTGCAGAAAAGCTGGGGAACTACCAAAAAAGTTGGGGGAAAGGGGCCAGGGCCAGGGAAAGAGGGCAGGGCCATCCAAGGAACTGTTGGAGAATTTCTTCTTGCCCTGGAGACATCTGGAGAAATGGTCTCCTCCCTGCCATCCACTCCCATATTCCTCTGCCCACAAATAAGGTGGAGATTTTTTGGGAGGCCATTTTGCACAAAGTTGGCCACAGCAGAGATGTTATCTGGTGGATCTAGGTTGCTGGAGTTCAACGCTGGGGCTGAGCAGCGGGCATAGTGTACGCAAGAAGCTTAGGAAAGATGGTTGTCAGGGAGTTGAGGAAAAGAGGAACTGAGAGAAAATGAGGACTGGAGAAAAACCCACACAGGGCCTAGAGACAGGAAGCTCTGGCAGGAAATGGAGAGGCATGGGAGTTGGAGATGCTAAGGGACTGGATGGCAAGAGGACCCAAACGGGCAGTAGGGAGTGTGGACAAAATGTGTAACTTACATGATTTCAACTAAAATGCTTCCACTTCCAGATGAGGCTTTTATCATGCCATCACCTTGCCTTGTTCATGGAATTTTTACAGGGGATCCAGACGTCTTCCATTGTAACCCTCCTGTGTTTTCCCACTGCTTCACACATCTTTTTTTCTTACTAAGGAAAATGCAATAAAGAAGAAAAGATAGAATATCTGTACAATGTCTTCTGATGGTTAGCAATAGGAGCCCTTGGTCCAGAAGTGCCCTAACTAGACAAGTATTTGGCAGTCTCTACTTCTCTCCCAGTTTGTGTCCAATGTTTGGAAATGTAGGTCGGCAGTTTCCTGGGATGGTGTGGTGTTTCTCTCCCCACCCCCCTTGCAATAGAGGCAGTTTGCTGAAGACTCATAAGTCAAGGAGAGCTGTTGAAATCTCTTATCCCCTAGTTATCTCTTTGCACACTTATCTCCGAAGGAAGATTTATGCTAACAAGCTTCAGGGGATGTTGGAGGATATCTGTATAGTAATTGTTGAGTATCAGATGCTTTCAGAATGCACAGCTCACTCTTATTTATAGCCAGAGTTACCAACACCAATGACCAACTTGCCTTTCCCCCCAGTTCACATGGGAAGCACGAACATTTCTCCCTGACGTTTTTGGCATGACGGAGCCCGCCCATGCAAGAGATAAATCTTGGGACAATACGATGTACATTCTCTGTACCATCTACCACTGTAGGGCAGTTGAGCGCAAACCCTCTTAAATCTTCCTCGGTCTTTCCTCTAGAACTCAGAGAAGCTGTTTTGTATCATAAGTCATTTCCATAGATGAAGCTGTGATTTAGAGCGGTTTTAGCCTATGGCATACATCTTCATTGGCGGGGTCTTCAGTGGCGAGAGTAGCACAGGAAAGGAGAGATCCGATTCACTTGTCACCAGTCCCAAGGGGTAGAGTTTAAAAGGATTTTAGAAGGAAAATAAGTAGAGAGGCCTGCGAAGTCATGCTGAAAGGGATTTTTAAAAAACAAAATCTATATATACACACCATTTGGAGTCTTCTGCTTCCTTCCCTCAACAGATCTTTCCTCTCTCATGTGTAAAAAGTCGGGTTGCCAACCCCCTCAGAGAAAGCCAGCTTGGGCTTCTCCTGCAACTTTAAGAGCATCTTGATCTGCCACAATCAATCAGCAAGGGAATCTTGCCACAGACTGGCAATTACAGGTGATCTCACCTGTTCAGTCAAGCTGCTGTTAGAGACACAGCTGCAGAGACCAGTTGGAGTGCTGGCAACCATAAGAAGAAGGAAAAGCAGATGGGGAAAGGGTTTTTAAAAAACCAGAGCTAGGGATGTCAGAGAAATCCGCAATGGAGCCAAATGAGTTCAGATTTTCATGAATCCGACTAATGGATTCTTCAGTGGATCAGCTTTCCCCCTGTCAGGCAGATTCCGTGGACTTGCAGACCAGTTTTCTAGCTTTCCCAAATTATGCACAAGTCATCACAGAAAAATGCACAAAATCAAAAAAATCCCGGCCCAAAATGTACATTTTCCCCACAGGCTAAAACATGAAAATACGTATTTGAGGGGAATGTGTGCATTTCCACATGTGTGAATTTGCGCAAATGCACATTTGCACAAATTCTGGAGCAAAAAACCCCCCACTTCTGGTGATGGGCAGAGAACAGAATGAGAGGCGCCTAACCATCCTCAAAACACAGACGGAACAGATTTTACAGTCTGTACATCCCTACCCAGAACACTGAGAAGTTCAGCACACATAGCCGGTTCTGCTTCCTTCTGTCTTGCTTTAAGCAATCAAGGTAGTTTCTCCTCTGCACCTTCTCCAAATGACAGCAGCGTCTCTCCCCCCACCACAGTGGGTGGGAGGGGTATTCCCAAAATAAATGGGAGAGACATAGAGAGAAATGGAGCAGCAACCTCTGCTCTCCCTGCCTCCATTTCCCTTCCATCCGGCTCTCTTGCAGTCGTCTTGCTTGTGGTACTGCTGGCAACTGACGCCATCCTTTCAAAGCAGTGGAGCCAAGCAAGGCCACATTCTCCAAGGCCTCTGGGACTTGGAGAAAGCCTTCCCCTCAGAGTCAGTTGGTTCATAGCCGCTAGGCCCTTCAAGGTCAGGCTAGTATCAGACACTGCTTGTTTTAAATCCGGATCTGTCCCAGCCTCATATAAAGTGGTGTAGTCAGCGGAAGGTTGGGGGGAGCTGAACCCTCCCCCATCCCTCAGTTGACCTCCTTGCAGTCCATAGCTCTGGATATTTTTCTCCCAGGGAAATGAACCAGACTGGGGAGGTAAGCTAAGGAGAGAGGCGGGTTCTGAACCACTCACCCACCCACAGGCTGGGCAGAGGGTGAATGCAGCAAGGTGGAGCAGGGAGGGCGTTAATCCCAGCCATCCCAGGGCTGGCAGTCCTTACGGTAGTCAACCCCACAGTGTGAACAGAAGGCTGTCCTGTGAACCCAGAGTAGCTACCACAGAGGGAGGCTTCCCGTTGTGTCTCTGCATGACTTGTAGGAAGCAAACTTAGGCTGATATGCCAACTACACCAACGAGATCACGTTATGCCAGTACTGTTCCAGCTGCACTGGCTGCCAGTCCATGTCTGGGCCTGATTCAAAGTGCTGGTATTAACATTCAGAACCCTAAACGGCTTGGGGCCAGGTTACCTGAAGGATCGCCTCATCCCATATGTGGCTGCCCAGACCCTAAGATCATCCTCAGAGCCTCTTCTCCATGAGCCCCTTACAAAGGAAGTGAGGCAGGTGGCTACCAGGAAAAGGGTATCTTCTGCTGTGGCACCCCGACTGTGGAATGAGCTCCCTAGAGAAGTTTGCCTGGCTCCCACAGTGTGCTCCTTTTGGTGCCAGGTGAAGACCTTTTTATTTTCCCAGTATTTTAGCATTCTAGTCTTTTACCTCTGCTGCTTTAAATCTGTCTTTTAAACCTCTGCTAGGTTTTATTCTGGTTGTACTTCCATACTGTAGTTCTAAGCTTTTAAGCAAGCCCAGAGCAATCAATCAGCCTCTCCTATGCATGGAATTCTGTATCAGATACGACTGGATCCTTCTGAGTCAAACTAGGGGGTGGCAGCCATTGTTTAAAATTTGGTGTTTGCCCCATTCACATATAAATGTGTGTGTAATTTTAACATCAAAAGGGATATGCAGGTGAGGGAACTGTTTCCTTCCCCCAATCTTACCTCCTGCTATGAGATGCCCAAACTCCTTTTCCTTCTCCATCCCAGCTCTGATATCAAAAGCGGAGAGAAAAATGCTAAGAGGTAAAATGGGTGAGGGGAGAGTTCAGTTTCCTTCACCTGAGCATCCCTTTTGGTGTTAAACCCAAACCCTTGCCCCCTGTTCTATAAGGGGCAGACATGTGCCTAATCAAACATAGCTGTCATGATTGTATCCAGTTTGGGCCTCAGCAACTCTCCGGAATTACCTGCCTTCAGAGGACGCGTATAAAGAACTGTGACTCATGCAGAAAACACTGAGTGGACTCCTCTGAGGGATGTTGCTAAGATCAATAATTAACAATACAAATTATTAATACTAATACTTAATATTTATATAGAGCTTTTAAGTGATCAAAGTGCTTCACTTACCATTGGCCAGGTGGGATTCTTATAACAAGGTGAGTGCACAAGTGATGCTGTACCTCTGATTTTATTTACTTATTAAAAATGGTTGCAACTGCTGTATGTTATGGGGAATCACGGATAAGGGAAATGGGGCCAGTGGAAGGGGTCAGCATAATTGGGCACCAGCTGAGCCCCACATCTCAGGAGCTAAACCCCAGAACTCCCTGCACACACACACACACACACACACACACACGCTATTGTGGCTTATCCACCTGCCTTCTCCAAATATCTGAGCAGAGACAAGAACAAAGAGAAGGAGTTGTGCCTCCAATCACCTTCTGGGCAGGGGTGTGGATTGGGTCCGGAGGGACAGTGCGAATGAATGGGTCACTGTGATGGTGAAAAGGAGGTAGCTGCACTCAGGGCTGTTCACACTAACCCCAGTCAGAGGGCTCTGCAAACACAGCCCCTCTGACTGGGTTCACGCAACAAACTAACCCACACTCAGTGGGTTGTTCGTTGAACCGTGGGTTAGAGTGTTGTGCTGCGTTCAGATGTTTTCCGCAGGGTGGGTTTGGGAAGCTGGAGGTGTGGCTGCGTAAGATTCTGAGGGATCAGAGAATTGTGTCCTGTAATGCAACAGAATATTTATGCAGGTTGCAGAATTCCACATTGTGTGTTGCAGAATTCTGCTGGGGTGGTGGTGTTCTGTTCTTTTTCAAAGCACACAGGGCCCTGAATATTGAATGGGACCTGGATCCTACTGATATTTTCACAGAAGTGGGTCCTACTGGCTTTTCAGTAGAACAGACCTCCATATTCCCGTGATTAGGATCAAACCAGGGAGGAGGGGATGAGATTTTGGCATGCTACCTGGAAATCTGTACATACAACAAAAACTGTCAGAATGGTGGTTATCTATCCCTTGTTCTTTCTTTTCTTTTTTTTACTTTAAAGCAGTTTGGCAGCAAATTTGGCAGTATGGCGGGGGCGACAAAAGCCACAAAAATGGACCCCCCTTTTTTGGTGATGGGTGATGGGGAATTGTGTGTGAACAACCAAACAGCCTCTTGTGCAAAGCTGCCCCCGCCCCAGAAAAAATCTGGAACAGACATTGAAAGGGGAAATACTCTGTTCATGCTGAGAGGAACAGTTCTGGGGAACCTGAATGCAAATTAAGCCATCCTTCTAACCAACCCCACAAAACCAGCCCTCTATTTTATTTTATTTATATATCACAAGCTCCCCATCTGTGGCAGGAGTGAGGGAATTCTCATTCATTCCGTCCAGGCTTGCCCTCTTATTTTACCTCCCTTTTGGAGCCAATCCTCAATAAGCTGATAATAGCACCAAGGACCTTGCTCTTGTCTTCACTGGTGTATCTGCAACCCCCTGCCAGCTGGTACATGGGCCCTGGCAGGAGACGGTGTCTCTACCCCCTCTGGGCTGCAGCTGTGCTCGGTTCTTTGTGAGCACGAGCACCACGGCTGCTTCTGAAGGAGATGGTTTTGGTGGCGTGGCTCGTCTGAGCAGGAAGGGCCCGAGGGCTGCCAAGCGGATGGAGGGAGCTTTTGTGAAGAACGCTGCTGGCTAAAGATCAGTGGACATGGGAAATCCTCAAAGCAGGAGCTGCTCCCTTTTTGCACAGAGTAGTAAGTCTAGTTTTTCACACACACCCCATCTCGTCCATCAATAATAAAAAAAAATGTGGCTGGAATGCATTCATGCTGTGATTCCACAGCAGCACCAATGTGGTGATGTTGGCCACTGAGGCCAGCTCTCGAAATAATGTCAGCTTTTTCCTGGGGTGGGAGGAAATGAGGTTCTAGCCCTCATGATTTTGAAATAGGCTTGAAAGCATGTGGGCAATAACTGGGGAGGTTTGGGAAGCTGGAGTTGTGGCTGTGTAAGATTCCGAAGGATCAGAGGAGAATTCTGTTTCCTGTAATGCAGCAGAATATTTATGCAGGTTGCAGAAATCCACTTTGTTGCAGAATTCTGCTGGGTTTGTCTTCTTATTGAAAGTGTGGAGTACACAGAGCCCTGAATATTTGATGGGACCTAGATCCTAGTGATATTTTCATAGAAGTGGGTCCCATGAGTTTTCAGTAGAGCAGACCTCCATATTCCTGTGATTAGGATCAAACCAGGCAGGAGGGGATGAGATTTTGGCATGCTACCTGGAAATCTGTACATACCACAAAAACTGTCAGAATGGTGGTTATCTATTCTCTCTCTCTCTCTCTCTCTTCTTTTCTTTTCTTTTCATTTCTTTTTTTACTTTAGAGGTTTGGCAGCAAATTTGGCGGTATGGTGGGAGTGACAGGGGCCACAAAAAAGGACCCTCTTTTGGGGGTGATGCGGAGTAATTCTCCCCCCCTCCAGTTTTCCTGATATAAATGCTCCTAAAGCTACTAGTTAACCCCACTGCGGGGGGGGGGGGGGAATCTCTCTAGGTGATATTGGTACCTGTATTTTTGTTTCTCCAGCAGGGCTAATCATAGCTTCAGGTTGGGCAAGGATTCCTATTTTGATCAAGGACACATCATCCCACAAACACACACTACACAGTTCTGTTATAAGCAGGAGTACCCTGCTCTCCACTCCACCTGCAGCTGACATACAATAAAATGTTAAATATCACAACATCCCATTATAGATCCACAGCATTATTTCTCTTTCATGCGTAAGAATGTTTCTAGCCCTCATGAAAATGGCTCTAGATTTGTTTCCCAGTGGGCAAGAGAGAGAGAGAAAAGGAGAAAGAGAGACTAAAAGACCTCTCTACAAACATGTTTGAGGGATGATATTTCCTTGATCAAAATCGGAATCCCCCCCCCCCCACACACACACACACACAATTTTGATCTAGGGATTCCAGATCTGAAGGTTGATTTCTCCCTCTTATTTTGAACTAGATAGATAGATAGATAGATAGATAGATAGATAGATAGATAGATAGATAGATATGTGATATAGATACAGATATAGATACGTTACCAAGTGGAAAGGGAATATCATCAGCTCAAGAGGATGCTGCTTTCCATAGCAACTCAGTTTTCATTGTAACATGGAATTCCACTCTAGGGAAGGATACATTTGACTCTTTTTCCAGGAGAATGTGATTCTGTCATGTTGCTGCCATTGGGAACAACAATGAAAATATTAGAGAGCCTTTTCCTTGTTCTTTATTACATTTTAAGCTTCCACACCTTGGATAGCTCCTTTAGAGTTCTGACTGGTTCTGACTGAAACCCGGAGTGGATTCACCGCCCCACGGACATCAGAGCCACCAGCCTGCACTGCAGGTTACCTAATTACATTGAATCGTAGAATGTTAGAATTCAAAAGGGTCTTTGAGGTCATCTGGTCCAACCTCCTTCTCAGTGCAGGGTCTAGAATGCAGGATACAATTACAGCATCCCTGACAGAAGGCTGTCCAGCCTCTGTCAAGATACCTCCAGCAAAGGTATATTCAATACATTTAAAGGTATTTCGTTGGGTTGCTTCCCTTTGCCCTTCTATCGGCAAAAGTAAAAGGGCCAGTGGTCTGTTGATTTTAGGAATAGCTTAAAAAGTTTGGGGTACGCTGACCCACTGCAGCACAGGGGAACGGCAATCACATCACAATTGCAATGTAAAATTGGGCCTCATCTGCCATCATGGTGCAGTGACTCTTGCTTATACTGGGTTTTTTTTAGCAATGTTTCAGCACGAAACCATTTAGCAGACATTTAAAATGATGAGGGGTTTGCCTTGGCGTCCTCTCATTCTGGCGATGTGTGCACTTCTGCTGAATCACCGGGAGTGCAAACTCATCTCTGCATGCATGACCTCAGGTGCCATTATGTGAGCGTTTGCTCGATTACAGCACATCGCTTCGCTTGCCCAGTTCATTTCACATCCGCCTCGGGAGCCACCTCAAGAAAACTCCACTTTGATTATTCTCTCCCCCGCCCCACCCCCGCCGCATCCACCTCCTCCCCACACAACACCCGTTAATAAAAATAGGCCATACATAATTAAAGGCACTGAAGCTTTAACGTAGCAGAAAGACGGTAGATATAATTTCCTACTTAGCGCTTAAAGGCCTTCCTTTATTAACTGTTATGAAGATAACTTTTGCTTACTAAGCTCATTTTACACAGACACACACACCCGAAAATGATTTTCATTTGGCGCTGCGCTTCTGCAATGGTGAGGAGATTAGGGCAAGCTTTAGAGGAAGGGTCAGACTTGAGAGGCCGTTGAGCTACGTTTGGCCTTCAGAGGGATCTCATGTGCTTCCATCCCTATCATCTACCACATTCATGACCATTTGACGTGGAGCATCCCTCTTCTCATACCAAAGATGACTCTGTGGGCTTGATGCTCCTGCCCAAAATATTCCACTCCACTTCTATTAGTATTACTATTATTTTGCATTTGATATCCTGCTTTTCCTCCAAGGGGCTCAAAGTGGGTGCATGTGTCTCATGTTTTCATAGTGAACCCTGGAAGCTTTGGAAGAATCACCACCTCACAGTCTCATCCCTGCCCTCCCCCAAAACACAGTGATTGCCCCCCCCCCCGGTACAACATACGCTTGGATTAGAAGGTGGACCTGTCAGTCACACAACTGCACTCCCTGCCTCCCCCTGCTCTTCAGCATTTTAGAGAAACAAAACCAAAAGACGCTATTTGGAGAGGAGACAGAATGTCTGTGTCTCCAAACGAATGAAGCCTCGTTCTGGCCTCACTTTGGTTCTGCTTGCTTCAAAGAGAGGCCCATTTTACCTCAGGAAGCACCCAGAAATGGTCTGAACAGGCTCAGGTTTAGTTTGAAATCCAATGCACATCCCGAATGGCTAGATGAGAGATCCTGTGATAATTGGGGAAGAATATAGAGGCTGACATAGCTCTTTTCTTGTCCTTGTGGTTAGCAACAGCAGAATAAGAAAAATTAGGTTAATTTTACTAAATGTATACAGGTGGCAAAACTCGGCTTTCTGGGAACAAAATTGTTGATGTATCATATATAATACAACTGCAGACTATACACACAGTCCTGTCTGTAGTCTGTGTTTGAAAGTACACTGGAAGAATTCCTTGACATCCCTTTAAATTATTCTGGCAGCCAGGCTTGGGGCTGAGGGGGTGGGGAAATAATTCTTCCTCCCCACCTTCTGTCGCCTTCCACAATGAAACCCATCCATTCTCTTGAACATCCCACTCCACAAGGCTGAGCCCTTTCCAGCAGGCCTCGCAGCCGTAATTTCTCAATGGCAGGAGAGCGCTTCCGCCGCACTGCATTGTGGGCCATGGGCTGTCATCACCACCTTATCACTGGCACATTTTTAACCTGCTCATGTGGGAGACATCTGTGGTTTCTTCTCCGTGCATTGGTTAGAACAGGCTCCAACCTGGCGCCCACCAGATGTGTTGGACTGCAGCTCCCATAATTCCCAGCCGGGCTGGAGGGCATCGGGTTGGGGGAGGTTGGGTTATTTACCCCTTGAACAAACCATCCTCACATCACAACACCAGGAGAAGTGGGCATGTACATTGCCGCAATGCCCCCTGGCACTTCTTTTCAAGTATGTTTTTGCATGCTTCTTTTAGTAGCAGAAGAACCAGTCTTGTTCTCCTCAGGGCAGAGTTGTTTACGCACCTGCAGCTCACGCGTCACGTTGCTCTATCAGCTATCGCAGAGGGCCATTTGTGTACACCGTGGGAACGTAAGCTAGTACTTCGGTACATAGCCACTTGGGAAGCCGGTTCTTTGCCTCATCCTGTAAAATGCGGCAAGGGGAATTTTCACCACGACTCTGCATCCGGTCAGAAATCTGGAGAAGTAAGGGAACTATTATGTTCTCTCCTATGCTCCAACTGTCCCAATTTGAATAGGGACAGTTTGAAAATCTGTCCCCAATAAAACACTCTCCCAAATTCCTTGGTCTGAGCGAAAATGCCCCCACAGATATTTTGCCACCTCTGGTGGCAAACTTTGGGGAGGGGGTATCTGGTGATTTGCAAGATGGGAGGAAAGCTGGCTAAATTTAATAGTCAGTCCTTACACACCTGGAAGCCACTGTATTATTTTGGTCTGGTTTTTACCCAGGTGTCCCTCACCTTGGCTTCTCTCAGGTTGAGGCTACAACTGTCATTCTGAAGCCAGAATGTCGACAACGGACACTGTATGGATGGGGGAGAAATTTATTCAGTTCACATTTTAATGAGAACTTTACCTAATTCCACACATTCGAACCAATACATGAACTGAGATGCAGCTACCCTTTGAAATTTGCACTTTTTGAAATCTCGCACTGGACTTCTTGAATAACAATAATTTTTAAAAACACATACAAAAATTTGAATGCTGGGGGAAAGTGCAAACAAAAATGTATGTATTCGTGAAATAATGTACCAAAACGCATTCTGCTGTTTGTTTGTTTTTAAAAAATAGCTTGCAAAAATGTGTATATGTGGCAAAATTGCATATAAACTTTATTTATTTATTTATTTATTTATTTACAACATTTGTATACTGCTCCAGATCTAAACAGATTCCGGAGCAGTGAACAACAAGAGATAAAATGAACAAAAGGTAAAAAGAATGAAACATATTAAAATTATTCTTTAAAAACAGAGCACCAATAAAAGCAAGGCTGGTTAACCAAGGAAGGCTTCCTGAAAAATAGATGTTTTGGGGAGGTGCTGAAAACAACCCAGTGTTGGCGCCTGCCTGACCTCCAGAGGCAAGTATTTCCATAGAAAAGGAGCCACCACACTGACTGAAGGCTCTTCTCCGGGTGGACTCTAGCCGGGCCATAGGTTCATGTAGAACCACCTGGAGCATACCTTCTGATGACCCCAGTGATCAGGCAGGTTGGTAAGGGAGAACATGCATGTATTAGGAGAAATGTGCACAAAAACATGTATGAATTTTCATGTGAACATCTTAAAAAAAATTAAAATCAAGTTCAAAACAAATCATGCTTAAGACTGGAAAAATAAGAAACTGAGAGAAAGTGAAGTTGACAGATTCGTCCACCTATAGCTTCCTGTCCTCACTCCAGGGGACTTCTGGGTGAAAATAAATAAATAAATAATGGTGGCTGTTCACCACTGGGAGGAACACCACCACTGTAAAACAGATGTGTGTGCGGGGAGTGAGTCAGGGCGGTTTGGATCTGACATAGGAAGGCAAGTTCCTGTGTTTTGGGGGAAGCACCATAGCTTATTGGTAGAGCACATGGTTTCTATCCAAAGGTCCCAAGTTCAATTCCTGGCATCTCCAGTTCATTTGAGATAATGTCAGGTGATACGAAAGCTATCTGTGTGATCTGGTGTAGCATAGTGGCTAAAAAGCTAAGCTACAAATCAGGAAGCCCTAGATTCAAATCTCGCCTCTGCCATGGACTCACTAAATGGCCTTCAGCAAGGACCTCTCTCTCTCCCTCCTCTCCCAGCCTTACTCCTGCCATCTGCAATATCGGGGTGTTGCTAACACTGGTCTACCTTACAGGGTTGTTGTAAGAATGACAACTGGATAATGAATTTATTTGTTTGTTTATTTATTACATTTCTATACCTCCCAGTAGCCGAGGGTCTCTGGGAGGGTTCATCACAATTAAAACCACAAAAGACATCACCAAATACAATATAAGATGTAAAAGTTTAAAATTACCATATAAAAGTACCACCCCAAATCAAACGTAGCAGCAAGTTGTTTCCTGTAAAGACAATATGTTTCCTGTTTCCTGTTTGCTGTTGTTGTTACAAGTGGGACCTGAAGCAAAATGTTGTGGTGTGAGGTGTTCCTGATCAGTGTTCCAACCAGCCGGCCATGTCCTTTTCCTTTCCCCTGCCTGCTTTTCTGTTGTCAGTGTTCTGTGCCACTGGGCCATTGGATTTTTTGCATTTATTTATTTTTAGTAGAATTCCCGTTAGCATTTTTTTTACTCTACTTCCGCAGTGTACTTGGAATTTCCCCAGACCTGCTGATATACCTCCTTCTTGCGCATGGACAGTGCCATTTCAGCTGCATAAGCAATGGCACCCACACCCTGAACATGAGAAATAGAAGTAATTTTTGTTATTGTGTAGCTTACGTGGAAAAAAATGGTCTCATCCTCTCACATCAACCTGTCCTTCAACTGAGATTATCTTCCAAGGCATTTTTTCTGGGTTCCTCCATCATCTGAACAGTGGATGATGGAAACCAGTGAACTAAGGGACCAATCCTACCTGGATTGACGGTCGCCTCTGAGCCCGGGGGCGGCTGCCTATCCAGGGCAGGGCAGGAGGAGTGGTGAGGAGCGGATCTCCTCCTTGTTCCCCCCACCCCACTTTTGCAGCTAGACAGCCGATTTCATCTGTGTAGCCATGGGACCTCGGAGCACGGGAAGCGGCGGCCAGATGATACATAGGATGTGCTGTACCGGCATTTCCGACCTCCCCACCCTGGCTCGCCCCCAGGAATGCCCCATTTTTGCCACTCCACACTGCTCTTACGAGCGTGGAGCACGGGGCTGATCCACACTGCCTCCGAGGCGGTGTGGGAGGGGGAGGGGATTGGTTTTCCGGGCCTATCCTAGCGGCCATAGGATTGTGCCCTAAAATGATCAAGGGGCTGGAGCAGTTCCCCTGTGAAGAAAGGTTACAACATCTGGGATTGTTTAGCTCAAAAAAAAAAAGCAGGTAAGAGGAGACATGATAGAGGTGTACAAAATTATGCCTGATGTGGAGAACGTGGATAGGGAGACTTTTTTCTCCCTCTCTCATAATACTAGAACCCAGTGAGGTCCTCCCATGAAGCTGAGTGGTGGGAGATTCAGGACAGATCGAAGGAAGGGCTTCTTCACACAGCACGGAGTTAAACTATGGAATTCACTTCCACAAGATGTAGTGATGGCCACCAATTTGGGTAGCTTTAAAAGGGGGTTCAAAAAAATCATGGAGGAGAAGGCTATCAATAGCTACTAGTCCTGATGGCTCTATGCTTATGTTCTTATATAACCAGAGTGAGAGAGAGACGTTTCAATGGTGACTCTTGACTTTTGGAATACTCTCCCCATGGAGACCTGGCACCCTCGTTACTATAATTTAGGCACCAGTCCCAAACGTTTCTGTTTCCCCAGGTTTTAAAGAACTGCTACCCTTTGGGTATTTTTATTTTAGAGCAGTTTGAGTTTCTTTTTAACTGTCTGTTTGAATGGACTCTTGCTGTTTTGAGTTCATGGTGTTCATTTGTATGCCTTACTTTATTCTTTTCTATTCTTATTGTATTCTTATTCTTATTCTTGTTATTAATCTTCGTATTTCATTAGTCACTCCAGGAACATTTATGTTGAAGGCGTGAGATAGAAATGATATAAATAATAAACCTACACACAAACAAATAAAAGGCCAGGCCTTGACAGTGTTATCACCCTAGGTTTTAAAGGAAGGCAGCTTATATATTTAAAAAATTAAAAAAAAATGAGGGGTGCCCTTTAATGTTAGACAGGCACGATAACACCCTCGCCTGCTGAAAATTCTATTTAGCCCCCTCTTTGGCTTCTGAGATTTAAGCAGGCAATGGTTGTTAACACATTGCAAATATATCTTTGTGGCCATGAGGACTGGGGGGGGGGGGGAGAGGGAGAGAAACAGAAAGGGAAGGAAAAAGAAAGAGGGAGAGAAAGACAGAAAGACAAAGCAAGCAAAGAGATATTCTGTGCCGAATTCTACATTTTGTTTATTCATTCCCTTACCTTTATTTGGAAAGGCATTATGTCGTCATAGTTTTATTTAATGTCACAAATCAGAAAAAACATTCCAAAATGCCCTGAGCTGCTATGAAATAATGGAATAACATGACTCCACATGAAATACCTGGTTTGTATCAAATATTCTTAATGTCTTTTTTTAGAAAAAGAAGTCCTCTAAATGAAACAATTAGTGAGCTTCCCCCTCCCCTTCTCCTTCCCCTTTTCTTTTTTCTATTGCTAACACACAAATGTTAGCTTGTTTTCCTGAATGCTAAGCACCCGATTATAGCCCTGGTTAACTTTTAGCAAAGTCCGACAGTCAAAAAGGTTATGGACGTTGTAAATTGTATAGAACAGCTTAATAGTGTATGGGGTGGTGGGAGGGGAGATACCTGCTATATGTTCTAGTTAATCAAACAATTCTGGACCACTGCAAAACAGAACGGGCATCTGGAACTGGGGTGGCAGGAACAATGGACAGTTTCCCCTCTTTGCAAAGCAATTTTTTTAAAAAAACCTGTTGTCTGGCCAAGCATTTGCTGGGGATCTGTGAGAGAGAAACACACATGCATCCTGACTGTATTCATGCTTACTTTGCAGCAGCCATCAGTATTTGACAGGATCAGATAGAAAGCTTGCCACAGAATTGCTTGTCTTTGGGCATTAGCTTCCTTCCTTCATTTAACCCAGGGGTGGGCAACACGCAGCAGGCAGCCGCTTCTGCCTCCGTTGCTCCTGCCACACCTATTTATTCATTTATTTTAACCAGGAAAAGGAGAAACAGTTGCCACCAAAATTTGGTGGCAACCTGCTACAGAGGCTCAGAACAGATAAATTTAGCTTGAAAACAAGCTAAATATGTCCATTTGAAGCCTATGGAAGCTTAGAATAGACAAACGTAGCCTGTTTTCAAGCTTTTTTTTTTCATTCTCGGCCTCTGTAGGGGCTTATTACTGAAAGTTTGTGGCAGACTGCCGCTTCCCCCACTTTTTTGCCAATATTTGGTGGCACAGTAATGGGAGGGCAGCCTGCGGCAGGTCCAGGCGGTGTGGTGGGGGACAGTCCCCAGACGGCCCACAGTTTCTCACTCCTGATTTAACCAAATTGATTTAACACCCAATTTCAATGGTGAACACTGATTCTGAAAAATGAATACGGGTTTCTGAACACAAGTGTCAGGGTTGGATCGGAGCCCATAGAGCCCCAAAGCAGTTCTGATTCTGAGGAAGAGATAGAAACCATGGGAGAGGAACCCGCGCGCCGTTCAGAGGCACCACCGGAGGGAAGAGCCCCTCCCTGATCACGTTCCTGAGAGTGGTAGAGACCCTGGCAGGCAGGGGGAGGGACAACTGGAGCTTCGGGATGTTAGGACGGTCGGGACAAGCGGGAGATGGAGGGCGCCGAGAGGAGGCGCTCAGCCCGCTTGGCGTGACGTCAACAGCTGCGCCCCGATGCCCCGTGGGAAAGGGGTGGACTTTTGCCTCCTAGCCCTTAAGTTCAGAGGCTTCCCTCCTTTACCTCCAAATGGAGATCAACTGATTCACTAAGGCTAGAAACCCCTGGTAGGCAGCTCTCAAGTTTCCATCATTAGGCTCAGGCAATTAGCATCTGTAAGTGTCATTAGGCTGAATGGAAATAAAGCCTTGGAGAAGAGCCCTATCATCTGTATGTTGATTCTGGCTACTTGAGGGTTTCAGAAGGCAGCAAGGGCGCTCCTGACAACAAGGTGCAACATTCTGCAAGTGTGTGTACGCGTGTAGAATTGTCCCTGGCGTATATATGTCTGGTAATGGTGCTTTTGTTTTTGTGCAAGCCAGAGCTGTACGCATCCTGTCATTCTGTGGGAAAGTTGGAAAAAGCAACCCTACAGAATGTGGTAGCACAGTATAGTGGATAGAATAGGGAGCTCAGAGTTCACATCTTCACTCAGCCATGAAGTTAAGTGATGTACGGTCATAAGAAAGGCCATGCTGGATCCAGCCTCCTGCTTCCCACAATGACCAACTGGATGCTTCTAGGAAGCCCACACAGCTCTCCCGTTGTTCCTTCCTAGGAGCTGGCACTCAGAGGGCTGGCCATTTTAGGAAACTGGATTAGGACCCCAGGAGGGCCAGACATGGCCCCCAGGCCTGAGGTTCTGCACCCCTGATATACGGGGCAAGGGGCATGTTCCCCCTCTTCTCATCAGTTCCCAGGAAGCATCTGGTTTACTTTCCCCCATATCTGAGAGGGATCCGCTGAAAACAAGCCCTCACCTCTCAGCTCCATAGCCTCACCCCTTTTACTGCAGGGCTCAACTTATGGAGAGAAAGGCAGAAGGAGGCCTTAATGGAATCCACAAGACAACCCCCCCATCTCCCCGTGCCTTTGCCCAAATCCTAGACCCCTGTGGCATCAACAAAAAAGAGGACACAGACTTGCATAACATTTGCTTGTGCTAATTGTTGGTATAGATGCACATTTAGAAATAAATCTTAGAACCCTATACAGTTCCAGCCCAGCCTATCTCAAGGAACACATCCAGCAACACCAGCATGCCGCCCAACAAGATCAGCCTCAGATGGCCTTCTCTCTGTCCCATCACCCAGGACAGCTGGGCTGGTGAGGACGAGGGAGAGGGCCTTCTCTGTGGTGGCCCCTGCTCTGTGGAACTCCCTCCCTAGGGAACTCTGCCATGCCCCTAATTTAATGAGCTTCCGCCACGCATTGAAAACTTGGTTGTTCAGGCAGGCATTTGGGGTGGGTTAGGGTATTTTTAGAAATACTATGTTTGAATGTGTAATTTTACTGTTTTAAACTGTTTGTACTGTTGTACATCGCCCAGAGTGGCCAGGTGTCCAGCCAGATGGGTGATTAAGAAATTTAATAAATAAAATAAAAATAAAATAAAAATACATTTATATAGAAATACAGTAAATCTCACCATAATGCAGAAGACTGTGAACAGGTGACCTGTGTGCCTGCTGCTGTGTCTGCTACCCAGATTCTCTTGCTGGACACCTTCAAGGGCCCTTGCTCTTCTTTATCTTTAAGGCAAAAGATAGCCCTTTAAAGAGAGGACACTTTCAAAGAGAGGACTGCCCCTGTAATGTTGGGCACATGGCCACCCTTAGCAGTACTGGATTCACTGGGCCAAGTTCTGACCCAGTTTCAAATATCTTCATAAGTTTTGATCTTTTTTGAGATGGAGTGCAGCACCTTATCCACACAACGAAGTGGGTCTCAGGTGGGGAATGCACGGATTTTGTCAAATCCATTCCGTGTTTCACAGATTGTCAAGGGTCTTTTATTCTGTCATCCGCTCATTGATGAAACTGGATTTTTCTCAATTTCCTGAACTTGTGTTCACATTGGAAAGTGCACACTTGCGCAGATGCAAACTTCCCAAAATATGCCTTTGCACAAATGTGCAAATCCCACCCCCAACCTGCATTTTCACACTTTAGCCTATGGCAGAAATGTGTATTTTTGGTTCGTGTGAGTGTGTGTTCTGTATGTTTGTACAACTTAGGGCGCAATCCTATCGGGATTAGGGATGCTGGAGTATTCCGCCACAGATTCCAGGGAGTCATGGAATACATGGCGGAACAAAGCCACCCACCCCACCACCCCGTGAAATGGGTCCGGAACTGAGCCTACCTTTGTCGGCCGTTCCGGTGCTCCTCAAATGGCGGCCGCATCTGCGGCCGCCATTCGCCTCTTTCAAAAGGCCGTGATAGGCTACGTAAGTATTTACGTAGATACTTACGTAGCCTATCACAGCTAACGCAGGGATGCCATTTGCGTCCCTGCGGAGGCCGTGATAGGCTATGTAAATATATACGTAGCCTATCACAGCTAACGCAGGGATGCCATTTGCGTCCCTGCGGAGGCCGTGATAGGCTACGTAAATATATACGTAGCCTATCATGGCAATAGGAAGGAACGCAAAAGGCGGCCGCCATAGCTGCCGCCATTTGCATCCATGTCTTTAGCCGTGATAGGCTACGTATATATTTACGAAACCTATCACAGCTAAAGACACGGACGCAAATGGCAGCAGCTATGGCGGCCGCCATTTGCATCCCTGTGCGGTCCAGGGGCCAGATGTCTGGCTGCGGGTGGCCCTGGCCGGTGGCTCCGCAGAGTCGCCGCAGAGCGGAGCCAGCCAGGGAGGATTCCGGCGGGAGGGATGGAGCGCCTCCCCCCCACCGCAGATTGCCCGGTGCGGAGCCAAGTAAGAGTTTTGTACATCCCTATTCGGGATAGGCAGCCACCTCTGAACTTGGAGGCAACCACCTCTCCAAAGCAGGGCAGGAGAAGCGTGGAGGGGATCATCCCCTCTGTGCTTCAGCCACCCTGCATTCATGGCTAGACAGCTGATTTTGGCTGTCTAGCCTCAGGAAGTCAGAGCGGGGGTGGGGGGCGGATGCCAGATGACACATAGGAAGCATCAGATTAACACCTCCACCCTCCCCGCCCCAGCACGCCCCCAAGGAATGCCACCATTTTCGCCGCTCCGTGCTCCTCTTCCGAGAGCAGAGCACAGGGCTGTTCCACGCTGCCTACAAGGGGCTGTTCCCGAGGGGTGGAGGTCGGTTCTCAGGGAACCAACCTTAGAGCACAGGCTATCCTATGGCCATCTAGCCACTGACTAGCGGTCATAGGATTGCACCCTAAATTTGTGTACAATTCCAGCAAGTAAAAAACCAGTCTGCAAGTCCACATGACTTGGCAATGCTGGTCCACCGTGGAATCTATAGGTCAGATTAATAGAAACTGAACTCATTTGACTCTGTTGTGGATTTCTCTGACATCCCTTGTCATAGGTGGGATCTGTGACAACACAGGGTCACCACTCAGGGACATAGAAGATGTGTGCCTAAATCTGGAACACACTTTCCTCTATTTTAAAAAATAAAAATAAGAATCTGACAGAAAGAAAGAAAGAAAGAAAGAAAGAAAGAAAGAAAGAAAGGGATTGAATAAAAAAAGTGTGCTTGTGTTCAGGGAGGTGAATGCCAAGAAAGATTGACAATAAGCCAGGATAATTGGCTCAGCTGTTTGTTAGTTTTTTTCATGTTTCTTTTGGGCCAGAAGAGTAAGGGGCAAGTCCAATTCACCCCCTCTCCTGCCTCAATCATTTCTGTTCTTTCAAAGCAGTAGGTCATATCCTTTAAGTCAGGTGCGTATGTTTTTGGCCCCAAGGGCCGCATATGATGTTTGTTTGGGCTTCAGAGGGTGCATGCATGCAGCTAGGGATGTATGGATTTGGTCAAATCTGTTCTGTCTATGTTTCGTGGCTTGTCAGATGTCTCACCTCCATCTGCTCATGGATGGAATCAGATTTTTTTAGGGATGAACGACAATTTTGTTCCACTTGTGCGAGTGCACCTTAGCGGAAGTGTGAATTTGTGCAAATCCCCCCCTCTCACAGTTTTTAAAAAGCTGGTCCACAAGTCTGTGGAGTCCACACAACTTGGAAAAAGCTGGTCCGCTGTAGAATCCACAGGTCAGATTCACAGAAATCCAAACTCGTATGAATCCTTTATGGATTTCTCTTATGTCACTAATGCACACACATGTTGGCAGCGGTGGGGAAAGCGGGATCTCTGTGAGGATCTTTGGAGGAGGGAGTGGAGAATACAGGCAATGGGGAAATAGGCAATGGGGGTGAAATTTGGCAGCGGAAGTCAGGGCATACTTCTGGGGGCAGTAAAGGCCTTGGGAGTGCAGGTTGTGCTGCGGCCTTAAGTAAATGTACAGATTTTGCATTGGGCTCCAGCGCCTGTCATAAAATGCTGGGCTGTGCTTCGGTTTCTATGTAGTAGGGATGTCGGAGAAATCTGCAAAGGAATCAAATAAGTTCAGATTTCTATGAATCTGCCCACCATTTCCGCAGCTGACATGCTGTTCCTGAGTTCCACAGATTCTGCGGACTTGCGGACTGGTTCTTTTACTTTCTGGAATTTAGCTGTAGAAAAATACATGAAATTAAAAAAAAAAATGAAAAATGCACATTCCCTTCATATGCCAAAGCATGAAAACGCACATTTTGGGAGAGATTTGTGAAGGCGGGGGGGGGGGGGATTGGTGCGTTTTCTCAAGTGCAAATTTGCACAACTGCGAATTTGTGGACTTTGGGGATTTGTGCACATTCGGGACATTAAAACAATTCAGTTCCACCAGTGAGCGGACAACAGAATGCAAGGCATCTAGCAATCTGTGAAATGCAGAGGGAACAGATTTTACCCAATGCTTACATCACTAGTTCTGTGCTAAATTCGTGTTGGGCTCTGCCCAGATCCAAAAACGTTCCTTCCCAGGCACTGCGCAGAAGCAAAGGGTTTGAATTCCAAGAGTGGGCAACCCCACCGCCCAGGTCTGCAGCCACACTGATATGCTGATGATGAGGGGCATTTGCAACCGTCCTTCTTTAACTTAAAAAGCCTTCGAGGTGGCTTGTGAAACAGCCCTGTGAATGTGCGAAAACAGCTTTCCGGCTGTTCTCTCGACTGCCCGACGGTCAGCAAGTTTCTCTGGCCTCCCAGACTCTTCCCCACCGGGCTCAGTTGCTCGGGCAAGGTGTTTGAACGCCCGGGCTGGGCTTTGTGTCGCATCCCACCCGCCCGTGAAAGAAGTGGAGGGCACCGTGGTGGAGGTGGGTTGGGGAGGGGTGCCGAGTCGCTGAGATTTATCTTGTCTTTTGGCTGACAGTCAAGGCAAGTGATTGCCAAGGCAATCTGGCAGTTTTTAATCATTTTATCTCTCTTCCTCCTCTCTCCGGGGAGACAGGCAGCGTTTAGCAGTCTGCTCGGAAAGACCTTGGGGCAAATTTCAGCGGCAGTGGCTCTGAGGCTCCGATTATTAGCTCTGCTCTTAGGAGCACTCTCCGATCTTTCCCAAGGGACCCGGTGTGAAAAATTAACACCAGCTCCGTGGCGGATGGGCTGCCGTGGCAGCAGCAGCACAGGAGAGATGTAACTGTAATTACTCCATTGATATTCCTTGCACAATAACGCTGTCATTGGTCATTTACATAAACTTCCCTCTTCTTCCTCTGCCTAATACACGCACACGCACCACAGAGAGAAGGAAAGGAGAGCGGCTAGGCCTGGGTTCAGACCCCAGAGGGTGTTTCCACATTCACCAGCCTGCCGTCTTTATTTGCTGTCCAGCTCTGAGGTCCCTAAAAGAACAGGGGCTGGGATGTCGCAGGGAGAGGTGGTAGGTAGTAGAGGCTGTGAAGCACCTTGGAGAGCTCCTTTAGAGTTCTGCCTGGTTGTGACTGAAACCCAGAGCGGATTCATCACCCCGCTGACATCGGAGCCACCAGCCTCCACTGGTGGTAGGAGATGGCTGTCGGCCGTGGTGCTGTCAGGGTAGGAATGGGGGGCAGATGCCCAGGGCCCCACTCAACAGAATGAGCAGGAAGGGCCCCCAAACACTAGCTTACCACATTTTGAAATAACAAACATGACGGTTGAAAGGCCCCCGTCAGACCATGAAATCATGAGTCTAAAATGACCTACCCACACCACCAGCTCCCGGCTCTGCAAGCACCAACCACTTCTTGGGGAAGAAGAACTCGGGAGAGTCCTAGAGACGGTGATGTACTCCAGAACCTGGGGTATCTTCGGGTATCTGCCTTTCTCCGCCAGGTCAAAGATCAATTTTGGATCAAGGCCCAGCTTGCCTCATCATCTAGTTCTATCGAGATTGGACCTTTCTTGGGTGGGTGGGTGGCTGGCTGGCTGGGTGAGAGACCTTGGTGCCACGAAGCCCTGGTGGATGGCAATGGTACCCTATGGCCTGCAGGCATCAGTCCATGCTCTGTAGTTCATATTGCCAGTGTTGTTCTTGCTGCCTCCCTTACTTCTTTTTAACTGAAAACGTGTCTATCCCACCTTTCAGTTGCATACAGCAGCGGTGCAGAATTTCAGTCCAAATCTGGCCCTCTTGGGGTATCAGTGTGGCCCTCTGAGTAGGGATATACGAAAGTTACTTGCCTTTTCGTGGATTCTGTTCATGGGGGGGAGGCGTTCCGTCCCTCCCCCCGGAATCCTCGACGGTGGGGGAGGTGATCCGGTCCTCCCCCCCCGGAGTCCTCGATGGTTGGCTGTGCTCCGCGGCAGCTCCGCGGAGCAGCTGGCCAGGCCCAGGCCAGGGCCATCCGCAGCTGGATTTCCGGTAAAACAAAAAAACAAAAATGCGTACGCAAATAGCGGCGGCTACAGCCGCTGCTGTTTGCGTTCCTTATTTTTCGCCGTCTCAGTCTACGTAAATATTTACGTAGGCTAAGATGAGGAAAAGAAAGGGGAATGCAAATAGCGTACTGGGCGCTATTTGCGTTCCCCTTTCTTGTCTTCGTCTTAGTCTACGTAAATATTTACGTAGACTAAGACGGCGAAAAATAAGGAACGCAAATGGCGGCGGCTGTAGCCGCCACCATTTGTGTACGTATTTGCTTGTTTTTTGCCCATACATGATAGGCTACATAAGTCTTTACGTAGCCTATCACGTCTATGGGGGGGGGAGAAAAAAACACAGACTGCAAATGGCGGCGGCAGCGGCAGCCGGTCAGAAGCTGCCGCCACCGCCAAAGCTGCCACCATCTGAAACATCCGCCCCAGGTAAGTCTCGTCCTGGGGGGGATCCAGGGGTGGTGGGGGTGGTGGCAGGCCATTCCATGATGGATTTCGGGGGGCCGAATGCACTGGCATTCGGCCTCACCGAGATCCGTTGCGGAATTCTCTGACATCCCTACCTCTGAGGTTCTCCAGAAGGCCATGGCCCCTTTCCCTGGCCCCACTTCCTTCACCTGACCACTGATATATATTTTCTGGTTTCCCGGGGTGGGAGCTGCAGGTTTTTCTCCATTCTGAAAGGCTAAAGTGCTTCTTTTAAAGCTCAGCTACTGGAAGTAAGAACTTTAAGCTTAACTCAGTTGGCATTCGGCCCCACGCTGTTTGCCTTTGGCTCCACCCTTTTTGCCTTCTGCCCCACCCACCCCTGGAATGCAGCCCCCAAAAGCGTCTCTGAAGCTGGATTTTGTCCCTTGGGCTGAAAGAGGTTGTGCAGCCTTGGTTGGCAATACCCAAAGTAGCTTACAATCAACATGATTAAAACACACAACTGATTTTTTTTTAACCCAATAAACTAAAGCAACAGAACAAAATATCATATCCAAGATCTTTTGGATATGATGATCCATGTGAGATCATACTCATTTCCCAGCATTTCCAATTTTACCACGCATGCAAGGGAGGCATATGGGGCTTCATGGGAACATTGGAAGCTGCCTTATATTGAGGCTAGATGAACCATTGATCCATCTAGCCCAATATTTTCAACACTGACTGGCAGCAGCAGCTCTCCAGGGTTTCAGGCAGGACCTTTTCCAGCACTACCTGGAGATGCCGAGGCTGGAAGCTGGGACTTTCTGCATGCAAAGCAGGGGCTCTACCACTGAGCTACAGCTCCTCCCCAGACTTCCTCTGCCCTGAGTTAGTAGCACAGCAGGTCCTAGGGGCCTGATCTTATCTGCCCCTGTATGTCCAGGAACCTGGAGTTTGGTGGACTGAGATAAGCCAAGTCTGTTGGAGCTCAGGGTCGTATATAGCTTGGCTTGCTTACTTGAGCCATCTTGAGTGCTTTCCTTCTCTAGGGAATCATTCTCTCTCTCTTTTCTCTCTCTCTCTCTCTCCCCTCTTTCTCTCTGGTCTGGATTTCATGTCGGCTGGTCTGTGGGCAGTCCTAACCTATGGAATTTGATTGGATGAGAACCGGGCATGTATAGAGGATCACAGACTGAAGCTGGATGAACTGAGACCCACATCTGAATCCCTGCTTTATCCATAAAGCTCAAAATGGTACCTAAGCAAGTAAACAGGCAATTATAGGCATTTTTATTCAGAAGTCAGTCCCAGGGTGTTTAATGGGTTTTACTCCCTAGTGAGTTTAGGATTGCTGCCTGTGTTATTACAATTTATCCATGGAACCCCCATCCTTATTATCCTCCCAACAACCTGTTGAGAGAGGGAGGGGAGAGGCGGGGAGAGAGAATGGCATAAGGTCTTCCTGTAAATTTTGAAGCTAAATGGGGATTTGAACCCAGGTCTTTTCACTCCTAGTTTGGCATTCCAATCACTATACCAGCTTGCCCCAACCTGGGTCCCTCCAGATGTTTTGGACTTCAACTCCCATAATTCCTGGCCATTGGCCATGCTGCCTAGGAGTGATGGGAGTTGCAGGCCAAAACATCTGGAGAGACCCAGACTAGGGTGTGTGGGTATGTTTTGAAGGGAATATTTCTGCTTTACCCAAACAATCACTCTTTTCAAGTTGAAAAAGGAAACAGGAGAACAGTCAGCACTGTTCTACTGATTATATTCTAATTCTGATCCAGTGCTTGCATAGCCAAAACAGCACCACCCATGCACAAGAGAGAAGCATCTGCTGGCTTAGGGAACTCCAAGGTTTGTAGAAGTACACCAGATCTTCAGGGGAGAGAAGACCATGCGAGTGGGGGTCCCCCAAAACAGCCCAAGAAGGACAGCATGCTCCGTGGTTGTGGTGGATTGACTGATTGTTGGGGGTGGGGAAAACAAGGGGCGGGGGATGGAATGGACTGGCTGAAATCCTGAACAGGAAGAACTTTTTGTTGCAAGCCCCACTTTTATAATATGTTTTTAATTCATGTAAGACTTGTCCCATCCAGTGGTGGCTGGTGCTCATTGGGGCTGCTGGGGCAGAGAGGGCAGGGCAGATACTCAATATTCTACTGAGATTGTTGGAGGAGGGGAGAAGAAAATCATGTGTGGCACTCAGCGGCCGTGCATTGGAGCAAATGAGCCTGGTTATGCAGGGATTTCTCTACCACAGATCAGTAGGGGAGAGGCAGAGGGTTGCTGCCCAAGTTATAGAGACATCTCTGGTCCTATCTCAAGTGGGGAACAAAAGCCCCAAAATATCTGCAAATGACCCCTTCCTTCCCTGATTTGAACCTTATCTCCAAAGGCTAACCCAAGAACTCTGCATCCAAAAGGTGATTAAGCTTGGGGTTTGGTGAGTCTCCTATTTGGAGGGGAATTTCGTCACTGGGATGGGAGGTGATAGCCACGGACATCTCTCGTGATGCCCTTACTGTCTGCATCAGATACAAGATGGCCTCTTTGCTAATAATTGATGTAGAACATTTCATGCCTTTCAAAGTTCTTTCTGTAGATGATGTTGGGTAAGCCAGTAATATCATCTCCATATTGCAGAAGGGGAATAGAGGCTGTGAGAGAGAAAAGTTTCACCTACACCAGAGACTTAAGGTGATTTTAATCATCATTCCATTTTGCTGGATGGCACCATTGCAGGTTGGGGATCGTGTCTTTGGATGTTTCTCCCATATGTAAAAATAAAATGGCATTCTTGGGAAGAAGGTTTCTAACTGAGCCTTCTGCCTGAAATGCTAGGTTTCTATGTTCGGGGAGTTCTGCGTAGAAGAGAGTATTCCAAGATGCCATCCTTCTCCACCTAAATGGCAAGAAAGAGTTGCTCATGCCCTGCAATCATCCGGACTACAGTTTGGGTTGGAACACATGAAATGCCTTCATTGAAAAGTACTGTTTGAGACGATGCCGAGAGATATAGAATATCCGGTTGCATTTACACAGAAATCGGTGGACAAGCCTCTTTATGCCAAGAAGCCTCCAGATTAGGGATGGTGGAGATTTCCGCCACGGACTCCAATGAGAAGGACCACTCCCCTCCACCACCCCACAAAATTCTCCCCGGATGGACCCTACCTGCCACTGGCCGGGCCGGGCCGTCCGCTGCCATCCGCTGCTCCGGTCTGCGGCCGCAAATGGCGTCCAGCGTAGTGGACGCCATTTGCGTCCCTGCTTTAGCCGTGATAGGCTACGTAAATCTTTACGTAGCCTATCACGGCAAAGAGCAGGGACATCCACTGTGCCATTTGCGTCGCTACTCTTTTTGTGATAGGCTAATCTTTACGTAGCCTATCACAGCTAACGCAGGGACGCAAATGGCATCCCCTACGCCAGACACCATTTGTGGCTGCAGCCCAGCAGCGGATGGAAGTCTGGCTGCGGACGGGCCCAGCCGGCAGCTCTGCGGACTCCCCAGAGAGCGGAGCTGGCCAGGGAGGATTCCGGTGGGAGGGACAGATCGCCTCCCCCCCAAAGACACCCTGGATTGGAAAGGTAAGTTGATTTCATACACCCCTACTCTGGGTGACTGTTCCAGCTTTCAGCGCTGACATTTGCTCCAACCACCTAAAGCAGCCTTCCCCAGTCTGGTACCTTCCAGATGCTTTGAACTTCAGCTTCCATCAGCTCCAGGCAGCATAGCTAATGGTCAAGTATTTTGGGAGCTAGAGTCCAAAACATCTGCAGGGCACCAGGTAGGGGAAGGCTGTTCTAGGCCCTGCCAGAGGATGAGTGGGCGGGAGCTGTGTTGCTGAGAAAGAGCTAGAAGAGGGCTTTGCCCAACTGGCTGTAGCAGCTCTCAAAACTGATGGCTGCTACTGTCAACTGGAGGCTTCTTTGTGAGGAACCCATGGAAGCTGGTGGCTCTGATGTCAGTGGGGCAGTGAATGTGCTCCAGGTTTCAGTCAGAACTCCTAAGGAGCTCTCTAAGGTGCTTCGCCAGCCTCCACTGGGTGGACTTGCATTGTAAACCGGGCCTGCTTCTGTGCTTTTTGACTTGGGATGAGCTTAGTCATCTGGTATAGGAGCCATTGCATGATAAGCATGCATCAATGCTCCCTCCACCTCTGCGATCATGATAACAGTAAACTGGCACTTGCAACTGATACTGAGAGGACATTAATTAGGAGCTAACCTGACCTTTCTGCCAGTAACATCCAATTTTATGTTATGTTTTGTTGTGTAGTTGTTCCCCCATTGGTTAAAACTCCTGCTAACTCTTTCCCCTGCCCCCAGTCTTGTTTTGTCAAATAAACAGTCCTGATGGGTTAACAGCGCTGCTGGGTTGCTGTTGCTGTTCTAACCCTGACCGCAATATGTTTGCATGTCTAACGCCTAGAAAAGAAGGAGTCTGAAAATTAGACTTCAATTACCTAATTAAAGACTTTGGTGTGTCAAATCTTCCTGTGGCCAAGGCTGACGCCCCCCTCTTTCTTCCGTATGCCAACCGTTAATCATTTGTTTGGAGCCCAAAGTGAATTATTGGTGGGGAGCATTCACTTGATGCACGCTGCCCATTTCCCCCTCTTTCTCCTCCCTTCAGCCCCTCTGCGCTGCGAACCAAGCCTCTGGGACAAAGCATCGTTATTGCTGTCACTACCAAAGCCCAAAGTGCCATGGCAGGGGGGACGACGTCAAATGGGGAGGCATTGATGGAAGGTGCGCCCCCCTCTCAAATTTCGCGTGCTGAATATTTAATGAAGCCCTGCCCTCTGTTTATTTGGTTAGCTTGTCGATTTTTATTGTTCCGTCAATAGCTTCTCATCTAGGACGTGGCGATGATCTTTAGCGGCTGGTCTCCTGGGAGGCCCGGGCGTTAAATGCAATTATGGATTTTGGAGACCCCCGCAATGCGTTTGATATTTTCTCACTGATCTAATTTGCAGGCTGTAGTTTATTGTTTGGCATTTTAATGGCGTCAGGACGCCATTGGAAAATTTGATTTCTCTTGATAATTTCTCCCCCCTAATGACATTAATGCTGATCACAGAGCTGCATGGATTTTTAAAAGATGCAATATATAGGAAAATCTTTTCTTTTCTTTTTAAATTAAGACAAAGGGCGATAAAATAAAAAATAAAAAACCCCAGATTTTAACAGAACAGAATATGGGATCTCTTTGCCTTTCAGAGCATTTGCTTACCATCTTGTTTTCGTTTTTCCAAAATATTGAGACTGCTGTTGAGGAGGCAGAGTGGAGAAACACAACTTTATGCTGGAACATAGTCCCTGCAACCTATGTTTTATGGCAAGTTTCTTTCTGCTGAAGGTTTGAAATCCAGATGCTGTAAGAGACCTTCCCCTCTGCCCCCGGTATTTTCTCCCTCTTTCTCAGAAGTCTACTCCAGGTTACTTTCTCATGACAGTTAGATGCTGTTGCTCCTATGTGGAGTATTCATGCAACTGGTCACACAGCTGACTAGTTCACATGTATTTTGATGGAAGAAGCCCATCCATGCACACAGATGGACATAGCCATGAAGCGGTTCACTCTGTCTTCAAACTAGCCAGTCATACAATTCAATGGAGCTTGCTGTGGACTTGTGAGCTCTCTTGCAATCTCTTTGTGCAGGCAGCATGCCATTTCCCCATAATTGCCTTGAATGTGTTTCGCATCTCTTTCCTGTGCACATGGAACAGATCCATGCATGGATCCTTGGGTCCCGTCCCCACCCGCTTCTAACTTGAAATGTAGAACTATTGCCTGAATGTACAACACACCAAATTTGATGTGTTTTATCTTAATGTTCAAAGGGGAAATGGCATCAAATTCTGTGCACTGGATGAGATCCACATCTGAAGTTGAAACCTAGAAAGAGTCCTTCAGGCTGCAATCCTGTGCACACTTACCTGGAAGTAAGTTCCATTGAATTCAATGGGACTTACTTTTGAGTAGGCATGCACATTGCACAGGAATGTGCTGTAAATGTGTCTGCCAAATTTCATGGCTCTGTCTTGCTCATTGCTAATGGATAAAGCAGAAATGCTGAGCACTTGCATGAAACCAAAGCCCCCAATTTTGTGTGACCCATGAATGGGCAGCCTGTGTTTGCCTGGGATGTCCTAGATCCAGAGAAGATCATTACCATAAGATGTTTGCATTCTCTTGTGGATTTTGTTGCTCTGATACTCAAATTCTCCTTTTTAGCTTTTGGTATGGTTTGGTCCCTAACAAGAAAGACTAATTCAGAGGTCATCAGTATCCATCTGCTACTAGGGATGTTGTGTGTGTGCCGGCTTGTCTGGGTAGGAGCTGAAACCATTTGGCCTTGTGCTGGAAGAAAAGAAAAGAAAAGTGTGTGAACTGAAAGACGGGATGAGAAGAGAATGTGGACAGAATGAAACAGTTTGAATTTGGAAGATGGTGGCAAGAAGCAGCCTTGGAGAGCCGCATGAGCATGCTGTTGTTTGGGGAGGGGAGCAGATATTGCTTTAGGACTGTCACTGGCCTTCCATATGCCTACACATGTCCTATCTGCATAGCTTGTATATTTTTATGGAATGAATCGTTACAAAATACCACCATTCACTGGTGCAGTTTCCTTGCTAGGAAACTGGCCCAGAAAATCTGCTGTGAGTGCGAAACGTTCTTTCCTTCCTTACATTTGTAGGTATCCAGAAAGACTACGTAGTGGACCCAGCTTCATTGTATGTCCCTGCAGAATATCTAGGTTAATAAAGAGTGGGAGAAGTTGGGAATTGCAGAGGCTATGGCAACTGAGATCTCGTGTAGTGTGGTGTATCGGTTAGAGTCTTGGACTATGACGGGGGAGTTCCAGCTTTCAAATTGTAAAAATAAACAATAACTAAATAATCCCCATGTGGCCATGGAACTCAGAAGATTACCTTGTGCCAGTCTTGTGCCAGTCGTGTGCCAGGCTTGCACTTTCTCTCCCTCATTCCTTCTCTTTCAACCTAGCCTACCTCGCAGGGTTATCGGGAGGATAAAATAGGGGAGCAGGGGAAGGGAACACCTCGCAGGCCACCATGACTCGCTTGGAGAAAAGGCAGGATAAAAATGTCATAAACAAATTGCGGGGAGGCACTTAAAATCCACAGCCCTTTTTATGTTGTGGTAACTCATGAGTTAATAGTTCTTCAGCCTTGGAAGACAAATGCTTGACTTAACCACATATGTGAGAATGAAAAGGTTTACTCTTCGTCTTCTAACCAATACACCAGAAGGACACTTAGATTTCCTTAGAACTAGTATGCCAATCAGGGTGTGTGTGTGTGTGCGCACACACATATATGTGTGACCCTGGAAGATGTAGGTCGGTGCGTGTGGGGTGAAGCCACTCCTACTTCTGCACATATGAAATACCAGCTGTTCACTTAAATGAGAAGGTAAAGGGAACTGCTTGGGGGTCACCCTTGGGGTGAGGGTGTGCCTATTCCCTGCTGCTACTGGTGCCCCCAGTATCTGGGGCAAGGAATAGGTTTGTGCTCCTCACGGTTGAGTCTCTAATTGCAAACTTTTTGCCCCATAGAACCGAATGGGAGCCACTGAGAATACAAGCCTGCTTCTGTGGGTTGGATCCGAGATCAGCCTCCCACAAGAGTAAGGGCTCTGCTCATGGAAGGCCCCTCTGCCCAGTTTTGGGGGATCCCCCTCCCCCACACACCACAGGCAGCTCACCCCATTCAGCAGGCCCCGTGTAGCATTTTCAGGAGCTGCAGGGGCTGCTGTGAGAAGGACTTGGTGGGGGAGACCACTTTCATCAGTGCAGTTGATCCAGCTTATATCTGGACCCAGCCCTCTTTGCGTAGCCCCGCCCCTTCATTTACATACATCCCAATTCTGGATTCTGATTCTTGGTCATACTTGTGTGTGTGATGATAGAACCTTGGCGAATGACCAGTTCTCTGAAAGGAGGATCTATCCATGTGTGTGTGCATTGTGTTGGGGTGGAGGGAAACCAAATCTGTTTTTATACAATACAGTTCATGCATGGAATTGAAGGCTTTTAATATAAGAACATAGAGCCACACTGGATCAAACCAAAAGCCTATCTAGCCTAGTGTTCTGTTCCTACAATGGCCAACCAGATATCTATGGGAAGCCCACAAGCATGACTGAAATAGCACTGCCTGCTCTTATCACCCAGGAACTGATACTGAGAGGCATACTGCCTCTGATATTGGAGGCAATCTATAACCATCATAACTAGTAGCCATTAGGGATGTTGTAGAAATCTGCAACGGAACCAAATGAATTAGGATTTTCATGAATCCGACCTGTGGGTACTGCAGCTGACCAACCTTCCCCCGTCAGGTGGATTCTGCAGACTTGTGGAACACTTTTCTAACTTTCCCGAATTTTGCAAAACAATTCCTCATAGAAAAATATGCAGATTTATTTTTTTTTTTAAACTATCCCAAAATGTGCATTTCCTCCATAGGCTAAAGTGTGAAAATGTGCATCTGGTGGGAATTTGCGCATTTTTGCACGTGTGCATTTGCGCAAATTCAGAAACAAAAAAATCCGATTCCATCAATGTGCGAACAATGGAACAAAAGATGCCTGACAATCAGCAAAACACAGACAGAATGGATTTTACACAGGCCATACATCCCTAGTAGCCGTTGATAAGCTTATCCTCCATGAGTTTGTCTAATCCCCTTTTAAAGCCATCCAACATCTTGTGGTAGCAATTTCCATAGGTTAACTATGAATATCCCACCATCCAGTTTCTTTGGATGACCCTGGGGTCTAGTATGATGAGAAAGGGAGAAAAAAACCTCTCCCTATTCACTTTCTCCACACTATGGATAGTTTTATAAAACTCTATCGTATCCCCTCCTTACTGACCTTCTTACTCCTAAGCAAAAGAGCAGTTGCAGTCTCTAAATGCAGTTCTTAAAAACCATCTTTCCTCGTCGACAGAGCTCCATAAGCTTTGCAAGTCTGCACATGCTCCACAACAGAGGTTGGTCCGAAACACAGAGATTGTCTTACATCCTCTGCTTCTCCCTCTAGGATAAATTGTAATTTCATGTACAAAAGGTACCTTCAGATTTCTTTCCAAGTTTCCTTCCTGACAATGTGGTCTTTTCATGGGGGAAAAAGCGCCACTGAAGGGGAAACCCTATTCCCCTTGTCAGCCCTGTCAAAGTCAAGACTTTGGGGTGATGTCCCACTGCCACCAGCAGCCGACCATTTCCCCCCCTTCCATAAAAGCTGGGAGAATGTTTTGTTTCTGTCTTTCAACAGAAGTGCGAAGGCTAGGCCAGCTAGTGTAATAAATCTCACTGAGAGCCAGAACTGGGATGTCCTTTGTGGTTTGTGAGCTCATGGGCCTTCCAAAGACTTAAGCAACTCTTCCCCCCACAGGCACACACCCTGCCTCATTTCGTCACTGAGAGTAGAAAGAACTGAGAAGAAAAATAAAATAAGAGCATTGCAAAAGAGTACTAACTTTCCTCGATTCTGGAACAATGTAGTGAAAGATTCCCTCTGTTACACGTGTGGATGTCACAGTGCTTACTTTGTTTTTATTGTTTTGGGCTTGGGAGCTGCCTGAACCTTTCTCAGACTAGGGCAACGCCATCCTACAGGCGAACGAGGCCTTTGCTTGAGGGCAGCTTCACAGCTGAGGCCGTCGTTGTGTTTACCACAAATATATTAGTTTCCTTGCAGCAACTATTCCTTGCAGCCACTTTGTAAAGGGGAAATGGCAGGCATGTACTCCTCAACACCAGTATGTGCATGCATTTATTTGTTGGTATTATTACTAGTATTGGTATTATTACTAATAGTAGTAGTATTACTACTACCAGAAGTAGTGTAGTAGTAACTTTATTTCTGAAATGCATAGCCTGCGTTACTGTCCTAAAGGACTTTTGAAGGGATGTTTGGTTTTAAAATGGGTGCTTTATGTCCTGGCTTGGAGAGTGACGCAGGGCCATGTGCAGTCTCCAAGCATAGGAGTGTGCAACTTCAACTCCCGTGATTGGCAGACAGTAGCCTCTGGATTGGCCAGCCATAGAATGCATATATGGATGATATTCTGGAGGTGATGGACTCGAGCTTGGGGGAGCTGGGGGTGGCAACAGCCGACAGGAAGCTCTGGTGTGGGCTGGTCCATGAAGTCACAAAGAGTCGGAAGCGACTGACCGAATAAACAACAAAGGCTTCTTATCTTAGCTGATCAGTAGAGTGTAGGGATGTATGTTGCTGGAAAATCCAGTTCTTTTTTGGCTTGGTGGAGTTCCATAGCATGTAAAACTCGCTTTGCATCTGTGAGCTGAGCTGTGGGCTGTTCCCTGAACTCTAGGAACGTCTTTGCACATTTTGGGAAGGTTCTGCAATTTGCTCAAAATTCTGAGCATTTTACACAAATTTGGCCGTACTTTGTGCTAATTGCTCAGGGATTTGCATAAATTGAAGACCCCCTCCCCCCTCCTATGCACAACATTCCCAGAAAATCCACAAATTGGTCCAACTCCCTGCAGATCGACCTGGGTGCCATAGCAGGAATCAAAACAAAGCCCAGGGGACTGAACCTAGGAAAACTCAGTGAACTCCCCCTCTCAAACAGCATACTCTGACTTCCATAGCAGAGCAAGACCGTCTACTTGCTGACATTCAGGCTCCAGCCTTCATTCTGGTTTCAGCTCCAGAGCCAGCAACCAATCTCAGGGATGCTGAGTGAGAGAGTGGGTCCGGATTGGGGTTTGGCTACGCACAACTAAGGGGATTCTATGCCCTACTTTCCTGAGGACAGGTCTCTATTTGAAGGGCTGCCAGAAGACAGCCCTCTTTGAAGGCATTTTCTATGTGAAGGGCTGCCTAGTCCAAGACTAGTTTAAATGTAAAAAGCCCTAAGAAGGGAGAGCAGGGGTCTTGAAGTGGTACATCCTATGGATGTACAGATATTGTTAAATCCGTTCTGTCTGTGTTTTGCTGATCTTTCCATCACCACTCATTGATGGAATCAGATTCTTTTAGGGATGTATGAGAATTTTGTTCCACTTGTGCAAGTGCACATGACCTCTAATGCACATTAGCACAAGTGCACATTTGCACAAATCCCCCCAAGCAAAACAATGGTCCACAAGTCCATAGAATCTACGCAACTTGGAAACAGCCAGTCCTGTGCGCAATCCCCTGGCTTCATGAAAATCTAAACTTATTTGAATCCAGCACTCTCCCACACTGGAGGCATTCAAGATGAGGCTGGACAGCCAACTGTCAGGGATGCTCTGACTTGGATTCCTGCATTGAGCACAGGGTTGGACTCGATGGCCTTGTAGGCCCCTTCCAACCCTACTATTCTATGATTCTATGAAGCAGGATAGCCACCTGTCAGGGATGCTTTGACTTGGATTCCTGCACTGAGCTGGGGGTTGGACTCGATGGTCTTATAGGCCCCTTCTCTAGTATTCAATCATTCTATGATTCATTGCAGATTTCACTGACATCCCTGGTCTATCCACAGTTAGAACCTGGGCAAATAACGGAGCAGCAGGCACACAGCTCACCTGGCTGTGGTCTTTCCCAGCGCATTGAGATGTATAGTATTTCTATTTCAATTCTAGCACTTATTTCCAAATTTGAATCTTTATCTATAAATCAGCTTATGACAATAATATGGAAGTCTGCATCCTCTTTTTCGGTGGTGGGTTTCCTCTGTTTTGGCGATACATGATCGGCCACCCTCCCCAAGCCTCTTGTCTTTGGGGGCCCTAGCTAGTAAAATGTTTGACTGGTGTTCTTGCGTTCCCGCCTAGCCACGCTGAAGCAATAATGGCTGCGATCTGGGCTGGCAGGATTGGAGGCAAATGCTGCATGTACAAGCAGTCCATCACGAAGCCTAGTTTCAGCCAAGAGTTAGGAAAGCGACCAAGTTCTGATGAGAAGTGGGCTTAATGACACCGCATGCCTGCACCTCCTGGTGATCTGTTAGCAGATGATGGATGAGTGCTGTTCTTCACTCAGCAATGCCACTAGGCCCGCAACATTCGCTCGGAATATCTGTCAAGATGTTAAGTGGACGGCTGCAGCCGGCGGTGAAATAAGACCTGTGTAATCTGATGTTCCACTTAGGAAAGAAAACAAAAATTCCTAGCACCTTTGATGGGGCTGTGCCTGTTGGACATGATGGAGCACTTCCACAGGGAGCTTGCTCAGTACTTGATCGTCATCTTCGCAGGTCATTATCGTCTGCAAGCGGAGGGATGTTGTGGCTCTCACCCCGAGCACAGTTGGACCAATTTTCTTGTTCTTTAGAGTTGTTCCCAACAAATCCCATCCAATACTAGGACAGTATCCCATCCTTCCTAAGCTCTAACGGGCTGCACCGCTAGCACAATGGGAAACTAGCTGTTCCAGAAGCAGTCGGAAAGGGTGCGACAGCTCATGTCGCAAAAGGATCAGGTTGGCGGAGCTTGCAGAAGGGAGCTCCGATGTCCTGTCCTATTCCAAAAACAGTGCCCACTCATTCCTGGATTGTTGTAGGAAGCCCTTGTTCCTCTTGCTCTAGTGGTGGGTCCCAGCGACTAGGGATGTCGGCGAAATCCACAACGGAACCAAATGAGTTCAGATTTTCATGAATCTGACCCAGATTCCACAGCGGACCTGCTTTTCCCCTGTCGGGCAGATTCCACGGACTTACAGTCCGTTTTTCTAACTTTCCCGAATTTTGTGCCAATTTTGTTACAGAATAATACGCAAAATTTAAAAAAAAAAACAGGCCAAAAATGTGCATTTCCACCATAAGCTAAAGTGTGAAAATGTGCATTTGGGGGGACTTTGCGCATTTTTGCATGTGCACATTTGTGCAAATTCGGAAACAAAAAAATCTGATTCCGTCGATGGGCAGACGACAGAATGAAAGGTGCCTGGCAATCTGCGAAACACAGATGGAATGGATCTTACACAATCCATACATCCCTACCACAGACGCAACCGAAGTGGTGGAAGCGTACCGGCAGTATTGGCTATTGCCCCATATCTGGTGGTGTGTTCTGCCCTTCCGGTCACACACCTTTGTTCTGGATGTCTGTAAGTCAGTGAGGATGTGTAAGGAGCCTCTCCCTCTCCCCTTACCCCCTCCAGTCACGGGCTGGAAATGTCGCATCAGTTGAACCAACTTGGATGGCGTTAAAAGGTTAGACAATTTCAATATATCACCCATCATGATGGCTGCGTAGGAGGCAGTATGGCTTTGAATTCCAGTTGCCGGGAAACATGTGTGGGAGGGTGCTATTGCACTCTAGTCCTGCTTGCAGGCTTCCTGTAGGCATCTGGTTGGCCACCACGTGAACCAAACGTTGGACTAGATAGGCCTTCCATATGGTACAAGATGATTTGGGGGCAATTTCTTCCTCCTGTCGCTGTATCAGTTTCACATTGTGCTGCCCAGAGCTGGCGCCAAGGGTCAGCATGATCAGGCACCTCCCAAGGGCCCACACCCCAGCAGGGGCCCACTGACAAAAGCCCCTGCAGTTGCTCTTCCTCCCTGCCTCTCGCTCTGGCCCAGACAACAGTGGTGGTGAGAAGGAGGAGCAGTAGATGCCACGGTCTCCTTGCCCGCTGGCTCCCTGCCTCATCAGACTCAAATTGGCACCCTTGTTGGCAAGTGCATTGAGCCCTTTTACCCTAACCCAGGTTGTGCTGCCGGCAAACCTCTTTGTCCCAGCCACTCTTCCTTTCGTGCACCCTTGTGCTTCAAGGCTGGCATGTGCAAGGGAGCAGCTGGCATGTCTTGGGAGGCAGATGGGTTTGGCCCAGGGATTTCCAGTTGATGCTCCATCGCCAAGAGTGGTCTGTAAAATTCTCCCTTTTTATCTTCCCCCTGTTCGCTTCACCTCATACTTGGGGAGTTGGGCTGCGAGGATGAAGAGAGAGAGAGAGAGAAAGGGGGAGAGAGAGAGTCATGTTTAATTTGATCTATGTAATTTAATTTTATGGCCAAGAAGAAGGATCTCAGCGACAAAGCTATAATATTCATGCATGCATAATTTCCATTCTTTAGCAAATGTGAGTTGTCCTTCTTCCAAGCTTTCTCTCCCCTGCCCCTCACTCACTCTCTCACTATCTTTTAAAACAAAATATTTTGGGTTTTGCCCCCCTCTTCTCAGCATGAGCTTACTGACTATGATTTCTTGATTCTAATTATAAATACAGAGGAGAGAGAAAGTTGCCAGAGGGAATGAAAGGGAGGGAATTCATTCTGATTTCTGTGTCCAGTCCCTTTCAATGGCATACCAAAGCCAAAGGATGTCATTTGTACTATACCAGCAAGAAATTAATAACATAGCTGTATACCCAGAAGAAGATGCCAGGCCTAAGGCCCAGACTTACATGGCAGAGCTCTTCATGTGAAACTAAACCCATGAATGTTGTTTTGAATAGACAAATTCCCATCTGCATACTGTTTTCTCTGAGATTCCAAATTATGATGCTGAATATATATATATATATATATATATATATATATATATATATATATATAAATATATATATATACACACACACACACACTGTACATATGGCTGATATATAGATATAGATATAGATATAGATATAGATATAGATATAGATGTAGATATAGATGGCTGCTGCCGATTTAAGGAGTTCTTGATAGAGATGAGATTTGAACTGAAGACTTCCCAGATCAAAGAAATTAAGACTCTGAGGTACACTACTACACTGGCTTTTGGGGGATGGAAGCCATGAATGGTGGCTGAAATAACCATGGAGGTCACAGAACCTTTCCAACCTCTGAAATGAAGTCTTTTTCCAGATACAACATGCAGACTTTCCAAACAAATCTCCACAGGCATGAGGACTAGTAACGTGAAACAACAAGCTTACAAACAGAATTTCTTCTGTTCCTTTATTATTCCATGGGTTTGCCTTCTCTCCACCCACTCCTGAATTCTGACTTAACTAGGGGAAAATACAAAAATTAACTTTGGAGTTGGAGCATGCAAGGTTTGCCACAGTTTTCTGCTCCATCAGTTCCTTTGTATTTCCACCCCACCCCACCTCACCCTTCCTCCACACGTTGCAAAAACATTGGAGTCTGGGGTTGTTGGTTTTTTGTTTTGTTTTGTCTTTTTGCAGCGTTGCATCAGTTTTGATGTGATACTGCACGCAACCGCATAACAATTCTTTTTCTGTGACCTTTTCCTGAAGCACGCATGCCATCTCGTTGGTAAAATGGCAGACAGAATGAATCTCGATCCAACTCTATGGGCAATCACATTATGTTTGGCTTTTTGTAGGGGTTCTTTTTTTAGTCTTTCATTTTTATTTATTTGTTTATAATTAATTAATTGATTGATTGATTTGTTACATTTATAACCCATCTTTCCTCTAAGGAGCCCAAGACAGTGAACATTATCCTTTTCCTCCTCTCCATTTCATTCTCACAACAACCGTGTCAGGTAGGTTAGGCTGAGAGTCAGTGACTGGCCCCAGCTCACCCAGCAAGGTTCATGACTGAGTGGGGAGTAGAACCTGGGTCTCCCCACTCCTAGTGTAACAGTCCAACCACTACACCATGCTCTCCAAATTTGGCTCTCCAAATTTTAAGAATATCTTGGTGCTTTTTAGATCCTGGCACTTCTGCTGCCCTCAGCTGTTGGTTGTACTCCATGGCTGTTTTTAATCTGTTTTAGATTTCACATTGTTTTAATATATTTATGTTTTTTTTTGGGGGGGACGACATTTATTTTATAAACCATATAAAACCATCCAGAGAGCTTTGGCTATTGGGTAGTTTAGAAATGCAGCAAATAAATAAATAAAGGCACATCAGTCTTGTAGCGAAGAGGAAGAACGCATGAATGAAACAGCAGCTGCGGCAGCTGCCACATGCTCAGCGCTCTGTATAAAATCCGGATTGTTAAAGATGGAACAATGCAGGTGGACATGACAATTTCTAATACATCGTTCCCACTTTGGAAAAGAGAGCAGGTACTCCAGAACTCCAAAATTCAGGGAGAAGCATCCCTAAAACTAAATGTCTGATCACATTGTTCAGCTCTCCAGATTTTGCACCACTGTGAATATCTGCTAACATTTTCATGCAGGCATTTCCGAAATGGATGGCAGCCCCAGTAGGGGTGTGCCTGTATGAAGTCACCTTCTCTGTAATGGCCCTGTATTCCCTTGGGAATGAATCTGGCCAGGACAGTTGCATTCTCTAAGGCTAGGTGATGTTCCCAGTCATTACACCCCCTTCCCCCCCTCCCCCCTCCCCACAGTTACATCCATGCATGCTGGTCCAGAGATCCGTGTGCACTCAGAGACATGCTGTAATAATTCCATGCGCACATACCCAATGCAAGGAGGTGGCCACTCACACATCACCAAAAATGGGTACAGAATCATAGAATCATAGGGCTGGAAGGGGCCTACAAGACCGTTGAGTCCAACCCCTTGGTCAGTGCAGGAAGCCTGACTCCCAGGCGGTCTCCCATCCAAGTACTAACCAGGGCCGACCCTGCTTAGCTTCTGAGCTCAGACAAGATCAGGCACATCCAGCCCCGAGTTGCATAAACATGGCAAGTGCTAATGTGTAGGCCTGGATGCCAACGTAGAAAGAATTCAATAGAATCGCAATGCATCTCACCATAGTGGGGAAGGAAGACTGACCAGGTGAGCTGTGCCGTCATTGCTCAGTCCACGGTTGAGGTGCGAGCTGTGGATGGACAACTCCAAGGTCCCTCTGCGCTCTCCCTTCTTTGGGTTCTTTACCTTCAAACTGGATTTGGATTAGACAGCCTGTCAAATAGAGGATGCCTTCGAACAGACTGGAGGATGATCCTTTGACAGCCCTTCAAATCAAGGACCGCCCTCTGTAAAGTAGGACACATGGCCACCATGATGGTGAGGACTTCATTGGAACTAGGGCAGGATGGCCTCTCCTGCCTGGGCCAAACTTTGGTTGGAACTAGACATTAACAGAATGTGCTCTCCCATGGCTAGGGATGTATGAATCCCTTACCTGGCTCCGCGCAGGGGCATCCGCGGTGGGGGGGAGGTGCTCCGTCCCTCCCCCCGGAATCGTTCCTGGCCAGCTCCGCTCCGCAGTGGCTCCACGGAGCCACCGGCCAAGGCAATCCACAGCCGGAGTTCCGGCCATGGCAGAGCTGCTGCGGCCGCAAATGGCGGCCGTTGTAGCGGCTGCCATTTGCATCCTGCCAGGCTGCCATGATAGGCTACGTAAGTATTGACATAGCCTATCACGGTAAAGACAGCCACGCAAATGGTGGCCGCTATGCCGTTTGTGCCCCTGCTCTTTCCGTGATAAGTTACGTAAGTATTTACATAGCCTATCACAGTAAAGGCAGCCACGCAAATGGCGTAGTGGCCACCGTTTGCGTGGCTGCCTATACCGTGATAGGCTACATAAAGAGCAGGGGCGCAAACGGCGTAGCGCCTACATAAATACTTACGTAGCCTATCACAGCAGCCCGGAAGGACGCAAATGGTGGCCGCTATGACGGCCGCCATTTGCGGCCACAGCAGCCAGCCGAGAGACCAGTCGCCGCCGCTGGAACATCCGCCCCAGGTAAGCTTCATCCCAGAAGGATTCCGCGGGGTGGCGGGGGGTGGGAGGCCAGTGCATTCGGCCACGGGCTTCGGGGGGCTGAATGCCAGTGCATTCGGCCTCACTGAAATCCGTGGCGGAATTCTCCGCCATCCCTACCCTTGGCCGTGAGATTCTGCCCAGTTATGGTACCTCACCTTCTCATCTGACATTCTTTAGGAATATACACATTCGCAGAGCATTCATGCTTGCTAGATTTATTGTTGTATCAACAGTGCTACTCCAGGGAGGGATGCTGGAGAAATCCAGTGCGGACTCCAATGAGGCCGTATTCCCAAGAATCTGACCTGCGGAGTCCACAGCACACCAGTTCCACTCAACTCTGGGTCCTTCAGGTTTCCTGTGGGGCAGCTCCCCGGCATTATAAAAGGCTCGAGAGGCTAATGGCAGCTGCCATTAGCCTATTGTGGGGAAAGTACGGCCATAATCAGCATATTATACGCCATTTGCGGCCGTAAAGCATCAACTAGATACGTTGTGGCCATTTAGTAAGTGCTTTATGGCTGCAAATGGCGAGAAGTACACCAATTACGGCCGCAGTTTTCTCACAAAAGGCTAATGGCAGCCTCCATTAGCAGCCGCCATTAGCCTATTGCATCTATAGGAGAGACGCCTGGCGAAATCAGGCGAATGTGCCAGGGCTCTGGAGAAATCTGCCGGGCCCCAAGTGGCCTGGATTTCCCTGTGGCAGACTGTACCCTTGGACCAGACATCAGGGGGTTCACCCATTCCTATTCCCTGACAGATTTTTGAAAATCCCAGTTCAAAGCAGGTTGTGTCCATGTAAAGCAAGAGTCCCTGAAACTCTGACACAGTTACTCTTATTATATTGTAAATTTTACTCTGATTTTAGATGATGTATAATTTATCCTCTTCTGACTAACTTCCCAGGGCATGTAGATGAAGGATTGGTAATCCATGGTCTTTCTGATAAGGTCCCACGTATCACTGAACAGGTGGCTAATTTCTTTCTGATCGCCATGCAAAGAAGAGCTCAGCTGATTGACTGTAGTAGCTAAATTGAAGAAATGGTAGCGTGCGTCCTGACATTTGTGCATTTGTCTTTGTATTTTAACCTGAATGGGTCTAAACAACTGTAATACGGAGTATAAAGACCTTAACAGGAAGTGCATGGCCAGCACAATGAGTGAGGCGAACCAGGCACTTGCCTAGGGTGCCTAAAAGTCAGTAGTGCCTGCTGCCTTAGCACTGTTGAATGACTTGGGGAGTCAGCCCCTGCCTGCACTTCTGAGGGAGGCCCTCTGAGGAAGCTGTGCAGCTTGTCCACCTTTGGGAAGGGGAGAGAGCTGAACGGCAGAACACCTCCTTTGCAGGCAGAAGGCCTCAAGTTCAGTCGTCAGCGTCTCCAGTTAAAAAGATGGGAGAGCAGTTGGGTAGAAGGACTTCTCCCAGAGAGACCAGGGCACTCCAGATGTTTGGAACGACAACTTCCAGCATTCCTGAGGATTGGCCATGTTGGCTGGGTCTGATGGGAGCCGAAGTCCAAAACATCTGGAAGGTAGGAGGACAGGGGAGGTTGGAGTAGACAATACCAGAATAGTTGGATGGAGAGTCTGACCTGGGATATGCCAGGCAGCTTCCTATACTCGTTGGACACCACAGAGAGCCTTCACCATCAGCTGCCCAGGGCATAGACAGAGTTGCAAAGGGGAAAGAAATAAAGAACGGATGAACATTGACAATTAATGTCATGAAACAGTCAGATCTTGAGTGTTTGATATGCTGTTGTTATGCTTCTTCATGTAAAATAAGGCATGGGGATGACAAGTTAAATACTGACTAGTTCACAGCAGCAGCAGCAGCAGCAGCACCCCCCCCCCAAAAAAAAAGCCTGGGTGCTGATTTTCCTCTCCATCTTCACCTCCTCTTTTTATCTCCCCTGCCACCAACCAAAAGGTATGATAGATACCATTATGCTCTGAGTTTTTCCAGCCCTTGCAAGCAGCAGCCAATGAATGGAGCACGACGAGCAGTAACTCTTGATATTGCCGTGTGCCTCCTCCATGTTTGCGTTTACTGCATGTTACCGGCAAGAGAGGAGGAGGTGAGGTGTAGATGGAAGACTGCCATTTTCACTGGCAGCCCTGCCTCTCCAGGCAAGGGAGGTCCAAGGCATTTTGAAGCCTGAGATGAAAGACATGATTGGCACCCCTCCACCTACACGAGCTGACTATACCACCAGCTCAATCACAGTTCAAAGCTGTTGATGGGATAGGGAATGGGCAAATCTGCCAGTTTCGTTTTCTCTTGCTCTTGAATTTAGAAAATCTCAATATTGTTTTATTTTTAATGTCCTTCTGCCATGACATATTTTATATATGTTACTGATTTGCTCCATTGCTCTTGTATTGTGTTTTACTGGTCTGTGACTGAAATAAATCAAACCAAGCAAGCTCTTTCTCTCCCAAATATGAAGAACTTTGCGAATGCTGGAAAATTCTTAGCAACACTGAACTGAAATGAGATGTTCACCGATCTGCACAGGCCAAATTCAACGGCATGGCTATTCCCAGCATGGAGAGGATCATGCCGTGCCGGCCAGCCATGTAGCCGTTAAAGATGAAGAGTCCATCAGAAAAAAAAGAGGTGGTGACCCTAATTAAGAACTACCGTGGTTGAATACCCAAGGATTCAAACCCAGACTTTTAAGAGGAAAGCACTCAACGCCCTCTGCCTGGATGGACGAATCTCTCAGTTTCGGTTTCTCCCACATTCAAAGAATTTTTTTAATCTCAGGTTCTTTGAATCCCAAATAGAGAGAACTTTACAAATTCTGGTAAATCCTTATCAAAGCTGAACAGAAATTAAATCCTTACCCATTCCTAAATGGCACCGCATCCTTCATCTCAGCTGAGGGCAGCGCAGAGCAGGCCACATGGCACAGTATTTGACCCCGGGTTCATTCCCCGGCACCTCCAGGTGTTTGAGGGGTGGGGGGTGGACTCGCTGGTCTTATAGGCCCTTTCCAACCCTACTATTTGATGCTTCTATGACTTCAAAGGATGCCAAAATATCTCTCTCCTTAATGGGAAGAGATGCCAAACCAACAGCTCTGAAATCCCAAATGCGGCCATAGCGTCTGTGAGTTTTAATTGGGCTGTATGATAGGAGACCCCGTTTATTGTTCCAGGGGCTGAGTTTTGAGATTACAACAACACTTAGCATTTCTGGAGCACCTCTGGGGCACCAAATCACATCCCATGCATTATAGTGTTGATACCCTAACAACAGCCATGTCTACTGCCGTGTATTCATATCTCCACGTTGCAGCCTTCTCCAACCTGGCACCCTTCAAGATGAATCAGATAACCACTCCCATCATCCCTAGCCTGGTCTGGCTGGGGGTGCTGGGAGTTGTAGTCTGATACATTTTTAAGGGTGCCAGGTAGGGGAAGATTGCCATATTGTACAGGTGGGTTCCTAAGCTGAGTGGCTTGCCTGAAGCCAATTAGTGAGTTCCTGGTGGGATTTGAACACAAGACTACCAGATTCATAGCTCAGTCTTTTACCCAGTATGTTACACCATATAACAGAGGGCAATTAAAATTAGGGACCTGGCAGCGTAACAATAAATGAAGCTGTACTTCAGGAAAGGAGCAAGTGTATGTGTGAGAGACTGAGAATATTCATCTGTGGGACTCACAGCCACAAGATATTATGACAGCCACTAACTTAGAGGGCTTTTAGGAGGATATTAGACAAATTCATGGCAAGGAGAGGTAATTAAAAGTGGCTAGTCATGATGGCCAAATGTACTCTCTGTGTTCAGAGGTATTAAGCCAGTGAATACCAGTTGCCGGAGGGCAACCATGGAAAAGGGCTATTGCCTTTACGTCCTGCCTGTGGGCTTCTGGGAGGCATCTGGTTAGCCAATATGGACTAGATGTTGGACTAGATGGACCTGCGATCCATTCGCTCAGGGCTCTTCTTACATTCTTAAGAGAAGCTATCGTTCCAGATTACGTTCTGTGTTTTCTTGACCTTGGCCAAGTGGGACAGTTCAATCCACATTCATAAGGGGAGGGCAACAAGGAGAATCGAAGAACAGACACTCTGTGGCACAGCAAAGCGCGTGCACACCCCTCCTTCCCTTTGGAGCACATCACAGTCGCCAAACTCAAAACAGATGTGAGCTGCACCGCAGCCGTGGCGGCCGTTGCCAGCAGCTTGCAGTTTACTTTTGTGTAACTTGGCACAAAGCAAGGATTGCTCGAACGGTGCTGAAGAGAAAGCCGGCGGAATGCGGGGGGGGGGGAGGCCACCGCATTCGGAAAAGCGCTTCGGAGCCTGGAAGGACGCCAGTGGGGCGGGACTGAAGCCGTGGGCTGCTGCCCCCTAAGCCGGAGGTGGGGTCCGAGATCTCAGTTGCTGGAGCAGGGGCCTTGAGCTCCAGCTGGCACAGGGTGCAGCTAGAGCGAGGGCTCTGGGTGGTGTCTGATGTGCAGCAGACAAAAATGCTGCTGGATTGGACAGGTTCATAGCACTTAGATCAGGTGTAGCGAACCCAGAGACTTTTTCCTAGCTGCTAATCAGAGGAGCTGATGCCGCCTGCCCCAGTTTCCTTCGGAGTGCTGTAGCTTGGGTGTGGCCTGAGCCCAGATAGTCCCAAATAGCTCTGATGTGATGGTAGACACAACCGCATCGCTCCAATATGTGAACGCTCCAAATATGTCCCATCATGTTTGAAGGTGCTTCATGTGTGCGTCGGCTGGTTTGTGTGCAGCATTGGTGTGCCAGTAACGGGTGGCCTCAACAGGCAAGAGTCCTGGTGTGGTCACAGTTGGATTCCTTTGGAACTCCCTTGCCCAGGAAATATGTACAGCCCACTCATTAGTGACATTAAAGTGGACTTCACTGTTGTTGTTATGCTTAGCTTTCTGTTTTCTGCTGGGCTCATGTTTTATCCACTGCTGATGTTACTCTGTTTGTTTGTTCGTTTGGTTGTTCAAGAATTTATGAACTGCACCTTTGTCCCAAAATAGATCACAGGGCAATGTATATAAAACTGTGAAGTCTACACTACACTGTCAAAAACAACAGGAAAAGCATCAAACAGCAATACAATAAAAGGGAGAGGGAGAGCCCATTGCAAAATGTGGAAAAGTGCCAATTCCAAAGAATAACTGAATTTGGGTTTGCACCATGGTTCAAAAGTGCAAAATTACATAAGTTCACATTAAAATGTGAACTGAACAGATTTCTCATCCATCCCTAACTGAATCTTAAACAAAAACCTCTGTGTCAATGCATCTTGAGCTTCATGATCTCATGGAACCTATGGGTTTGATGGGCCCATCCCTAACGACCCGTGCATACATATGGCCTGCCTTGAGAGGTGATGGGCTGTCCTTTTCTGGAGATTGTTATGCAGAGGTTGGACAGCTATCTATCAGATGCCTTAGAAGCTAGATTCCTGAGCAGAGGATTGGAAGAGAAGACCTCCAATGCCTTCTAGCAACTCAACATCAACCCCGTTTAATGCAAGCCGTCCCCAAAAGGCACAAATAGGAACAAAATAGGGGTAGGCAAAATAGGGACAACTACCAGAAAACAGGGAAGTAAATATGATCGGAGTGTATATGGCTGTGTCCCTTCACATTAACAGAGGATTCCTAATGGAATATGCCCTGAGCTAGGACAGGACTTCAGTCTTCCCCAGCCCCGGTAATCTGACCCTGAGATCATGGCTGTTTATTTTATTAACACACTCTTCTCGCTAATGTGAAAGCATACCTCTTTTCCAGCCCCCAGTTAAAAATGCTTCTCTGTCCCCACTTCTTAAGAAGCAGCATAATACAATGTCGCATGAAACTGCCTAATGCAGTAGAAAATTGCTAACGTAATAAAACAGAGCCCCTTGAAAAATTACTTAAAGCTTCATTATGCTGCTTTTCTAGGCCTTGACTGAACCCGTTCCCAGAGAGGAGAAAATGCCCCACAGAGAGGAAGAAAGTAGCATAACGGAGAGACAAAAGAGATGGTTTGTTTTTCAGTCTTAAAAAGACCAAAAGAAAAAGAAAAAAGGATGTACCCCTAGAATCCAACATGAAGGCTGTTTGACTGATATCAGAATGTATCGCTAAATCATCAGCTGACCTTTTAAAATTCTTTTCTTTTGTTTGTTTTATGGTCTTTGAAAGATGATCTTCAAGGGCACCTCCCAGAACGGTTTGAAGTAAACCTATCTGGACTGTCGCTGTGTTAGCAAAGCCAACGTATGATCCAAGACTAAAAAGGAAGTTGCTGCCCATTTAAAGGAATCTTAAGTCAATTTAGGGCAAAATCCTATGCATGTTTAGACAAAGTCCTACAATCCATAGCATGCCTCAGCCAGCACGGCTGGCTGGAGGGATGCTGGGAGTTGTAGGACTTTTTCTGTCTAAACATGCATAGGATTGCACCCTTAATCAGATTAGTTTTAGCCGATTAAATAATGTGGCATAATTATCCTAGGGAGGTTGGGGCAAAAGGAGAATTTGTGGCACAAGAAATCACTACTTCCTAAGCCCTGCTGGGTTTGTACCTTGGAGCAAGGCATAGAAAAGGCCAGATGAAATGATGGAGGGATCAAGATAAGGAAAAACAGCCACCCTCAACCGTCTGCCCCCCAGATGTTTTGGATATCAATTCCAGTTATCCCCAGCCAGCATGGCCAATGGATAGGAATGGGAGTTGTCACCCAAAACACTGGGGAAGGTTGAGCTACAATGATGGGGGCTGCTGCTGCTTCACTCCCTGCCCATCCGCCCCCATTTCAGGGGGTGCTGTTGCACGCATGTCCTGCTTGTGAGTTTCCTGCGGGCAGCTGGTTGGCCACTGTGTGAACAGAATGCTGGACTGGATGGACCCTTGGTCTGATCCAGCAGGGCTCTTCTGATGTTCTTATTCCCACCCCCGATATGCACGCACACACACACACACACACACACACACACTCAAGAGATTTTACTTCTGGAGACCTGGGGGAGGGAACAGAAACCTTAGAGAAGAGGTGAGGAAGCGGAGGCACGATAGAGGTGTACAAAATTATGCATGGTGTAGAGAAAGTGGATAGGGAGACATTTTTTTCTCCTTCTCTCTTAATACTAGAACCCAAAGGGGTCATCCCATAAAGCTGATTGGTGAGAGATTCGGGACAGATAAAAGGAAGCACTTCTTCACAGAGCAAATTGTTAAAGTATGGAATTCACTTCTACAAGATGTAGTGATGGCCACCGATTTGCATGGCTTGAAAAGGGGATTGGACAAATTCTTGGAGGAGAAGGCTATCAATGGCTACTAGTCCTGATGGCTCTATGCTATCTCCAGTGTCAGAGGCAGTATGCTGGGGATCGTGGGCTGGTGAGTGCTGTTGCACTCATGTCCTGCTTGTAGGTTTTCCATTGGCAGCTGGTTGGCCACTGTGTGAACAGGATGCTGGACTAGATGGACCCTGGGTCTGACCCAGCAGGGCTCTTCTTACATTCTTGAGTTCTTAGATGGCCTCCATAAGGTTCAGTCACCCAGCCCTCTTGTTCAAGATCTGTACCTTTAGAAAATGTTAGGATGGGATGGGGTTGGACAAAATGGTGAGATGGCCTAAACTTTTCATCTAGCCCCCAGCCACTCCGGTTAAGGAGATGTCAGGTGGCAAGGCTGGGAAAGGCCCCTCTTTGCCTGAAGCCTTGGACAGCCATTGCCCATTGGAGTTGACAAGGCTACGCTGGATGGTCCCCTGGACTGAGTCAGTGTAAGGCATTGTAAGGGATACATGGCTCAACCACACTACAAGCAAGAAGGATCTTGGAATTGTTGTCAATCACAAGCTGAATACGAGCCAACAATGTGATGTGACTGCAAAAAAGGCAAATGCTATTTTGGGCTGCATTAATAGAAGCATCGCTTCCAAATCCCGGGAAGTACTTGTGCCCCCCTACTCAGCACTGATTAGGCCTCATCTGGAGTACTGTGTCCAGTTCTGGGCACCGCACTTTAAGAAGGATGCAGACAAGCTGGACAGGGTTCAGAGGAGGGCAACAAAGATGATCAGGGGACTGGAAACAAAGCCCTATGAAGAGAGACTGAAAGAACTGGGCATGTTGAGCCTTGAGAAGAGAAGACTGAGAGGAGATATGATAGCGCTCTTCAAGTACTTGGAAGGTTGTCACAGACAGGAAGGCCAGGATCTCTTCTCAATCACCCCAGAGTGCAGGACACAGAATAATGGACTCAATTTCCAGGAAGCCAGGTTCCGGCTGAACATCAGGAAAAACTTCCTGACTGTTAGGGCAATACGGCAATGGAACCAATTCCCTAGGGAGGTGGTGGTCTCTCCCACACTGGAGGCATTCAAGATGAGGCTGGACAGCCATCTGTCAGGGATGCTCTGACTTGGATTCCTGCATTGAGCAGGGGGTTGGACTCGAGGGTCTTGTAGGCCCCTTCCAACCCTACTGTTCTATGATTCTAAGGCAGCTTCAGGACCCTGATTCCAACACTGGCAGTATCTCCAGATAGGGCTGGCCCCCAATTTGGTGCCGTCCAAATGTTTTGGACTTCAGCTCCCATTATCCCTGCACATTGACCATGCTGGCTATGGCTGATGGGAGTTGTAGTCCAAAACATCTGGAAGGCACCAGATTGTGGGACGCTGCCCTAGGGAGCTGCTGCCAGTCATTGTAGAGGATACTGAGCCAGACAGACCAATGGTGGAGTTCAGTATAAGGCAGCTTCCCATGTTCAGTTAGCCATGGGAAATGATTGGGGTTCTTCCAAAGCTGCGTGAGCAAAGTGAGTCATTCCCTGTTACTCCGGAGCATAACCTGGACAGATGTCTGTCCAGCATTCAAGATGAAGCTGGACAGCCATCTGTCAGGCATGCTTTGACTTAGATTCCTGCATTGAGCAGGGGGTTGGACTTGATGGTCTCGTAGGCCCCTTCCAACCCTACTACTGTTCTGTGACCTCAGGTAGCCTCTTCACTCACTGACAGGATCAAAGCCCTTCCCAGCGAAAATGCTGTGAACTCGATACATCTTTGCAAGTCCTGATAATATACATTTTTGTAACCGGAACCCTCTTTTTCTGAGGGTCTCTTTTTTCTCCTTGTTGTTGGCGTAACCCAATCCCCTTGTCTGTGTGTCCCGTCCCGTTCCCCCCAACTCCCCCCTTGCTCTCAGCCAGCTCTCGTGACCCTGCCACAGCGAAGGAACCGGACAGTAGGAAAACATGTCAAGCATGAGAAGTGGCAAGTTGAGGGCAAACATGACCCCTCCGGCTCCCAGTTAGTGATCTTCTGAGAATGCACCGAGGCCGCGGAGTCAGCTAGAAAGGCAAGCCGGAGGGACATCTCCCGGCGCATGATATGGGAGGTTGTGCCTCCTCCTCTTTGAGAAACTCCAAGTGTTTTGTTTTAATCATGGGGAGAAGCGCTGGCTCGGCGCTGTGTGAGCCGGACTCTGCCGTCCTGGCGAAGGAGGACTTTCTCAAAACAGCTAGGAAAAACAAAAGTCAGCAAAGGACAGAGAACTAGGCCAGCAACTTCTTCTGTACTTGATCACAGGAAATGTGGAGGATCCCAAGAAGAGAAAATTAATTTCAGCCGGGAGTGGATGTACCTTTAGCTGTCCCGGTTGATGCTTCATCAGTTTGAAAGTGATGTGCGTGCAAAGTTCCGCTTGGCTCAGCTTCAGATTTCATGCATTCGAGCTCTCCCTACTTACCAGCTTCCCTGTTCTCTGTAGACTGTCCCTCATAAATCGTAGCCCCTGTTTGTTTATTTGCTTTTGGGGGATGCCGCCTTGAAATTGTGTTAGTGCGAGTTGCTAGATTTGCTCTTTGTAGGATTCCACTCACTACCCCAGGTCTGTAGATATTAAATCTTTGTGTTGGGGAGGATGTATGGATACAAATTAATTAATTAAGTTTATACATTGCACCTTCCATCTACCAGATACCTGGGGCTATGTACAATAAAAACAAATTGCATAAAAACGTATCATAAAAACAAGAAACTGTCTGTAATTGACTGTAATACACAGACATTTGTCGATGTACACACGTTGTAGAGTTGTAAAAGGTGCAGAAGAGGGCAACCAAAATGATCAGGGGGCCAGCGCATCTTTCGCACAAGGAAAGGCTACGTTATTTGGGGATTTTTAATTTGGGAGGGAAAAGACTTTCCATTGTAAAGGTTTATAAAAGGTTTATACATAGTGTGGAGAAAGTGGATCGAGAGAAGCGTACGCATCCACCTTTCTCTTGTAATGCCAGAATGCAGGGTCACGTGGACTGGATCGGCCGGAGATTCGGGGCAGGCAAAAGAAAGTCTTTTTTCACACCAAACATAATTTATGCATGGAACATACTGCCACAAGATGACCATTGGCTTAGGGGATTAGAACGATTCTTGGAGGAGGAAAGGTAGAGTAATGGCTACTAGTCATGGTGAATATGTGGAACTGCCCTGTTCAAAGGTAGTTTGTCACTAAATACAACGTGGGGGGGAACAGCCAGGGAGGGCGATACACTTTTTGCCCTGCTTGTAAGCTTCCCAGAGCCATCTGGTTGGCCAGTGAGAGCAACAGGATGCTGGGCTACATGTACCTTTGGTCTGGTCCATTACAGAATAAGGTTGCCACTTATTCTGTATTGGCACAATCCCATCTATTGCAATGGATATCATTTACATCAAGGTTTTCATTCCATAACACCATGACCCAAAAGATGAGAATGGATGGCCTTCATTTTGGACACTATCACCTGGGGGGGGGGTTTTTCCTTTATGGCATTACCTCACTGGTAATTACCTTACAATGCTGCTCTTATAATACCAGTCACTTGCCTGGTCACATGTAGCGAGTAAAGGCCACCTCCAGATGGCCAGGCAGTTTGAATAGACTTGGTCCTTTCCAGTCTTTCAGGCAGGGCCGGCCCTACCATTAGGCAGAGTCAGGCAGCCACCTCAGGCAGCAGATGGGGGTGTTGGAGGACAGAGCTCTGTGTCCCACAGAGAGTCTGCTCCATGTCCCATGTCCACTAGCCTGCTGCCCTCAGGTGCAGAGGAGGATGCTGTCCCATTGCCAGTATTGAAATAAGATTCAGCTGCCTGTCTGGCCAACATCTGTACATGAAAGTGGAGGACATGATCTTGTCTTTTTACATCAGGACCATTGTTGCATCACAATAGATACACATGGCCAAGCATTCTAGTACAAATGCTTCTGGGCTAGTCACCTCTGCAGAGTTATTTACAAGGCTGTGCGATTGGATGTAAGGTGGGAGGAATTGGTCACATGGCAACTTCCCACATCGGCCTTGTAGCTGGGGTAAGGTTGGCCTCAGACAGGGCTGGCCCAAGACATTTTGCTGCCTCAGGCAAAGGAGAAGATGGCGCCCCCTCATTCTGTGTACAGAAGCTGACAAAATCGGCAGTTCAATATCTGCAGCAGACTCGCTTCAGGGCTACAGGACAAGTTGCAAGGCACACAGAGCTCTGCCCTCCAGCGCCTTGCAAATTCTGCCCACCCCACAGGATCTGCCGCCTGAGGTGGCCACCTCACTCTGCCTAATGGTAGGGGCAGGCCCTGGCCTCAGAAGACCCTTAACATAGTCTCCTGCTACATGCCGTTGGCTTCTGATATCACAAAAAAGGATCGGGAGGAGAGAATTTGCGACGGAAGGGCCCCTGAGGTAATTTTCACTTGGTGTTCCTAGCGCTATACAGACAGTTGTACTCAAAAGGGATTTGAACAACCTTTCTTTTCTTTTCTTTTAAAAAAACATGTCTTTACAAACCAAGATGGTTCCTTTCTGGGTCCCCCAGCTAGTCAGCTACCTTGCATAAGCAGGACACAAATGCTGAGGCCCCAATTGCACTTAATGTGTTTCCTCTATCCCCCCACCCCTTGCTCCTTTTTCTGGGGTTCTGTGTGGCAGAAACTACCAGCTATACCTATTTTAATCACAAGTGTAATGGTTTATAGCCCATGGAGGGATAATTACAAAGTACAGAATCACAGATTTTTATAGCGGGCTGTTTCCCAGGGGTGCAGTTAGGGAAACAGTATGTGTCATGTAGCCAATTTAGATAATGATTCTGATAAAGATAAACGGAATTGTTTATTATAAGTAATTGGGTCGACCACATAACCTATGACACAGATGCACGCAGAGAGATGGGAACGTAGGAAGCCATCTTTAGACCCCACCCCGCATCACCTTAAACAAAAAAGACATCTGCACTAAGGCCATATTTCACAAATTGCGAGAGGAAGAACTCCCCTAAGAAGGCAAATATATTTTCTAGGAGAAACACAAGTTCCCACCTCCCTCCCACTCCCTTGTTTTTGTGTACCTTGGCTGGGTCTGGAGTGCTACCACCACTTCTGTTTACATCTCCCAAAGCACACATTTTGCCTGCAGCAGGTCCCAGGTTCAGTCCCAGCAGCTCCAGGCAGGACTGGGAAAGACCTGTGTCTGACATGCTGGAGAGCTGCTATAGACAGAACTGATCTAGATGGACTAGTGCCCTGCCTCTGTATAAGGCAGCTCCATATCCTCAGATAATTAATGGGGGGCAGGGTGTTATTTCCTTAAGATAAAAGTTCCCAAACTACGTGCAACGTAAATGCCAGCTGTGAGTAAATAGCAAGACCCATGCAGAGGTGCAACAGACAACCTCCTCTGAGCATAGGTACTTCTACTGTGTCTCTGCATCAGGAGGGGCTGAATAATCGCACTGAGATGGTGGAGAGGTGCTGCCCATTAGAGAAGACAACAGTGAGCTAGATAGACTGACGGTTTGACCCAGTATAAGGCACCTTCCTGTGTTCAGCCCTGGATAATGTGTGTGTGTGTGTGTGTGTGTGTGTGTGTGTGTGTGAAAAGGCCATCACATCTCATAGTCAGAGCTTTCCTCTCTCTGCAGACGCACTATACTTTACTTGGAAGCAAAGCACTGGTTTAGCAAAATCGCCAGATACAGCCCTTCCTGGATTGTACCACTTTGGGTAGGGATGTGAACTGCATTTCTGAAAGTTCCTCCATGTCCCAAACTCCCTGCATGTAGAAAAAAAAAATATTGGAGATTAAGGTTCTAACCTAGCTCTCGTCCTGATGTGCCACTTCTCTAGATGCAGGGGAGCATTCAGAACTGTGATTCCCCTACCTGAAATCTCAAGTGGGACAATCCAGAAAGGCTTCTATCATGTGTTGTTGTTGTCATCGTCATCGTCACTGTCATGATCATCCAAGTTTGTAGATCAGTTTGTAGGTCACTAAGGGTGCTGTCGGGCAAATTTTGTCATCAAAAGCAAAAGGCCACAAAGTCTTCTCTATTTTTTTTTTTTAAGGAACTGAATGGATCCCTATTCCACCAAAATCACCTCCTGAGTATTGAACATAAAATCAGGGGGAAAGAACCCTCAGCATTTTTACTTCATAGGGAATTTTAGGTCACTCCTGTAGGCAAAGGAAGTCTGCACTTGGCGGCATGAAGTGGCTAGTTGAGTCTCTTATCTGTCTTGAGATAAGTTGAAATCCTTCAGCCTTGAATGGAGCACCTTGTCTAGGCTATTAGCATTTGACAAGATACGTTTTCCCAGCCCTCTATCAATCACCAGATGATAGCTCTAATTATCACATAATTGCTGCTGTTATCCTTCACTGGCCTTCTCCAGACTGTTTTCCCACAAGCGTGGAAGATCTGGTGCAAAAGGAGAGAGAAGGTCTTCTGAAGGTGTGAAATTCCCCCATGCATCAAAACGAATGGCAGCGTTCCTTCAGTGCTAAAGCTCTCTCTCTCTCTCTCTCTCTCTCTCTCTCTTTCTCTCTCTCTCTCTCTCCCCCCCCCCTGTGTGTGTGCACATCTGTTCCTTAGGAAGACAGAATGAGGGAGAAGGCAAGCGAAAAATTTTGCGACAAATGTCCCTTTCGCCCTGTTGTCAGGAAACGTTGGTGTCGCCGTCACGACACTCGCGAACAAACCCAAAGCATTTTGTGTACCTTGAGTGTTATGCTTCTTCCCACCACCTCATCGCAGCTTTACTTTAGAAACCACTGTGTCTCCCCAGCCAACACAAATACAGTAAAATAGAAGCAGGTTACAAAAACTAATTTTTGTTTTCCCATCAAGAGGGTTTTTCCTTCTTCTTCTTCGCTCCTTTCCTGCTGTCCTAGGGCGTTTTCACACCAATTAAAGCTGAGGGTTTGGAGGAGGAAAAGGGAGTCAGTTTGCAAAACAGAGGGGGAGAGAAAGAAAAAAACCCTATTTGTTTACATCAGATCGCAAGCGCTCCGAATGCCAAATGTATGTTTTAAGTTAATTGCTACAGCAGGCCTCTGTTTTTCATGAGGAAGATGGTTTCCAACTGCTGAACCCCTGACGTTCATCCTTGCAATGTTTTCCTGTGCTCGCACACTCTAAAATACGAAAAAGGGAAAAAAAACCAAGATAATTATGGGCCATTAGTGCCTGCTGGATATTGTTTTATTAATGGAGCCTGGATATTGTGACGATCACGGCTTTAAAAATGCATGGATAACTTTAGACAGACTGCTTTGGCATTTCCCTTCTCCCTCTTTTTCCATCAAAAGAAAAGAATTAAAACAGAGAGAGAGAGAGAGAGAGAGAGATAAATATGAACGGTTTGGTTTTAAAAACCCGGATCCTGAAAGCCGCCATGCCTTTGCAAAACAGCAGAAAACCAGATGCAAAGCAAGAGGATCTGGGCAGAGTTTAAGTCATTTACTTCTATCAAACCTGAAATAAATCCTTTGTGCGGCCTATTCCTCTGTGCAAGCTAACTGTTTTACGGTGGTGAAAACTGCTTTCGGCAGCAACCAGTGCCAAGAAAGGCCAGGTTTCTGTGACCTGTATCTGTTATGCAAATAAAAATGATTAATATTCATGATTCAGTGTTGTTTCTGTTCCTCATGGGGAGGGGAAAGAGATGTGCAGGTTTAGAAGCCCTGCCTCCTGGCTGATGGGAATTCATGCCGCTCTACTGACTATTTATTTATTTATTATTAAAAGTATTTATATCTCGCTTTTCTGCCCACCAGGACCCTCAAAGCAATGTAAATAATATCCAATAAAATCACAATATAAAAACAAAGACTTCAGAGATTTCAATAAGCATTGGCTGTGCACATTCAAGCATATCCTCAAATCTATGAGGGCTAGAAACCTAGGTATTTATCAGTCAAAGCTTTTTGGGAAACCACATTCTGCTGCACTGATGAGCTTCCATGAGATCCATGCAGCAGTAAGATATTTACAAGTAATCACAGAAATAACTCAAAACACACATACATAAACACACACAGAGTCATACACAGAGAAAGAGCAAGGGTTCACCATTAAGCATTTATATATCTAACAAATAGTTTGAACTAGTGAATGAGATGGAACAACAGATTCAACATAACCAGCTATTCAGAGACATCACTGTGGATTCACTTAGACATATTCAAATGTATAACAGCCAAGTTTTCCTTTAGTTTTAAACAAAAAGGTGATAGGTACAACATGTGAGGTGGCATTTGATAGAGGATACATCGAATTACCAAGACAACAATACAAGGGAACAAACATACTATGCATGTCTTTGATAGCTGGAACACTCAACAGTATTCCAGTTTGTTATAAAAACATCTCTGGTCTCCAGACTTCTGTGACATCACAGCAGCCTAGTCAATGGCTAAAGACAACTCATAAAATGCTCAGGATTTGCCCTTGGGCTTGCCAATGGGCTAGCTATTATTCTTTGGAAAATTGGCAAGCTGTTATTTATTTATTTTCTGAAGTTCAGGGATCAAATATGATGTCAGAGGTTTTTTGGAGTCAGGCTACTGTGTGCATTTTTCTGCTTGGTGAGAACAAACCTGTCAATAAGATGGATGTTTCCAGGTTTTCTGCCTGTTGCACATCAATGACATACTTTGTATTTGTGGATGGGATGATTTGGGGGAGAGTATATGAGGTGTGATTTAAGGATGGTGGACTTCTCTGGACCATCCTCAAACTACACTGGGAGAGTTTTAAGGTCAGCTGGCCCGGTGAGTATCAAAAGCCAGAGGTGCCTTTGGTCTAAGGAGGCCCTGATAAGCTCTAGTGACTTGTAACAAATAGAAGCCCATGATGGATGGGCTGTGGTAATGTTAGATTGGGAGGATAACTGCTGATGAAAGAGGTCTTTTCTGCAGGCCCCGAGGCTCTCCCTTTATAGGAAACCAAGAGAAAAGAAACAGTCAAAGCTTAGCAGCAACCCCCACCCCCTGCAAAAAAGAAAAAGAAAAAAGATATACACCAAGACATAGATCTTAGTTACAGCTTGGCTACAAGTCTGTCGTTATTTGCGTATCTTGCAGTTAGGCTGGATACTTGTGCATCGCCAAAAAAAGAGGACAAATGAGGATACCAATTTGCATAAACCTTGCATATGCTACTTTATATAAATAAACACTAATTTCAAAAACTTTCCAGTCATCAACATTTTACAAGATACGGGCAAAAGAGCAAAAGTAGGGATATACGAAAGTCACTTACCTTTTCGAAGGGTGACATTCGCGGTGGGGGGGAGGCGCTCCGTCCCTCCCCCCGAAATTCTCTCCAGCCAGCTCCGCTCCATGGAGATTCCGCAGAACTGCCGGCCGGGGCCGCCCGCAGCCGGACATCCGGCCGCTGGGAGCCTGCAGGGACGCAAATAGTGGCTGCCGTAGCTGCCGCCATTTGCATCCCTGTATTTTGCCGTGATAGGCAAAAAAAAAAAAAACAGCGGACGCAAATCCCGGCGGCTACAGCGGCCACCATTTGCGTTCCCTTTTATTTGCCGTTTTAGCCTACGTAAATATTTACATAGGCTATTACTGCAAAAAGGAAAAAGGGAACGCAAATGGCATAGTGGCCGCCATTTGCCTTCCCTTTTTCCCCCCGCTGTAATAGCCTACATAAATATTTACGTAGGCTAAAACAGCAAAAAAAAAGGGAACGCAAATGGTGGCCGCAGTAGACGCCGCCATTTGCGTCTGCTGTCTTTTCTTTTTTTTTTGCCATGATAGGCTACGTAAATACTTACATAGCCTATCATGGCCTCTGCAGGGACGCAAATGGCATCCCTGCATTAGCTGTGATAGGCTACATAATTATTTACGTAGCCTATCACGGCTATAATGAGGAAGTGAATGGCGGCCGCGGACGCAGCCGCCATTTGCAAGTCAGCGCGGACAGCAGCAGATAAGTGCTCCATTTCGCGCACGTTTCGTGGGGGGGGGGCGGGGGGCTTCGTTCTGCCACGGATTTCGGGGGGCCGAATGCACTGGCATTCAGCCTCACTGAGAACCGTGGCGGAATTCTCTGACATCCCTAGGCAAAAGGCTTGGGTAGGGGACCACTTATGCATAGCCAGGACAAAGGAAATGCATTACCAAAAAAAAAGATGAGGGCTTGCATAAAATGTGCATATGTTGATTTGTACATATACATGCAAATTTGGAAATCGTTACTAGAATTTAATAGAAACACAATCTATCTAACCATGGTGGGGGGGGGAGATTGTGACCAGGAGACCTTCAGTCTGCTGTCCAGGTACTAACTGTGGATGGGCAACTGTTTGAAGACAGTTCTTCAAACAGAGGATGCCTCTGACAACACTTTAAATAGAAGACTGTCCTTTGTAGGACATATGGCCACTGTACGTGATGATCAAGAGTCAAACATTGGTCACAAATAATAACCTTAATAAAATTAATTTCTAGTAGGGCTTTGGATGAGAATAAAACTGCCAATATCATACTGCCCATATACAGATCTATGGTATGACCACACTTGGAATACCATGTATAGTTCTGGTCACCACACCTAAAAAAGATATTGTAGAGCTGGAAAAAGTACAGAAAGGGGCAACTAAAATGATCAAGGGGCTGAAGCATCTCCCCTATGAGAGAAGGTTACAACGGCTGGGATTGTTTAGCTTGGAAAAAAGGAGGGTGAGGGGAGACATGATAGAGGTCCACAATATCATGCATGGTGTGGAGAATGTGGACAGGGAGACATTTTTCTCCCTCCCTCAAAATACTAGAACCCAGTGTCATCCTATGAAGCTGATTGGTGGGAAATTCAGGACAGATAAAAGGAAGGACTCTTCACACAGCGCATAGTTAAACCATGGAACTCGCTACCACAGGATGTAGCGATGGCCACCAATTTGGTTGGCTTTAAAAGGGGGTTGGACAAATTCCTAGAGGAAAAGGCTCCATGGCTACTAGTCCTGATGGCTATGTGCTACCTCCAGTACCAGAAGCAGTGAGCCTATGTACACCAATTGCTGGGGAACATGGGTGGGAGGGAGCTGTTGCACTCATGTCCTGCTTGTGGGTTCCTGGTGGACAGCTGGTTGGCCACCATGTGAACAGAATGCTGGACTAGATGGATCCCTGGTCCATGATGGTAATGATGGTCAGGAAACGTACATATGTAATGATGGTCAGGAAACGTACGTTGAAGATGTGGTTCTGCAAAGTGTGTGGGTTAGCAGCGCAGCAATGGGCTGGACTAAACCTTGTCTCAGCGACCGTGTGGTCCTGACCACACCTTTGCTGAAATAAAGGGGAATACGAGAGCACTTATAGGGGAGGACCAATGGATGGGAGGAGGGGTGTCAAACCCCTTTGGGGCATGCTTACTATTCCCTGCAAGTTCTGCCCCCATTCTGATGCTGTTCCCCTCCTCAGCAGGGCTTGCTTCTGGTTCGAGAGCTTGTCTAGTGTGGAGGTGTTTGCGGGGGAGAAGGGTTAAGCTTCAACCCTCCACGCCACCAAAGCTCCCCTTCTAATCCCCCTTCTCCAACCCTATGAGAGAAGGAGCCCTACATTTCTTTCATCATGTCTGCTTAGGGCTGAATGCAGGAATGTAGAGCCTCTTGTAGCCCAAACACTGAATTCCACTTTGGGGGAGATCTTGGGGGCTGCATTACAGTGGTGGGCAGGGCTGGTGGGAAAGGGGGTGGTGCCAAAAGCAAAATAGGTAGGGCCAACATACCAAAATACCAGTAACTAAGCCTTAGGAGAGATATTTCGGTCTTTTAGATTGGGAGGGGGAAAGTGCACAACAGCCAGGAAATTGGTGATCAGTGGAAAGGACATGGGGCCAGGGCATCCCTGGCCTAGCGTGTGAGGTGTGGGTTCAAATTCCACCTCTGCCAGAACTCATGCCTTTGGCAGTGAAGGCTGGTGGCTCCAATGTCAGTGGGGCAGTGAATCCAGGTTTCAGACAGAACCAATCAGAACTCTAAAGGAGCTCCCCAAGGTGCTTCACATCTTTTGTTCTTTCCCTCCTTGTATTTTTTAAAGAAAACTTTTGAAGAAAACTACATGTTCATTGGCACTTCTCCCCGTCTTTGATTTGTTTTTGTTTTCTTAAAAAGGTGCTCCCTGACAGACTTTTTTTGGTGGAAAGGCAGAATATAAATTAAATTAAATAATAATAACAATAACAGTAACTAATAATAACAATAACAATAATAACAACAACAGTAGTAGTAACGATTTAAAATGAAATACCCCACCCTTCAACAGGTTAACAGGGCAGCTTATGAAAAGTTAAAATTACTAAAGCAAACCAAGTCAAAACAAAGCCACTGAAGCACCACAGTAGAAAAGTGGTTGACAAAATTAATAGGATCACCAAAAGCAGCATAAAAGCAAACTGCAGAGGATTAAAAAGCTTACAAAAATAAAAAGGCCTTTGCCTGGCACTGAAATGATATCCAAGTTATGCACCAGGAGAGCCAGGGCATTCTGCAATCAGGGTGCCATCACCACAAAGGCCTTTTCCACACCATAGCCAGTCACTGCACTTCAGATGGCATGGTCATCCAAAGACAGGCTTCTGTCATGTACAGGCAGGCACATTTAGAGTTCTGGCTGGTTCTGAATGAAACCCGGAGCAGATTGACTGCCCCACTGACACTGGAGCCACCCATGAGCCTCCACTGGCATTAGGTCAGCCTTCTCCAACCAGATGCCCTCCAGATGTTTTGGACTTCAACTTCCATCAGCCCCAGCCAGCATGATCAGTGGTCAGGAAGGTTGGGCATTGTAGTCCAAAATATCTGGAGGGCAACTGGTTGGGGACGGCTGCCTGAGGTAAACCTCTCCTAATTCTCTCTCCTCCTCAGCAGGCATTCTCTCTCCGCCTCTGTCGTGTGGCAGTCATAATATCGACTTGCATTCATGGGCTGTTGAAAGGCTACGCTATAGACATGAAAACATGCCCTGTAAATGCAGTAACGTCCCACATTTCTGCAAGTCGGTCGGTCTGCCTGCCTTCTCCCCATGAACTGCTTTATCTGCACAGGCAGGAGGAGGCATCGCATCTGAAAGCTGAGAGGGAGGGGAAGGTAACGTATTTTGTTTGGAGTACCTGCAATTTTTTCGTCTGGGAGAGAACACGCGCTCATGCGCGCACACACTACCAATGCCCATTTCCCCCAGGAACTGCATAGAGAGGGGACAGCACTACTTTCCTTGGCTTGGGGAGTTATAGTACCTATGTGACAGCAGCAGCCATTACACTAATTCTCACTCTTGTCTCCGTCCTATTTGCATGCCTAGCAACAACCTAAGGGAAAGCAGCAGCTGTTCACAGCGTTACACTGATCCACCCCCCTCTTTTCAAATATTTATTTTATTCACATATAGCAAAATACACCACGCGTCCGCTACAAACAACTTGAAAGCTAAATCATGTGTTACTGTCGATCTAAGCCATTGATGACAGATGATCCATCCCCACTCTCACCTCAGTCCTATTTGCATGCCAAGCAACTGAGAACCAAACCGTCAAGGACGAATGTGAGCATATTGAGGGGAGTAGCCACCAGCACAGTTCCTCTGCATGCATTTCCAAGTTAGGGGTCTCTTCAGTGATACTGCATCCCTGTGCACCTTATCAAAATGTTATCTCTTTGAGTGTGGAGCCATATACTTAGTGGTACATGTAAAGTCCTGCAGATGAGAGTGTGTTAAAAAAAGAAGAAGAAGCAAGCCATGTGTGGATCCACTCCAGACCCTCTTAAAGGGTGCTTTATTGCCACTGAACGTAGTGTGCAATGAACATGCACCAGCGATTCCAAATGATTGTTTATTGTTATGAATATAAATTGAGCATCTGAAACCTTCATTATTAATTCACCAGTTCTTCTTTCGTTAAAAATACACACACAACAATTTAATTTTAATAACCCATCCAAATAAAAAAAAGTCCTCACGCACGTCTACACCGATGTACGAGCTCAACCTTTAAAAGCAACCATGACAGGAATTATGTTCAAAAGCGGCACAATTCTACTGTGTTAATGTTGCTACATCAGGAATCTGGACCTGACCTGACCTAAATTAGTCTTCTTAAAATACTTTCTTTCTCCTACAAATGAGCAATTGCAACATCTCCCAACATACCTGAAATTAGGGATATGGCTCTTTTATGGCTCGAGAGACAGCATGGTGTAGTGGTGACTGGGAGTCAGGAGATCCAGGTTCTAGTCCCCACTCAGCCATGGAAGCTCATTGGGTGACTTTAGGCCAGTCATAGACTCTTAGCCCAACCCACCTCACAGGGTTGTTGTTGTGAGGATAAAATGGAGAGGAGGAGGAGGAGGATAAACCACCTTGGGTTCCTTGCAAGAGGAAAAAAGGCAGGATATTAATGCAATGGATGGATGGATGGATGGATACATACATACATACATATTTTAAAGGGTTAAAAAGTTCATGGAACATAGATCTAACCCTGGTTATTAGGCATGACTGTCAAACTGAAACTTCATGTGGGCATATCTACATGGCAGATTTAGGGTGTGATCCTATGCATATTGAGAGAGAAAAGTCCTACAACTCCCAGCATTCCCCAGTTAGCATGGCTGGCTGGGAAATGCTGTGAATTGTAGGCCTTTTTCTGTCTAAAGATCCATAGGATTTCACCCTTACAGTGCAGTCCTATGCATGTTTACTCCCTCATGGGATTGCACCCATCATCCCTTGACGGGGCTTACTCACAAGTAATTGGAATGGGTTTGGAGGAGGGCAACAAAGATGGTCAACGGTATGGAAAACAACTCCTATGAGGAAAGGTTGAAGGAACTGGATATGTTTAACCTGCAGAACAAAAGACTGAGGATGGACATGAGGGCACTCTTCAGATCCCTGAAGAACTGTTCCACAGAATTGGCCAAGGGCTTTCTCTTTGCTGCCCAAGAGGACAGGACTAGATCTAACAGGCTTAAGTTAGAGAAGGGTAGATTTCAGTTGAACATTAGGAGAAACTTCTCGATGGCAAGGATAGCTCAAACAATTCTTACAGTAGACCCATTTATCTAGGGTCTAAATGCACAGTTACAAGATGGGGGATACATGGCTCAACCACACTACAAGCGAGAAGGATCTTGGAATTGTTGTCGATCACAAGCTGAATATGAGCCAACAATGTGATGTGGCTGCAAAAAAGGCAAATGCTATTTTGGGCTGCATTCATAGAAGCATCACTTCCAAATCCCGGGAAGTACTAGTTCCCCTCTACTCAGCACTGGTTAGGCCTCATCTGGAGTACTGTGTCCAGTTCTGGGCACCACACTTTAAGAAAGATGCAGACAAACTGGAGAGGGTTCAGAGGAGGGCAACAAAGATGATCAGGGGACTGGAAACAAAGCCCTATGAAGAGAGACTGAAAGAACTGGGCATGTTGAGCCTTGAGAAGAGAAGACTGAGGGGAGATAGGATAGCGCTCTTCAAGTACTTGAAAGGTTGTCACAGAGAAGAAGGCCAGGATCTCTTCTTGATCATCCCAGAGTGCAGGACACGGAATAATAGGCTCAAGTGACAGGAAGCCAGATTCCGGCTGAACATCAGGAAAAACTTCCTGACTGTAAGAGCAATACGACAAAGGAACCAATTACCTGGGGAGGTGGTGGGCTCTCCCACACTGGAGGCCTTCAAGACGAGGCTGGACAGCCATTTGTCAGGGATGCTCTGACTTGGATTCCTGCATTGAGCAGGGGGTTGGACTCGATGGCCTTGTAGACCCCTTCCAACCCTACTATTCTATGAATCTATGAATCTAGGGGCTGTCCTTCGCTGGAGGTCTCCGAGAAGAGGCTGGGCAGCTGTCTGTTTAGAAAGAATGCACTAGCTCTGGAATTTCTTTATAGAGCAGCAGGTTAGCCTACAAGCCCCCCCCCCCACCTCCCATCTACAATTCTGAGAATGAATAGCCTTAAGCTGGAACTGTACATTTAGCAGCTATATATAATATTTTATTTTATTTATTTTTATTTTATTTATTTCTAAACCACACCATAGCCGAAGCTCTCTGGGCAGTTCACAGAAATGAAAACCACAAAGCACAGCATAAAACAATATAAAATAAGAAAGCTTTAAACCACATATAACAGCACAACCGGAGAAAAACCTAGCAGCAATGCAGAGATTTGAAATACAGATTTAAAACACCAAAGCTAAAAGACTAGGAAGCTAAAATGCTGAAATACTGGGAGAATAAAAAGGTCTTCACCTGACGCCAGAAGGCATTCAACACAGCCAGACCTCTCTAGGGAGCTCATTCCACAGCCAAGGAGCCACAGCAAAAAAGGCCCTCTTCCTGGTAGCCACCTGCCTCACTTCTATAATATATGTATAGATAAGAAGAACTATTCATTGACCAGGCAATCGTATACAATTCCACTCAGAAGTAAGCCCCATTGAGTTCAATAAGGCTTACTCCCAGGTAAGCGTGTATAGAATTGCAGTCCATCAAGGGCCAAATGGATGTTCAGAGGTAGGGATGTACAGATTGTACAAAATCCACTCCTTCTGTGTTTCAGGCACCTTTTGTTCATCGTCCGTTCACAGACAGCTTCGAATTTTTTTCGTTATGTGGAAAAATACGCAAATAATTCCATAAGAGGGTTCACGACAGTTTACATAATTCACCTTAATACGTAACATTTAGCATATTGTCCCCCATTCCATTCAACTTTTCCCAGCATATATCCACCAGTCTCAGCAGAGACTTGAGTATTTTCCTATGAATAAATATGGATACATTTCGGGAAAGGAAAAAAAAATCTGAAAGTACACAGTCTCCGTGCGGCCTGAGGACGTTGGTCCACAGCAGATTCCAGAAGTCAGATTCGTAGAAATCTGAGCTCATTTTAGTCGGTCTCGAATTTCTCCAGCGCCCCTATTCAGAGGCAGTTGTGTGGGGGCAGCAGCGGGTGAGGGCTATTACTGGTGGGCTTCCTGGGGGCACCTGGCTGGCTGCTATCAAAAACAGGCTGCTAGACTAGACAGGTCACCAGCCTGACCCAGCAAGATCTTCAGTTCTTATATAGGATTTGATCAGTTCTGGTGTGCATGTCTATCAGCAGCTATTGATGTTGAGAAGTAAGAATGGAACCATGAAGGATCCTCTCTGGACCGGGAAAAGGGGTGTGTGAAAATTTTAAAATTTCCCCTGACCACCCACCACTTCTCTGCCGCAAATCATTCTTCCCTCCCACCCCTGCCCCAGCCTGGATGCCCATTTGCTTTGCACCTTTTCAGCCTCTGCCATACTAAGGAGTGACAAATCTGTCTGATTTGCTTTCTATAAAGCTCACTTTTTTTTTTTCAAGCACAGGTTTGTTCCATCCCGTTTCTGCATCAGTTTGCAAATTTATTTATTTTTTAAGCATGCATGAACATTTGGATGCATTTTCACAGGCACAAAAATTCATATGCCTTTTTGTATGCAGCTTCCCCTACCAGATGCATTATTTTGCAAGCATTTTCCCCAAGTGTATGGACTTCTTTGCACACTGTTTTCCTCTGGTGGATGTGTTTTTGTATGCAATTTTCCATGACAGATACATTCTTGAATACATTAAACACACACACACACACACACACACACACCCAGAGAATTGCATTGCAAAATTTGGAGAAGTGCAAAAACTGAAGGTCAGTCATCTTCTGGTTCTCATATTACTCAGGCAGCGTGAATTAGGTCAAATACATTTCTCCCCCATCCTTAGTTCCAGGCTCACTTTGTTTTAATAGTCATTTCCTCTCCCAAAGAACCCTGGGAACTGCAATTAAGGACCTTTACAAGTAAACTGTCAGCACCCCCACCCAAACTATACATTCCCTCCTCTAGATGCCTCCTCCGAAGGAGGCTCAGAGGGTGGCAACAAGGGAGAGGGCCTTCTTGGTGGTGGCCCCCCAACTGTAGAATGATCTCCCTGACAAGGCCTTCCTGGCACCAACATTGTTATCTTTTGGGTGCCAGGTTAAAACTGCCCTTGTTTCTCAGGCATTTGGCAGCATGTAATTGTAGTTTTTAATGAGGTCCTGGATTGTTTTTGGTTGATTGTTTAAAAATTGTGTTTAGATATGTGTTGTCTCTGTGTGTGCTATCTATTCTGTGTTTTATGTAAATGGTTTTGTACTTGGTATAATGTGTTTTTAATGGTTTTTAATTTTTGTAGACCACCCAGAGAGCTTCGGCTATGGGGCAGTATAGAGATATAATAAAGAAATGAGTAGAGAACCTGCCTTCTGCTGAGTCAGACAATTGGTCCATCTAGCTCCGCATGGTCACTGGTCTTCAACTGGTGGTTCCCCAAATGCATGTTTGGGCCCAAGGTCTGAGAAGGTCGATGACTTTACACCGACTGGCAGCAACTCTCCAGGGCTGGGGATCGAACATGGGATCCTCCTCTGCAGGCAAAGCAGGCGCTCTACCACTGTGCTATGGTTCTTCCAAACATGCCTGTGTGAATTCTGGGCAAATGGACATGTTGGTATATTCCAGACCTATGCAAGACCCACACAAAGAAGGGGATGCGAAGGAGGAGGGGAGGGAACTTGTGTTTCTCCTAGAAAATATCTTTGCCTCCTAAGGGAAGTTCCTCTCCTCACAATTTGTGAAAAATGGCCTTAATATAAATATGGGGGTGGGGGTGTTTTTGTTTTAAATAGCTCATTTCCCTACAATTAAAGCTGCCTTACGCTGGCTCGGATCGAGGCACAGTCATACAGAGAAGACACACTGAAGTCAATGGGACCTTGATTTTAATAGGTCTGCTCCTAGTATGACCAAATCTGGATCCAACCCATTGAGTCAAACCGTTGGTCCACTTAGCTCAGTATTGTCTACTCCACTACACTAACGGGCAGAAGCTCTCAAACATCTAGCTAATGGGCAGACGTTTGGGACTACTGGCCCCATCCAGTATGGCTACCGGTAAGGGGTCATGGGAGCTGTAGTCCAAAACATCTGGAAGGCAACCACTTGCCTACCCATGCTCTCGTCTCTCAGACAGGGGTTTTTCTCAGCCTTATCGAGAAATGCCAGGCAGGGTTCAAACATGGGCCCTACTGCTCGCAAAGCACATGTTCGACCTCTGAATTAAAGCTAGTGAGAAGCTGAAATTACTCAGAAGATATTTTCCTGAGGAACCGTCTGAGATATTTCCCCTTTCCTCTTCCCCCTCCCCGCCCCAGAATAAGAAGGCCGCTCGGCAGAAATCCACCACTTGGGGGAAGGGGTGGCAGTTAACATTCACAGACACGCAATGCCATGGCCGGAGTGGCATTAGCTTTGGGGCATTGTGGGGAATGCACAAGGGTTGCCCACCTGGAAGTACAGTTGTGGCAGCCACTGCTTGTAATGGCGGCGGTGGCGGCGGTAATGGCGGCAAAGCACCAAAACAAACCCTTCGGAAAAAAGAAGCGGTATTACTGCCGCTGCTAATGGGGAGCCCCCTCCCCCAGAAACGGTTGGAGAATTTCCTTTCCCCCTGAGGAAATTGTGTGTGTGTGTGTGTGCGTGCACGCCTCCATTTCTGTGCTCACAAATAGGGTGGAGAATTTTGAGAGGCTGTTTGCTCTCAGCTCTAGCTACAGCCCTTCCCAAAAACCTTTGGGGAGAAACCTTGGCAAGTTTATCTCCTGATAGGTTTATAACGTCGAACAAACATGCTTGGGATCAACAAGAAAAGCTCACAAGCATAATGCCATGACTGAGAGCATCGCAAATCATTCATCTGGCTACTGTTGGAAGCAGAATGCTGGACTTGATGCTCTTAACCACTTGGATCGAGGAGGTTTATTTACTGCTTATGCCTGGGTCATTCCCCAGTATTCTGCTTCCATGATATGATGCAAAACTCCTGACAGACACTCTTCCTGAATGAGCAATTTTATTTTTCATTATTTGGGAGGTTTGTGGGTGAGAGAGCAGGGGGACGTTGGCAAGGTTCGCTTATGGCCTGATTTGATTCCAACGACAGCATAATAACTGCCCATATTTTTACGAGAAAAATAATAAATAGCGCATAATGGTGAGTTGAGAGTTTACATTCCCAGTGGAAAGGATACATCTGTTAAGATGAGTTTCATTAAAACCTTAACCGAAACAGACAGGCAGATTTTCAAATTGATTCCATCTTTATGTGGGCTCATTGAGGGCTCTCTCGGAGATGGACATTATGAAGCATTTTTGTTGTTGTTTAAGAAAAACAAAAGAAAAGAAAAATTACTATTCCCGAAAAGGAGCCATCCTCTCTAAGGGTCACCGTTTCAACCTCTCAATTAGATTTGGGATCTACTAATTAGATATAATTCATTAGCTGTGAAAATGAGATCGGAAATCAAGAGCTGCCCTTCACAATACAGAGGGGTCTTTCATCCTCATCCATCATTGTTTTAAGTAACCAATTTAAAGGCAGACAAATGCATAACCGGCATTATTACCTTGTCATAACTAGTTAGAGAGAAGGACCTGGAAGGAGCTGGCGTTATAAATGGTTTTTATCACATTACTTTGCAGTTATCTGTCAGCCCCTTTGCTTAAGATGAATGCAGGACCAATAATCGAATTATAACTCTGAGATGCAGAAAAGGTGGTGTGTGAGTGTGTGTTGTGTTAATTGCAGTGTGTGTGAGAGGGGGAAGGATATTTGCAGTGTCTGCACACTCCTGCAATACAATCCACTGATTACAGCCATCCTGTGGGAAGATGGAAACGGCCCATTGTTGTGAAAGTTAATTTTTGGATACCTGGTTTTCTGAAAAGCTAAGATGACTGAAAATTTGCATACAACGCTATATCCCTCCCAGACTTTGAACTCCCAATAGGGGCGGCCATATCATTAGGCAGAGCAACTGGTAGGTGTGCTGGGGGGGCACTAGCAGCCCCCTGGCTCTTCTTTTTACACCTCTGGCCATTCCCTCTGTTGGAGGACAGAGCTATGTCCATTACATGGCCTGACCTGGACCCCCTAAATTAGACGATTGCCTCAGGTACAGTAGAGGATGCTATTCCATCACCAGCATTGAAGCAAGATTTAACTGCCAGTCCAGTTCACTTCTGTACGTGGAATGGGGAGGGAGGTACCATCTTGTCCTTTTCCACAGGCAGAAAAATGCCTCAGACTGGTCCTGATCCAGCAACTGCCTCTTCTCCAATCAAGATGCATAACCATAGAACCCATGGCTGATCAAGTTATCCTGGCATGTTCAGTAGAACTTATATCCAAGTTCTCACTGAGATGTAAGAATATGGTTTCTCAGTAGCTGCCTTGGAACCCTTTCCCCCTGTTCCATACAAATCTATGGAGTGAATTGATTGTGGGCTTAGCATGAAGGGTCCTTAGGCCACTGGTAGGGCCACATTGCAGCAGGGCCCACCACTGATTCCTACTTTGGGGACCTCTGTAAATGAGAGATTGGGTCAGGGAGTTGCCATTTTATTTCCTGGCCCTGATGAACTCCATTGACTTGCATGGGACAAGAGAAGGGGCTGGAAGAGTGTAGCTCAGTGATGGAGCACAGGTTCAATCCCCAGCATCTCCAGATGGAAGGGTTATGTGATGGGAAAGAACTCTCTTTGCCTGAGAACCTTGGGGGCTGCTGTCAGTCAGAGCAGAAAGTACTGGCCTAGACAGACAGGTAGTTTGACCTTCTATAAGGCAGCTTCCTATGTTCCTAAAGAGAGCTGCGCCTGTTCTTGCCACAGCATAATAGTTCAGGTTTGATAAATACCTTCCTAACAGTATTCCAGGTCTTCTGCTTCATGCTACAGCTTCATGTATATCTTGAATGACATAGTTTGGGCTTTGGGAGAAACACACAAGATGGTTCTGTGAGTAAAGCTTAGAAACGGTGGCTTGAAGGACATGCTTATGATGCAAATCTGTACACTAAGCCCATATGATGGAAGTACATAATCCCAGCAGTTCTTTCCACCCTTATGTAGACTCCTTCACCTGTGATTTCCTAAAGGCTGTGCATCTTTTGGCACCTACAGAAGGTCTTATTTGAGCTGGCTTTAGGGTTAAGCCTTCATGGTTAGATTTTTCGTCCATCATCAGCTCTCCATTCCATTCAGCTCACATCAGACATCCAGCATCTCTCTCAAGTTCTGCTGCCTCCATTATCTGTCTCTCTGTCTGTCTGTCTAAAATAAAGATTGAGTTTGGCCCTTGGGATGATTCTGAGGTTTACTTCACTGAAACAGCAGATGAGGTGATCAAATTGTCCTGGATTGTACCGCTTAAGATTGTAAATGGGCAATTGCATGGCTAAATGTTCCTCTATATAAAACAACGTACTACATCTAGAAAACTAGATGACGGAGAGATTACTTATAGTGTGGTGTATCCTTCTCCCAGCTGTGTTATAGGAATTATTTTGCTATGGGGGAACAACCTCCCCACCACCACCACCTGAAGCCAAAAAGTGGTACAGTCAAGGAACATTTTGGCCCCTGTCACCTGCTGTTTGTATGAACTAGCAAAGATGTTCTTCCGATGAGATCAGTCTACCTCTGCACCAACACAAGGGGACCCATCAGGAGACTGTACCTCCATTTTCAAGATCTTTGGGTGGATGATGGGCATGCTGTTGCCTCAGGTGTCCAGAGATGATATCAGTCACCACATATCCTAAAGACCCGGCAGACTGATTCTATGCAAGTTGACTTGGGAGTAAGTGTCTTTGATTTCAGTGTGACTTACTCCCAGGGAAGCATCTTCATTCAGTAATTGGTAGAGATGATCGACCTTGCCCCTTGGATGAGCTCAGAAATAAACCGAGATTTCCAGAAGAATAGAGATTAACTCACTTCATTTTCCAAGGCAACCTGAAGCTCTAAAGAGCACACATACCCTCCACTCCAACAAAGAAACAGAGACATTTCTCCATTTGTTTGGTAGTGGGCTGCTTTGAAGGGCTGCGTCCAGGAAAATTGGGGGTGGAGGCAAAAGCCCATTCCCTGCAAGGGCCATCTTACCCCAAGGGTCCCCTGTGGGATTTTGACCCCACCCCTGTTTTCCTGGGGCACTTCTTCAAAGCAGCCGTCTAGCAAAACAACAGAAAAACACCCCCACACGTTTGCGGGAGGGACTGCTTCAAAAGAAGCCTGAAAATGTGAGCTAGAGAAGAATTCAAGGGCTCCTAGGGCTCAACTCTCCTTTGAGGTGAGCATCACTGAGTTCCTAATGCTTGTTTATCGGTCTGAGCACAGCAAATGTCTCTGGCATCCCTAGCAGCAGGGAAAGCATGCAGGACTTGTCTCTCACCCGGTTTTTCCAAATATTAAGGATCCTTTTTCCAGAGACTTGCAAACTGGCCAGCAATGTGAATGCACTTTGAACCATTCACAAGACCACAGATGTACACAGATATCTGGACTAGGCAAATAGATAAATAGATAGATAATAAGTAAATAGATAAATAAAAAAGAACACTCATGGGCAAACAAGCCTTCCTACTCATTTGGATCCTCTGTGACATCTTTGTTCATTCTTTGATGACAGCAACTTCAAGTGACAACTTACATGCACGAAAAGAGCCATATATATATCAAACAATTCATATCATCTCCTGTCACTCCCCCTGCTGCCCCCCCCCCAACTAATTTGTAGTGGAGGCCATTCACAAGTTCACTGATGAGGTAAGGCATATAGGAATGAGATATCTTCTCATACTAAGCAATGGGGATGAAGGGACATGATTCTCAATTGCACCTAATACCATGTTTTCTCCAAGATCTTAGGAGTAGGAATGGATGAATCTGTCAATTTTAGTTTCCATTCTTCTGGTGTTATATTTGTGCATCCGGTTTTCACATCAGATTGAGATTTTTAAAAAAGATGTTTGCATGAAACTTCATAGCATTTTTCTGCACATCTCTCCTAACGCACACATTTCTGTATGCAATTTTGCCTAATATATAAACATTGCTGCAAGCTCCTTTCCCTAATATAATGCATCTTTAAATGTTATTTTCACAAACATACACATTTTCACAACCCTACACACTGCTCCCCCCCCCCCATATATGCACTTTTTTTTTTTTGGAGAACGCCATTACAGAAGTTGGAGAAATTCAAATTTTGAAGGATAACTGAATTTCAGTTTGCATGTAGCTTTGAAAGCATGAAATTGGGGAAGTTCATGAACCAAACACATTTCTCCCCCATCCCTGCTTAGGAGGGATAAATGCTCAACAATGATTTCATAAGAACACGAAAGCCTTGTTTTTATCAGATCATGGCATGGAGTTTCTTTCTTTCCCACCTCCATACTCACCAGTCTATCTTTTCAAATGTCAAATGAAAAATTGCCATGCTTCCCATCCAACAGCAGGTGGGTACCAGTTCACTAATGATCCATTTGCCCCTTTGACCCGCTCCCATGAACCAACGTTTTAAAATATGCTCCTTTTTTTCCCCTAAAAGAAAGATAAAGAGAAGTCGCTGGTGGCAATTTTATCATTGTTCTTCCACCCTTGATGTTGTTCAAAATATACCTTGTAAGTAAACTGCCCCTCTGCTTTCCCTGTGCCTCTCTTTCTTCATTTTTGATACAAAACTTTGACAAACAGTTAGCATTCATCTACCGAACCTAATGAACAACAACCAAATGCCACATGGCACTTGTCTGCTTTATTGGAGTTTTTTGAATGCGCTTTAATTGTAGCGTTACTTATGTGATGGAAATGTTGCTCTCAAAGGGATCATTCGAATGAGAAATAACATCCTGGGGAGTGTATGTGTGTGTGTTGGGGGGGGCAAGTCTTGCTGTACTAAATTACGGTTTAATAATTATTTCCTCAATTGCACTGGCTGCGGGGGGAAAAGGTGGAGACACTTCTGGAATATAGGATCTAAAAAAAAATCTGGCCTGGAGCATAGCTGATGGGGGTGTCTTCCTTGCTTTTGTGCTCTTTGTATTACTTTTGTGTGTGTGTGTGAGTAATCCTGGTGGCAGGATGCAGTGCAGAGGGCAGAGCACCTGGGAATTGAGTCTAGTGGGGGGAGAAGATATTGCCCTCAAGGCACGTCAGGGAAATAAAAGGTGACAAGGAGCCCAAGGCTTGATTGTGGACTGGGTCACATGGGGCTGCTGATTCTATTGTAGGTATTAGCCAGTAACCTGCCTTCTTAGCAAATCTGACACCTGGGAGACTCTCTATTCAAATGGGGGGGGGGGAGACCTACTGCTCCTTGTTCAGAGCTGGTGCCTTAGGCAGTGAGACACCGGTTGGGGCGAGGAACTCCTTCTATCGCCTGCCAGTGGCAACCTCAATGTTGAATATCATCTTCATTATTCATCCAGCCGCACTCGAAAACAGCTGGTCTTCAAGGGAAATTACCTAATGAATCAACAATAAAGCTATTGTGTAGGCGTGACATTTGTGATAATAAATTAAGGCTTCCAAGAGACTGACCACACTTGTCTGGTTTCGGTGCATTACCGGCTTTAGCTGCTGCTTTACATAACTGAGAATGGGGTTGTGCGGGTGGGGTCACACATCCACTCTGTACCGCCATTTATAAGCCACACTCCATTTCTTTTTTATTCTCTCCATCCCCACTCTGCCCCCCCCCCTTTTTTCCCTAACAGTCCATTTCTGGGCAATGCTGGCCAGACAGAAAGACAGGAGTGCTTTTTTTCTTTCTTCATTTGCTTTGCATTTGTGACGATGGTCTTTGTTGTGTCATATTTATCTTCGAATTCAATATGGAATTTAAATATTTTTCAAATGGGAAATGTAAACAAGGCAGCGGCATGCAAGGATTCAGTGGTTTGCTTTTTTCCCCTTTGCTTTTCGGTTTATTTCGTTTGGAGACAGGGAAATCATATGGATCTGTCCATCTCACATGTGCGTGCGCTCCGACTCCTTTTCTCAGAAACAACTCCAGCAGCACGGAAGGATAACATGAAGATAATCCATTCCGCACTTTCTCAAAATTATCTGGACATGCCTTATATATTTAAAAATGCCTTGCCTCATGCAAAACATGCTTCAAAGATTACCATTTAAAAACAAGCTTCTCGTTTGCTGCTTTTTTTTTCTTCTTCTTTGTTGGCTACAGTGCTTGCTATTTTGAAAGTGGATGTCTTTATATAATTAGCTAACAATTAAACAAACAAACAAAAAAGACACTGACAATTCCTTGCTTCTCTGTCTTGGTTGTATATAAAGGGAGAATGAAATATAATCATTGTTTGTGTAGAAGATTTCTGTGCTTTTATCATCACAAAATATTGTGGAACCAGTTTCTTAGAGTTGAATACTATGAGTCTTTTCATAACCATCTCGAACAAGTTAAAAAAAAAAAAAGGGCAACGCTGACACATTTGTTTGCCAAATTTCTTGGGGGCAAAATGCATACTTTGAGAATGTGAATAAAACAATCTCAGAGAAGAGAACATGACAAATAGGAAGTCTGTATTCTTATGCAAGGGGAAGCAAAAATGAGATCTAAGGCAGAGTAAGCATGTATGAGCAAGTATTCCAAATTTCAGTTCACTGGGACCATCTTTCCATAAGCTCTTTCCTTCTTCATTGCTTCATTGGTGATTACTTTCTTGAAGTCTTGTGGTTCCCATTCCCCTACTGAAACTGGACCTGATGACCACACTATGTCATTTTGCAATATATAAAAGGTTGGATCCAGACCTAATCGTGCTTAAAGTAGATCCATTGAAATCAATGGGACAAATGTCATAATAGGGATGGACAAATCTGTCAATTTCAATTGCTTATTTTTCCACTCTTAAGTTTGATCCATTTCTGGTGCTTTCTGATTAAAAGTGGACTTCCCTCTGAAGTAATCAGAACTGAAGCTGGGCCCTGAATGAATCTTATGCAATTTGGGCTTCAGAAACTCAGATAGTGTGTCTCCAAAAATAGCATCTTTTGGTTTTGTTTCTCTGTAAATGCTGCTGAGCGGGGAGGGAGGGAGGTTGAGTGGCTCAAATCATAGGGCATGTTTTACCAGGGTTTTTCCAATCACTCTGCTTTGGGGGAGGGATTGTGCGTTACAAACTGTGTCTCTTAGCTTCCTTGCTCTGTAGCAAGCAAGAGGTTCTGTGTGGGGTTGGGGGTGTGGTGCTTTCAAGTTCTGTTTGTTCATGACTTCAAATCCCTTTCTTTCCCATTCCCAATATTAAATCAATCATTCTCTCAGATTTTTTTCCTTCAGTAATTTTTTTTATTTCCATCCAACACTTCACTGTTTTTTTTAAAAAAGCCTCAAACTGGTTTTCAGTCATCATAACTTCCTACCCCCCACACCAATTCTTCTGAAACTTTGCACATTTTTTGCCTAAGGACACCTCTACAGTATGTGCCATTTTCATACTTATTGCACAAACAACAGCGCAGAGGGAAGGGTAAGCAAATCACCCCCTGCCCCCCAAAAGGTGAGGACTCCCTTTCCATATAAATTTTTGCACCTATCCTTCTGAAACTTTTCAGGTGTCTTACTTGGGCCACCTCTTACTTTTCTGTCATTTTCAGAAAAATGGTAAATAAGGAACATAGGGGGATGATTTTATCCTGTTTTGGATACTCTCTAAATATGCTGCTCTAGCACAAAAAAACCCTCTACCTATTCATCTGAAACTTGGTGGATTTGATCGCCTCAGAAGGAGCAACTATCCCTGCAAATTTCATCTGCCAAATGAAAACGTTATCAGCAATTCTATTTTTTAATCAATAATAAAGGCTTATAGCACAACAAAGCCTTTACTTATTTTTTCTGAAAGTTTGCACACATAATTTGCTCCTATATGACTACTATATAAATTTCATCCAATTCTGACAAAGAGAAAATAGGTTATAACCATTTTCTGACTTCCCATGATCGTCAGCAGGAGGCACAAAACTTCAGATTTCTGACTCTTGACTTGAGTTCAATATCTGAGCTGAAGTGGATGGCTTCAGAATTGGTCTGAGCTGAACTGGCCCATTTTCCAAAGAGCCAAATAAATATTGTGGTTAGAACACACACTTATTCACTAGTGTTTATCATGATGGATTACATGGTTGTAACTGTTCTGATGCCTTGCAAGCGCTTAGGAGAAGCCTTAAAAAATACATCTTGGAGTGGATGGAGGTGCCCACTTTGGATCAAAAGAGACTGAACATGGTACAGAAACGTTAGCAAGGATTCAGAGAGGATATGAGAAGACAGTGGGTGGGGACTAGAAAACCAAATGAGGAAACTGGCTGATCCATTCCACTTCTATCCAGGAAGTAGCATGGTCAGAAGCGATATGAAACATGATCAGATGACATCGCTGTAATCACATAGTCACATCAAGAAATGAACATAAAAGTTATGGTTATGGTAGTGGCAAGCACATATTCTGCATGTAAAAGGTCAAGGTTCCATCCTCAGGATCTATTGAGAATAGAATTTCTATTGAGTTATGAGGCAGTTTATAAAGGGGACTTTTCTAGCACACAGGCAAGGAGGAGATTTAAGGTCCATGGTTTTGAGCAATTTGTTTTTGACTGTTTTATTTAAATGTTTTTTTTTAATCCTACCTTTGCACCACAACGGCCTTAAAAGAGCATACAAGTTCAGTTTCAAACAATATACATGAGCCAGCAATAAACAGCATTAAAACAAGTAGATTAGGATGGATTTAGACTGGCACCTGAAAGATGATAGTGACACCTGGCACCAGGCCAATAGGTCTAGGGAGCAAGTTCCTCAGTTGGGCCACTGATGTTATCAGTATCATTATCAGCGTGGCCGTGAAGGCGGCAATGATAATCGTGATGAATATTGCAGTTCTGCAGTGGTAAGTGATTCCAGTCTTGTTTATCCTCTTTATATCCTTTGTGGTTGGCCTCTCTGATTTAGCAGACAGGAAACTGAGGCTGAGAGACAATGGCTTATGCAAGGCTATCTTGTGTAGGTCTGTAGCTAAGAAAATATTTGAGTTCAACAGTCCCCAGATCACTGACCAACGCTCTGTCATTTTCTGAACTGACTCATCTTTTGTGGTGCTTACCTATCTTATTCTAATTGCCACTACTAATTAATTCATATAGTGAATGGGAGGAAGCCTGGGCAAGAAATCCAATTAGAAAAATAAAGACAATGGAGTCTGAACAGTGAAGATTAAAAGCCACAGAGCGATCCCATGGCTAATGCCAACACTTGGCAAAGTTGGGCGAGTGCAAGGGCCTTGGATATTAACATAGGAAGGTGGTTTATACTGATTCAGACTTTTGGTCCATCCTGCTCAACAGTGATTGGGTTCACCTAACACCCTAACCCACACTCAGTGGTTGACTGTGAGTTGTTGTTGAACCATGGGTTAGCATGTTGTCAGAACCCAGGACATTTTCCACAGGGTGGCTTGTTAACCATGCAGTGTGGCTTATTTTTCTTGAACAAGTCACCTTGAGAACCCATGGTTTGTTGTTGGACTGTTCAGGGTGGCTAACAAGCCACACAGCAGAGTTAACAAACAACCCTGCAGAAAATGTCTCGGGTTCTGACAAAACGCTAACCCATGGTTGAACAGACAACCCATGGTTCAACAACCTGTGTTGTGCGAACAGCGTGAACAGCCCCAAGTGTCTACTTTTGACTGGCAGTGGCTCTTGGATGCAGAAGAGGTGAAGAGGAGGAGGAACTAAAGCCCCATTTAGTCCTTCCTCCTCTTCACCATTGCAGCTTGCTTGTTTACCTGCCTCTCACTCTGGCCCAGGTGACGGAGCTGGTGAGGAGGAGGAGCAGGAGATGCCATTGCCTGTTAGCTCGCTGCCTGTTTGTCAAGGAAGCAAGTGGTACCAATGATGAGAAAGCAATGAGGAGCAATAGAAATGGCAGCGAGAGGATATACTCACTGATGGAGGGGGCCCATGGAGGGTATCATGCCCAAGGGCCCTCCCAGACTTGGAACTGGCACTGCTTGAAGGTCTCCGGCAAGCTCCGCCTTTGTTCTTTGCTACCTGAGATCTCTTTTAAAAAAATAAAACTGGGTATGTCAAGGATCAAACCTGTCACTGTCTGAATGTAGTGCATGTGTATTGCTATTGAGCTCCCGAGACTGATCCAGGACAGCATAGCATCTTGGTCCAGGATCAGTCCCTTCTGCCTCCCCTGCACCTCTCTAGTCTCAACACACAAGAGAGATTCTGAGAGGTTGGCGCAAAGGGAGCTCTCTTGGCAGGAAGCATTCTGGCTGAGCACAGAATTGTGAATCAGATGCAGAATGCCCATGGTATAAGCATTTCACCTGGTTGGTTTGCCAGGTGAATTACTCCCATGATCCATATCTTCCTGGCCCACCGAGTCTATCATGCAACTTTCACACAGGTGTTTAGCTCCAGATATCTCTTGCACAGGTAGTGATACTGTTGCTGGGTTGAGGGTGGCCTTTAAAATACAGTGGCCCTTTGGCTCCATTTTCTTGGAGTTGTAAATTCTGGTAGCATCCCAGCTGTTTATCCGTTTAAGGCGTGGGGGCACGCTCCACTCCATGTTTTAGGCAAGGGTGGTTCAGAATAGAATCTGACCTCTTTTATGCATTTTACCCTTAAAGGTGGCCTAAAAATAATGTAAAATAAATAAAAATAAACTAATAAATCAAAAGCCCTTCAGGCCAGGATGTATACACAGATGTGAGGACAGGGTAAGAAACAGCAGCTGTAGGCCCTTTTGGAGGCATGAGGCCTATTGGGTTGCCATGGGGATGGCGGCAAATTCCTCCCCAGTTCTTCAAAGTGAAAGACATATTTGTTTTGCTGGCACAACTTTTGGGTCACAAAAGCCTGCTCTGTTGGTCTCTCTTTTTGCGGGGAGGGAGGGGGGGCTTCCTAACACCTGCCAATCTGTACTTTGTCCCTTTTCAACCCTCCTGCTGATCAGAAATTCAAATATATTTTTTTTCTTTTGCTAATCTCTGTTGTAATCTGGAGAACATTGGGTCTTTCATGCTCCCAGGTTAAACAGTTTTTCCTCTAGCCATTCCACACACACACACACACACAAAACAATTGCCCATCATTGATTTATCTCCCTCAGCTAGACGGGGAGAAGAAATCAAATGATTAGCTGGTGGCAGCAGGGGAGTAAACAATTTGTGCATGGATAGTTTGAATATGTTTGTTTTCCCTCTGTTGCAGAATATATAAGCTCAGTGTGGTGTGGCAGTCTGTGTGCTGGCCTTTGATCAGGGAGATCTGAGTTCAAATCCTCACTCAGCCACTTATAGGGTGAGCGTGACCCACCTGCTCTCTTTCTCAGCCTAACCTACCTCACAGAGGTTTTGTGAGGAGAAAAGGCAGGACTGTATACATTGCTTTTGGGGACAAAGGGTGGGATACAAATGTAATAAGCTGCCCCCTTTCGATATGGAGAAAAGGTGACTTTTTCTGCCATTGTTAAATTAATGTTATTCACCCTTAGGAGCTTAAGCTCACTACCAGCATTTTTGAAAGGCATCCTCTAAATATCTCCAAGAAACAAAACCAGGAGAATATTTTATCAAGAACAGGTAGCAGAAAACAGGGACCACCCTCAGTAAATGGGAATTCTTGGTACATAGCAATCCTATGACATTTTCATTAGGGTTTCCACATCAGACCAAACCTTTTGGTGGCCTAGGTGGAATTTCTGCCTCATGGCCAGTTGCCAAAATAGGAAGATGCAAACCTAGCAGGAAAGTGTTTGATCAATCTTTTGTTCTGTCCCTACTTGTATTTTTTGAAGAAAACCTGTACATGTTCATTGGCACTTCTCCCCATCTTTGATTTGCTTTTGTTTTCTTTAAAAGGTGCTTCCTGTCAGAATGTGTTTGGTGGAAAGGTAGGATATAAATAAAATGACAATAACAATAGAAATAATTTAAAATTAAAAACCCCACCGTTCAACAGGTTACCAAGGCAGCTTATGAAAAGTTAAAATTACAAAAGAAAACCAAGTCAAAACAAAACCATTAAAGCACCACAGTATAAAAGTGGTCAACAAAATTAATAGGAATACCGAAAGCAGCATAAAAGCAAACTGCAGAGGATTTAAAAGCTTAGGAAAATAGAAGGCCTTTGCCTTGTACTGAAATGATATCCACATTACCCACCAGGAGAGCCAGGGCATTCCAGGGTGCCATCACCACAAAGGCCCTTTCCACACCATAGGCAGCCACTGCACTTCAGATAGCAGGGGCACCTAAAGACGGGCTTCTGCCATGTACAGGCAGGCAGATGTGGAGACAAACAGTCCTTCAGATATCCCAGTCCCAAGCTATGAAGGGCTTTAAAGGTCAGAACCAGTGCTACTATATAGCTTTATATCCCTGGCAATTCTCCACTCACACCCCTCAATTCCAGGATTATTTAAGTGTGTAAAGTAGGAAGCCATACACCCCTCAGTTCTATTTCCATGTGTGACCCTTCCCGTTTTCAGACTAACATCCTTCTTGCCACAGACTTAAGGTGGCCATGTGTCCCCTTTACAGATCACAGCCCTCTATTTGAAGGGCTATCAGAATAAAGTCTATTTGAAGGTGTCCTCTATTTGAAGGGTTGTCCAGTGCAAGTTCTGTTTAAAGGTAAAGCCACTGCACATCTATGTCTGTGTCTTACGTAGCATTGCCTGCTGCTATCTATTAAATCAAGCCTTGATTTGTCAAATGGTGTTACACTGAAAAACACTCCAGTGGCTCTTTTACCTTAAAAAAACAACAACCCCAAAATAGAACAGTGTTTCGTGCCCTGATACTGGTTCTTTGCGAGAGTGAAGTAGGGAATACAGGGTGAGGGCTGTGTGTGATAAAAATGGCCTTTCCTGTTTGCTCTCTTTGTTAGCCTGCCAGGTAGAGCTTACGCAGACAATATTTTGACAGAGAACACATGGCAACAGGCTGCCTCCAGTAACGTTTCTGCCATCCTTCAGCAAGCGGCTCTTTCTGTACATAGTAACACCCATAAAGGCTGTGATGTAGAACAGGGAAAACCTTGCGGGGCAATTTCCCATCTCTGCTACTGACAAGCTGCTTGCGTTGGCTCTCTATCACGTGAGCCTGCATGCAATACAATACAAACGCATATAAAGATTCATACCTTTGCATTTGTTTACCTGCATTCACTAATGTCCCCCCCCCTTAAATTTACTTCCCTCTCTTCGCCGAAGAGAGAATAATAGGTTATGGATGAGCTATCCTTAATACTAGTTGATGTAGTTAAGGAGTCATGGGTTCCAGTATAAGATGGCCAAGTTAGGCCAGGGGTAGGCAGAGAGTAGATTTGGATCTATTAGTAGTTCTGAGTAATTTTCAGTAGATTGGTAAGGATTTCTGACTCCCAGTTATTTAAGAATTGCAGCAAAATGACACTCCCCCAACATAAATTATAGTGCTGAAATGAAGAAAGCTTAGGGTAACCTATGGAAGGACTGTGCGTTGCATTCAGTTCTGGTATTCAAACCAAATTCCTGGGCTCAGACTTCTTGACTTTGAAGTGTATGTATTTTGCACTAGGCTCTGCTTGGTAGATCTCGGGGTTCTCATAAAATAACAAAGAAGATCCTCCAAGCTTGACATGGAAGATCTCTGTGATTAGATCTTCCAACTTTTTTTTTTTTTTTTTACTTCAGAGTCATCGCAGCCTTATAACATGGTCTTATACCAGGTCAGACATTTGGTCTATCTAGCATGCACTTTACCACTGACTGAGTGTGGCTTGTCCAAGTGTGCCTGGGATGTGCCAAATGCTTCTTTGTGTGAAGGAGTGGTGCCTGCTTCCTTTAAAGAAGCAGTAGTGCATCCACTTGTGAAAAAGCTCAGCCAAGACCCAGAGCGATATGATAAATACCAGCCAGTGTCAAACACCCCCTTTCTGGGTAAGGTGCTTGACAGGGTGGTGGCAGCGCATCTCTCCAGGCACTCTTGGAGGAGACAGATTATCTAGACCAGGACAACATGGTGCCAGGCACCTTCCTTGGTTCCCACCGAGACACCCTTCTTCTCCCAGTTTTTAATCTTAAAATATTCTCATACGTTCTAACTGGCAACTGGGATTGTTTCAAAGTGAAGTGGGATCTTGGAGCTGCTGCCATCTTTATTTCTCATTTCTGGGCTGGTTACTTGCCCTTTGTGACTTGCCACGCCCACCTATCTGGCAGCCATTTTATGGTTCTGCCCAGAACAGCTTCTCAAATTTCCAGATGTGCCCACAGGCCCAAAAGGTTACCTACCCCTGATTCCAGTCTGGTTTCAGGCCTGGTTTAGGAAGAGAAGCAGCTCTGGTCAAGCTGAAGGATGACCTTTATCGGGAAAGAGACACGGGGAGCGTAACCCTGTTCATTCTCCTTGATCTCTCAGTGGCTTTTGATACTATCAACTATGGTATCCGCCTGGACTGGCTCCGTGGGTTATGGGTGGGAGGCACTGTATTGCAGTGGTCCTGCTCCTATCTGCAAGGGTGGTGTCAGAGAACTGCATTGGGTGACTGTGTTTTGGCCCCATGGAATATATACTGTGGGGTGCCACAAGGCACTATCCTGTCCCCACTGCTTTTTAACATCTATATTAGGCTCTAAGAAGTGGTCATTAGGAGATTTGAGGCATGGTGTCATGGGTTCACTGATGACACCCAGCACTATTTCTCTGTGACATCTGAGTCAGGTGTGGCAGGGCAGGTCCTAGATCAGTGCCTGGACGCAGTGATGGACTGGATGACAACCAGTAAGCTGAGGCTGAATCTGACAAAATGGAGACTCCATGGATGGGTGGTTACCGTGTCCAGGAATTAGGTAGCTTACCTGTTCTGCAGGACGAGGTTCATAGTCGAGGGGGGGTCTTCCTCAAACCATCTTTGTCACTGAAGACAGGTGGACTTGGTGACTAGGAGTGCCTTTTACCAGCTGGGGTTGATACATCAGCTATGCCCATTGCTGGATAGGAATAGTCTGACCTCAGTGATCTAGGCACTGGGAACCTCAAGACTGGATTACTGCAATGTGCCCTATGAGCACATACTTAGGTTCCCTTGAGACCGATCCAGAAACTGCAGGTAGTGCAGAGCAGTGAGGTTGCTGAGTGGGACAGCAAACCACAAGTATGTTATACCTTTGCTCAGAGAACTGCACTGGGTGCCAATATATTACGGGACCGGTACAAGGTGATGTTGTTGACATATAAGGCCCTAAACAACTTGAAACCAGGCTACCTGAGGGAGCGCCTTCTCCCAGATCAACCTGCTCGTTGATCTGGGAGATCAGGGTCTTCTGGTTGTCCCATCACCTGCACAAGGTACATTTGACAGCAAACAGAGGAGGGCATTTTCTGTTCCCACCTTCGTAATTCTCTCCCTGCTGCTGTGTGACAGGTGGCATCCTAGATGGTGTTTCAGTGCCTGTTCAAAATGTATCCGTTTACCCAGGCATTTGCTGGTTCTCATACTATGGCAAATAGATTTTTGTTTGTTTTGTATCTTTGCATGTAATTGTAATTGTTGTTTTAATGAATTTTGTACACCAATGAAGGGCAGTATATAACTATTTTAAATAAATAAATAATAAAATGTTGAGGGAGTTTGGACATGCAAGTTACATAGCCATGTCACAGAGGGAGAAAAATATATGCATTCTGTATTTGATTGAAATGAGATCAGAAGCTTGAAGGAATTCTGTGTAGGAGATAAACTGAAACCATGGTGCATAACATCTAGGGATGGGAGAACGAGCGACGTCTGAGATTGCCACGATTCCCCAAACATCGTCCTGTTCCACATCTTGAGCCTGATTGGTCAAACCTCCCCCAATTGTGCGAATTTCCTCCTTAGACTAAAGTGGGGCTGATTCAGTCTACTGAGAAAATTTGTGCCAATCAAACTGGGAATCAGGAAGCGAAGCCAATGAGAGCACATGTCCGACAATTTGCCATTTTTTGTTGGCAGACACGTGCTCATGTTCGCGTTCATAGCTTTGAACGGGGCACACCCACGTGTTTTGCGAGCAAAAACAAAGTCTCATATATCCCTAATAAATCTATTTTTTTTTCTAAATTAAAAAAGCCCTGGGATTCCTTGTTCGTTGCACTTGCTGAGTGCATTTGTACATAATCATTGTAAGGTATAAGGGCTTATCCAGACCACTGCTTAATGTATCCAGATGGTTGCTTAATATCCAGACCATTGCTTAATTTCATTCACCTCCTGGATGCCACTGAAAATGTAGATCTTGTTGGGTTGACTTTGTTGCCCAGCTTCAATACTGTAGTCCCTCCCACCCCATAGGAGTGAGTAGCAATCAATATGGGAGAATGTTGGGGTGATCATACAACCATAAAATCATAGAGTTGGGGCGACCTCAGAGGTCATCAAGTCCAATGCCGGCCGATGCAAGAAATCCCCTTGCTACCTCATCTGCTCCTTCCTTCTAGTCACCCCAGCTTGCTCCAATTTGCATAGCTGTGCCTCTTCATTTACATAACCCTATTCCAGGTTCTGTTTCCTGGTCATGCCAGAATGTGGCAGGATATCAGGAACACGCATCTATCTATCATCTATCTATCTATGGATCTCTCTTTAGGGATGACCCAAAATGTTCTCTGACAAGTTTTGCCACTCCATTCATTGGAGGCAAAACTGAGGGACAGAACTGGAGCTGAAACTTTCAGCTCAGCCTTACTTGTACAGTACTGAATCCACAGGGCACCTCACCCAGTAAAGTCTATCTTGTCTGACGCTGTCATTTTCAGAGCCCCTTCAGAGTTCTGGTGTTAGCCGTCCTTTAACTACAGGTGTTGGGAACTGAACCTTGGGCTTACTTTCATCAGCAAATTGGTCAGCACCTACCCTTCCTGGAGGGCCAGTTTAAGAGGAGACGGATGGGAGCCAGTTCCTCCACTCCCACCCTCTTAAGTGGACTGCCAGTAAGTGCTGTTTCCACGAAAAACATTTTCCCCACAATTCCCCCCCCTAGTCTGACAACTATAGGACCAACTGGTGGAATGCCCTCCACGGAGAGGCCTGCCTGGCACCTCCTTTGTGGGCTTTTGGGTGCCTGCCAAAACCCTTTTTATTCTCCAAGGCTTTTTAATCCCTCAATTTGAAAATATAGGTTAGTGCTTTTTAGACGCTGACAACTGCTGTTGTCCTCTGCTCTTGGTTGTACTTTGGTTTTCATTGTCATTGTCATTTCATTTATTATATTTCTATACTGCCCCATCACCGAAGCTCTCTGGGCGGTTCACAAAAATAAAAAAAAAACCATTAAAATACACTATATAAAATATAAAAATGTATTCTCTGGCTCCTTTAATTTGGTTTACGTTTTACGTTCTGTTGTATTGTCATTGAGTTTTGTGGTCTTACCTTTATTTTGTGATCCAGCCAGGGAGCTCTGGCTACTGGCTATAGACACTTAGTGAATGAATGAATGAATGAAAAACTGCCCACCCTCGGGAGTCTGGATTTGGCCCCCAGGGCATCCAGTTGCTGACTTCTGTCTTATATGCAAAGCCTGCACCTAGCATCTTAGAGTGCATCTTAACAGCATATTAAGTAGATACCATTTCCTGCTGCTCTTATGGGGCAACGCTGTAGAATATTTTACTAACCAGCATAAATAAAATTAATTCTGAAAAATGGTAGTAAACCACACACATCTTTTTACTTAATTCTTTTAACAACTTCATTATCCGCACTTCTTACTTTACTATTCAGATTCTAATAATCTCTTATCTCCTCCCCACCCAATTCATTTCACATCTACCAATAAGGGATGTCGCTTCCCCTCCCTGCTCCAAATCCATATGGTTCCCACCGGGTTTTGAGGGCAGCCAGCCCCCTTCATAAGATCAGGCTCTGGAGTGTCCATTATCTCATAAAAGCTGGCCAAATCCCTCCTTGATTTTCTTATTCGGACGCGTTTTGAATACCCCTGGTCTCAGACTCTGAGATTTGTTGTGTAAATAATCCCAACAATAATCCATCCCTGATTTTGGCTAATTAAATCCTGTCCAAACATCCCTCTCTAAGCCAATATCTCAAAAGACAACGAAAACACCCAAAGAAAAGGGGTGGCACAGGGTGGGGCGAGGGGCCCTTGGTCGCAGCATTTTTTTTTTTTAACCCAACCCTTTAATCCTGTATCTTTTGAAAAAAAAAAATAGCAACGTCTTTTAAAATGCGGGGGTCACTTTCTTTCCTTGCCCTCAGCGCCAAGAACTGGAATTCTTCATTAATGAGCAGCTGCATCATCACCCCACAAAAGCTGTTGTAATATCCTGGAGGCTTACAGGGGGATACAACACCAACAAGAAGGAAAGGGCGGGGGGCAGGGAGAGAGAATAAGGGAGAGAGAAAGAGCAAAAGAGAGAGAAAGAAAATCATGATGTACACAGAGAATTGGACAGTCATTTTCGATTAAGGAAACCACTTCAGATCCTGCCTGGGTACCATCTTTTCTCCGGCTTTTCGAAGGTGGGATTATCCCCTGCGTCTATTTAATTACACCACAGAGGGGAGGGGCAAAGAGGGGGAATGCTTTTGATTGCCTCTTCAGAGTCAGAGTTAAGTCAAATAACATCGCTAGGAGGCTGAACTTTTCATTGAGGCAATTTCTCGGCACAGAGGCATTCGCAAACAAGTCTTCGCCGGCAAGAACACTGCGCCGTCTCCGGTTAATATCCACGGCCGATTGATACGAAGGAGTTTTAAGCTCCAGATCTGTATTCTCATCCAGGCTGGAGATTCTTGTTGCAGCCCTTTAAAGGAACAGATGCTGTATTTATGTATGAAAAGAGAGAAGAAGAAGAAGAAGAAGAGTCGAAAGCTAATTGATCGATTCCCAATCCACCCACCCACCCACCCTTTTAAAAAAATTGTTGTCCTTAAATTCTTGTTAGGGCCAAAAAAAGAAATTTTGTTTTGTTTTGATTGAAACCTTCTTGCATATAAGAAAAAGTCATCCTGAGATGTAGCGGAGAGCAAGATGCCTGATTAAAAGCAGTTTAGCATCATAGGAAGCTTCCACTTCGAACGTCGGGCCACATCTGACTATGATTAAACGAAGCAAGCTATTAGATTTTTCCTAAGGAAACAATAGTTAAATATCTCTCCACAAGTATGAAACACTTTATGGTACTGTCTCTGGTTTGCTTCAGTTTAAATTGACTTGGATGGAGCAGACACACGACGTCTAACCAGTAGGTTATTACCTGGTGCCCAAGAATTTACAATCAGTTATATGTGGGAGGTATCCTTGAACTTAACCACCCTTCCTTCTCCGCCATCGTCCAGCCTTTCTTTCACTCACATGGCATATAGCATAAAGATGTCATTCTTGTAGCACAAGCAAGTTTAGGATGTTTTGTGTTTTACATATGATTTCAAACTAGCCTGCTGCTGGAGGGTGGAGGTGGCGGGGGGCACCCTTTTTTTCCAATCAGAAAACCAGGCTTTAGAAGAGTTGGATTTTAAACTGATGGAAACATCACACAATTAAGGTGGGGTCCAGGCTCCTCAACTGACCCAGCTTTCCTCAGGCCCTGTCCCCAATAACCATGACCCCGGGAAAGCCTAAACAGCTTGGGACCAGGATACCGGAAAGAGCGCCTTCTTCCTTAGCAACCTGCTCAATCACTGAGGTCATCAGAGGGCATGCTGCTGGTGGTTCCACATGGACCTATGGCCTGATTGCAGTCTACTCAGAGAAGAGCCTTCAGTGTGGTGGCCCCCTTCCTATAGAACTCCCTGCCTCCAGAGGTCAAGCAGGCGCCATCACTGGGTTGTTTTCGGCACCTCCTGAAAACAGCTCTTTTCCAGGAAGCCTTCCTTGGTTGGCCAGACTTGGTTTTATTGGCACTCTGTTTTTTAAAGAATATTTTTAATATCATGTTTCATTCTTTTTATCTTTTGTTCATTTTACCTCTTGTTGTTCGTCATCGATTTAGATGTGGAGTGGTATTCCAATGTTGTAAATACATACATTCGTACATACATGCGCTTCATGGTTTATATCAGGGGTAGGCAACCCGCCACCCAGATGTTTTGGACTACAACTCCCATCATCCCCATCCAGTATGGCCAATAGCTGAGGATGATGGGAGCTGTCCAAAACTTCTGGAAGGCACCAGGTTGCCTACTCCTGGTCTATGTACATAGATGCTTTTAAAGGGGGATTAGATAAAATTCATGGACGATAAGGCAATCCATGTCTCTTACTCATGATGGCTATTTGCTAACTCCAGTATAAGAGGCAGTATGCCTCTGAACACCAGTTGTTGGAGGACACTAGTTGGAAGTTCTGTTGCGCTGGGGCTTCCCAGAGGCATCTTCTTGGCCACTATGGGAATAGAATGTTTTAACTTCTGTAAACTGCCCAGAGAGCTTTGGCTACAGGGCGGTATAGAAATGCAATCAATCAATCAATCAATCAAACAGAATGCTGACCTAGATAGGCCTTTGTTCTGATCCAGCAGGGCTCTTCTTATGTTCTTATGGCCTTCTGGGCAGGGTCAGCAGCGTAGCTCCTTTTATGATGGGATACCCTTTCACGTGTATAACGCATGAAGGGGGCTTGATCTGAAAAGAGTCAACACTCTTAAGAAACTGTCATTTGACATGAATGAACGGCAGAACAGAGCACTGGCTGCAAACTGCGGAAGTCAAGTGGCATGGAAGGCACACAATTCGTACATCCCTAGAAATGCTGAAATCTGGTGTCCATGTAGTCGAAGACACTGCGATTGCAAAAGGATTCCCCAAAATGGAGTGTTTTACATCTCCTCCCTAAAACAGAGGATTCTGAAGCCCGGAACAGATACGTTATTGAAGAGGTGTGCGTGGGAGGTAGAAATGGAATTCTGCAGGCCACCCGCACACCTAAACTCCATGTGTTCACCTCAAAGTCTGAGCAGAGACTGTATGCATAGGAGTTGGACCTATTGTGCATTACTGTGCATTTCAGGTGTTCAAAGTAGGTAAATGGGTGTGTGTGGCAGTTTCAGGCTCCACCCCCACCTTAGATGCATTCATCAAAACAGCCTTCCCCCATGCGATGGCCTCCAGATGTGTCAGACTACAACTCCCATATCCCCAGGTGGCATCTTGTCAGATTCAGCCATTCTGGCTGAGGATGATGATAGTTGTAGTCCAACATATCTTGAGGGCACCAGGCTGGGGAAGGCTGCTTTAGGATATGTGTAGAGGATGCCTGTACATGCCTCCCCCTTTACAGATGTTCTCTGGACTGACTTTGAACATCCACATACAAATGGCTATTGAGCCAATGGGAGCTTCTTTTCTCCTAAGGCTAATTACTGCACTGGCAGTAATTTTCTTCAGGATCGCGGCTCTGGATCCAGGGCTTAAACTTCTCTCTTTCTACACTGTAGTGACAATGAAAAGGAGGGGAGGGAGGCTAGTTCCAGTTTTAAAAGAAAACCAGGAGTGGTTGCTAACCATGCCATCAAAGTACTTACTGTGTAGTTTGATTGTCCTCATGCTAAAAATTGGGGTCATCAAATGAAACTACTTGGCAGGAGCTTCAGGACAGACAACAGGAAAGACTTCTTCATACAACACAGAATGAACTTGTGGAACTCATTGCCACAAGATGTGGTGATGGCCACAGGCTTAGATGGCTTTGAAAGGGATTAGACAAATCCATGGGGGAGGAGAGCTCCTGGGCATGATGGCTAAACAGGATCTCCATGTCCAGAGGCAGTATGCCTGTGGATGCCAGTTCCTGGGGAGCAACAGTGGGAGAGGGCCCCCTTCAAGCCCCATGGTGGCTGGGGATGACAGGGGTTGTAATTCTACACATCTGGAGGGCACTGGATTGAGGGAGGCATTGGTCAGGTCCAACAGGGATCTTCTAATGTTCTAATGTGCAAGGTTTTGAGTTCACCTGAACTCTTCATCTGGCTGAATCTCAAGCAAATCAAAATGAGCAAGAACATAGAAGGATGTCAAGAAGAGAGAGTCCCCCCGCCTGTACTTTGTTGGTAGATAATTTTTTGTGAGGGAATAAAAAGGCCTCCAGTAAAATAATTTCTATGAGAATGATGAACAAGCACAGAGAGAGAGAGAGAGAGAGAGATCTATTTCTTCATTGCAGTCAGCCCACTTAAAGATCTTGCCCAATATGTTTTAAATTAAAGTTATCATACGTTTAATATTGGTGGTTAGCCAAAGAAGGCTTGGGGGATTCATCCAGCTTGGGAGTTGACAGTAGTTGCATATATAAGCAGCGTGTTGAATCATAAATGGTCAGAACAATCTTCTTTTTTCTGTTACTAGCACGAGGATGAATTTGACCTGTTTGGTTGTGGCAGAGATGTATTAACACACTTAATTCTACACGCTCATTCCCTTTCATAAATGGCATGGGGGGGGGGAAGTAAGTAACCCCGTCTATATGATTTTAATTATCATTGTTTCTGTTATTTTGGGAGAGGGGTGGGTGAGGGCCAGATGGAAATGGGGGAGAATTGTATTATTATCACATCTGGATAATAACTTAGCAAATTTGCACTTCCCAAATCAGTGTACCGCAGTTATCCTTCGGTCTTTGTGCTTCTCAGAATTTTGCAGTGCAGATCTCCAAACAGCGACAAAAAAAGCGGACAAAACTATTAGGGGGAAATGTGCACAGAACTGTGTATATTCGTGGGGGGGGGATCATACAAAAAAGCATACACAAGAAAACAGCTTCACAAACAGTGTATCTTAGGCAAAACTGTGTCTATTAGGATGGGGGGAAACTCGCAAACTGATGCAGGCATAGGATGGAATGAACTGAGGATTGGAGAAATGAGAAACCAAAATGCACAGGTTCATCCACCCCTAAGGCCAGAGTTAAGGATGGACACACCTCTTAATTTAATTGTTTCTTGCTGAGATTGTGGGATTTTCAGGTTTAACATTGTTCCGCCCCATTTCTACATGGGTTTGTAAGTTGGTTTTATTTACTTATTTTCTTAATCTTCAGGGAAATCACACTTTTATTTATTTATTTATTTATTTATTTATTTATTTAATATCCCACCTTCTTTCCTCTGTAAGGAACCCAAGGCAGCTTACATTATCCTCCATCTAGCCCAGTATTGTATACTCTGGCTGCAAATGCCTCTCCTGAGTCTCAAGCCTAGAGGGGTCTTCCCAACCTTGCTCTCTGACCCTCTACCTGGAGATAGCAAGGATGGAACCTGAGACCTTCCGCATGCTAAGCATGTACTTAGCCACTGAACTATGTTCAGCAGGAGAGGATGTATACCTCTTAAAAGAGTCATGTCCTCTGTTTCCCCACCCACACCTCAAACAGTGGTTTTCAAACTGCAAGATGTTTCTCAGGTTTTCCCCAATGAGAAGACCATAATGGTGGACAAGGCTTCCCTAGAAGGTGTTTGTTCACCACTTCTGACCTTCCCTTGGAATGCACAGTTGCAGAAATGGTTGGCAATGGTGCCGCCAGAGCAGGACCTTGGGGCAGATGTCCAGCATCCCATTCAGCAGGATGAGTAGGAGAGTACCAAGTGCAGGAGGGCTGGTTTACCAGGTTTTGAAGTATGTGAAGCAATGTGCTTTACCATCTAAAGAGCATCCCTGCCTGGCAGCACCATTAAGTCCAGAATCTAACTGTGAAGGTTTGAGGCCTACAGAGGCAAGGTGCGAAGGTCTAGGGGCCTGGGGTTTTTTTTGTTGGGAGGGGGTAACCCTGAAAAGAGTAGTTTCATTTCCACAGTCAAGTTTAATTTCCTGAGTTAGGTTTCATTTGTCCAGGCTTGAAACCGTACTTTCGGCTTGGGGGAAGGAGGGGATAAAAGAGAGAACAGAGTCAGAAGACTCGATGGTCTTATAGGCCCCCTCCAACCCCACTATTGTATGACTCTATGATTCTAAGATCAGAGCTGAAAAGAGAGCTGGAAGAAGCAGCCTAGAGAAGTCTAAGTGCAGCCAGGGTAGAGGAACTTGCATTTTGCAACCTTTATTTTCTCTTAATGCTTTTTGTATCACTCAGCTCTATTTTGTAGATACTTTTAGTTGTAATTTGCTTGCTTTAATTTATGAGTAAACTGTTGTAGTTAACACCCAGGTGTCTGAAATGCCAATCACCCCACATCTACAGCCTAATCCCTAGACTATTGAGAAGGGGAAGTTTAGAAGAAGAAAGGTGGGACTCTTAAGGAGGCAAGAAATTCTTAAGGAGTTGCTCAGGGGGTCCAGGTCATAAGGGGAACCCTGACATTAACATTATCTAGCTGCACCGTTGAGCATTGGTTGTGTTCTAGAGTGTGCACTGAGTTCATACAGGGTGGGTGGAGACCTCATTTACAGCAGTCAGTGGCAGTCAATTGGTTCTCTGGAATCATGCCATTACTGCCCCCAAATTCCCTGCAGTTCTGTCCTTTGACCAACTCCTAGTTTAGAAATATCACACACACACACACACACCTTATCCCTACTGCCCAAGTACCTAGCAAAGGGCTGGATGTTCCTGATCTCGGAAGCTAAGCAGGGTCAGCCCTGGTTAGTACTTGGATGGGAGACTGCCTGGGAATTAAGCTTCCTGCACTGAGCAAGGGGTTGGACTCGATGGTCTTGTAGGCCCCTTCCAACCCTATGATTCTATGACATCAAGCAAAGGGCTGGATGCACCCTATCTTGTCTGATCTCAGAAACTAAACACGGGTCAGCCCTGGTTAGTACTTGGATGGGAGACCGCCCGAGAATCAGGCTTCCTGCATTGAGCAGGGGGTTGGACTCAACGGTCTTGTAGGCCCCTTCCAACCCCATGATTCTATGATTCTATGAAATGCATGCACATGAAGACTAAGGTGCTGTGTGGTGCGCAGCCTGTTATATGATATACTGGTGAGGTTCATTTTGAGCGGCTGACAAGAGATTGTAGAATAGGAATGCTGCTGGTATTTTGAATGTAAAGAGCAGACACCTCTGCAAACAGGGCAGGAGGCCATACACAACTAGACCATGCAATCAATGGAATAGAAACCATCAGTGGAATAGTAATATGTAATGGGTGGGGTTGAGGATTGACCAATAATCTTTGATGTCAAAATAAGGGAATTACCATTGTGTCCAGATTTCCATTTGTGAAATGTTGAAGGGTATTTTGGCTCTTCGTGGTCTCAGGAAAACAATTTTCCAGTCCTGCTTCATGAGATCCTTTTAAACGGAGACGCCAGAGCAACCTTCTCCGCAGTGTTCTGTCACTGAGCTGCAGTACCTCCCTTTCTTCAGACCCTCCCTTTCTCCATCCATCCATCTTTTGGATGGATGAAATGGATCGCAGGGAGACAAAATGGCAACCAAAAATCAGCCCTTGGTTGCTTGGAGCAGCACGCAGCAGTGGACTCCTTGGAGGAGAAACCGAAAGCAATGCAATCTTGCTCTCAGCTTACACAAAACTCTCCTTTGCCTCACAAGCAGCTCTGTGGGCTGATCCCGGTGAATCGGATGGCCCTGTGTGGCTAGGGCCAATGGGCCTAGATTAATAGGACATCTCTTCCAGAAGGATGACTCTTAGACCTCCTCTGACACACAACACATTTTATTGCAGTTGCTGAGAATAATAGCATGAAAGATGCCAGCGCATCCATCAGCGATAAGGCCAAATTGGATATATAGTGCCCAGAGACATGTTAAAGCAGGGCAGATGCTGCCAGGAAGATTTCTCCACCACAAGGACCAAGAATTACTCTTCTGTTTTCATACTGATGTGATCCAAGAGATTGGTGCACAGAGAAGGCAGCCTTTTTCTTATGTTCAAGAGCCTGTGCCTCTGTTCTACCAACCTGTGGTGATTCTGTATCAGTAGCAATAATTCTTCTGGGAAAAATGGATCCTGCAACAAAATGTTGAAGTGTTGAGTGTTCCTGTTCAGCCATGCCCTCTTCCTGGATACTCCATTCCTTTCCACTCTACCCTACGGTTTTCCACTCTCCTTCCCAGGCCTGTAGCCAGCCTAAAAGTTGCAGGGAGGGGGAACAAAAAAAGTAGGGGGCAGTTCATCTGGTTCGCAGGCCTTTTAAAGACAAAATTGTACACTTTTTAAAAATTATTCGTTTGTAGAAAAAAAATGGGGGGGAGAGAAACTTTAAGGGGGCCAATGGCTACAGATCTCCTCCCCCCAATAGCCAGTCAGCATTCTGTGCTCACTGAGCATACACACTGAGCAAAAACATTGGCCTTTTGTTGAAGGGGGGGGTCCCTTGAGGTTTGTTTTTTTTAATATAAAGATATTTTGTAATTTTGTAAATTTCAGGGCTCTCTTGAGTCCACTGATGCTACCCTTTTGTGCATGGGTGATGTGGTGTTGGCTACATAAGGACCAGGCATTGAGGTAGCTGTTAGTATACATGATGGTCATGGAATGTGTGGTTGGGTTGACACATGCAAAGGCGTTGGAAAATTTTCAGGTTTTTCTTTTAGAAAAAGGAAGCCACTTTGCCGAACTTTCTCCAAAGATTCCCCATCTCATTTTAGAGGTGGCCACCATTTTCCAGAACACTACTTCCAGGGCATTGTGGAGGATACAAAATGGTGGCCAAGGTGCCAACACAGCTGCCATGTTGGAGAATTTCTCCTCCCCTTGGAAAAATTTGGAAACTATCCTTCCCTGCTCCCTGCACTCTTTGCCCACAAACAAGGTGGAGAATTTTGAGAAGCCATTGTGCATAGCACTTACGGACATCACTTTCTTGACATTTGATTTACCAGTGGTGTCCATGAAGCTGGTTTCTCCATTGTTCTGGTTCGGAAAGAGATAAGGCCATATAAAAGAAGCCAGAGGATATATGACGTGGGGAACTGAGTTTTAGAACTGGTGGGCTCTATCAGGGCTGGCATCAAGCATAGGGATAGCTGGGTACCTGCCAAGGCCCCCCACTGAGAAGACCCCCCTGGAGTCACTGCTCTTCTTCCCCATTGCAACCTGCTTGTTCACCTGCCTCTCGCTCTGGCCCAGACAAGGGTGGTGCTGAGAAGGAGATGCCACGGCCTACTTGCTCACTGCCTGTCTGCCTGTCAAGCAAGCATTAGCTATGATGAGGAAGGGGATAAGGAGTAATAGCAGCTAGTAGAAGAGAAAGCCCATAGAGATAGTCTTGTCCAGGGTAGGAATGCTTCTAAAATTCTCCTCTGGATAGTATGTCCAAGTTCTAAATTACCTGGAGTTGTTTCCAAAATGGAACCGATGGGTTCAGCATTCTCCCACTGGTCTGCACAGGCACAATTCAACCACCACTTTCAGTTCATTCATCACTTCCCCTCCCTACATTAACATTACAAGTGCACGTGTGTGCATTGATAAAACACTGCCACAAATAAATAAAGCAAATTTGATGTGAGTGTACCTTCAGCTCCTTCAAGAGCCTTTTTCTTGTGTGGTGTTTTCTAACCAATGCACACTTATTTGTGTGTGAACTGGTTAAACACTGAACCAAAAGGATCTTTGTACAGTCTTACATGTGACTGTGACAAAATCAGGGCTGGGGAGAAACAGGGCCGATCTGCATCGCACCCGCCATCGCAGTGAATCCGGTGTCCCGTCGGATTAAACGCTCACATTAAAACGTGATTATTCACACTCACCCATTTACCCCACTGCAGTGCTTCATTTAATGCGCAAGCTCGGTTCACGCTCAAGCGCTGTGCTGTTTTCCCAATTCAGGCAAGATCTTCGAAGCTTCAGAGTTGCGCAACTTCGAAGCTTTGAAGATCATGCCTCAATTAGGGGGAAAACGTCGCGGAGAAGCCCCAATTCTGCGAAGATAATGCCTGAATTTTTTTTTAAAAAAAAAATCCAGAGTGAGGGAGAGGAGGGGGTAAAACTTCATCTCATTTGAAGGGATACAACAACCCCTCGCTCAGTGCAGGAAGCCCGATTCCCAGGTGGTCTCCCATCCAAGCACTGACGGGGACCGACCCTGCTTAGCTTCTGAGATCAAAGGGCACATCCAGCCCTTTGCTTGTTGCTAAGGAGACAGGGGCTGCTGAGGAAGCTATGCGATCAGTAGCTGGAAGAAGACATGGGACCATCGAGAGCTGTGATTGGGCAGGAGGGAAATACAAACACTGCTGCATATGGACAGGCGGGGAGGGGACTATGACTGGATATGGTAGCGAAGGCGGAAAATCAGAACATATTAAGGGGAAATAACGGGATATTAGGGTATTGAAAGCGGGAGCACGGAAGTGGGAAATTCCGGTTCCAGTTCAAGGCGGCTACTGCGTAGTGTGAAAGGCGGGCAGTGAAACCTCACTGGAAGCGAAAAAAGGCAGTAAGTGTAGATCCAACCACAGTCATTTGACCAAAATTTCAGGAACTTTATCCAATAATTTGAGGAGAAACAATTTCATGAAATGTCCCCTCCCCCCAACTTTCTTTCTCCAAGTTTTGCTGATTCTTCTGCACGTTTATTTGGGAGTAAATCCCGTTGAACTCGGTGGGACTTACTACTGATTAGACATCCATAGGGTTGCACTGTTATTCTCTGATTCCTTCTCTCCCCCCAAAACAATATGGGATGCCTTTTTAAACTTCAGGCCTGCTTTCAAATAAAGCATCTTTGAGGTTTTTTTGCAAGACATTCTTTTTCTTTTTTAAGGAAATCACATGTAAAAAATATTTTCCTTAGTAGTTTAGGCTTAATAACAGAGATGCATGGAAACCCACACTGTGTTTAACAAGGCTGCTGTAATCACTGTCCTTTCTTTGGAGGGGTTTTTAATATTGCCACACCTCCCTAATAAAATGAGCTGCTGGCAGAACAATCCACACACTCTGTAAAAATGTATGTGTTTTCCTATATATTGAACTGCTGACCACTATAATGGCAATCTCCAGTGAGTGGCAAAAGAGGCAGCCATTTTATGGTGACAGCCATTTTGAATTTGCAAAAATCTTCATCATCATCTAAGCACCTCAGAAGAGGGCTTTCTGGGGAAAACAAAATAGTAGCCATTCTGTTTCTCTTCCCTCCCCCCACCCCAAATAATTTTGCCTCGCTTCTGAAATACTTATACAACCAAAACAAAACAGCTCACTTCAAAGTGGGTGAACTGGCTGAGAACTGGTCCTTGTCAATGTGGTACAGCCCTCATCGAGGTTGGCCTTTTGCAGTATTTTATCGATGCAGATGTGCCAATTGGTAACTCAGTGTGGAAAGAGATACCAGTGAGCTGACAGCTGCAGCAAACACCGCATACTCTGATTCCGGAATCTGTTTTGCAAATTCTCCGAGGTAAACTGTGTATGTTCAAGGGTCACAGAATTCTGAATGTCTGTTTGGGGGTGTTAGCAGAAAACCAGGAGGTGAAAGAAGAATGGAGATGGGGCATGACTGTTTGGCTGGAAGCCTGAACTGGATAACTCCACACTACATGCTACTACCTTACTCTTGATCTCTGATTTGGCTACAATCCTGTTGTCACTCACCAGCTGAGTTCACTATTAAAGGGAGTGATAAAGTACTTGGAAAGGCCAGCCCAGACCTGTCTCAGCTCTGTTAATAATGCGTAGTGTCAGGAGTTGGATGATTCTACCAACAACTGCATAACAGAACTAGATTCTGCAAGTCAAAAGAAACCACAATAACTTGAATTCACTAACCAGAGGTGAATATCACCAAAGTGAATGCAATTCTGGGAATGTGAACTCTCTTTCTATCTCTCAGACTATCTTGGATGCTAATCCATTTACCAATATTACCACTGAGATCCCACCCCCTTTTGTTCAGATAATGTATATAGGCTTTTAAATTTCATTTCATTTATTATCACTGCTTTTTCAGTTTTTCTGATATTACCATCAGCTAGGAGTATTTGTAAAATTGCTTACATTTTCCAGTACACTGGACAGTAATGGCTTAGAGAGCTGTCATTTATCACTAGCCTTTAAAACACCTCTATGGGTTGGGTAGGCTAGATATGATCTTGGTAAGAGATTCTCCATTTTACAGAGGGGGAAAACTGAGGAAGAGAAATTTGCCCAAGGCCAACCAGAAAACGTACCAGATTTTGAATCTGAGCTGTCTTGGCTTCAGATTTTGTCCATGTTCTTATTGCAGTCTTAAGAAGTAGTGCAGGTCAAGGACCTTCACGGGTCAGTTTGTAAGTGGGCAGTTTGTAAGTGTAAGAGAAACTTCACTATATGGGTTGTCCTTCTGCCTGATGGCTATGGTACAGGAGGCAGAGTTTCCTTATGCCTTACATAAAGACATGTGTGGCTAAAGGCAGCTGCTGAAAGGTAGCTACTAATGGTACAAGCTGAACTGCGCAGTTGTCTTATTCTGGAGCAAGAGTTTGGCAGGGAGCTTCCAGAACACCTTTGAAGCCTTATTATGACTGTGATGCCTACATTCCTGACTGAGTCTTTGACAAAAGGTTTGAAGTGTTTGTGAAAGGTGCCCCAACATTTTCTAAGCTTAGGTGTTCAGGGGGCCTGTTAAGATCACAAACAAGCTAAGGGATTGGGTATATTTGGAACTGATCTTCAGTTTACATTGCTACAAACCCGCAAATATAATATTAACTAGGGATGTACGAAAGTCACTTACCTTTTCGAAGGGTGACATTTGCGGTGGGGGGGAGGCGCTCCGTCCCTCCCCCTGAAATTCTGGCCGGAGGGGAGGCGCTCCGTCCCTCCCCCCGGAAATTCTGGCCGGCCGGCTCCACCAATGGCAGCAGCCATAGCCGCCGCCGTTTGCGTCCCTGCAGTCAGCCGTGATAGGCTACGTAAATGTTTACGTAGCCTATCATGGCTGATTTAAAAGAAAAAAAAACACGCGTACACAAATGGTGGCGCCCATGGGCGCCGCCATTTGCATTCCTTATTTTTGCCGTCTTAGTCTACGTAAATGTTTACGTAGACTAAGACGGCAAAAATAAGGGGAACGCAAATAGCGTAGCATCTATGCTATTTGCGTTCCCCTTATTTTCGCCGTCTTAGTCTACGTAAATGTTTACGTAGACTAAGACGTGCCAAAATAAGGAATGCAAATGGCGGCGCCCATGGGCGCCACCATTTGTGTACGCGTGTTTTTTTTTCTTTTAAATCAGCCATGATAGGCTACGTAAACATTTACGTAGCCTATCACGGTGTTTTTTAAAAATCTAGCCGTGATAGGCTACGTAAATGTTTACGTAGCCTATAATTATTTTTTTTTAACTGGAAATGGCGGCGGCGGCAGCCGGTCAGAAGACCAGCCGCCGCAGCCGCAGCTGCCGCTGCCAAGCCGCTGCCGAAGCACCGCCAGAGCCGCCGCCGCCAGGAAGATTTGCCAAAGGTAAGTCCCGTCCCGGGGGGGGGGCGGGGGGCCAGACCGTTCTGCCACCGATTTCGGGGGGCCGAATGCGCTGGCATTCGGCCTCCCCGAGATTCGTGGCGAAATTCTCTGACATCCCTAATATTAACCTGGAGGTAGGGATGGAAGAAGATTCGTTTGGTTCACATTTTAATACAAACCGACCTAAGTCTCACTTCCTGAAATAATACATAAACTGGAACACAATGATCCTTTGATTTTCACACTTATATGATGCAGTTCTCCAGTTACAAAGCAATGTGTGCAGAAGTGAGCACATTAGGGAAAACAGTTGTTTGCAAAAAAATAAAAATAAATGTGCACATGAGGGGAAATTGCATATGAAAATGTATAGAAACGTGTGCGCATTTATGAAAATGCATACTATATTTTGTGTAGATTAAAAGAAAACTTTTGCAAATTGATGCAGAAATGGGATGGAATGGAATGCCATTGTGCTTGTAAAAAAAATGTGTAGCTTATAGAAAGTGAAACAGACAGATTCATCCATCTCTACCTGTAGCCATATTCACATGAACAGTTAACTCCAATTTAACAACTCCTTTGTGAGTTTGACTATTCTCTCGGAGGAAGAGAGAGCAGCTGAAGCAAGAATGCAAAAGGAGCCTAGATTCCCATGCCCCTGTGTGTGCAGGGCAATCGAAGTGGTAAAGACACATTGGTTGTGGTTGGGGGGGGGGGACACCCAGGTGGAAACTGTCTTTGCTGGTTGGATGACAGTTAATGTTTGTCAGGGAACAATGCTTTTCCGCAGCTCCCTTAGGGAGTTGCAAGAGGGCCATGTAAAGCCAGAGATGGCGATGAAATCGGGAAGAATTGCCATTGTGTATTCTGTTAGGTCCGAGTAAACAAGGGGGCGTCTCCCACCTCAAGTACACAGATGCTATTTGGACAGCTGCACTGTCCACCTTGAAGGATAGTGTCTCTCGGCAGTCATCACATCAGTTTGATACGAGGCTCCAACAAGTCGTATGTCTCCATAGAGACGGCGAATGAGCCCACGACTGAACACAGACTATCGGGCCATGTTGACACGATTTAAGATAATGGAGCAAGGCCTGAGCGGAGACACAATGCACCAGGCCTCAGCCTCAGAATGTGACTGTTCTGTGACAGGACGTTGCCCAGCTTTCTGTCCAGAAGCTGAAGAGAATAATTGAGAAGCAGCAATTGGATATGTGAAAAAACGGGTGGCTCAGATCCAACTGCTATAAAAGCTGAGCAAAAGCGATGTACTAGATGTTATACAGCAGTGATAAGCCCTTGTCCCAAGGAGTTTATGGTTTAAATCCAGGAGCCACCACAGAGGGGAAAGTAACTGAAAACAGAGAAGGGTAGAATGGGAGAGTAACATGGGTGGAATGTGAGAAAATGCCATCATGTGTCCTCATGCTTTGTTTTGGTTGGTGAGGAAAGCTAAATCTTCATGGGAAAGGCAATATTCGATGAGGGCTATGAACATAAGAACATAAGTAGAGCACCGCTGGAACAGACCAAAGGTCTATTTAGTCCAGCATCCTATTTCCCAAAGTGGCCTACCAGCTGTGACCAGGAACCCCACAAGCTGGACACAAGCACAGTGGTCCTCTCTCACCCATCTTTTCCAGCAACTGGTGTATATAGGCATACTGCCTTTGATACTGGAAGTAGCATATAGCTATCGTGACTAGTAGCCACTGATAACCTTCTCCTCCATTATTTTGTCTAATCGCCGTTTAACGCACTTTGAAAAGCACTCATGTCATACTTTGGGTCCAGCATTTGCTGTCTCCAATCCAAAGACCTAAAGAGAGTTTGTTTCAAAATCGTGCAGCATGTTTCTTTTTTTTCCCCCTCTTGCCTTCTAGCTCTAAGGCAGCCTTCCCCAAACCTGGTGGCCTCCAGATGTTTTGGACTACAACTCCCAGCATCCCTGTCCATTCGCCATGCTGGCTGCGAATGAGTCAAGGTTCAAGATATCTGGAGGCCACTCCTGCTCTATGCCTTGAGATTCTCTGAGTTTGCTGTTTTGAGTGTGTGTGTAGTGAGTGGCCAGGGCGGGGGGGGGGGGCATAGATTAGAGAAACTGTGGCCGGGACAACAAATGCTATTTTCATTCTTCCAGAATCTCCTGTTCTCCCCCCCCCCATCCCTCCCCCCACCACTTTCTCTGTTTGGCAACCATCCCTTGGAACCCTCTTGCAGAATTCCATACGATCCTCCAGCCGGCCTAAAGCGTGAATGCCAAGCGTTAGCAAGCTTAGGGGGTGTCTTGGCCTGTGACACTTAATTTGAAGTGTCTGCCTAGCAGCTTGAATGCAGTCAGGAGAGCCCCAAACATACTTGGAGGCCAGCAATCCTTTTTGCCTAGCAACATCAGGCTGACCCCCACGGCAAAGGTAAATCTTGAGGAGAACAAGAGGGTTTAGGGAAGAGTAACTCTTTAAACTGGTGGTTTGCTTGCCAACAATTGTCTGTCAGTCGAGGTGCGGAGAGAGAAACCTTACTCGAACAACTATGGCTATGTTGGGTAAGCTGATTTCATAGGGAAGGAAGGGAATTTGGGAACCATCTCTCCTTTTTTTTTGTTTTCATATGCCCTGATCCAGCAAGCGTGATCTGGGCATTGAAACAGGCTTCTGTGCAGCGATTGCACTCACTGGAGAACAAAGCAGCTCTGGGTAATCGGCAGCTGCCATTTTATTTTCCCACAATCCCCCAGAGCGATGCTACATTGGGAGCATGGTGGGAAGTCAAAATGGCAGCTTGATGTAGCTGCTTGGAGCAGGAGGCCAAAAGGTTCTTTTAAAAGGGCCCCAGAGCGGGCAGCTGTTGTGGACCCTCCTGAGACATTGGGGCCTCAGCAAGCACCCAGTGATACCAGGTGCTGACGCTGGCCCTGGGTGGAAGTGAGCAGGGACAGTAAGATACAGAATGCAACACCCCCTACAACATTCCACATTTGGTGATGTGTAAGTGGCCACTCCATACCGCACTTGAAGGAAGAGGGAAGTGATTGGCTCCTTGTGATCACCTGACTTCCTGGCCTGGGAAGGTTTTGCCTGTTGGCCTGAATTAGCTTCCCTTCCCCCCTCTCCCCCCTCCCCCCCACACCCTGGACAATGGGAGGAATTAAAGAGCTGTAGCAAGTATCCTGAAAAAGACAAGGGGAGGGGCTAAATGTTCATCTATGCACATATCTAATTACATATCTAAATTTTATGCATATCCATTTCCTTTCTGTGTCTCCCTTTTTTTTTGGTCATGCATAAGAGACCGCCTTACGAGCAACTGACAGTAAAAGGATTTTAACAAGGCATCTCTAAAAGCCAAAAATAGGGGCAGTAGTTTATCAAGGACAGTGACCAGAAAACAGATATATAGGGACAAAGTGTCACATATGAATACTGCTGAATGGTATAACTGGAGGAGCAGTATTCTATAGGGATGTCAGAGAATTCTGCGACGGATCTCGGTGATGCCGAATGCCAGGGCATTCGGCCCGCTGAAATCCGTTGTGGAACGAAGCCCCTGCCCCCCCAACCCATGAAAGGCGCGCGGGACAAAGTCCCCACTGCCCCCACCCCACGAAAGGTGCATGAAACAGAGCACTTACCTGCTCCCGTCCGCGCTGCTTTGCGAATGGCGGCTGTCCTGGCCGCCATTTGCTTCCTCCTCTTCCTAGCCATGATAGGCTACATAAATACTTACGTAGCCTATCACAGCTAACGCAGGGGCGTTATACAGGGACATATACAGGGGCGTAATACAGGGACGCAAATGGCGGCAGCTACGACAGCTGCCATTTGTGTCCCTGCAGGGCTGCCCAGCGGCCGGATGTCCGGTTGCGGGCAACTGGAGCCGGCCGGCGGCTCCGCGGCTTGGCCGCAAAGTGGAGCCAGCCGGGCAGGATTCCGGGGGGAGGGACGGAGCGCCTCCCCCCCACTGCAGATGCCCCTGCGCGGAGCCAGGTAAGGGATTCGTACATCCCTAGTATTCCATCACTGCTTTATAAGTGTGCTCCCTTGAGTTTGGGGAAGTGTGTTCTTAGAATCCTGAACAGCAACGATCCACACAGCAACATTTTGTTGCAGGTCCCACTTGTGCACCTGAATTCCCAGGCCAAAATTACACATTTGGGGAGAGGACCTTCTCGGTGGTGGCCCCTGATTTATGGAATGATCTTTCCAATGAGACCTGCCTGCCACCAACATTGTCCTCTTTTTGGTGCCAAAACTACCATTTTTCTCATGCATTTGGCAGCATATAACATGTTGTTTTATCAGGTCCTGGATTGTCTCTGGCTGATCCTTTTAAATTGTTTTAGATATATGTTGTTGTTGTGTGTGCTGTCTGTTTTATGTCCTTATGTGAATGGGTTTTTAAACTTTATGTAATATATTTAATCGTTTTAATTTCTTTGAACCACCCAGAGAACTTTGGCTACAGGGCGGCATAGAAATCAAATAAACAAAATGAAACAAAATAAAATTAACACAGTCAATGTGTTTGCCAGATAGCACTAAAGCAAGGGTGGAGGGAGGGAATTTTAGGGGAGAATCGCTGGGTGCTTTAACCCTTCCCCTACTCACCCCCCCCCCACGCCATCTCCCTCCTTCAGGCTGTTTCCTTGAGCCTGGCTTATTCCTGGTCTTGGAGGGGGGGGGGGCAGGGGATGACTGAGGGAAGGGTTGCAGGGGGAAAGGGTTAAGCACTTTCTCTCACCCACTGGTTTTTACCTGCATAGGCCTCTCCTCCTCCATGTTAGCATTGCCTGTTGCATATAGGTTGGCGAAACCTGTGTTTGCTGCAGAATGTGTAGCAACTCATGTAAGAGCCACTGTGGTGCAGCAATTAAAGCGGTCTTCCCCAATCTGGCACACTCCAGATGTTTTGGACTACAATTCCCACCAGCCCTGGCTACCAGGTCTGGGGGTGTTGGGAATTGTGCTCCTGAACATCTGAAGGGCACAATATTGGGTTAAAGCTTCAGACCAGGACTGGGGAGGCCCAGGTTCAGTTCCCCATTCAGCCAGAAAGATTGCCGGGGGAATTTTGACCAGTCACTCTGAGCCTAACCTATGTCACAGGGTTGTTGTGAAGATAAATGGGGGAGGAAGCCATCATGAAACCTGCCCTGAGCTCCTTGGCTGAAGGGTTGGATTAAAATGTTATATATATACACACACGTTCCAACCTTAGTATGTGCGGAAAGGCTGTGCATAAATTGAGGCACCTTTTTATACCTGTGCCTACAAAACAGCATGGATAAAGATAGGAAGAGATGATAAAAAATGGCATGGCTAAGAGAGGAACAAGTAGGCTTATAAGACCAACCAATGCGCAAGAATTTTATTGTTTGTGTGTACCACTGAACGTTATTCTGGATCAGGTCCCCATGTACCAAAGAGTGCTGGGAGAAAGGAGAGTTCCACATCCAGAAAGATCCAGAACCTTATTTAAACCCACCTTGTTGAATGTTTCTTTAATTTTTGCTGGATGAGCAAAAATCAAAGAATTTCACACATGGACAAAGAGAGCTGTCTTCCTGGCAGGGTGGCATGCCTTCAGTCTCAACCCCACCAATAAATGGAAGCAGGGGGAAGGACTGCATGTTCTTTTGCCCTGAAAGCTTTAGCTGATGAAAATACTGATTACATCGATTCCTGCTTGTAAATAGACAGATGCAAGATGCAGACGTAACCTTTAATCTTCTTGCAGTTCCTTCCTGTTTGCTCCCTCTTTCTCCACCTCTTCCATTCTCAGCCCCAGCCAGCATGCTAACAATTCACTGACAAATCAACAAATCCTCCCATTCATCACTCAATAACCAATGCCGCACGTGTTGCCAAAACTGCCACAAACTGTACCAGTCACCATCCGATGCTTGGCCAATGGCCATGAGTATAAAAGCAAGAGAAAGGGATGGATTCTATTTCGGGAGGGCAAGCGGGCTGTACCTCTGGGATTGTCTGTATGTTGCCGACTGCACCAACACAAGGAATTTGGCAACTGACAGATGGATGGGCAGAGCGGACAAAAATGGCTAATGATCGAGGAGCTTTCCCTTCTCCAAAGGGTTAACGTGGGATCTTTTTAATTGTCAAAAGAGCTCCGGGCTATTAGGGTTGGCATATTCTTCAATAATCTGTTTTATTTTTACCTGCTGGGAGCTTAATTAAAAAACAAAGAGGCTCAATTTAAAGCCCATTACTATGCTAATTTTGTAGGAACTGGGCTGCGATTAAGAAGCTTTAAAAAGGGGAGTTTAGTTTGCCCTGGGGGAATGGGTTGGAGGCCGTTTTGATTTCGTTTCATTAGCTAGCTACAATTATTTATAAACTAAATGGAAATCATGATATTAAAGAGTAATAAAAAAAACCTAGTGTCTATGTATTATTGAGCAGCGGAAGTTACTTCTCTCCCCCTTCCCTCCCTCGTTTTTTAATTTAGCGTCGAAACGTGCCGGGTCTTTATTACTGTGACTTGCAGTTAACACAGCTAAATGCAGTTGTTAAATATAAGACGCCTTTTATATGGGCCCATAAATTGGGAGCTGTCTGCTCTGCTTTCCCTATAGATCATGTGAATAAGTTTATAAAGACATCAACATGACAATAAAGATGAAGTGCGGGCTGTTTGAGCAAAGAGTTTTATGAGATTGTAGGCAAGGAAGTCTTTTAACTGAAAATAAATTATCTAAGATACTTTGGGAAGACTGCGTTTTTGAGGAGGGGTGCAGAAGAGACAAGCCTGCAAATGCAACATGGCTTTGTTTGGCCAAAGAGCCCAGCAGGTGTCTACAGCATTTGAATAACCAGATATTGGGATAAGTGGGGAGAGCCAGTGCAGTGTAGAATGTCAGACTAGAACTGGGAGAACCCAGGTTCAAATCCCCACTCAGCCACAAAGCTTATAGGGTGAACTCTCAGCCTAAACTACCTCACAGGGTTGTTGTGATGAGGAAATGGGTGATGGGGGCCATGTATGCCATCTCAAGCTCTTTGGAGGACGGGCAGGATAAAAAAGGAAAGAGGAGAAAGTAAGAAACTAAGAAAGAAAGAAAATAGCTTGTATAGAGAAAGGGCAGGATGCAACAACCTTGCAAGTTCAGTTTCCTGAATGCCCAGATGGGAGAACTAGAGAGCTTATGTAGAGTGGCTCAAAATCTATAGGAGAAAGGTTGGAGCTAAGGTAAAAAGGTGGGTTGTCACAAGCTTATGAGTTCGATGCAGGCCTTTGCCTCCACACACATAGGGCTAAACTGGAGAGGAGGACATGGCATGGGTGTGAACTTAAACCCTGCCCACATTGTCCCTGCATGTGGAGCTGCTCTTAAGACCTTACTGCCAAACACACTCACAATGCCTTTTCTTTACCTTTGCGCTGAAACAGCAACTGGGTGCACAGGGACATGGGGAAGGCAGAACTGATGCACACAGCCACATCCCCCTCCCTGCTTTAGCTCTACCTATGTGCAGGTGAGCGCCTGCACAGGGCTGTGGCCAGCCTAATACAAGTATAAAATAAACTGCAACATGGGTCCCACATTGTTGGATAATGATGAAGATGAATCTTGGGTATGCAAAGTGTGAACACCCCACCCACCCCGGTCTGTGCGGCAGATATGGACTTAGGTACATCATCAAAATTCAGTGTTTGCTTTCCTCACCCTAGAGAATTTCAGGGTGTTTCAGTGTAAGATGGGGCCCACCAGAGGGTGCTTTGTATGCCATCTCACCCCCCACCTCAAATTTGAAGCTTGCCCTACATGTAGCATAGTCTCTGGAACTCTGCCGCTTCAGCACGTGGCAAAGAAATTGCATATTTGCACCCTCCCCATATGAAAAACTCCCTGCCTGTGGAAGACTAGCATGTTAAAAAGAAGGGTTTGAATCTAGACTTCACACTGAAATGCTAGTTTTCTACAGGCAAGAAGGGTGGTGTTCTGTTGTTGTTGTTTAAAAAGATAGGGAAACATTCACATATGTGATCACTCACCTGCATTCCTAAGTAGCACAGTGCAAGGATCAGATGTACCATGGGGGCGGGGGGCTTTCCCCCAAAATATGTATATCAGTTCTCTTGCATCATTCATAGGTCACTCTGTTTGCTGACAGAACTGCAAACATCAGAGATGATAATCCCGCTGCTGTTAACACAGTCACTGATCCCAGGATGAGCCAATGAGCCAAGAATCTTATGAGTGGTAATATACTTCCTTGCAGTTCATTTCAATCCTTGATCCACTTTTGAACGTGGTGAAACTCACCGAAGTGCATTTGGGTTATTGTCATCCCGGGATCCTGTCAAGAGGATTTCATGGGGAAACAGCAAGTTGCTCATTTGCCTGAGACTCCAGTTTAGAGTAGATTCTGATCACTCTTAGATGATCAACATAAACAAACCTTTCCAGATGGGCAAGGGGTCCAGAGCTTGGCAAGTCATCCATGGAAACAGCCAGTGAGTGTTGGAAGTTTAATAGTTTGTTCATTTACAGGTACATGGGGGGAGCAATGTGGTGGATCTACCACCCCATCCACAGCCCTGAAGGCTGCCCTGATCTTTAGTTTTTCCATTATTCCCCATTCTGCTGCATGCTCCACCCACAAAGGAAGCTGCCATTGCATCTCTACATGATTAACTGTGCCGGTCGGGCTTCCTTCAAATCAGACTTTGCGGGGGGGGGGGGGGATTCCTGCCATGTCTCGGCTTTGAGTGGGATTGGATCATTCAATCATTCTCAGTGCAAAGGGGCAAAATAATGACCTGTCCTCAGAGGAGGCTGTCCGTTGCAGTCTGCATGAGGCACCGTTCTGCTTGGACAGCCTTTCAATCAGGAAGTGTGGCCAGAAGTCACACAGAAATGCAGTTCATGTGTGGGCTTCTCAGAGGGATGGTGTTTCTTCCTTGTAATTCTAAAAGAGCCTTTTCCAACCTTGGGCCCCCAGATGCTGTTGGACTAAAGCTCCCATTATCACTGACCATTGACCATACTGGCTGAGGAGCTGTACTCCAACAACATTTGGGGCCCAAAGTTGGGAAAGGCTGCCTAAAATGACACCTTCTGGAGGAATTAAGAAACAGTCACTCCAGAAGCAACAGCGCTCCAGTTATTAGGAGTTTGGGAAACACTCTGGCAGTATGGGCATGACATACATGGGAGGAATCTGGATAAGGGTGAGGTTTGGATATTGTGGGTTATTATTCACACCCTGGTCCAAAGCTCACCTTCAGCCTCAAACTCACTGAGTGTCATTAGGAAAGATTTTTCTCTCAATTTCCCCCTACTTATCTGCCAGATGGGGATAAAAATACTGACCTACCTTACAGGAGCATTGTAAGAACACCTGGCATAATGCATGTAAAATGCTTGTCATATTAAATACTGTGTTGTTACAGTGGCCTGCACTCCAGCTGGTTCCTGCCCTTGGAAAGCCACTGTCCGTTTTCTCCCTCTCTCCCTCTCTCCCTCTCTCTCTCTCTCTGGCTTTGGGGGGTTGCTTTATTTTTATTTATTTTTAAAATGCTTCTCTGAGTTGCCATAGTTGTCCCCCTTCAGGATCCAGCTCTCTCTGTAGGGTCTCTAGAAATTAAATCTCTCAGCGAATGTGTGCATTCGATATATCTTGTCTCTAGCCCCCATGTAGGTCTATGCAGTTTGTTTCTGTTGCTCCAGAGGACTACATTGGGAGACATTCTGGGTGCTTTCAGGTGAAGTGGCCCTCGTGTGAACAGCTAGAAGGCCTTCTGCAGCTATTCTGTTGTTTTTGTTGTTTTCTTTAATGGATTTTCTGTGGTAAGAAAAAAGATACCAGAAGCAGTGGGTAAACATGGGAGGCCTACGAGTGGAAGACAATTTCATTTAGACCCCCTGTAAAATTTTTGTGAAAATTTGTGTGCACAATAAAAGCCTCAGCTAGAAGCATCCTTTGTAACTGTCAGTCAGTGCTGTTCAATTGTGGAACAGTCTGCCTCAGGAGGTGATGGGCTCTCCTTCACTGGAACCATTAAACAGAGGCTGGACAGCTATCTGTCAGAGATGCAGCAAGGGACCGTGCAACATGCAGCCCTCATTTCCTACACAATAACTAACAAGGAATACTTCGAACTGTCAATAAGATATTGTAGGATGGTTTTAGGGGTTCACTAATCCCCCTCCCCCAGCATTCTTTTAACCCCAAGAACAGGTACTTTATTGACTCTTTACATCATTGGAGGATGGGGCTGTTGCAGACAACGTCAGGCAGTGAAGAACCTTCAACAATGTGTAATACTAGAGAGGGCTTGTGAAGTCATATTTCGGATCAGGATCCAGGTGTTATAAATGTGCCCATATTTTCAGCTGTGAGATGTCAAAGGGAAGTGTGGTCACACAAACACAGGCCACACACAATACTCTCCCAGTATCTCCCTGTAGTTGTGATGGCAGAAGGCTTGGCTGTGTGAATCGTCCACAATAGGAGGTTAAAGTAAAAAATGGCCCAATAAGTGAGTTTGCACCTAGCGACAGAGGTGACTCTCTGTATAAAAGGTCATGCGATGAGGGTTGTTCAAAAAAGTGTATTTGGGGTGCTGGTGTAGACATGGGGGGGGATTTTGTCTGATTTGAATATTTCAGTGAACCATCCTAATTTGCACTTGGGCTAAGATGCAGAGCAGAGCACAGTTATCTTTTGGACTGTGCACTTCTCCAAATTTTGCAGTGCAGTTCTTGGCTCAAAACATCCCACAAAAATGTGTTTATTAGGGAAAGTTGTGTACAAAACTGTACCCAATTCAAAGTGCTGGTATTCACATTTAAAGCCCTAAATGGCTTGGGGCCAGGTTACCTGAAGGATCACCTCCTCCCATATGTACCTTCCTGGACCCTAAGACCATCTTCAGCGGTCCTTCTCCGTGAGCCCCTACCAAAGGAAGCGAGGCAGGTGGCTACCAGGAAGAGGGCCTTTTCTGCTGTGGCACCCCGGCTGTGGAATGAGCTCCCTAGAGAGGTTCACCTGGCGCATGCATGTGTTGTACTCTCTCCAGCAGCAGGTGAAGACCTTTTTTATTTTCCCAGGAATTTTAGCTTTTTAGCATTCTAGTCTTTTAGCTCTGCTGTTTTAAGTGTGTTGCTGTATTTTAAACCTCTGCATTGCTGCTAAGTTTTATGCTGGTTGTACCGTAGTTTTAACGCTTTTATATTTTAGACTGTTTTTATGCTGTACTTGTGGTTTTAATTTTTGTGAACGGCACAGAGAGCTTTGGCTATTGGGCAGTATAGAAATGTAATAAATAAACAAATAACTAGGGGAAGCGGCGTACAAAATGCCTACGTTAGGGAAAATTGCACACAGAAATAAATGCAACTTTTCATGCATTGAAAGAAAGAAAGAAAGAAAGAAAGAAAGAAATTCACAGACTGATGCGGAAATTGGCTGGAATGGGCTTATGATTGAATACATGTGAAACTGACATAGGCTGGAAATAGACCGGCTCATCCATCCCTGGTGGGGTGGGTGGACAATTGTTTTAAAACGCTAACTAGGAACCCTGAGGTCTTTCAGATGTCTCCTCTTCCCCTGAGCTGCCTCCTGACCTGACATACACCTTACATTCTTCCTTTCATGACTGACCCAGTGGGTATGCGCCTCCAGGCAGACTGGGTCTTTGCCCTGGCTCCTTCCTCAAAGCAACTGTTTACAGATGGTTTGCGTCAGATGCCCCATAAACAGTATTCTTTTTGTCTTCAAAATAAAAAGCAGCTTAAGCCCTTAATGATAAGGATTTGGGGCGCTTTGTCAAGCCGGAGAGGGCCAGCCAGCCATCAGCTTAGCCAGCCGGAAAGCACCGCACGCTCCCAGTGAAACCGCTTGTGTGTGTGTCCGCCTCTGTGGATTCCGATCCTTGTGGCCAACGTCGAAAAGAGGGGCACATCTTCAGTGGGGAATTGTTGGGAACATGTGGAGAAAAGCTTAAAGATGTTTGTCACACTTTAACGGGGCGCGGACGTGTTCAAAGGCTGCCTGTAGTCCCTGGGCTTAAACCAGCTGCGTGGGTTCCTGCTGTGTGGAATTCTGGCTGCCCCATCTCAGGATGTTTCAGGAAAAGGCAACCGAAATGATCAGGGGGTGCACTTTCCCAGTGGGTAAAGGCTAGAGCATTTCAAGCTTTAGACAATTGCAAGGGGGAAACGATGGAGCTTTATAAAATTATGCAAAGTGTGGAGCGATTGGAGAGAGACAGAGAGAGACAGAGACAGAGAGACAGAGAGAATGTCTTTTCCCTCTCTGATAATACTACAACTTGGGTAATATCCAAAGTGATTGGGGGAATTCAGAACAGACAAGAAAAAGGACTTTTGCACGCGATGAATAGTTAACATTTGATTGCAGCTGAACTTCAGGAAAAACTTTCTGACTGTCAGAGCAATATGACAATGGAACCAATTCCCTAGGGAGGTGGTGGGCTCTCCCACACTGGAGGCATTCAAGATGAGGCAGAACAGCCATCTGTCAGGGATGCTCTGACTTGGATTCCTGCAGTGAGCAGGGGGTTGGACTTGATGGTCTTATAGGCCCCTTCCAACCCTACTATTCTATGAACAGTATAATCCTTTGCATGTGTACACAGAAGTAAATCCCACTGAATTTAATGGGGCTTACCTCCTAGTGGGTGTAGGTTTGGGATTGCGGTCTAACATATGGAATCTGTAGTGATGGCCACAGCCTTGGGTGGCTTTAGACCAGAGGCAGGCCAGCTGGTGCCCTCCAGATCTTTTGGACTACAACTCCCATCATCCCAGATCATTGGCTATATTGGCTGGGCCTGATGTTGTAGCCCCAAACAGCTGGAGGGCACTAAGTGGCCTACCCTGGCTGGAGACAAATTCGTAGAGGATAGGTCCACCCATGGCTGTTGGCAATGGCAGATAAGTGGAACCTCCAGAGCCAGATGGGGTCCACCTGTGACCATCAATGGCTATGGCTGTTGCTTGCAAGCCCTGCTGGTGGGCTTGTTGGAAGCATCTGGCTGGCACTAAGAGAAATAGGATGCTGGACTCACTGGAGTCTGGTGGCTCCGATGTCAGTGGGGTGGTAAAGCACCTTGGAGAGCTCCTTTAGAGTTCTGACTGGTTCTGACTGAAACCTGGAGCGGGTTCACCACCCCACTGACAATGGAGAAACCAGCTTCCACTGGTTGGACTAGATGGACCTTTGACCTAATCCAGCACAGCTCCTCCGGTGTTTACTGGCAGACAGGCAGGTAGAACAGGAAAGGATGTTGAGAAAATAGCTCTACCCATTTTTCACAAGGGTTGATTCATACCTGTGTGTTTATCATTTGATGACTACAGCAACATCGCTTGCATGTAGGGATGGATGAACCCACCCCCATCCAGTATCGGCAGGCACCCGCTGAACTGCTGCCCTTGCTCTACCCCCACCCACCCACAGGCCCACACTCAAGCCTCCATGCCCTCGCCAAGCCACCCGCACTCACCTGAACAGGTCCACAAGTGCCTGCCATTTTGCCGAGCTTATTTTTATGGGGGGGAAGGAGTTCTTTAAAAATGCACGCATTTAAATATGCACAACTTCGGGCTGGGAAAGCTTGATACACACGATATTAGAGGCATGAATGGGCCATTTATGCCCCTAATATTACATATATCAGCCTTTCCCAGCCCGAATCTGTGCATATTTAAATGTGCGCATTTTTAATGACCTCCTTTTTTCCATAAAAATAAGCTCAGCAAAATGGCAGGTGCTTGCGGACCAATCCAGGTGAGTGCAGGGAACATCCGGGAGGCCAGAGGCTCGGTGGGTGCAGGCCGAGGGCATGGGTGGTGGGGAGCCCAACGGACTCCCAAACCCAGTCAGGCATCTGCGCCATCCCTACTTGCATGTGTGAATTCATTTCTCATGTTGATATCCTACTCTTCCTCCAAAGACCTCATATCAGCATCTATAGAGTGGCTGTTCTCGGCCCTTCTGCGTTTTATCTTCACAACAACCCTGTGAGGTAGGTAAGGCTGAGAGTGACTGGCACAAGATCACCCAGTGAACTTCATGGCTGACGGGATTTGAACCTCAGCCTTCCCAGCCTTAGTCTGGCACTCTACCCACTACACCACACTATCTCTCCCCTCTTATCTGGATATCCAGATGCAATGTGTGTCTGCTGGGCTTTATGAACAAAGGAGGCCATGTGCTGGGTTCAGGGTTGCCTCTTCTGCCCCCATTGCCAAATAGACCCAGACCTACCAATGCATTAGATACTTTATTCTCAGCTAAAACTTTATTAATCTCATAAAACCCATTGCACGAACAGCCTGTACTTTATATCGATTGTCTTTATAAGCTTAGCCAACAGAGTGTCTTGCGGCACCTGAAAGAGACTACCAAATCTATTCTGGCATAAGCTTTCGTGGATAAAATAACTTCATGTGATCTTTAGGGAAAGTAGAGAGCTCCCAATTTATTAATTTATTTTAATAATATTTCCATACTGCTTAATATAATACAGTATCTACCTGACTTATGTATAAAAATATGAAAATTAAAATGCACTATTAATAAACATTTACAACTACAATAACAAAACTAGATAAATAAAGGACAAAAACATACAAATAAATACAAAATAAATAAATACAAAAACAGTAAAATGGACAAGTTACAAGCCTGGGAAAGCCTGCATGAACAATTACATCTTCAGGAAGCACTTAAAACACACCATATTTTCTGTCTCCTCACAGGGGAGGGTGTCCCAGAGAGCAGGGACCACTACTGAGAAGGCCTTGCTTCTCAGATGTTTCACGACAACATTCTGTTGGTTGGGGAACAACCAGCAAGGCCTCCTATGAAGATCTGAAAGATTGGTTGGGTAGATATAGTGGCAGGCATTCTGCTTCGCCTTGAGTTATTTAGGGCTTTGTATGTCACCAACATAACCTTGAACACGGCTCCTTAATTTAGAGGCCCATGTAAATGGTGTGCACCCTCTTCTCTCTTTCTGCCGCCCTCTTCTCTCTCCCTCTCTGCCTCTCTCTTTCCCCCTCTTCTTATCTGCCCAGTGGGCTGCCGGGTGTGGAAGGCAGAAGACAGATGGCTCTTGGCAGAGGTCTGAATTGATCGCTTGCAGAGGGCTTTGGAAATTAGGCTGAGGGCTGCATGCAGCTCTAGGGCCCCAGGTTGCCCTCCCCTGCTCTAACCACTACACCACACTGGCTCATGAGTTCAGACTGATGTGTGTATTGAGCCATGAAATGTATTGATATAAAATGAAGAGAAATCAAGTCGTGTCTATGATAAAAGAAGCCATCTGTCTGTCTCGGAAGGCTCCTTGGCAGATACATGCTGGTGAACCATGTAAATTATGGTTTATTCCAGGAGTGCAGAACCTCAGCCTCAGAGGCCAAATCTGGCCTGCTGAGGTTAACCAGAGGGCCGCTCCCCCTTTCCTTGGCTCCACTCTCTTTTCCCCTGACCGTCAATTGTTGGTGGTTTCCCGGCTTTTGTGCAGGTTTTCCCCCATTCTAAAGGGTTGAAATGCCCCTCCAAAGGTTTCATTACTGTCAGTATGAGCTTTAAGCCGAAACGCGCTGGTATCTTTGGTATTTGGGCCCCTTTTACCTTTGACCCCACCCCCCACTGGAATGTGGCCCCTGAGAGCTTCTCTGAAATGGAGTTTGGCCGTCCGACTGGAAGAAGTTCTGTGCCCCAGGTTTATCCCATAACTTGTAAGGCTGCTGCGTGCGTCTTCTTTGTCTACATGTTCTTTGCATAGACACACAACAGGGAGTTGTGATTGGGTTCCTAAAGTGTGTACACTCAGTGAAAAAGAAAAGGAAAGAAGCAAGCGAGATGTAGCTTATTAGAGAAGGGACACGCTCATATTAAAACATGTGCTGTCCGAATTCTGACTAGGATGCAAATCCACGCATCCCTGAAAGAGGCCTTGTTTCAGCACTCTTGAAACATTTATGAGCAAAGACAATATTCTAGATGGGATTGGAGCCCAGGATCAATCTACCATTTCCTAATGGTTTGGAGGTTTGGTCTATCTTTACCGTCAAAGACAACAGCCACTTTTAAAACTGTGTCATAGCTTGCCTCTTCAGTGGCGGTTATCTCTTGCATGTGTATGCCCTTTCTTGAGATCCCACCCTTGAGCTGCAACCATGCTCTCAGGCAAAGAACCAGTGCAACTAAATAGGGCTAACATTAGACTTAGACATGAACCAAACTTGGGTTCAAATCCTGCTTATGCCATATGTTCGTTTTCTGGCCTCAGAGAAGTAAATCTTTTATACCTCTGGTTTTATAAAAGGGGAAACCTAACCCTGACCTCCCTACTGAGTCTGCATGAGTAGAAGACTTAATACTCATATAATGATAATGATGGAGACACTGCATCCAGGCATATATAGAATGCCTTTATGCTGACAATAACTACAATTAGATGTCATATATCAAAGATTGGGGGTTAAGGCTCTAGGGTCAGGTGCTGTGATTTGCAAGCAGGTCAGTAACTCTTAACTGTTTGAAGGTTTTGCACATCTCTGTTGACAAAGAGAGGAAATCAACCCTGAGTGCTCATTGGAAGGACAGATACTGAAGCTGAAGCTCAAATATTTTGGCCACCTAATGCGAAGAGGAAACTCGCTGGAAAAGACCCTGATGCTGGGAAAGACTGAAGGCAAAAGGAGAAGGGGACGGCAGAGGATGAGATGGCTAGATAGCATCACCGATGCAATGAATATGAATTTGAGCACACTCCGGGAGAGAGCGGAGGACAGGAAGGCCTGGCGTGCTATGGTCCATGGGGTCACGAAGAGTCGGACACGACTTAATGACTGAACAACAACAACAACGAATTGTCAAAGAGGCAAGCCTCTTTTTAAAGCTTAATAATCGTTTGCCTCTTTGGTGAATAGTAACAGTTCATTCCCTGAATGAGGATAAGGACTGTGAACCATAACCATGTTAAAGAGCAAATATTATTGTCATGGATTAGGTTGATATTTCATACTTGAAAACGGACTCGGGTTCTTTGGGGATAGCCCACACTCCTGCTCATAGAATGAGAGATTTAAAAATGGTGCATTCCCTCTGTTGGGATTTGAAGGCAATCACATAGCAAGCCAGGAAGAAAACCAGCTTTGGTGTGTTCTTGGATTGCCAGGCACAAGCTTTTCCTTAGCTCACCCTTGGTGTGTGATCAACCAGTGGAAAAAAGTTCTGAGCCAATATTGATGTTTTTGGTGAAAGGTGCACCGGCTGGCTTTATGGTTCTTGTCTTATCGGTAAATCTGTAAATACAGGTGTAGAGTGTCCAATTTGCTAAATCCCCAGAGCAAACACAGATGCTGAGGCAGGGTGGGCCATCTTTAGTCGTTTATTGTTGATAGCTGCTGGTATTAAGGTTGATACATCATACGCTCAAACTGTCCCTGTTTATGAGGGACAGTCCCTACTTCCTGGTCCCTGATAAGCTACCATCCCTATTTCATGTCCTCATGGATGCCTTATTATATTGTTGTTAGTGTGAGTCACCAGATTTGCCATTCTTCAGGGTTCAGCCTAGGGATGTCTGAATTTTGTGAAATCTGTCCCGTGTGTGTTTCGAGGATTGTGCAGTGTCGTTCATTCCAGCATCTGTTCTAGGGATGCTGGAGAAATTCGAGACGGGCTAAAAAGAGCTCAGATTTCTAAGAAACTGACCTGCGGAATCCGCTGCAGAGCAACCCCGTCAGGCTGCACATAGTCTGTGGACTTTGGGATGATTTTTTTACTTTCCCGAAATTTATGCATATAAATTCGTAGGAAAATGTTCATGTTTCTGCTGAGGAAATATTGAATGGAATGTGGGACAGTACACTATGTACGTTACATAGCAAGGTAAATTATGTAAATACTTGCATAAATACCTACGTAATTATTTGCGTATTTTTCTGCATGATGAAAAAAATATTCGCATCCATCTGTGGGTGGACAACGGAACAAAAGGAGCCTGATAATCTGAGAAACACAGACGGAGTGGATTTTACAAAGTCCATTCATCCCTAGTCCATTCACAGAAGGATTTGATTTCTTTTTCGTTATGCAGAAAAATACACAAATAATTCCATTAGAGGGTTCATAACCATTTACGTAATTTACATCAGTACATTTAGCGTATTGTCCCCCATTCCATTCAACTTTCCCCCGCATATATTTTCTAGTCTCAGCAGAAACTTGCATGTTTCCTTAAGAATACATTTGCATAATTTTCGGGAAAGTTAAAAAAAATGCTCCAAAAGTCCACAGAAGTCCCCACACGGCCTGAGGAGGCCAATTCTCAGCGGATTCGGTGGGTCAGATTCTTAGAAATCCAAACTCAGTCCGGCTCAAATTTTTCCAGTGTCCCTAGCTCAGCCCCTTTTTGCCCCAAGTCTCATCAAGTTTAATCTCTGGGCTGGTGGGTGGATGCATTTCGTATCTAATGCACATGCATATAAGTGCACATGAATGAATCCTAGAGCTGGAAGGGGCCTCAGACATCATCTAGTCCACCCCCTGCCTGTGCAGGAACCCCAGTACTACAGATGGCCATCCAGTCTCAGCTTGGAGTGTGGAGGAAGGCACCAGTATGGGGAATGCCAACTCATCTTAGGACCCAAGCCATACTTTCTTGAGTGTGGGCAGCTTTACTGAAGTACAAGGGTAGGGCAAGATTGGCAGCTGCTGAGCCAGGGTTTGATTTGCTGGTCTGCATGTCTGTTACTGCACCTGTGAAGCCACCCACAGTTCTCAGAAAACACTGAGAGCTCCATGTGTTCCTTTTCCCTACGCTGGTCTTTCCAATCTGGTACCCTCCCGAGATTTTCAGCTACAACTCCCAGCATTCCTGATCATTGGGCATGCTGGCTGGGACTGATGGGAGTTGAGGTCCAAAACATCTGAAGGGTACCAGGTTGAGGAAGGATCCACTAAGCCTATCTCTTCAATCACCGTCACCCCAACAATGACGTCATCGCCTGTTGGGATTTCCCCCATAAGGCCCTTAACATCAACTGTTCCTTAACAAGAGACACAAAAAAGCTCAGGGATAGAATTCTAGTACAAGAAGAAAGGAGTCCCCCACTGATGAGTTTGCAGTTAGAAACCACAAGGAGAAATTGGGTGTGTATCATTGACCCTTGCAAGAGATCCTACATGGAATATATACACCTAACTCTGTTTTTGCATGAATCTTTTCAATATAAAAACATAGAATTGGATCCAGATGTAGATGTAGTCATCCTTAGAGTAGGTCCTTTACTCATGACAAACTTGTTCCATTGATTTCAACAGATCTACTCTAAGCAGGACTGTGTTTGGATCCAACAATAGGACCTTGGGAATTGTTTAATCCAGGGGTGGGCAGCAGGTAAATCTCCAGATGCTGGGACTTCAACTCCCAGCATTCTTGACCATTGGTCATACTGGCATGGACTTCTGGGAGTTGAAATCCAAAACATCTGGACATCTACCTTCTGCCTACCCCAGGTCTAGTCCATGCCCCCACTCAAAGCAGGATCTCCAGCACAACTACAGCATCTCTAAAGGTGCCCTGCCTAAATACCTCCAGCAAAAGACAGCCAACCACCTCCCAAGGCAGTCTGTTCCATCGTAAAACAATGTTAGGAGGTTTCATCTAATGTTCAGCTGAAATCTGCTTCCTTGCAATTAGTTCTAGAGAACACGTCTGCTCCGTTGTCTGCGTGACAGCTCTTCAGATAGTTGGACAGCTATAATCTCACCCCTTAATCTTCTCTTCTCCAGGCTAAACATACCCAAATCTTTCAGCTGTTCCTCCTAGGACTTGCTTTTCAGATCGGAGTATGTAAATTCTTCCTCTTCTAATTGAAGAAGTACTTTTGAAGATGAATTTTAATTAGGGTTGGAAACTTTAATCTGTTTCATTGGTAAAGTGAGTAACTTCACCTATACAAGGTGCAGAAGAGGACAATAAAAATTGTCAAGGGGCAGGAGCAACTCCCATATAAGGAAAGGATATAATTGGGGGGAGGGTAGGTAAAACGTGAAGGGGAAAATGATAGATGTGTATAACATTATGCAAGGCATGGCAAAAGCGGATAGGGAGAGGTTTTTCTCCCTCTTTCATCATACTAGAACCTGGGTCATCCAATGCAGTTGAATGGTGGGAGGTTCAGAGCAGACAAAAGGAAGTACACACAGCTCGGGATGCTGGAGAAATCCACAATGGAACCAAACGAGCCTGGATTTTCATGAATCTGACCAGTGAATTCTGCAGCAGACTGGGTTTTCCCCTGTCGGGAAGATTCCATGGACTTGTCTAACGTTTAGGAATTTTTCATTGCACAAAAATACGCAAAATAAAAAAACCCATCCAAAAATGCACATTTGCCCCATAAGCTAAAGCGTGAAAATGCGCATTTCAAGGAAGTTGCACATTTTCACAAGTGCGCATTTGCGCAGATTTGGAAACAAAAAATCTAATTCTGCCAATGAGCAGACGATGGAATGAAAAGCACCTGACAATCCGCAAAAGACAAATGGAATGGATTTAACACAATCCGTACATCACTACACACAGCACATAGTTTCACTCTGGAATTCACTACTGCAAGATGTAGCGATGGCTGCCAACCTGGATGGCTTTAAAAGAGGCTTAGACAAGGATAAGGTGATGGAATGACAACATAGTTATATTACCTGCAGAACTGGAGGCAGTATGCTTCTGAATGCCGGTTTTGGGGGAACACTAGTGGGAGGGTGTTATTGCCTTCATGTCCTGCTTGTGAGCTTCCAAGAGGCATCTGGTTGGCTATGTGGGTAAAGAATGCTGGACTAGGTAGGGCTTTGGTTTGACCCAGCAGCTGTCTTCTTATATTCATACATTCTTAATTTTAGTTTATTTCATTTGGTGGGGTTCAGGAGCAAACTTGTTGCATTTTGGAGACTCTCTTGGTGTTTGTTTGTTTGACTTGTAACTCGCCTTTCTACCAAGAAAAATGTCACTCAAGGAGGCTATGGTGCGTTACTGCCTTGGGCCATTAAGCAGGAAAATATCAGCTAGTCCATGATTAATGAGTGGTAGATCCTGCTAATTAAATTGTAAATACTTAGTGATGTGTGATCTTTCCCATGCTCAATTTCAAATGGGTCCAATAATAACACTAGAGAATTATTAGTATGGATGTCAGGGCCCCTGGGAAAACTCTATGCCCAGGGCTCCTGGCAGTATCTGTTCCACATGCCAGAGAGAGTGGAGAGAGGGGAAGAGAGAGTGCTATCTATTGCCGCTAGCACAGCAGCCGTGAGTAGGTGGCATGGGAGGAAGGAACTCTTCTCCTTGTATTAAGATCCAAGCTGAAGGAAGACCTCATGGCTCCACAATGCTCCGCTCACATGAAGCTGAGCATTAAAAGTCATGTGGTTTCTAATCTGAACCAAGGAAGTCCGAACATCCATGTAATTGTAAGTTAGCTTATCGTTCCTGGGCTGGGCAACTGAATCTGACCACAGTGGGAGATCCCAAAGGTGGATCAACTGCCTCATCCAAAGCCCTGCTGGGCTCACACTGGCAGGGCAGAATGGGAGGGGAATTATGTATGCCACCTCCTGTACATTTTCTCCCATGGAAGGGGGTGTCTCTGTCAGTGGAGGCTGGTGGCTCCAATGTCAGTAAGGTGGTGACTCCACTCTGGGTTTCCGTCCAAACCAGTCAGAACTCTAAAGGAGCTATCCAAAATGCAAAGCCCCTTCCTATCAAAATAGGAAATGCATTTCCTCCTCCCTAGTGGTAGAAAGGAGCTTCGCACCTTGGATAACTCCTTTAGAGTTCAGACTGGAACCCAGAGCAGATTCACTTCCCCACCTTGGATAGCTTTGGATATCTACCACCCCACCTTGGATTCACCACCCCACCTTGGACAGCTTCATACCTTGCATAGCTCCTTTAGAGTTCGGACTGGTTCAGATTGAAACCCAGAGAGGATACACCGCCCCACTGACATCGGAACCACCAGCCTCCACTGGTCTCTGGGAACTAGGGGCAATGCCAGTGCCTCTGCCTAGCTGCCTATGACATGCCTGCCGATTCACCCCCTTTTTGCCTACACTGACCCTGGAGAGGCAAGGGCCTTGGAGGTTTCCACTGGAGCTCAGAGGGGGCATCCGAGGTCAGATATCTCCCTCCAAGGACGACCCTCTCTGTCTGCCTTTGGAGAGGGAGCGCCAATCTATTCCATGGGCCCAAAGAAACAGGATTTCAACCTCAGTGCCTCAAGAAGGCACTCATATGCAGGTTTTGGGGTAACCTGCAATGGCCTTTTAAAATGAATCAGTGTATCAATTTCTCCATTAAAAATGTTCCATCTGGTAGACAGCCCTAATTATTTAAACTCATCTCCTGGTGGTTGCTCATTGCAGTTTTAAGTCCCATTTCTATTTACGGCATGTATGAAGCTGCAAAGAATGAGAGAGAGAAAATCATTTTTGGAGGTAGGGATTAACGAAACTGTCAGGTTTTGGTTTCTTTCAGTTTCCCAGCTTCTCACTCTTATGTTTGGTTCATCTTGGTTTTTGAGAATTTCTGCACTCTTCACTTTCGTTCAGCCCAAACTCTGAAGATTTTTATTTTTTATTTTTGCATGAATTGACACATATTTTTGCAAGCAATTTTCCTAATATAATGCATTTTTTAATATTGTTTCCCCTAATGTATGCATTTTTGTATGCATTTTTTTTTAAATTGGAGGACTCCATTGTAAAAATTGGGGAACTGCAAATTTTGGAGGATAATTGAGTTTCCCATTTGCATAGTGGTTTGAAAATGTGAAATTAGGTAAATTTACATTATGTTTCTCTCAGAGTTAAAATACGAACTGAACAAATGTCTCCCCTGTTCTGATTTGGAGGAGGAGGGAGGGGGGAAAGGAGAGAAAGAAAATACACTCCAATCCAGTACGCTCAGCTCAAGCCAAGGGCCTAATCTTTTCTCCAGTGTTTACTTTTTCTTTCTTTCTCTTTTTTGAAAGCGTGAAACTCTTCCCTCTCAAAACGAGATATGCTTGTACTTATTACAGAACAGCTGCAACTTAAACACATTCAGCAATATTTGTGGTCTGGATTAGGCATGGATGAATATACCCATTTTGGTTTCTCTCGGTTTCCCATTTTTCCAGTCTTAAATGCAATCTGCCCTGAACTTTGAGATTTTTTAAGCATGAAAAAATTGTTTGCATTTTTGTGTACATTTCTTTGAATACATGCATTTTTGTACACAATTTTGCCTAGCATACATATTTTCTCAAGCAATTTTCCCAATATAATACATTTTTAATGTTATGTAACGAATTTATGTGTTTTTGTGTGCATGTTTCCCTAAAATATTAATTTTTATACACTATTTGCGATGGGAGAACCCCATTGCAAAACTTAAGAGAATTACAAATTTGAAAGGTTCAGTTTGTGTATCAGTTCAAATGTATGAAATTAGGTTTGAAGTAGGAATGAATTTCTCTCCCATCCCTAATTCTGGTTTCTTGGCAGAAGGGATAAAGTAAGGTGCACAGATGAGTTTTGCGTCTGTACATGGATCCTTTACACTCTCTAGCACACAGGAATGCATTAGCCACAGTTTTCCCCAATGTGGTGCCCTACAGATGTTTTGCACTATAATTCCTATCAGCCCCAGCCAGCATGGCCCATGGCCAGGGATGATGGGAGCTGTAATCCAAAACATTGGGAGGGAACCAGATTGGGGAAGGCTGCACTAAAACCAGTGCCAGTGCCAGGTTTGGGGGGGCGGTCCTTGGGCAAGACACCTTCGATGGGTCCCTTCCCTCGGTGAGTTTACCTTCTCACCGCCATTGTTGCCATCTGCTCTTGATCCTCTCCTCTTCCTCATCATTGCTACCACTTGCTTGCTTGGCAGGCAGGCAGAGAGCCAGTGAGCAAGTCGGCATCTCCTGCCCCTCCTCCTCACCACCGCCATCGTCTGGGCCAGATGAAGAAGCAGGTTGCCATGGAGAAGAGGAGGGGAAACTCCAGAGTGCCCCTGCTGAGGTGTGGGGCCTTGGCAGGTGCCCAACCATGCTTATCTTTCACACCGGCACTGGCTAGAGCCCTTTCCCTATTCAGAAGTTTCCTGCTCCTTGTCTGGATCCTTACCAGTTTAAAAGTCTCTGAGTGGGGCAGAGATACCGCATGTTACCCCTATTCAGAAATTATCTGAGGAGGCTCCGCCCCCAACACGTCGGCTGGCCCTACCCTCAGCATCCAGATCCCAGCCAGCTCCACCCCCAGATCTTCACACGTTGGATGGAAGGTCTGAAGAGGAAACCGACACATGTTTGGCCAAATGCTGTTTGCATTTGGCTGGTTCTCCACACATGTTGGTTCCCACAATGCGCAAAGTTCTGGGGGTGAAACCAGTGAGGATGGGGATGTTGGGGGTAAGGCCAGTGCATACACTGGGGCGGGGCCAGCGTGCTTCCCCCAGATGACTTCTGAATAGGGCTAATGTGTAGCACCTCTCTCTCACTCAGGGATTTATTCATTCATTCATTCATTTCATTTCATTTCTATACCACCCAATAGCCGAAGCTCTCTGGGCGGTTCACAAAAATTAAAACTAAGGAGCACACAATCAAACAATATAAAATATATAAAACATTAAGATCACAGTATGACAATACAACCAGACTAAAACCAGAATAAAACCTAGCAGCAGTGCAGTAATTTAAAATACAGATTTAAAACAGCAAAGCTAAAAGTCTAGAAAGCTAAAAAGCTAAAATGCCTGGGAAAAAAGAAAGGTCTTCACCTGGCGCCGGAAAGAGTACAATGTAGGTGCCAGGTGAACCTCACTAGGGAGTAGAGATGTACGAAACTCACTTACCTTTTCGCGGAACCTTTCGCGGTGGAGGGGGATGGGGGGGAGGCCGTTCCGCCATGGATTCTTTAGAATCCGGCCTCACTGGAATCCGTGGTGGAATTCTCTGCCATCCCTACTAGGGAGCTCATTCCACAGCCGGGGTGCCACAGCAGAAAAGGCTCTCCTCCTAGTAACCACCCACCTCGCTTCCTTTGGCAGGGGCTCACGGAGAAGGGCCGCTGAGGATGCTCTTAAGGTCCAGGCAGGCACATATGGGAGGAGGCGATCCTTCAGATAACCTGGTCCCAAGCCGTCAAGGGCTTTGAATGTTAATACCAGGATCCCTGGTTTAAACTGATTTAAACTGCTGAGGATCCAGGCAAGGGGCATAAACCTCGAAAGCGGCAGCATTTCCCCCCAAACTACCCCCACCCCCACCATGAAGTCAGGGTTTTACAATTAACGAACATGTGCTTGATTTACCAGGGACAGTCTCTATTAGTTCGTAAGGTCTGAGCCTCTTCACGCTACTGAATATTCTATACAGCATACTGTATGCTAGCATTCCCCAACACGGAGCCCTCCAGATATTCTGGACTACACATCCCAACAGCCCCAGCCAGCAGGGGATGGTTGGGCTTGTAGTCCAAAACACCTAGAGGGCACTCAGTTGGGGAAGTCTGCTTCTCGTATTCTTTGACTCGGCCATCACCCGTCACCCTCCACTGATTGCCAAGAGGTTGATGGTTCGTCAGGTTTAGCAACATAGCAGGAGGACATGGATTGTCCTGCAATCATATCTGCAGTTCAAAATGCACCTCCTCCACCATTGCTCTGCACTGCATGCTGCCGTAGTCGTGTCCGTGCGCACATGCAGCCACACGCATGTGCGCTAGAGACGACATGCTTCCAGCCCCTCCTCAGAGGTTTTGAGATGGCTCAATGTCCTAGGGAAGGAGCTGAGCCCTACAGCTCTAGCAACTCACACCAAGGCACCCACCCAAAATATCAAAAGAGGGGCAAAGCATAGGCAGCGATTGAGGGAGGGATCACAGCTCAGTGGCGGAACGTGTGTTTTGCCTGTGGAACATCCCAGATTTGATTCCCGGCATCTCCAGCAAAAAAGTTTAGAGAACAGGTGATCGGACACTGAGCTGGGCAGAGCACCAGTCTATCTGACTTGGCCTAAGGCCACTTCCTAAATTCATTTTTACCAGGGACCAGAGTCAGAAAACGGGGGCAGCTGGAGCATATGTGGAAGCATCTAGAACAGAAGAGCTTTTTGGACAGGCAAACACTCTGGTTTGTTTTTGTTTTGTTTTTAAATGGCCAGATGGAAAATCGTGGGTTAAATTGCTCCCTTTTTGAATCCTCAACTTGGAAAGATATTAAAGTGGAATTAAACCTTTTTGCAATCCCTTCTTATCCAGTGTGTTTAATTGTACATAGCAGCGGGGTTCTGAGTGACTGGGGCTCTAAAGAAACAAGGGGGTAGAGTTAAGTCCACATCCCCATGACCCACGCTAATCCCCCTTGTGCCTTCAAGGCAGATTTGCTCTTGCAAACCAGCTTGTGAAAAGATTCCTTTCTCCCCCTAAGAGATGTGTTGTGACTTTTTTCCCCTGGGGAGGTGGGGTTGCTATAGCAGAGAGTCACCCCACACTCACAAACCCTACGGAGAATGTGGGGGGGGGGAAGCAAGGGGGAGAAGAGATTGAGCGAGTGAGGGCCGGAGGAAGACTCAAACTGGGGATTAGAAAGGGGGGAACAATGGCCGACAGGAAGATGGGAGTGGGAACAAATAAGAATTACAGCCCCCCAAATAATGCAATGTGACAAAAAAGAGGAAATAGCAGGGCCAAAGGAGCGGGGGGGGGGGAAATAGCTGACAAGCTGAGTGAAAGGCGAAATGGCAACAAAAGAGCAATTTATTTGCATGAGGGTGTGTGTGTATATCTGGGGTGGGGGGAGAGAGAGAGAGAGAGAGAGAGAGAATAACAAAGTGTTTTGGAAATTAAGCATAGGCTTGTATCATAACAAGAGCTCACTTCTTGCTGTTCACTGAAGGACATCCTGTGAAAGAATCCAGCCCCACCCCTCCTTTTTTGGGGGGAAGGGGGGTCATAAGGCACCTAAAGAAGAGAAACTGCCTTTCAGCCACTGTGCAGATTTAGGGCTTGTCTGAGAACACGTAGGTTTTCTCCAAAAGGTTGGCTGCCATTCCCAGCAGAGCCCTGTCACGTTACCCATCAAAAGCATGAAGATCTACAGGGAAACTGTTGACTGACATCTGACAAAGAGGACACTAGGAATGGCAATAAGGAGGAGGAGGAGTTGTTGTTTTCAGAGTCTGTTCTGAAACCAGTAAAGTAGGGGACATGCCATAAATAATGGAGCCACCACCAAAAAGGCCCTATATCTCATGTCCACCAATCTAATAGATCTCAAGGGTGGTCAGGGCCTCTGAGGCTGATTTCAAGGCCTAGGTAAGTTCCTATGGGTGCAGGCAGTCCTGTAGATAACCTGGTCCCAAACTGCTTAGGGTTGTAAGAGTCATTCCCAGCACTGTACACTGGGCCCAGAAACAAATAAGATAACCTATGCAGCTGGTACAATATACGTGCAATATACTCTGACCGCTCATCCCCCGCCCCCGCAAATGTTTGAGCAGCTGCATTATCTGTGCAACCTGAAGTTTCCAAACCATCTTTAAAGCCACAGTTACAAAAGTCTAGTCTGGATGTCATGAGGGCACATGTAACTGAGGTGAGATCTGCTTTCTCTAGATAGGGTTGCAGTTGGAGAATCAGCTGAAGCTGGTGAAAGGCAGTCCAGCAATCAAGGTGTGGAGGGGAAGATGGGGGCAGCTCCCACTGGCCCCATTGCAGAGCTCCATGTGCTCAGGGGACCCACTGTCAAGGGCTCCTTGGAGGCTTCTCTCAGTCTAATCCAGTAGCCAAGTCCAGACACAGACAAAGGGATTCTTTTCAAAGCTTTATTATTCCTCTTTTACAACTTAACAACTCTACTGTTAGCAACTAGATATGAGCAGCAGAGTACCTATGCCCTACGTTGGAACAGTTGGTCCCCGTTTGAAAGGGAATTACTGGCAGACCCCTGAACTTAAGGACTAGGGAGAGTCCCTCCCCTTTTCCCTTGGATCCTCTGAGCGCAGCCGTTGTTTGCACACCAACCGGGCACTACGCCTCCTTTCTGCGCCCTCCATTTGGCGCCGCTCTCTGTGTCGGCGTCGCGCGTCCATCAAGTCTGCTTTCCGCGCTCTGTCACTCCCAGGACTGCTATCTAAGCTAGGAATGCCAGTGGGAGGAATCCCCGTCAGCTGTTGGCCCTGGGAAAGAGGAGCGCGCTCCTTTCCCAGGAGCGACTCCTCTTCCTCAGAATCAGAACTGCTCTGGGATTCTGTGGGCTCAGTGTCCACCCTGACACCCATCTGGCTGAGATGTGTGATTCCTACTCAACATCAAGGCTACAAGAGCTGCAACAAATAGTACAAATAAGTAGGGCTATTCAGGGACCCCCTGATCCTCCTCAGAGGCTGCTTCAGAGCTTCCGAGGCAGGCCCGAGTCACTTTAGGCTGATTCGGGGGGTGGCCGACCTGTTTCGGCCTCCTGAGCCAAAGTGGGAATCGGATGGCCAATCCTGGGCCCTCGGGATGCATGCCGGCAGCCGTCTTCCTCTTCCAGGGAGTCACCATTTAAAAAATGGCGACTCCCTGGAACAGGAAGATGACTGCTGGTGCGCAACCTGAGGGCCCAGATAAGGCGCTGGCGGCTGGGTGGTGGCAGCAGTGGCGGCACGGCTGGGCTTCCAGATCGCTCCAAAGCACTGCTGAAGCACTTCAGAGCAACCTGACCCACTTCATGCTGCTTTGGGGGGCCCTTTGCCTCACCTTGGAAACGACACGAAGCAGCCCAAGGCAGCCTGCTTCTGCTCGGAACGTGGGCTTCAGGCTGAAGCAGTGCACAGCCCTACAAATACGTCATTGCATTGGTCAAACTGGTCAGACACTGAATAGGATATCCAACATTAGGTTCAGGTCATCAATACTGTTATTGTTATTATTCATGGGAAATTTGACACGAATGCCCATTTACCTAGGGAGGTGGTGGGCTCTCCCACACTGGACTGGAGGCGTTCAAGACAAGGCTGGACAGCCATCTGTCAGGGATGCTCTGACTTGGATTCCTGCATTGAGCAGGGGGTTGGACTTGATGGCCTTGTAGGCCCCTTCTGGCCCTATGATACTATGATTCAAGAAATGGTATTCACCAAAGCGACTGCACTCCTGCAAATTTGCCATCTTACATGCCACAGCTTAACTCATGCATGGAAATTGTGCATCAAAGTCAGGAAATGGGTGGCAAATGCCATTTTAAAGATAAGGCATTGCATTGGGAAGTTGAATAGGGACAGGGAATCAAAGACACCGTTCACTTGGAGCATCACTTGCTCCAGCACTGCTCCTGCCTGCTATTTATTCAGGGTATGGATCGTATATACAGGAACATCGGATAGCACATGTTGGTGTACAGGAGCGGGCAGATGGTGGATCTGGAACTACTGGTAGATCTCTGGGTGATTTTCAGTAGACTGAAAAGGGTTTCTGTCTCCTACTAATTTAACAAAAGCAGCAACAAAATGCCCGCCCCCAGGCCAAAATTACATTGCTGAAGCGAAGAGTGTTCAGGGTAACCAGGAGTAGGGGTTTTGTGCAGAAGGCTGTGAGCTCTGTTCATTTCTGGTCCTCAAAACAAATTCCTGGGTTCAGAATTCTTTAATTCTATGTGTCTTTTGCTCCAGTTGGTGGGCCATGGAATTCTAGTACAAAACAAAGTAGATTTTGCAAGCCTGAAGTCAGCCCACTACTGGGAGGCAGGGAAGGAATTTGACGGGACCGAGAGAATCTTCCTCAGTGCACGTTTATTTCTACACGGATGAATGCATGAGGAGGGCCATTGTCTCTCAAAACCCACAATTGTCTTAAAAACCATAGGACTGATGGGTGTTGTTTTTAGATTTCAAAAACAGTGCATAGGTTTATTTTCCCTCTGGCTGGAAATCAAATCCTCATGCTATATTAATTTACTCTGCCATAGCCTGTCTTACGCTGGCTTCTTCACTCGGTGTGTCATTAAAGAGTTTCCTTTTCAAAAAAATTAAATACTGCCATGTTTTAATAGAAAGGTTTAATCTCACAATAGATGTGGTTGTTCTCATGGAATAGCTGCTGAAATGTTGTTTCAGCAACCTTTACCTTTGAATAGGAGGGGAGTTGAGATGGATGGTAAGGAAATGCAACCGGCATGTTAGATAACCAAGAAAGAACCAACTTTGCGGGGGGTGAAGGAACTCCCACCACCTGAGGCAGGACACACCCTGCCCGCTTTCCACTGCCACTCTCCCCGCCCTCTCTGCTGCCAATTTGCCTCTGCTTTCTCCGCAGTAGGGCTCTCCAGAACAGTGTTGGGGCCCTCCTGATGGGGATGAGATAAATTGCCACCCCTCCCATTCCATTGCCTGAGGCAAGGGATTCACCCTTCCTCATGGGAGGGCCACCCCTGAACTGCACCTACAACCTGAAGTGGGTTAACTAATTAAAAAGCAAAAGTGGGGATGTACAGATCGTGTAACTGTCTGTGTTTCACAGGCTGTCAGGCACCTTTCGTTCCATCATCCACCCATTGATGGAATCAGATTTTTTTGTTTCCAAATTTGCGCAAATTCACTTTTGCACAAATACCAATTGTGCTATTTCACACATGCAAAAATGTGAAAATTCCCCCAAAATGTGCATTTTTACACTTTAGCCTTAGAGAGAAATGTGAATTTTTGGCCAGTTTTTTAATTTTGCGTATTTTTCTACAGTGCAACATTTGGGAAAGTTAGAGAATCGGTCTGCAAATCTGCGGAAGCTGGAAAAGCCAGTCCGCTGCAAAACCCACTGGTCAGACTCATGAAAATCTGTTCCATTGTGGATTTCTCCAACATCCCTAGTAAAGAGGTGTTAGGTAGTTTTCATTCCATATACGGTAGACAAATATAATATCTGCAACCCAGAAACAGGGCTGGATCCAGGACGGAGCGCCCCTGGACAAAGTGCCCTCTAGTTGTCCCCTTCTCCATAGGTGGGCCTTGGTGGCAGTGGGTGACAGTAGATGGCTATAAAGGGGTGTACAGATTACTTACCCCGTTCCAGTCTGGGGCATCCATGGGGGGGGGAGGTGATCTGTCCCTCCCCCCGGAATCCTCTCTGGCCGGCTCCACTCAGTCTGCGGAGCCGCTGGCTAGGCCCGCCCTCAGCCAGACTTCCATCCACTGCCACGCTGTGGCCACAAATGGCATCCGGCGTAGCGGGCGCCATTTGCGTCCCTGCGTTAGCCATGATAGGCTACGTATATATTTACGTAGCCTATCACGGCAAAGAGCAGGGATGCAAATGGCACCCACTACGCAAATTAGTGGAAATGGCATAGCTGCCGCCATTTGCATCCCTGTGTTAGTCGTGATAGGCTACGTATATATTTACATAGCCTATCACAGCCAAAGGCAGGGATGCAAATGGCGTAGCGGACGCTATTTGCATCCCTGCTCTTTGCTGTGATAGGCTACGTAAATACTTACGTAGCCTATCATGGCTAAAGTAGCGAGGCAAATGGTGGCTGCAGACCAGGGCAGCCATTTGCGGCCGCAGACCGGGGCAACCGACGGACCAGACAGCTGCCACCAGATAGGGTCCGTCCCAGGAAAATTTCACGGGGTGGTGGTGGGGATTGCTCCATTCCACCACGGACTCCGGGGGCCTGGATTCTAAAGAATCTGGCTTCATTGGAGTCCGTGGCGGAATTCTCTAACATCCCTACTGTACTCTGAGTAGCACTGAGTAGCTGGATGTAGTTGCCATTTTCATTTCCCATAATGCCCCTGATATAGCATCACTCCAAGGCATTGTGGGACATTAAAATGGCAGCTAGGCTCAGCCACCTGGCACTGTGTGAAGTGGCAGCCCAGGAAAAAGTCAGCCGTGAGCCCTTCCAGAGTGCCAGCCCTGTCCCAAATTACTGTTGGACATGGTGCATAGAACCAAGGAGGGCCTCTTGGCTTCCTGTGACTGCTTACAGCCCAGGTCAGTGGTGACTCCAGTATTCCAATGTCAAGACATGAATGCACAGCAGATCTTCACATTGTGAGCTCAGGCAATGCAGGGAACTGCACAGAGACCAGACAAGGAAGTCCCCTGGCACCAGTAGGCCAGAGCAGGGCAGGTGAAAGACCCTGAGACTTGGGGCAGAAGCTTCTGAGTATCTAAGCAATTTGCTCCTTGTGACTTCTGGCCACCTTTGTCTTCCTCCTCCTCCTCCTCCTCCTCCTCTGCATTTTGCTTCACCCTGCCCTGACTTGCCTAGGAACCAGGCTTGACTAGCAGGCTTTTATCCACCTTGTTAAGGTGTTGTCAGGGTGGACACTGAGCCCATAGAATCCCAGCGTAGTTCTGATTCTGAGGAAGAGGAGTCGCTCCTGGGAAAGGAGCGCGCTCCTCTTTTCCAGGGCCAACAGCTGATGGAGATTCCTCCCACCAGCATTCCTAGCTTAGATAGCAGTCCTGGGAGTGACAGAGCATGGGAAGCAGACTTGATGGACGCGCGACGCCGACACAGAGAGCGGCGCCAAATGGGGGGCGCAGAAAGGAGGCGTAGTGCCCGGTTGGCGCGCAAACACCAGCCGCGCCCAGAGGATCCAGGGGAAAAGGGGAGAGACTCTCCCTAGTCCTTAAGTTCAGGGGTCTGCCAGTAATTCCCTTTCAAACGGGGACCAACTGTTCCAACGTAGGGCATAGGTACTCTGCTGCTTATATCTAGTTGCTAACAGTAGAGTTGTTAAGTTGTAAAAGAGGAATAAAGCTTTGAAAAGAATCCCTTTGTCTGTGTCTGGACTTGGCTACTAGATTAGACTGAGAGAGGCCTCCAAGGAGCCCCTTGACAGGTGTCCTCTTACGCCTCACCAAAAGGAAGAGGTCATGCATCATCCAAAGAGTGGACCAAAAAGAGGGCGCCATTTTGCATACAGTTTGCAGAAGCTAACTTAGATGTGTCAGTACAAAATTAGAAAGAATGACTATAAGAAATACAATACATTGGGGAAGACAGTGACCAGGTGAGCTGGGTGCCGCCTTCTCGGTTTGCTGTTCAGGGATGGGCACCTCAAGGGCCCTGCTCTCTCTGCTAAGGGTCCGTTACCTGTAAACTGTACTTGGACTGGGCAGAGGAGGCCTTCTAATAGAGGACTGTCTTGTGACAGCCTTTCACAAAGAGGACCATGCTCTGTAAAGCAGGACACATGGCCACACCAAGCCTGGTACTGAACAATGGGTGCCCTTCTGTTGTTCTTCATCCATGATAGTTCTTTTACACATGCAGACAGTCACTTGACATTGCAGCCATCAGGTGACCATCTTCAAGGCCATGAAATGAAGGATTTGAATTCACATCTCCCAGGTCAAACCCGCTGTCCCTCGAAAGGCAGCGAAGCTTTGCCTAAACTTGTCCCTCTGAAAAACTCCTGCCGTGTCATGTGAAGTGGGACTGGTTTGGCGGGCCCAAACCCATTGGGGAGGGTGGAGGAGGGGGGGAGGGAGAGGAAACGCTTCTCTCTCCCCAGCAACAAATCTAGGGAGGTGGGGGGAGTTTCCAGCCAAATGGCATTTCCCCCTCTAACAGCAAATCTTTGCCAATGCCTCCTTCCTGCACCCCACTGTTTTATACGGAGGGAAGGCGAGGAGATGTAACGCATGAAACATTTTGTTTATAAAATGTCGACACGTTTGTTTTATTTCCCCGTGTTTTTCCTCCCCCACCACCCCACCCCTCACCATCTAGATAACGGATGACACCACGGAGCTTTCCGTGTCTTCCGCAATAACGCTGCCACAAAAGCCTTTCGAGGGGTTATTAATAAAAGATTGTGTTGATGAGTTTGGAATTTGGCAATAGACCCCCCACTGGAAAGACATTAACACCGCAGGACGAAGGAATCTCTCCCTTGCAAATCAGCAACTAAATGGCTTCCTTGATGGGCTCTGGGCATGAGAAACTCCGGCACGGTGTCTCGGCAAGCCGGCATATGAAGTTATTTTGTTTTATACAGGCCCCAACTCTTCCCTGCCGCCCCCACCCGTCTTCTTAATGTTCCCATTCCAGAAGAAAGGGCTATTATAAATTCTTTCCCTAAGTCATGTTTGTCAAACAACCTCCACCCCACTGTCCTTCAAGACAAAACAAAAACCATAAAGAGTTATTAATTCCATTAGAATCAAACTGAGACGAGCTTTCCATAGGGTGGAACAAGGAATTGTGTGGCTGAGCTGCACCATTCTTCAAAGGGCTGGGTGGGTTCCAAATTTAGGCATACTTGGAGAGTAGATCCATTCAGATCAATGGAAATTCATGTAACATGTAGATCCTCATATTATGTATACTGGGCTGAATCCAGACTAAGTTACATGCGCTTAGATCCTGCTGAAATTAATGGGACAAGTTTAGGGTAGCAATGTCTCCTGTTTTACAGAGGACAGTCCTCTATGGAAGGAACCCTCAAAGGGCTGTCAAGTCTGAGTCCGCTTTAAAGAGAAGGAACCATTCAGAAGGGAGATTAGAGGCCTTGAAGTTGCCCAGCAGTTATAACGTGGTCAGGTTTCTCCACCATGGTGAGATGTATTGTATTTCTATTTAAAATATGCTCATGATATCTAAAGTTGTGTGTGTATGTATGTGTATTATACAATGTGTATCTGTGTGAGCAGATGCAAATTTTATGCAAACATGTGTCCTCTTTTCTCTTCTTTGTGGGTGATGCTTAAGTGGCCGCCTTAGAAACATTAGGCATGTCTTTAATTCATTCCCACTTATTTCAACAGCACCTAAGGTCAACTGACTTGTTCTGGATCCAATCCAATTCCTTGTTTAGGAATGAAAGTGCGTGCGCACACCCACACCCTATTTCATTTCCTTATTGTTCCTTGGGTTCATTCTGCCCTGCATCCCACCCTTCCTCAGTCCTGCTTCAACTAGGAGGATTTCTAAATTTCTCGAATTGGGGCATCCACATTTTCAACTCCTTTACTTATTTAATTATTACCTTTCCATCCCACCTTTTTCATGTTTTTTTGCATGCACGTCTCCTGAATATACACAGTTTTGTACACATTTTGTTGTTGTTGGAGAACTCCATTGCAAAATGTGGAGGAGTGCAAATTTTGAACGATAAATGAGTTTTGGTTCACGTATTCCTTTGGAAGTGCAAAACTGGGTAAGCTGACGTTAAAATGCAAACTGAAAAAAATTCTCCTTCATCCCTACTTGCCACCATGGGTCATTGGCCCTGGGGCAGGGAAAGGAACCCCATAGGGATCTGAATGGGTCGGACATTAGAGCTGTGGGACTTGAGGGTCCAAAATTCAGAAGAGCACCCCTCAACACCCAAAGGTGTGGCCAGAAAACTGGAGACAGCTGTTGCTCTGTGTCTGGACTTGGGTTAAGATACACTCACCCTTAGTAGCTAAGATTGACCATATCTGCCCACACAGATGTCCTCTGTGTTAAATCCATAAAGGTTGTGGCTCACGTTTAACCCACCTATATTCAAGGTATGGTCACAACTGATATTGTGATGAGTAGACATGATATACAAGTGCACACATCGATTGTGTGTGTGTCTCTTTCTCTTGTCCGGGCAGGCTCCCATATGTGCCTGCGCGGACCTTAAGATCATCATCAGCGGCCCTTCTCCGTGAGCCCCTGCCAAAGGAAGTGAGGCGGGTGGCTACTAGGAGGAGGGCTTTTTCTGTTGTGGCACCCCGGCTCTGGAATGAGCTCCCTAGTGAGGTTCGCCTGGCGCCTACATTGTACTCCTTTCGGCGCCAGGTGAAGACCTTTTTATTTTCCCAGGCATTTTAGCTTTCTAAATTTTTATCTTTGCTGTTTTAAATCTGTATTTTAAACTCCTGTACTGCTGCTCGGTTTTATTGTGGTTGTATTGTTATATTGTGGTTTTAATGTTCTATATATTTTAAATTGTTTTATTGTGTGTTGTTTGGTTTTAATTTTTGTGAACCGCCCAGAGAGCTTCGGCTATTGTAAGATGACCGACATGCAACTGCAAATCCAGAACTATTCATGATATCTGCATATGTGCGCGCATTTCCCTGTATGTGTGTGTTTCCTTTTCCAATCTCCAGCAAACAAATGAATAAAATATTGATTTAGAAGGACCTTAAAAGACACGGAAACACGTCACTCGTGCAATCACTACTAGCTACTACAACTAGTTACTGGAGGAAAGAGAGCCAGCGTGGTGTAGTGGCGAGAGTGTTGGACTGGGAGCTGGGAGATCCGGGTTCTAGTATATTGGGCGGTATAGAAATGAAATAAATAAACAGATTGTACCTTGTTTGATCATTATGCACTTATGCATTGGTAATATAGGGTTGTTTGGGGCTGGGTGAGGGGAACAAAGAGGATCAAATCATTTTGGGACACCGTGGAAGAACTGAGGGTTCTGTTATGCACTCATTCCACTTTGGAAGTAAGACCTGGTAACTGAGAAGGCCAAAATTTATGGGAGAGATTTCGATGAGGAGAAGTTAAGATGTATCTCTAGTTTTTCTTTGGAAATAACATCCAAGCTGCATGTAGATGGTGAAGTTGATATTGTGTCATTTTAAGGCCGGCTCTACCATTAGGCAGAGAAAGGAGGCTGCCTCAGGTGGCTAATTCTAGGTGGTATGAAAAGTCAACAGATGGTTGGTTATTTAAATTATTATTATTATCATCAACATCATCATCATCATCGAATTTTTACTGACAAGGAAAGGTGCTTCTGGGATTTTCTTGCTCAGCTGCCCACATAACTTGACTGCCCTAGGGTACCACGTCCCCCTTGATGCGGGAGGGAGACACCCTTTCCTTCTCTGCCACATGCAGCCAAATGTCTTGGGCTGGCCCTGACCCAGGAACTGAACCAAAGACATATCATGATGCAGTTCTGCCAGTCTTGACTTGATCTCGGCAACATGCTCTACACTCTTCAGAGGGGATGCAAATGAAAATAATTGTTTTGAAAATGGGTCATGATCTCACCCTTGGATTTGGCTGCAGCTTCCTGTGGGTTGTGTTCAGCAAAACAAATAAATACAGCACTTACAAATGCCCTATGTGGTCATTGTACAATTGTAGGTTCTTTCCTACACAGAAGTACCATCATCTGCAAACTTTGTCAACAATGCACATGGGATGGGGGTCTGGTGCCCCACTTTGGCAGGCCCAGGGTTGCTTACTGTGGTCACTTATGCATAACCAAAGGAGAGGACAAAGAAGACGCAAATTTGCATCAAATTTCCTTATGCAAATATATATGTGTGGAGTTATCTCCCCCCCATCCCCCCCCCATTTTTTCTGGGGCCTTTTCCAAGCCTTCACATCTCCATGCGGGCTGCAGCAAATCAAGGCCTACACTAAGTAGTTATAGGAGTTATAGGTAATAGATAAGTAGTTGTAGTTGAGCCCCCCCTTCTCTGCTTCCATTGCCCCCTTTTTAACTGCTCCCTGTGAATTTTCCTTCATTTGCATAACAAACCACCTTCAATTGGGGCTACAGCAGAGTAGACCAGTGACAACATGACCACCAACCAATATTATCTCCATCTCATACTCTTAAGATGTGTTGGTCACACGCTGTGGTCTGGTGTGAAATCAGTTCTGTGAGCAATTCTGACTCTTCATACCTTTGTGTACAAGGTGGCAAAGGGTCTTGTATTTCCTACAAAGGGTCTTCATTCTCACAGGTACACAAAGAATCTTACAACATTAAAACAATAACAGCAACAACCAACAAATGTTCTTAAAATGCACTGCCATTTTGGCCATTGAACCTTCATGATATGTAAATGTGGGCCTTCAAACCATGCTAAATCTCCTTCTTCCCCATAATATATGTATATTGACCGGGTTTGCACAATACCATGGCTTGTTTTAGGACTATTTGAGGGTTGACTAACTCTCAAACAACCCCTGCCACCTGAGTTTGCATAACACAACAACCCATGGCAAAGCGGGTACCATTCAAAAATGGCGCCCATAGGGGCCCAGTACGATGCAACAGCCCCTACAGGTAAATTAACCCACGGTGGGCTGTTATGGCATGTGAACCAGCCCATTCTGTGTCATCATGAGGGCTAGTAGGTTACATAATAAAAAAGCTCAGTCGATGACGTTCTGTAAAAGCTTTGCAACTAACTCTAAGCATGCTAAGGCCCTAAATGGCAATAGAAATCTGTGAGAGAATGAACAAAGGCAAGCTGAGTACAGTCTCAAGAATTGTGGATTTCACCCTTAATATATAGGTCTGATTCAATGGGAGTGTGTAATCAATCTTGCCAAGTGTGCTAAGTTTCTACATGTGAGGTGGGGGGGGGGATGTATAAAGCATCTAATTCCATCAGATGTTCCCATGGCTGTTGCAACATGTTTTCCATGGCTAGGGAAGCCACTTGAACATTTACAACTTGCACAGCCTTTGTCCACATCTGCTTCCACAGTTTAGCCCCAAACTACAGTACTCCCCCAAATAATTGCTGCTTGTTAATCCATTAGGCTTTTTAATTGCTGCTGCCGCTTTTTCTCCTTTTTTTTAATGCATTCAGCCGGCGCCCTTAACTTTTTTAATCTCTTGCTATATAATAGTTCCTCGGCTCCAGAGCAGATTAGAAGAAAATTGCAGCCATAATCTGTAGCGTGCAATTGCTGCACTTGTAAAGAGCAATGGGCGTTGCGGGAAGGGGAGGCACATTTAGAATCCCAAAGGTGGAGCACGACAAGGCAATCATGGGGGCTTTGTAAATGAAGGATGGTTTTAATTCTCTTCTCGCGGCAATAATTTGATTCCTCATAAATTCTCCCATCAAAGCGCCGGGAGGGAACGAGGCTGGCGGATCGACACAGGCGACAGTGACAGAGCGGGCCACTGTCAATTAGGGGGTGAAAATTAAGAGGAGGATGCATCCATTTCAGCATTTGCCTCTCTCCACAAGGAACTCTGAACCTTTCGATAGGATGATGATGATGATTACTATTATTATTATTATTATTATTATTATTATTATTATTGAGAGCCAGTGTGGTGTGGCGGTTAGAACGTTGGACTAGGAGTTGGGAGATCCAAGTTCTAGTCTCCACACGACCATGAAGTTCCCTGGGTGACTATGGATCAGCCATTGACTCTCAGCCCAACCTACCTCACGGGGTTGTTGTTGTGAAGAAAAAATGGAGAGGAGGGAGTTTATGTACACCAGCTTGGGTTCCTTAGGGAGGAAAAAAGGCAGTATATAAATGCAATAAATAGATATATTACTGGCAAACAAGAGGCACACAGCAACAACCTGAACCCCGTCTTTTTGATGTGCTGTAAGATGACCGACATGCAACTGCAAATCCAGAACTATTCATGATATCTGCATATGTGCGCGCATTTCCCTGTATGTGTGTGTTTCCTTTTCCAATCTCCAGCAAACAAATGAATAAAATATTGATTTAGAAGGACCTTAAAAGACACGGAAACACGTCACTCGTGCAATCACTACTAGCTACTACAACTAGTTACTGGCGGAAAGAGAGCCAGCGTGGTGTAGTGGCGAGAGTGTTGGACTGGGAGCTGGGAGATCCGGGTTCTAGTCTCCACTCAGCCACGAAGCTCACTGGTGACTTTGGGCCAGTCGCAGACTCTCAGCCCAACCCACCTCACAGGGTTGTTGTTGTGGGGATAAAATGGAGAGGAGGAGGAGGATAATGTAAGCCGCCTTGGGTTCCTTAAGGAAGAAAAGGCAGGATATAAATGTAATAAATAAAATAAAGACGTTGTTGTTGTTATTCCTTCAGAGCCAGCCTGGCAGAGTCCTGCTGCCAGGTTTTCCCCACTGTAGGGCTACAGACAAGCTCACACTGTAGAGAGCAGCTGACTACGCACACACAGAGCTTTGGGTTGCCGCCGCCTTCTTGGCAGTATGGTGGCTGGTTTCCCCACCCATCAGGCAGGAGAAGCACAAGAAGCTGCTGCACACAGGGTTGAGAACCTCAGCCCCTGGAGTTCCAGTCTGGCCCTCCGGGGTTCCCAGGGGGCGACACAGGACCGGCCCCACCATTAGGCAAAGTGAGGCGGTAGCCTCAGGTGGCAGATGCTGGGAGGTGGCTGCAACACATGGCCACCCTGTTTTAGAGGAAAGGGAAGGAAGGGAACAAAGGCTGCTTACCTGCACTTTGGATTTGTCTCGGTTAGGGGTGAGGAGAGAGGGGCTACGCCAGCAGCTTGACAGAAGAGGCTGAGCTTCAGCTGGGCTTGGAAGCCAGAGATGTGGTAGCTCAAGGTCATGCTCCTACCCGACCTGAGCTCAGGGGCAGCTTCCTGGAGGAGGAAGGTTGGGAGTCCACAACCAGCCCCACTGCCACAGATGATGTGGGGCAGCCTAAGGAATCTCATCACAAGGCTGCCTTGCCTGAAGTGCTACAGAACTCCTTCAGCCCGTTCCTGAGCAGGCCACTTATCCAATGCATGGTGGGAAGATCGTGGAGGGGATCCTCTCCTCCGCACTCCAGCCATCCTGCGTTCATGGCTAGATAGCTGATTTTGGCTGTCTAGCCACGGGACATCGGGGCATGGGGTGGGGAGGCCAGACGACACATAGGAAGTGTCGTACTGGCACTTACGAACTCCCCGCCCAGCCCCTGGGAACGCCCCATCCCCCCCCCCCTGCTCTGCACTGCTCTGGAGAGCACGGAGGGCGGGGATGATCCCTGCTGCCTACGAGGCTGCGGGGGAGGGAGTGGGGAGGTGGTTCTCCAGAAACCAACCAATCCTATGGCCATCTAGACACTGTCTGGTAGCCATAGGATTGTGCCCTAAAACATTTTTAAAAAACACGAATTCTGAATTTAATAAACCACGGCTCAAGGAAGGCCTCTCGAAATAACGATGTCCTCAGGGGGTGCCAAAAGCGACACAAGCTTGGTGCCTGCATGATGTCCAGAGGCAGGGAGTTCCACAGGAAGGGGACCACCACACTGAAGGCTCTTTTCCTGGTGGACTCCAGCTGGGCCAGGGGTCCATGTGGAACCTCCAAGACCGTGCCCTCCGATGACCTCAGTGGCTGGGCAGGTTAGCAAGGACTCTCTCAGGTACCCTGGTCTCAAGTTGTGCTGTTGCTCTTCTTCCTCATCACGGCTACCACCTCCTTGCTTGCCAGGCGGAGACCAGACGGTGACAGCTGCTGCTCCTTCTCAGCACCACTGCTGTTTTCTCTCTTTGGGCCAGAGAGGTGAGTGAAGAAACAGGTTGCAGTGGTGAAGAAGAGGAGGGGGTTCTTGTCTGTGGGCCCCCTACTGGAGAGTGGACCCTCGGCAGCTGCCCAACCATGCTGACCTTTGATGCCAGCCCTGCCATTAACAACCTCTGTCTTTGCATGATGTGTGCGTACTTCCTTGTAAAGCTGTATCTCTTTGTTTCATGTTTGTTTGGCCAACATCGTAAAACATCATAATTAGCAAACAGAGGAAGCGTGATTTAAAATCCCGGACACTTTGGCAGCTTGCATCGGGGTGAGCCAAGCACAGATTAAACCATGTTTAATAACATCCTCTGCAATATTGGCCTGCACAAGCGGCAGAATGGGCCAGGCTTACTGAACGGGCCCCTTTTTACAGCTCTGTCCTGTGTAGCGAACCTCTTGAACCGCACTTAATGTGAACAGCAAACCCAACACCGCACGGCAGCTATCTTGGCCCGTGCAGTAAATGAGTTATAAGAAAACCATTACAATCTATTTGCCTCACAAACAGGAGGAAATTAAAGACGCGGGCGAGGCGATTGAAAAGGTAAAGGTTAGGTTGTTAGGACATTATTATAAGAGTAAACAGTGCAGAACGGTGGTTGGAGGGAGGCGGAGTAGGGTCGAATTTAAAAGCAAGATAACAACCCGAAAGGTAATAAATCAGCCACCCCGTACAAAATGCCAGATGGCTGGTGCCCCGGCACAGGGAATCACAATGGCCTTGTTTCATCTGCTGTGCTGCACAAGGCGAAGAAGGCCACGCACGCCGTCAGGCTTCCTAGGAGCATCCAAACGCACATTGTATTTCCCCATCCTCTTCCACCAGTGCTGAACTTCCTTTTATGGGTTAGGATGAGGAGGGACATCTGCTCCCATGGGCATGGCAGATATCAGCCTTCACCAACCTGGCACCACCCAGATGGCTTGGTCTACAACTCCCATCTTCTCCAGACAGCACGGCTATTGCATGTGCTGTCTGCAGATGATGGGAGCTGTGGTCCAACCCATCTGAAGGGCTCCAGGTTGAAGAAGGCTGGTATACATCGTGGCACATGAATAACATTAAGGTGAAGAGCCAAAGGTCCCTCTAGCTGAGCATCCTGTTTCTGTTGGCAGCCAGCTAGGTGCCTTTGGGGAGCCCACAAGGAGGGCATGAAGGCCAACAGCCTTTGTCTTCCACAGCTGATGCTCCCAGCAAGTGCACTGCCTCTGAACCTGGAAGCTCCATCTCACTGCCATGGCTAGTCACAATTGACAGATCTCTCCTCCTCCCTCTGAGTCTATCAAATCTCCTTTGAAAGCCATCTAACTTCTTAGCCACCCACACATATTGTGGCCATGACTTCCACATGAGTTATGTGTTGGGTAAAGAAGGACCAATCGATTTCATTGGGTGATCTAAAGAACTGGGAGTGAAAGAGACAGTTTTCTCAATTTACTTTCTCCAAACCTCATACTTAGAATTCTTATACTTAGAATTGAGGAACCTTTTTCCTATTGAGGTCCACATTACCTTGGTCAAAACCTGTCAGGGGTTTGCATTCCAGAAGCGGGTGAGGCCAGATCTTTAGTAAAAATAAAGGCTTAACACTGCTTCATTGCACAACACATGGAGACTCTGCCAAAGTTGTCTCCATGTGAGTTGTCTTTTTTCAGGAGATATAACTACAGTGGCGTTGTGTGTTACTTGACATTGGGTGATGCCAGCATTCAGTTTGCAGCGGTTGATCTGTAATGTTCATTCACACACAAAGGACATGCCCTCCTCTCAGTTGCTCCAGAGGCCAAGGCTAGAACCAAGGGGTGGACATTGCAGGGAAGCAGCTGTTGCAGGGAAATGGCAGGGAAGCGAAACATTCAGAGAAACGTCCTAACAACGAGGGCTGTTCAGGGGTGGAACAGCCTGCCTTCGGAAGTAGAGAGATCTCCTTTGCTGGAGATATTTAAGCAGAAGCTGAACAGCCGTCTGTCTGGGATTCTGTAGTTACATCCTGCATTGCAGAGCCTGCACTGAGCAGCAGGCAGTGAAGGCTGGTGGCTCCGATGTCAGTGGGGCGGTGAATCCTCTCCGGCACCTTGGATAGCTCCTTTGGAGTTCAGACTGGTTCTGACTGAAGCCCCACTGACGTCGGAGCCACCAGCCTTTAATGGCAGCAGGTTGGACTTGATGACCTCCAAGTTCTCTTCCAGCTCCATAATTCTGTTGTTCTACAGTCGATGAGCGATGATGTGCGTGTGCATCAGCCCTCTGGGACTCTTGATAGCAACAGGGAAATATTAGCAACCATGAAACATTCAAGAAACAAAATGTCAATTCTGCCTTATTTTGAAGCAAAGAGTGGAGCAGAGGGGGACCATTGGCTGCTCTTTACTTCACTGAGTCATGCAAGGGGTGGGACTAATTAAATCTGTCTATAGTCATTACATGAATGCAAAATGGAACCTCCACTTTCAGCTGGCAGTATATCTTGGAGTTGTTGGACAAACAACTGCAGCTCTCAACCAGCAACTTTTCGAAAACATTCAGCAAGCCACTATTCTCAATGGATGAGCCCTGTCAAATAGCAACCAAGAGCTGAACTGCACAGTCAGACATATCGCCTGGCACAGCCCTCTTAAGACCAGATCACTTCAGAATGCAGGGGGAGACGGGTTATCTGACTGAATATTCCCCTATGACAAAAACTCCCTGCTAGTGGAAAGCTAGTGAGACGTCAAACTTGGCCTTCTCCCTTCCTTGCTGGTTTTGTATGTGATGGGAAGTTGTCAGTTTTTTTAACACAGGGAAGCATTCAAGCATGCACCATCTGCATTTCAGAAGCAGTCTAGTCCCTAAATGCACTGTACGGTCATTTACTTTTCAACTCTTTACACTGAATAATTGGTCTAATCCAGCCAGGCCATTCTTACTGAGGGTGGGGGGAACTGCAAGGAGGAGGGGAAACCTTCTGTGCCTGATCCAACTATCCACTTCTCTCTCTTCAGATTTATTGCTTGAGTTGAAAACCCCATACAGGGGTGATCTGGTAAGCTTCCATTCCGACCCCTCAACAGGTTTACTGCCCTGCATTTATATGCTAAGCCATCTAACGAGCTGTGGTTTTGATCAAGAGATATCAGACTCAGGTCATTTGTCAAGTTCAGTTTCGTGTTGTGTGTTTTGGTATCTGTTTTTTTAGATAGATAGATAGATAGATAGATAGATAGATAGATAGATAGAATCCAGTTGCTGTTGTTGTTCAGTCGCTCAGTCGTGTCCGACTCTTCGTGACCCCATGGACCAAAGCACGCCAGGCCTTCCTGTCCTCCGCTCTCTCCCGGAGCGTGCTCAAGTTCATATTCATTCCATCGGTGATGCTATCTAGCCATCTCATCCTCTGCCGGCCCCTTCTCCTTTTGCCTTCAGTCTTTCCCAGCATCAGGGTCTTTTCCAGCGAGTTTCCTCTTCGCATTAGGTGGCCAAAATATTGGAGCTTCAGCTTCAGTATCTGTCCTTCCAATGAGTAGTCAGGGTTGATTTCCTCTCTTTGTCAATAGAGATGTGCAAAACCTCCAAACAGTTGAGAGTTACTGACCTGCTTGCAAATCACAGCACCTGACCCTAGAGCCTTAACCCCCAATCTTTGATATATGACATCTAATTGTAGTTATTGTCAGCATAAAGGCATTCTATATATGTGTGGATGCAGTGTCTCCATCATTATCATTATATGAGTATTAAGTCTTCTACTCATGCAGACTCAGTAGGGAGGTCAGGGTTAGGTTTCCCCTTTTATAAAACCAGAAGTATAAAAGATTTACTTCTCTGAGGCCAGAAAACGAACACATGGCATAAGCAGGATTTGAACCCAAGTTTGGTTCATGTCTAAGTCTAATGTTAGCCCCATTTAGTTGCACTGGTTCTTTGCCTGAGAGCATGGTTGCAGCTCAAGGGTGGGATCTCAAGAAAGGGCATACACATGCAAGAGATAACCGCCACTGAAGAGGCAAGCTATGACACAGTTTTAAAAGTGGCTGTTTTCTTTGACAGTAAAGATGGACAAAACCTCCAAACCATTAGGAAATGATAGATTGATCCTGGGCTCCAATCCCATCTAGAATATTGTCTTTGCTCATAAATGTTTCAAGAGTGCTGAAACAAGGCCTCTTTCAGGGATGCATGGATTTGCATCCTAGTCAGAATTCGGACAGCACATGTTTTAATATGAGCGTGTCCCTTCTCTAATAAGCTACATCTCGTTTGCTTGAGCATGCTCAAGTTCATATTCATTGCATCGGTGATGCTATCTAGCCATCTCATCCTCTGCTGTCCCCTTCTCCTTTTGCCTTCAGTCTTTTCCAGCATCAGGGTCTTTTCCAGAGAGTGTTCTCTTCGCATTAGGTGGCCAAAATATTGAAGCTTCAGCTTCAGTATCTGTCCTTCCAATGAGCACTCAGGGTTGATTTCCTTTAGGATGGACTGATTGGACCTCCTTGCAGTCCAGGGGACTCGTAAGAGTCTTCTCCAGCACCACAGTTCGAAAGCATCAATTCTTTGGTGCTCAGCCTTCCTTATAGTCCGGCTCTCACAGCCATACATTACTACTGGGAAAACCATAGCTTTGATTAGACGGACCTTTGTCGGCAAGGTGATGTCTCTGCTTCTTACTATGCTGTCTAGGTTTGCCATAGCTTTCCTCCCAAGGAGCAAGCGTCTTTTAATTTCATGGCTACAGTCACCGTCTGCGGTGATCTTGGAGCCCAAGAAAGTAAAATCTGTCACTGCTTCCATTTCTTCCCCTTCTATATGCCAGGAAGTGATAGGGCCAGATGCCATGATCTTAGTTTTTTTAATGTTGAGTTTCAAACCAGCTTTTGCACTCTCCTCTTTCACCCTCAACAAGAGGCTCTTTAGATCCTCTTCGCTTTCTGCCATTAGGGTGGAATCCAGTAGTCAAGCTGAATTTGATATCCTCTTCCTTGTATGGAGCTGTCCCACTCATTTCCACCAAGTGAATGTCCCTAGTGATATGCTCTGTCTATTTAAATGGAGGGGGAGTTTCCCTGGACCATCTCAGATTCCCTTTCTCTTTTTTTGGTACCCATAAAAAGCTGAAGTTTCAAGGCAATTTAAGCCAAAGTCTCAAGCCGAAGGTCCAAGGTGCTCTCAGGGTGCTTTCTTTGCTGCAACGATTTCTCTTAGCCCAGCTTGAACTGAAATGAATTTACTTCCCAGACTCCTCTGTGAAATTTCCTCTCTGCACGTCAGTGCCAGGTACTCCCTAGGATCATGGGACTCAGTTGCACTTAACTTTGGCTTGGTTATGTAATAAATACATACATACATTATGTCTCTGGGTCCTGCATTGGAGTAGGGGTTAACTGCATGTCTGAGAAGGCTGAGGACTAGTGGTTTCAAGCATTCATATTTTGCATTTTGAGGGTCACCAATGAAAAGACCCCAAACACTGCAAAAAGCAGAGAAAGCTTCTTGGGAGCAAGAATGTCCCCCTCCCTCTCCACTGATATGAAAGTGCCATTTTTTTCCAGATGCTTTACTTTTGCCCACTGTCAGGCTGCTTCCATCCCTCATTACCTCCACACCATTGAATGTTACTGAAGCGCAAGCAGTTTGTGATGGTCTGAATGGACGCCCATCTGCAGATGCTTTCACACTCACACTGATCCTTTTGAAGCCCCTTTGAAAGCTCCCTGTCCTCTCCACGCCCCTTTCGAGTTCAAGAGGCAAGCTCCATTGAACAGAGCCCAGTCGGTTTAAGGAGCCGAAGTTGCAAGAGCAGCCGTGGAAATCTATGCACGCTTTTAATCCCTTTAAGAACTTTCTTGGCTGCAGATGCCCTTCCTAAGGCAACAAACATCCAGATGCTGCGTGGGCCTTAACAAAAGTGGACATGGCACGCTTGGATGGCTGCAGAGGACCAGAAGCTGGTTTCTCCTTCGGCTGCTGCAAGCAGAACACAGCAGCCACCTCATCCTCTTCTTTTCTTGCTGCCAGTGCTGGGCCTTAGGTAGCTACAGGACAGGTGCAGAATGACAGCCAGGACTGCGGAGTTATCAGACTGACCTGGAAGACTTCACAGTCCATCCAGGTCAGGGTGAGCCAATGGCTGGCCTGGGGAAGCAAAGTCATTGGAGAGCCTACAAATGGGGATTTCTGTCACTTGGAAATCCGGCCCTTAGGGGGCTCGACGGACTTCTGCTTCCTGCCTGCTTGCTTTTACAAGCTAAGCTGTGGGTTTTCCACAAACTCCGGTAACTTTTTCCATGGGGGGGGGGGTCGGGCCACAACGTGCGCAAATAGAGGTTTGCGCAAATTGCAGCCGACGTTCGCATGGATTTCTGCAATTTGCACAAATGGCGGCCGTAATTGCATAATTTGCACAAATCATGCACATTTGCACACATTCCAGCTGTCATTTGTGCAAATTGAAAATGTGGAAAATCCACTAACTGGCCTGACCAACTGGCCTGACCAAGTCAGGCCACATAGCCTGACTTACTAACGTAGTAAGTAATAGTACGTAGCAAAACATGGACCAAAGTCTGGGGAGGCTGAGCCAACGAAAGTATGTTGAGCTTCACCCCTAAATGGATTCCTCCAACATCCCTCCCTAGGAACTCTGCTGTACTGGCAGAGTGCTCCAATCTGTACCCCCGATGCTCCTGGCCCAGCAGGGCCAGCCCAATACGTTTTGCTACCTGAGGTGAAGAACACAGTGGTGCTTCAGAACTGATATAGATCTGCTGCTCTGGGGGTGGGTGTGTCTGAGGATCAGTGCTCTCCCAGCGCACACCTGGCACAACCCTGGCATTCCTCCTTTCCCTCCCCCCCCCCAATGTTGGAATTCTGATGTTGGAGAAGAACCAGCTGCAGAAATTTGTGTGCCAGATGGGAGAGGGTTCTGAGTTCAGCTCTCTCCCTCTGAGGGTGGACCTCTCTACCCTTGGAGGGGGAGTTCCCATGCCGCCTGGGATGCTCTCCTAGGGACCATAGGATTGAAGCTCAAGTTTCTTTTGTTCCATTTCTGCATCAGTTTACACATTCTTTTAAAGGTCCATGCATAGTTTTCATAACATACACAGTTTTGCCTAACATGTGCATTTTTGGAAACCACATTTCCCAAATAGAATTCTTTGGGGTCCATCATTTTCACAAAGATGTGCATTTCTGTGCACGCTTTCCCCTAATGTGATCATTCGCATCCTTGCGCTTTGACTGGAGAAGCGCACCGCAAAATTCGGACCGTGACAATACTGAAGTATAAATGTGTTTCGATTTGGGAAGTGCGAATTAGATAAAAAATGCAAACTGAACAGATTTCTTCCCAACCGTCAATAGGAGTATGATCCATATATTCATCACAACTCTAGAAATGTCAACCTTGCTAGTAGAGGGCTGGATGCACCTGATCTCGTCCGATCTCAGAAGCTAAGCAGGGTCAGCCCTGGCTAGTACTTGGATGGGAGACCGCCTGGGAATCAGGCTTCCTGCATGGAGCAGGGGGTTGGACTCGATGGTCTTGTAGACCCTTTCCAACCCTATGATTCTATGAAAACTCCTAGAACTGGTTTCTATGAAACCCTCTGTGCTGCAATTTAATGATTTCACCTCCCCCCCCCTTCCTTCTTCTGTTCCCAATAGGTTGTTTGCTGCGAAGTGCAGTGGATGCATGGAGAAGATCGCCCCGACGGAATTTGTGATGAGAGCGCTGGAATGCGTTTACCACTTGAGCTGCTTCTGCTGCTGCGTCTGCGAGCGGCAGCTGAGGAAAGGTGATGAATTTGTTCTGAAGGAAGGACAGCTGCTCTGCAAAAGCGACTATGAAAAGGAGAAAGACTTGCTCAGTTCCGTCAGTCCCGATGATTCGGATTCAGGTGAGCCCTCCCCAAAGTGACTGGATTATAATTTATCAACCAACAAAGGTGCATTTAAGATTCATTCTGGATCATCCACATATATCTGTCTGTTGTGCAGTTGCCATTCCTGCAACAGCCCCTAAATAGGGAGGAGCAGTGAAGGCTGGTGGCTCCAATGTCGGTGGGGCAGTGGATCCACTCTGGGTTTCAATCAGAACCAGTCAGAACTCTAAAGGAGCTCTCCAAAATGCAAAGCTCCTTCCTTCCACCGGGGAGGAGGAAATAGGAAGTGCATCTTACAATAACTGAGATGCGTTTACCACCAACAACCAAAAAGGTTAAATTTTGCGTGTGGAGCTGAAGATATCCAGTAAAATGTGAAAATGAGATATATATGTCTCTTTCCTTCAAAATGGAGGGTGAGACTGTCACCCAACATTGCTACAGTTTTTCAACATTAACTGGAAAACAGAAATTTGATAAGACACACGTTACCCAGGCTGGGCGAGGGGGCTGGCAGAAAGAAGAGACAACATTTTGACAATGACCTAACAGCCAAAAATCACCTAGGAACATCCAACTGAACACTGAAATGGAGTGAGGGGTGGATTTCAAGCAGCTTGTTGAATGTAAATTCTATTTGTTAGCATTCAAGAGAGAGAGAGAGAGAGAGAAGGAGAGAGAGAGAGAGAGAGAAGGAAAGCCTGTTTGAGGACTTGATTTGTGCAAGGGCAAGTGACATCTGAATAGCCTTATGATTTGTAGTAGCTAGTAATGACGAAATCCTGGCTTCTATGACACAGGTTTAGGAGTGTGTGTTTTTTCCTGGTTAAAATAACACCTGCATACATATCAATGTCTCTGTGGCCCAAATTTATGATCCACAGCAATCAAAAGAGACCTATTTAATCTGGTTTGAATGTGTCTGTTGGCTTTTCATTCCAAAACCACCAATAATTACTTTCTGGCACTCTAGCCAATGGAGGACTTGGCTGAGGGATTATCTTTTTTAGGATGTAACATTTATTATTATTATTATTGTTGTTGTTGTTGTTGTTGTTGTTAGTATTATATAACAACAACAACACTCTCATTTTTCATTACAGAACTCAATTCACAGTGTGTGTTTTATTTTAATTATTAGGAGACATGACTAGCATTTCCACAAGCCATTTTTAAAGAAAGGAGACCTCCAGCAAGACCATTCTGTCACTCTCCCACCACAGAGAAAAAGGGAAGGAGGGAGGGATGGAAGGAGAGGAAAGGAAGTTGCATTACCATGACAAAAATTGAGCAAGGTGTAGAGAAAGTAGATAGCATTTTTCTCCTTCTCCCATAATTCACCCAGGGAAATGGAGGAGCAGCAGATTTCAGGAAAGACAAAAGAAAATGTTTCTTCACACAACACAGAATTAACTTATGGAACCCCTTGCCACAAGAGGTGGTGATGGCCCCTAGCTTAGATGCTTCTAACAATGGGCTAGATGAATTCATGGAAAAGGAGAGGACTGTGAATGTCTGTTAGTCATGAAGGCCTCATGGAACCTCCACACCCAAAAGCAGTCTATCTCTGAATATCAGTTTCTGGAGAGCCAAAAAAACCCACTTGTGGCATTCACAGAAGCATCTGCTTGGCCACTGAGGGAAGCCAGATGGCGGATCCTTTGGTCTGATCCGGCGGGGCCTCTTCTTATGTTCTTATGATGGCAGGGTTAACACATTGAGTTGTAGTGTGTATGTGTTTTTAATCCATCGACAGTTAAAAGTGATGATGAGGAGGGGGATGTCAAACCGACCAAAGGACAGGCGAACCCAGGGAAGGGTGGTGACGATGGGAAGGATCCGAGGAGACCAAAGCGGCCACGGACGATACTCACAACGCAGCAAAGGAGAGCTTTCAAAGCGTCTTTCGAAGTATCTTCCAAGCCTTGTAGAAAGGTATGCTTTTTGGTGGATGCTCACACACTGTCATTAACAATCTACGTCATTATGCTGTCCTGATAAGGTGCCAAAAGTACATGTGATGCCTGCAGAATCCATCCCTGGCAACTCCAGGTTAGCAGAGTAGGAGAGCTGCTGCCAAGCACCACCCTTCCCCAACCTGTTGCCCTCCAGATGTTTGGGATGTCAACTCCCATCAGCCCCAGACTGGATGGCCAGTGGTCAGGGATGTTGGGAGTTGTAGTCCAAAACATCTGGAGGCCACCAGGTTGGGGAAGGTTCGAGTGGACTATTCTAAGCTAGGTAAAGCAACAGTCTGATTCTCTATAACTTCATTATGCCCAACTGGGCTTTTCCCCACGCTCTTTGACTAAAGGCCGATAGCATTCATAGCTTTCCATGAAGGTCTGTCCCCAGGATCTGCAAAGAGACAATCTCACCTTGAAGAGCTCAAGATGCTGCTTCCAATCACAGCAGACTATACTCAGCAAGATGGACCTATGGTCTCACTCAGGATAAGGCAGTTTCAGATGAGCATAGCTAAATAGATAGATGGTAGCAAACTGGCCTTAACTCAGTAGCAGACCATACGCTTTGCATGTAGAAGGATCCAGACTCAAATCTGAGCATCCCCAGCTAAAGAGATCTCTGGGCTGGGAACCGTATCTCCTTGTCTGAGATTCTGGAGAGAACTGCTACCAGTCTGAGTATAAGAAATCCAGCTCCTTTTCTTTGATCTATCCTTTGCTCACTTTCTCAACCCATTGCCTGTTCTATAGCCACTTTGGTTTTGGTCTCCTGCCCCCTTGGGTTCCCTGCCTCCTTGGACTTCTTTCCACTTCTCAGCCTGCAGAGACCGAGCTCTGGATGCCCCAAGTCCTGTGTGAGCATTGACTCTTGGCTAAGCTTACAACTTCCCCTTTTCTCGCAGAAGCCAGACTGCAAGCTTTCTAGCAGTTCAAATATCCTTAGCACATGAAATGTTCATGAACGTTCCATGACATCACACTAGCTCAGCCAATCACTGTCAGAAGATGCACCACAAAACAATCTGGATACATACATCAACATGAGTACGCAGGAGAAGCTGGTGCTATCAAGGCATGCATAGAAAGCTTTTTTTGATCCCACGGCTGCAGACTGGAGTGCAAAAGGGTGGCGTGTAGGCTGCAGGCCACCCCTCCCCGCCCCGAGCCCTGTCTGGCAGCCTTCCAGAACTCCATCTGCTATTGCCGAAAAAACAGTGGCAGCACTCAAATAAAAAAGCAGGGATTTTTTCCCTCTTCCCGCTCCGTTCCGTTTTCCTTGTGTGTCACGTCTTTTTAGATTGTAAACCTGAGGGCAGGGATGGTCTTTTTTTATTTTTTATTTGTAAACCACTCCGGGAGCCTTTTTGGCTGAGGAATGGGATAAAGATACTATAAATAAATAAATAAATAAATAAATAATATCCCATTATTGGATACCTTGAAATCCAGCCTCATCCTTTTCTGTTCTTTCCCATGAAGCTAAAATTGATGTCTGCAATTCCAGTATGAAACCTATTGTTTATTCTTTACTCTAGAGCTTTGTGAGAGCTAATCTGGGCATTTCATTGGATTGCGGCAACCTCCATAACCTATTTCAACCTTTCCCTGCAGGTTAGGGAGACGCTAGCAGCTGAAACAGGACTCAGTGTTCGAGTTGTCCAGGTGTGGTTTCAGAATCAAAGAGCAAAGGTAAGATTCTGGCTCAAAAGGCAGAATGAGACTATGAAATATAGAAATGTTGCAACAGTGGCCGCAGTTTGGGAGGTGCAACACAAAAGCACCCTCTCTTTATTTTAAATGAAACATTTCAGTCATTTTATCCAACCATTTTAAGCTGCCCTCCAGATCCATCTGAGGTTTTGCCAGAAATTTGCTTCTAATTTTGCTTTAGGTGAAATGTTGTTGACAACTTGAGCTACTGTGAAAAGATCTGGCTTTTAATCAGAAGAAGAAGAGCACATAGATGACAGTTAAACCATCAAGCTGAACTGACATTGCAGAATGTGCCGGGGGTGGGGGGGAGGCAGGGCAGGAAGTGCAAGTGAGATGTGCTTCCCCTTTGCTGTACTTCCTGAGTAACATTCACAGTGGTCCCTGTGCAACTTTCACCAATGTGGCATAAGCTCCAGATGTAGAGACAGCTCAAGGATAGGCAGTGGGAGTAGGAAGGTGGGAGATTACAGGAATGCAAGTTCAGATATTACAGTAAAGCTATGGGAAGAGGAACAATTGCCTCTCCCCATCTTTCTCCATAGCGTCTGAAGGTGCTGAGAAAGAAGCCCATGGAACAGTGTATGACACCGTAATTTTGCCATCCATTGGTGGAGAGTGAGCATCTACCTTTGTAAAGACATGTGTGTCTGTCACTCATTCACTCACAGAGAAATGGACATTGATACTTCCACACCACAGAAAGCTGAAATTGGCCACAAACATAGTCCAACCCACCCCAGTCATGTTGTTGTCTGTTGACTGAATCTCAAAATATGGGAACCTCCTCATATTCGCAGCCAGCAGAAAACATGCCAAGCCACATGTAAGGCAGAATGTTATGTTCTGTTGATTTAATGTACTTGATTGATTGATTGATTGATATATGGAAAAATATGGAGATATGCCATTTCTATAACTAGGCCAACATTTCTCAGAAAGCATTTTTGCTGAGAAAATTTCTGAGAGTTTTCTTTTACTCACCCCTGCCCCGAGAAAAAGAAGGCCACTTTGTAGAATTTTCTCTGAATATTCTCTACCATTTTGTTGCAGCTGCTGCTGTTCCCCCATGACCACCATGATGCTGTGGAATCATGGTAGGTCCAGGGCATGGTGGAAGATGCAAAATGGCAGCCAGGTTGCCAACACAGTTGCTGCTGAGGCTGCTTGCAGCAGCAGCAGCAGCAAAAACTCTTTGGAAAAAAAGAAGGAAGCTGTGCAGCCACCTCGGCTAATGGTGAGCTCCAGTCCTGGTGAAATTTGATGGAACGATTCTCCCAATTTCTCTGCCCACCAACAGGGTAGAGAATTTTGAGAAAGTCCATCTGTGCAGGGCTGAAGCAGTTTCCTCCTTTAGTACATTCAGGGTGCAATCCTATGCATGTTTAGACAGAAAAAAGACCTACAACTTATATTAAAAAAAACCTATACACTTACTCAGCAAGTGCAGTGAGCAAGGAATCCTAACTTGAAGAATGATATTATGGCACCATGGTTTCCATTCATTTCCTATGTTGAGGCACTTCAAACTTCTGATAAAGTTCCAACCAAGTGACGTTGCCTGTATTTTTTTCTGATGAATACACACAAAGACACAAAATGATACACGCTTACGCATGCTCCTTTTATATGTTGTAGAACTTGTATTTTTTACTTTCATTAGATATGGAGCTCCTACTTAGGTCATTTTATTGTAGATGTTCCATAAGCATATCTGTTATAGACTATGATTTATAATTAATGAATCCCTTTGTTTCTTTAGTGATTTCGATTTATTACTATGTATGTTCTTTTTGTTGCCTTTTTGGGTTAACCTTATTTCGAAATAAAATAATGAGGAAAAAGAAGACCTACAACTCCCAGCATTCTGGCTAGGACATGCTGGGAGTGGTGGGCCTTTTTTCTGTCTAAACATGCATAGGATTGCACCTTTAACCAGCCTCAAATTGAGGGCGAGGGTATTTCCAGCATCAACTCACAATGTATCTATGCTTGCAGAGTGCAAGACAGATAGACAGACAGACAGACAAGGAGACAGACAAACAGACAGACAAGGAGACAGTCAGATAGATTTCATCTCAGTTGGGTGTAGTTGTTGTTGTTGTGGTTTTTGTTATTATTGTTGTTGCTTTTAAAACCTCCTTTCAGGATAAATTGTGATAAAGAGTTAGACCAAAGGCTACAGGGATATGGAAGTTTGGAGGGAGAAGACTTGTGTTGGTAGTTGAGCACAAGCCTTCCATGCAGGAAGATCCCAAATGAATCTCCAACTAACAAGGATCTCAGATAGCAGGACTGGGGAAAGACCCTGCCTATGATCTTGGAGAACAAGAGTCAGAGTTGACATTGACAGTACTGGGCTAAATGGCCTGATGAACTGACTCTGTATAAGGCAGCTTCATTTCGGAGTTGGGAGGGATTTTGGAGGTCATTTAGTCCAACTCTGCTGCTGAATGCAGGGTGCAGCTACAGCATCTCTGACAGGTGGCTGTCCAGCTCCTTGGCTTAAATATCTCCCTGCAAGGGAGAGCCCACCACCTCCTGAGACGAAGAAAAAAGTAGCACCTTCCCCAGCCTGGTGCCCTGCAGACGTTTTGGACTACAGTGCCCAGCATTCCCGGCCATTGGCCATGCTGGCTGGGGCTGGTGAAGTCCAAAGCCTCTGGAGGACACCAAGTTGGGGATGGCTGATGTAGCTGTTGTGTGGGTACCAGTCTCTTCCATCAAGATGCAAACGTTTATTCCTGGTTCCCTTTCTTTCCCAGATGAAGAAATTGGCCCGACGGCATCAACAGCAGCAGGAGCAGCAGAATTCGCAGCGGCTAGGTCAAGGTGAAGCCACAGTTGTCACGTGGATGGGACCATTGGGGTTGATGGGGGTTATATCCAGGTTACCTGCCTTTTCCGGTTCCGTTATGTCTTCTCTGAGTGGGTGGCCACCACAATGCAGAATATTCAAGGTGTGGATCCAGGATATAATTATACATGTGTGTATAATTATACACACACCAAAAAATCCCAAAATATTTGTGGCGTGAACTGGAGAATTGGCTTTAAGTCCAGCAAATGACTACCCAATCTACTTGTTAAAAAAAAAAAAAAGCACAGGGAGGACTATACTGTTCTCTTGAGGATGAGAGCATTCTACAGTGCTGAGGGAGCATTACCTAGATTTGTCCCTTCCCCAAGTGGGTACCCTCCAGATTTTTAGACTACAACTCCCATCACCTCCAGCCAGCATGGGCAGTGGTTGTACATGATGGGAGTTGTCCAATAAATTTAGAGGACATGCAGTCGAGGAAGGCTGCTTTAGACAGAGAAAGCAGAGGTAAAGAGGAAGAACATTTGCAGAGAAAAATTGGCAAGCCTAAGAGAACTGGTTAATCCTATATAGGATCTATCTATCTATCTATCTATCTATCTATCTATCTATATCCAGTATAACTGGTTAATATCCTACCCACCTGATTCTCTGGTGGGAATATCTATCCTCCTCACTCCACAGTCATTTTTCCCTACTCAAGCTGACTTCCAAGCGCAGAACTAGGGATGTCAGAGGAATCTGTTCGGCAGCAGGGAGCTCGACAAGCTTTCCTCAGTTCCCCCCTCCCCATACTTCTGTCCATTGTCCTCTGCAGAGCCCAACTCAGTGTGCAGCGAGTTGGGCCAGTCTGCGGATTTTCCATGGTTTTTAATTTGCACAAATAATGGCTGGATTTTGCCCAAATTTCCACGATCTGTTAAAATTTGCATAAATTTTGGTTGCAATTTGTGCAAATTAGGCAACTTTTGGTTGCGATTTGTGCTAATTGTGCTCATTTGTGCAAATTTCAGCTGCGCTTTGTGTAAAACTTGCCACAAAAAATACACAAAAAGTTCCCAGAGTTCGGGGGCGGGGGGGAAGCCCGCAAATGTGAACTGAATCGGGCATGCCGCAGAAATCTGTCGAGCAGAAAAGAAACGGATTTCCCAGTGACAGTCATCCCCACCCAGAACCCAGCTTGGGTACGAGTGGGATGGACTTAAAAACAGACTGGGGAATATTTCCAAGGAAGAACTGGCAAGTGAAGTGACAGAAGCACTTTTCTCCTCCCCTGCCCTCAATGACTAATAATGCTTTAACATTTTTTGAATGGTCAAAGCATTCCACATGTTATTTACTGTAATCCTTACAGCAACCAGAAAATGTAGTCTTCTGTCATTATCCCCATATTGGAGAGAGGGATGGACAAATGAGTGATGTTTGAGGCCACTGGGATTCTCTGAACATCGCCTAGTGACCAGTTCCCATTCACATTTGCAATCACTGCTTGCTTTGCATAAATGGGAGATTTTCACAAACCGAGCAGCTATCAAGCTGGAGATCTGCTCCAAATTCCTATCTTGGACAACTTTCCTCCATAGGCTAGTGTGGGGCTGGTTCAATCTACCTAGGGAGCTTGGGCGAATTAGGGAATTCCCTAATTCCCAAATCGAACTGGGAATCGGGAATGAGATGAAAGCGAGCACGTGTTCGACAATTTGCCAGAATTTCTGGCAGACACTTGCTCGTGTTCAGGGCTTTGAATGGGGCACGCTCACGTGTTTTGTGAGTGAAAAAGAAATTCTCATCCATCCCTATGGGGGTCTTGGGCTGAGAGGCTTGTTTAGCCTTGAGAGTTCATAGCACAGGTGAGATTTGAAACAGAGATTCTCTGATTCATGGCGCAGCTTCTTAACCACTGTGCTATATTACCTCTCTGTTTTACCTTTTCCAATGCCCAGGGACCCTGGACAAGGGAGGGTAGAAGATGCTAGAACCCTACTAAAACTGGCCAGGGGAACTGATCCTTCACCTCAAATGATCGGGCAAAAAAAGACTGCTGATAGTAAAGTTAACTGATAAAGAAGAGGGAACGATGTCTCCCATTGGGAGCAGAGCTTTGCTGTGGTGAGAGGATGTGAGCTTAGCTCAGAGTGGAGAGAGGGGGAGGGAGACAGAGTTGAGGCAGAAAGCAAAGAGGCCATGTCCTCAACAGTGAACTTCTATTCTTCTACCATTGTATAATATTCATGAACTATCTTTTCAATATAGTAGGGATCCCTTTTATATTTAATTTCTAACCTATTATCAGGCCACCTTCAGTCTCTCACCCCACCCCCATCTTAAAAATACTTCTGCAGATGCCCTTTGACATACACACATGGGGTTGGATTCATACTTGGCCATACCCATGGAAATTGATGTGACCTGTTAGTCATGACTAAGAAAAAACACTGCATTGATTTCAGTGGAATGGAAATGGAATCCTGCTCCAAGTCGATGGGCAGAACCAAAATCGCCGGCCTCTTAAACCTTGCCTGATTCAAAACATGGCCCATGTTAAAAATCAGTTCCCAACCAGGGCCCAATCTACATGACTGATTTAATGCAGAGCGAGAGCTCATCAGGGTTGCTTGTGACAGATAACGCTATTGCCAATCTGCAGCAACCCCACAACTTCCCTCTGGAAAGGCGCATTTCTGCTGCAGTGTGCCCTGTCCCCCCACACTAAATCCTGGGCATGCCTCTGTGACCTGGCTGTGACATGGCCAAGGGTCACCCCTCCCCTCCCCCCATTCCCATTTTCCCCATTTGCTGTAGGGCAGTTTTGGACACAGGCTTTCTTTCCCACTTAGCACTATTTTGCGCTGTTTCATCCTTTCACTATATTGCAATAATGCTGTTTTCCCATTCACAATATATATCCTAGTGCAGTAGTGGCTTTACCCATTCGCAGTGTGCAGCCTGTTTTTCCCAGTCACAATAGTACAACAGTGCTGTTTCAAGCATTCGGAATAGTGCAGAAGCTGCTTTACCCATTCAGATTACGTAGTCTGTTTTTCCCATTCACAATAGTGCAGTTTCAAGCATTACAATTAGGGGTGTAGGGATTATGTAAAATACGTCCCATCTGTGTTTTACAGATTGTCAGGTGCCTTCCATTCCATTGTCCACCCCTCAAGGGAACTGGATTTTTTAAAGAGTTCCTGAATTTACACAAATACAAATTTGCGCAAATTCCCCCCAAATATACATTTTCATTGTTTAGCCTATGGGGAAAATTTTCAGCCAGGGTTTCTTTACTTTTACATATTTTTCTATGACCACAAAGGCTAGAAAAACTGTCTGAAAGTCTGCAGAATCCACCGGAAGGGGGAAAGCCAGTCTGCTGCGGAATCCATGGGTTGGATTCATAAAAATCTGAACTCATTTGGTTCCATTGAGGATGTCTCCAACATCCCTGTTCACAATATCACAGTTGTTGCTTTACTCATTCACAGTATATAGCCTGTTTTTCTGGGCTCTAACAGATATGGGGGGGAGATCCTCAGCCAGTCAGACCTCTTGGCCTTCACATTTCCCACGCTTGCAGCTCCTTTCCCATGGCAATAGCATTGTGTTCTTATCTGCTCTGGCCACGCTGGCACCCAGTGGCGCCAGTCGAGGTTGGAACACTGATGTGGCAGAGACTGGACAAACATGGGCCTCCGCCCCAAACAGCTTGCAACACGCTTCTTCAAGAGAGGCAGCAACATAAACCACTGCATATGGATGAGCGATGCAACTGTCATCAGACAGGCGTTACTTAATGCTGGAATCGACGGCCTGGATTGTGGGAGTGGATATCAAGGAAACAATTAGCAAATCCTCATTCCGCCCTGGCTGAAATAAAGAGCTCCTTTCCAACAAACTTCTGATGGGTGTGAAGGACTATGGTTTGGGGAAAGGAGGGGGTGGAGAGTCGGAATTATTATTCAGCAGAATAAGATCAAATCTGGGTTCTAAAATGGACTGTTTTAATACGCAGGGATTGGGCACTAAGAATGGGTTGCCGAGGAGGTGATAGTAGCTGCAAAAGAATTCGGCCCCATCTCCACTAAAAACTGGTTTTATATCTAGCTGGCCAAATCTCTCCCCTCTTTCATGGGGCCATTTATCTTCTGCAAAAGAGGATGTCTTTCAGGCTGAATTTGAAGGATTTTCCAAGGTGGTGGTCATACCAGGTGGCCAAGGGTTTTCCGTTCTTCTCTTTCTCTTCCTTCTCTTTCTCTTTCTCTTTCTCTTTTTCTGCCACTTCAAGTGGCAGCTTGGCTGCTCTGACTAGTCCAGCTGTATTTCTGGGACTGAATGGCAAGCTGTTCAGGAGGTGTTTTAACCTGAGCCCACCCACCAAAAAATTAATGAAACCCTCTGGGCCAAATACTTTGGCCCAACACTAGTTTTATATCAGTTGAATAGCCATAGGTTCCCTGAAAAAATCCTGGCAATTGGAGAGTATGCTGAGAATTTGCTATCTGGAAAGAGAGTGGAGGGGCAGATTATATTGTCTGATGCTGAACTTTTTTTTCTTCCCTGCCTCTATAAAATTTGTATTTCAGGGTGGGGCGGAGGGAGAGAAATATTTAAAACCTCATTAACTGAACAAACGTTCACTTTTTAAAAATCCTGTTCACTGTAATTTGTGTTCCCCTCTCCACTGCTGCTCTGGCACAATTTCCAGTTGGTGCAATTTAGGATTTCTTTCTCCTTCCTACTGCAAACCTAACCAATGATGCATCCCTTGGTTTAATGTGGTGACATCACAATCCTATGTGGCCAATCGGTTTGTGCTATATGCCAACGTCATTGTGGGCGATGTTTCCTGGAGAGTTCACAAGCCTAGCCAATCAGGGAGCACATTGTGAATGTGATGGTGACTCCCCCAAGGGCAAGTGCTTCCTGAAAATATGAAAACATCCATCCCTTTTTCAGTCCCCCACCACCACCGAATCACTGAATTGTGGGAGGGATGTGATTTGCTGCTGATGAAAATGTTTGTGATAATTGTGACCCCTAACAAGAATAGTGGCAACCTCTAAGTCTGAGAGCTTCGTAATTTCAGAGGTGGGGGGTTCACTGAAGAAACTTTCAATGAAGGTCAGTTGTCTTTCCTTGCAGAAGTAATGTCCAACCGAATGGAAGGGATGATGACATCTTATACACCCCTAGCACCTCAGCAGCAGCAGATAGTCGCGATGGATCAGAGCACCTACGCCACGGACCCCTTCCAGCAAGGTCTCACCCCACCACAAATGCCAGGTGACCACATGAACCCCTATGGTAAGATTCATTGGGAACCAGCTGTTGTTGCCCTATCCAAACTGGACCACCAAGGCTTCTGTCTAGGACAACTGAGTCCAAACTCTGAAAGGCCCCCTGTAACCTTTAGAGCTGGTAGGGCATAGGAGTGACTCAATTTGAACGTTATTATTATTCCCCTGTTAGATTTTACAGCACCCATTCCACCTATGGATGGTTGGATCAGTCTGTGACTGGCCCCTATTCATGTATAAGTCTGAACCGTCTCATTTCCACATTCACCTGCAGATGTTTTTATTAAATCCACACAAAAATTCCAATTTTATGTCTTTCTGAACGTGCTGGCTCACAAAGTACGCATTCCTAAACATATTTTCTCTCTGAGTATGCACTTCCAGACATAGTTTATCCTAAAATACATGCTTTTATACATGTTTTATTACTTGTTTTGAGAAGGAATCTATATCGCAACATTCGGGGAAGTGCGAAATCCAAATCATAGCCATGCTCCGTTCCACACGCTGTCCCAGGAGGTACAGATCTGGTTGTCTCACTTCAAAATGTGGACCGAACAAAATCCTTGTGCGTCTTTCCCTCCACCAGGGTCAAGCACAAGCAAAGAGAGAAGGAGAAGCTCTAAAGGAGGGGTAAGCTAGTCTCTGGAAGCCTTTCCTGCCTTCTCTGCTTGTGCTGGACCCTGCCAGAATGAACCCTTTCCACAGGATTTCAAAACAGAGAAGGTGGTATTTCCAAGCTTAGTTATGAGTCCTTTCAAGCCCTGTTATGTTTCCAGCAGTAGAGGCTGGTGGCTCCGATGTCAGTGTGGCAGTGAATCCACTCTGGGTTTTAGTCAGAACCAGGCAGAACTCTAAAGGAGCTTCTGCACCTGGACAGCTCCTTTAGAGTTCTGAAACCCAGAGCAGATTCACTGCCCCACCGACATCAAAGCTGCCAGCCTCCACTGGTTTCCAACGATGCCACTGGGAGTGCAACTATCTCTGAATTCTTCCCCTAGCTCCCATCAGCCCTCAGACCTCTCCACAATTCCCCCAGATCTCCTTCCCTACCTGGTAAGCAGAGACACTCCTCTCTCCTTCATTAGTACAGGATTGTAGGTTGCCAACATGCCACTACGGTAGTGCCTAGGTTCCAGGGATCTTGAGAAATGTCAATTTCCCCTAGGAAAATGACATTTCCCAGGCTCCCTAGTGCCTGGATCTCTCCTGTGGTGGCTTCCCCAACCTACATGCCAAGAAAGGAGGGAAGGAGGGAACTCCCTGCTGTCATTTTTATTGTCACGGTGAGATATGGGGAAAGGGAAGAGGGAAGGGTAAATAAGTCTGTCAGGGGGGTGAAAGGTATTCTTCTCCAACACAGAATACTGAGTTTGAATAAGCTCCAGGAGAAGCTGTGTGTGTTTGTCTATACAAGGACTTGAAAGTTATTGGCTGTTTTACCTCTGACACCACAATGCCCCATTTATAAGTTATATTGGTATCTGTTCAACCTAGCCTAGCTAGCAGCCTCTATGGGGATTTTATTTTTCATTTGTTTTTATTTAGTAATACATTTATATCACCCAAGGAGCCAAAGGCGGCATACGTGGTCCTCCTTCTTTCCATTTTATCCTCACAACAGCTCTTTGGGGTAAGTTAGGCTGAGAGTCAGTGACTGGCTCAAAGTAACCCATTGAGCTTCAAGGCTGAATGGGGCTAGAACTAGTGCTGTGCTGAAATTTCGATTCTTCCACGTTCGGCGTTTCGGGGTTGAGGGCAAAACGAAAACTCCGGCAAAAGAGGCTGGGAGAGGTGAGAATTTGGGAGCATTTTCTCCTTGGGGAGGGGGGCAGGATTTCCACATGTCTTTTTAAGTGTAGGCAATTATTGAGGGGTCTTCTTTCTATATTGTATTTTAAATTAAAAAAACAACAACCCTGCACTTGCAAGAGCCCAGGACTCTTGTCCAGCCCAGCTGTTCTTTCTGAACCCCCAGGAGACCATGTGACCTCACCCTCTCCAATAGACATTCAGGAAGAACTCCCAAACCCATGAAATGGCCGCTGATGCAAGCTCTCCTCCCTGAGCTCCAACACTCCCTCCTCAGCTCCCTCCTCTGTTGGAGCGGTATCACTAGTCTTCAAGGGACAGTATCACCATCTACTACAGTCTCCCAGGATGTCGCTTCTTCTTCAGTCTTCTTCCCTTGATGCAACGCAGCAGAACTATCACAGGCTTTACTTCGAATGCTTTTTGTTTTTACAGTATTTGACGTCCTAAGCGCTCGGTAACATTCCCTCAAAGGAAAGCTGTGTCCCGCTGATTTTTACCTGGCGTAAATGATATCGAAGTGGAGACTGAAAAAGAAGTGTACTGTAAAGCTAATTGAAGGAAGATATTTTGTCGTTAGTCCCCAAACAACTTGCCAAACCTTGGAAAAAAGGTTACAAGCACTTGCGTTTTGGTACCCTAGTACACTGCAGACAATACATTAAAAAAAATGCACACAGCCACTGTGCTCAGCTTGATGCCCCCCTCAGCTTGCTGCCCCTCAGCCAGCCTTGCAGTCTTCATTCCCAGCGGGAACAGCAGCTAGGGATGTTAGAGAATTCCGCCACCGACTCCAATGAGGCCGGATTCTAAAGAATCCGGCCCCTTGGAGTCCGTGGTGGAATGGACCACCCACCTCCACCTCCCCGCAAAGTTGTCCCAGAACGGATCCTACCTGCCACTGGCTGGGTCCGGTCCATCCGCTGCCACCCGCTGCCGGTCTGCGGAAGAAAATGGCATCTGGCATAGTGGACGCCATTTGCGTCCCTGTTCTTTGCAGTAATAGGCTACGTAAATATTTACGTAGCCTATCACGGCAAAGAGCAGGGACAGAAATAGCGTCCACTATGCCATTTGTGTCCCTGCTCTTTGCCCTGATTGGCTACGTTAGATTTACATAGCCTATCACGGCAAAGAGCAGGGACGCAAATGGCATCCGCTACGCTGGACGCCATTTGCGTCCCAGCGGCCGGAAATCCGCCAGTGGCTGGAGCCGGCCAGCTGCTCCACAGACTCACCGCGGAGCGGAGCCAGCCGGCAAGGATTCTGGGGGGGAAGAACGGGTCACCTCCCCCCCTCCGCAGAACCCCCACAGACTCCAGGTAAGGGGGTTTCATACATCCCCAACGGTGGCTAAATATTTGAATACATCAGTGTAAGGAAGAGGTTTTCAACCAGGACCTGCAACCAAACATTGTGGTGTGGAGTGCTGCTGTTCAAGGTTCTAGCCAGCCAGCCATTCCCCACAACAGGATATGCCATTCCATTCCCCCTCCTCTCCCTGGTTTTTCATTTCCCCCACCCCTAGTATCTCAGTGTTCTGCATCCACCAAGCATGCTCCATTGTGCCATTTTGGGTGCTTCCCCCTCAAGTTTTATTTTTTGGAAGTTTTTTTCATACTTCCCCACCCCAACACTGTGCCCTTTTATTGGCTACATAAAGATCTGCACTCAGAGAACAGTTCCACTGTTAGTATAAAGGAAGGGGGTTTTTTTTAAGGAAATAGCAGCCATTAATAGAAAGATTCAGGGTGAAGGAACAGGACCTTAAACAGAAAAATGGAAGCCCTATATATTAGCTTATCAAATGGCCTTACACTGGTTCATCTAGCCCAGTGCTGTCTCCGGGCCTTCCTGAGCCCTGCTACCTTGGTAGCTCTATGGGTGCCCTTTTTTTGTTTTAAAAAATCCGCCACCGCTAAATTTGGAGCCACCTCGGGGAGGGGGATGTCATATGTTGCCCACCCTTGGTTTAAACCTGCAGTTAGAAACCACTAAAAGCTGAGTAGAATAAGAATGTTTTCACTGCGCACCTAAATGCCATCAGGGATGGGGCTAGTCTCACCTCATTTGGGAGGGGATTTCAAAACTGTGGTGCTGCCACAGAAAAGGCCATGCCTCACATTCCTACCCACCAAATGTATTTTGGTGGTGTGACCTGCAACATTGTCTCTGATAATGATCTCAGCCTATGGACAGGCTCATATGGGAGGAGGTGCGTTTTCAGATATCCTGGCCCTAGACTATTTAGGACTTTATGCATGAGCACCTTAAATTGGAGCCCACATAGAAGTGATTGGAAGCCAGTGCATTTGACATCAGACAGGTGCCATGTGGGCTGAAAGAGTGCTGCATCTGGCACCAGCTGCAATTTCCAAACACCTTTTGAGGGAAAACCTATTTAGGGCATGTCACAATAATCTAATCTCTAGGCTAACCTAGTTCTCATGGTTTATAGCATCTTACAGAAGCATGTGCCAGGATCCCTTTGATTCCTCTATGATAACAAACGGGCTTCGTTGCTGGATCAGATTAAACATCTGTCAAGTCCATCAACCTGTGCCCCACTGAGTCCAGGAGGTTGTGAACTCCTCCTTGAGAGAGGGAGTGGTGCCAGGCCAGCTGCTTTAAAGGAAGTGGTTATTGAGCCGCACCTGGAAAAACATAACTTGAACCCAGAGGATGACAACAACTATAGGCCGGTTGCTAATATCCCATTCTTGGACAAGGTGCTTGGATGGGTAGTTGCTGGCCAACTCCAGGCGCTCTTGAATGAAAGGGATTATCTAGATCCATTTCAATCAGGCTTGGATTTGGAACAGGAAGTTCAGGAACTGCCTTGGTCATCCTGTGGGATGACCTTTGCCGGGAGAGGGGCAGGGGGAGTGCGACCCTGTTGATTCTCCTGGACCTCTCAGCATCTTTCAGTGCCATCAACCATGATATCCTTGTGGATAGGCTATCTGAGCTGGGAGTTGGACACATTGCCCTGCAGGGGTTCCACTCCCACTTGGATGGCCAATTCCAGAAAGTGGTGCTGGGGGTCTACTGCTCTGTCCCTTGGCAATTGTGCCATGCAGTGCCACAGGGCTCTATTTTATCCCCCATGCTGCTCAACATGGATGACACCCAGGTCTATCACTGCTTTTCATCAAATCTAGGCGAGGCAGTGGGTGTTCTGAACCAGTGCCTGGATGTGGTTATTTATTTGTTTGTTTGTTTATTCATTTATTATGTTGTAATGGACTGGATGAGAGCCATTAAACTGAGACTCAGTCCAGACAAGATGGAGGTACTGTTAGTGGATGGTTCATCTAAGTGATGTTCAACCTGTTCTGGAGGGGGTTGCACTCTCCCCAAAGAATCAGGTTCATAGTGTCAGGATGCCCTAGCCGGCCTCTTTCAGTCTACTCCAGTAGCCAACTCCAGACACAGACAAAGGATTCTTTTCAAGGCTTTATTCCTTTTACAACTTAAGAACTCTATCACCAGCGACTAAGCTATGAACAGCAGAGTAACCTATGCCCCGGGTTGGAAACAGTTGGTCCCCATTTGAACGAGAATCACTTGCAGACCCTGAACGTATGGGCTAGGGAGAGTCCCTCCCCTTTTCCCTTGCGTCCTCTGGATGCAACCATTGCTTGTGCACCAAACGGGCGCTACACCTTCTTTCCGCGCTCTCCATAGCTCGTCGCTCTTTGCGTCTGCGTCGAGCAGCCAGCCAGCCCTCCTCCTGCGCTCTTTCACTCCCAGGACCGCTATTTATGTCTGGAATGCCGGCAGGAGGAATCTCTGCCAGCTGCAGGGCCTGGGAGGGATGAGCGTGCTCCTCTCCCATGGACGGCTGTTCCTCCTCAGAATCAGAACTGCTCTGAGGTTCTATGGGCTCAGTGTCCACCCTGACACATAGTTTGGCAGTGCTCTGGGATCCAGCATTGTCACTAGAGGCACAGGTGAACTCAGTGACATGGAGCACTTTTATCAGCTCAGTCTGATATACCGACTACGTCCTGATCTGGACAGAGATAGCCTAGCTACAGTTATCCATTCTCCAATTTCATCTGGATTACTGCAGTGAGGTATACATGGGGCTGCCTTTGAAAACGGTCTAGAAACTTCAGCTGGTCCAAAATAGGGCGGCAAGATTGTTAATGGGGACTGGCCAATGTGATCATATTATGCTAATACTTTTCCATCTGCACTGGCTGCTGGTCCATTTCTGGGCCTGCTTCAAAGTGCTGGTATTAACACTGAAAGCCCTAAACAGCCTTGAAACCTTGACGGATTGTCTTCTCCCATATATACGAGCCCAGACCCTTAGATCAACTTCAGTGGTCCTTCTCCAGGAGCCCCCGCCAAAGTAAATAAGGTGGGTGGCTACTAAGAAGAGGGCCTTTTGTGTTGTGGCACCCCAGTTGTGGAATGACCTTCCCAGAGAGGCTCACCTAGTGCCTACATGCTCTTTTCAGCACCAGGTGAAGACCTTATTTTCCCAGGAGTTTTGATCTTTCAGTTTCTGTTGTTTTCAATTTGTTAGGACACAAATCTATGCATGTTTAGAGACAGAAAAAGTCCTAAAACTCCCAGCATTCCCCAGCCAGTACAGCTTGTAGGACTTGTCGGACTTTCTTCTGTCTAAACAAGCATAGGATTGCACCCTTAATGTATTTGTAAATTTTTGTAATTTTGCTAGGTTTTATTTGCTTTTTATTTTTATTTTATACTGTAGTGTTAAACTGTAGTGTTATACTGTATAATGTTGCAAAGTGAAGTGCCAGCCCCCAGCACCATCTTTATTTTGGTTCAAAAGAGGGGCTCAGACCCCATGTCTGCCTTGTACTTGGGTTCTTGGGCAGGTTAGTTTCCTTGTAGTCTCACCCATTTGCCTTCTGGGAAATGAGTGTTTTGTGGTCAGCCATGCCCCACATGGCAGCCATTTTATGAATGGGCAAGCACCACATGGCAGCCATTTTGTGAGAGTGCATATGACACTTTCAGTGTGCTCACCAACTCAAAAAGGTTGGGCACCTTCCTCTGCACGCAAGGGCTCTATTTAGAAATAATAATAATAATAATAATAATAATAATAATAATCCTCTCTTTAGCCCCAAAGGCTCACAGAGCAGCTGTCAAGTAAGACAGGCTTTGTCCCTGCAGAAAAAAAAGGGGGGTTGACTAGTGCAGGTATTCTCAGAGGAAGGAGTTCATCTCCAAAACATTGGGTGGCACAAAATAAACAGGCACATTTGTGATTTTGTGCGACTTTTGGTTTTTGATGGTTCTTATCATGACCAGTTGGGATGGAAACATCCTTTTGGTAGCCTGAGGGAATGGCTGTCACTGAGGAAGAGCCAAAGGTGTTATCTCAGTAAAGGGGATGGAATAGCTCTGCTTCTCTTCTCTCCCTCCACTCTGCACCCTGATGGGCTGGCTGCCACAGGTCATCATAGTTAATAGCCTGTGCCAGCTTCAGGTTTCGGAGGGCCCTTGGGCAAGAGGCCCTCAATGGGCCCCTCCTTCAGTGAGTCTATCTTCTCAACACCATTGCCAGCAGCTGCTCTTGTTCCTCAGACTGTCATTCACCATCGCTACATCTTGCTTCCTTGACAGACAGAGAGCCAAGGAGCAACCAAGCCGTGGCATCTCCTGCTCCTCCGTCTCACCACCACCATTGTCTGGGCCAGAGCGAGAGGCAGTTGAACCAGCAGGTTGCCATGGGGAAGAGGTGGAGCAAGTCCAGAGGGCTTTTTTTAGTGGTCCTCGGCTGGGGTGTGGGTCCTCTGCTGCTGCACGACCATGCCTGCCCTTGACTCCAGCTCTGCCAATAACCATCAAAAGACACACACACCCAAATTTGTCTAAACACCTTCAACCCATGCGAGCCAGTGGCCCTCAACACATCCCGGGGCAGCAAATCCCATACCCCACCCTTCCTCATCTTGCTGCCCTTCAGATATTTTGGACCTCAACTCCCATAAGCCCTCACTAGCATGGCCATTGGCCAGGAATGCTGGGGGTTGTAGTCCAAAACACCTGGCTGGAGGGCACCAGGCTGGGGGAAGGCTATGTATGTTTTTCAGGAATGCATCACACGTCTCCCGCTTGCTGTCTAAAATGGCAGAGAGCAAGAATAGAACCCTTCTCAAATTGAATCTCCGTGACAACCAGATCTCGCTTTTGGAATTTAGGAACGTTGTGTTTTACTGGGGGAGGGGCAGTAGTGATGGTGAGATCTGCAATAATGGAGTACACTTCTACAAGCTTTGCTTCTCCTTCACCAGCTCCAGTGGCAATGCCATATTGCTTTGACAAGATTTGATCCTGCAATTTCTGGGAGCCCACAGTTTCCTGTGATGGAATGCTGGATATCTTCTCCTTGGCCAAACCGCTTCCCACAGATTGTTTGTTCATGTCAGTTAGAAAAGGAACTCTCCTTTCTTCCCTCCCCTTCCCTTCCTTCCCTTCACTTCCCTTCCCTTCGCTTCTCCTTTTCTTTTGAAATCCTTCTTAAATGCTGCAGACTGCAATGCAAACAAGTGACTGGCAAATATCCATGCCTCTTCTAGTCACCCCACCCCACCCCCACGATGTTATTACTGCTTGCACAGCGATTAGAAGCCTTAAGAAATTAACCTTTGGAACTGATTGCCTCTTTTCTTCTTTTCACTTCTCTTCTCTTTAATGAAATGACTTGCTTATGGGAAGTAACTGAAACCGCTTTAATTTTTGAGCTCTGAAGACCTGATCCAAACACGCAATCTTCTACATGACTCTAACAGCTGTACAATGCACGTAGAGGGATTTTTTTTCCTTTTATTCCACCATCACCACCCCCTGGGTATCAAAGTCTTTATTTGTACATGGGAATTTAACACAACAGAGAGAAGGCAAAAGGTGCAATCCTATGCATGTTTGGACAGGTAAAAGTCCAAAGTGTAGGAGTTTTCTGTCTAAACATGCATAGGCTTGTGTCCTAAGTTAGGCTATTATTAGAAGTCTTTCTCCTGATGTTCTAGCTTGCCACAGGCAAGAAATCTTTGGCACCATGTTTTAAGAAGGACACTGACAAACTGGACCATGTCCAGAGAAAGCAACCAGGATGATGAGGGGGTCTGGAAAACAAGTCCTACGTGGAATGGTTGAAAGAGATGGGTCTATTTAGGGGAGACATGATAGTGGCCTTCAAATATCTGAAAGGCTGTTATGCAGAAGATGGAGCATACATATTCTCAGTTCCTCCAGAAGGCAGGACTGGAACCAAGGGGTGGAAGTTGCAGGGAAGCAGATTTCAGCTCAACATTGGGAGAAATCTCTTAGTAATGATAGGAGCTGTTTGACCATGAACAGACCACCGGGGGGGGGGGGATCTCCTTTGCTGGAGGTATTTAAACTAGGGATGCTTGAGAAATTTGAGATGGACTAAAATGAGCTCAGATTTTTAAGAATTTGACCTGCAGAATCTGCTGTGGAGCAACCCCCCACCCCCACCCCCAGGCCGCACAGAGTCCATCACTTTCGGATGATTTTTTTACTTTCCCGAAATTTGCGTATATTTATTCGAAGGAAAATACACAAATTTCTGCTGAGGAAAAGATGAATGGAATAGGGGACAATATGCTAAATGTTAAGTACTAAGGTAAATTATGTAACTTATTAAGAAACCTCTTATGTCATTATTTGCGTATTTTTCCTCATGTCATGATGGAAAAAAATTGCATCTGTGTGTGAGCAGACAACAGAACAAAAGGCACCTGACAATCTGTGAAACACAGATGGAGCAGATTTTACACAGTCCCTAATTTAAACAGAAGCTCAATGGCCACCTGTCAAAGATGCTGTAGCTGCATCCTGCACTGAGCAGGGCATTGGACTAGATGATCTCTGAGGTCACTTCCAACTCTATAACATGGAGATGTCTTGAGACATTTGATCCCCCACATATATCTTGAGTGCCTGTGGTATAGCCTGTAAGCCTCATCAGAGGTTTGTTTGAATCATCTCTGAGATGATTCAGGGTTCATTCTGATATTTCATCAGTGACACGGAAGCAGTTTAATTGTATGTGTGTTTTCATGTCACACTGATTACATTAGAAGCACACGGTCATGTAGGAAGAGCTTATCACATGCCCCCACATAATATCGACCTTCTGATGTTACCAGCTAAGATGGAAAGGACAGATGTCATGACAGGGCTCACTTGCAGTGGTCATGTGATACAAAGTGAGTACGAGAGGGAGACAGGTTCTAGGTTATCCTTCACCCTGATGTGTTAGTTTTTAGCATGTGGGGAAGTTTTTTCCTATAGGGGGAATATTCCAACATGAGATCCCCTGCCTGCAGTCTGAATTGGTACAGTCCAGAAAAAGTCACATCACTTCCCACACATAGAAAATAAGTATGTGAAGGAAGGGAAATTCGCAGGAGAAGCTAAGCCTCTTTCTGGTATTCTACTTTTCTGCACGCAGGGAGAATTTTTGTTGTAGGGGAAACATTAGAACATGAGCTTTCCTCTGCTTGAAGCCTGAAATGGTACAGTCCAGGGAAACTCACTGTGGCTAGGGCTGTCTCCTCACACCTGATTTCTTCTGGCAAGTCTCCTTTAAGACAGTTGGCTTCTTGGGACTGGGCCAGTATTTTCCCTTTCAATTAACAGCTGGCCCCTTTCTTGTTCCAGCCTAACCAGGAGTGAGTGTGTGTGTCTCTCTTTTGCCCTTCCCTTTTGGCTAGCCCTGACAAAAAGCTGCAGAGGGTTTTCTCCTTTGAGACCCAGGGTTCATTGGTAGCTGGATGTCTGAGTGTTTTGGACCTTAGTTTTCTTTCTAACAAGGAGGAGAATGGCAAAGTATTTCCTGGCGACTGTCATGTGGGAGGAAGTGTGTAGCTTAAGCAGGATAGATGTAAAAAGCTTAGATTTCCTTTCAGTCTTTGCAAAAGCTCCTTTGTTAATAAATATATGTTTCTTCTAATTTGGTTGAGAAGTGTGGATAAAATCCAACCTAAGCCCTTCTTAGACTAGACCCATTGAAATGAATAGGAGCTGAATAGGAGCCAACAATGTGATGTGGCTGCAAAAAAGGCAAATGCTATTTTGGGCTGCATTAATAGAAGCATAGCTTCCAAATCCCAGGAAGTACTAGTTCCCCTCTACTCAGCACTGGTTAGGCCTCATCTGGAGTACTGTGTCCAGTTCTGGGCACCACATTTTAAGAAGGATGCAGACAAGCTGGAGAAGGTTCAGAAGAGGGCAACGAAGATGATCAGGGGACTGGAAACAAAGCCCTGTGAGGAGCGACTAAAAGAACTGGGCATGTTTAGCCTTGAGAAGAGAAGACTGAGTGGAGATAGGATAGCACTGTTCAAGTACTTGAAAGGTTGTCACAGAGAGGAAGGCCAGGATCTCTTCTCTATCATCCCAGAATGCAGGACATGGAATAATGGGCTCAATTTCCAGGAAGCCAGATTTCGGCTGAACATCAGGAGAAACTTCCTGACTGCTAGAGCAATATGACAGTGGAACCAATTCCCTAGGGAGGTGGTGGGCTCTCCCACGCTGACTGGAGGCCTTCAAGACGAGGCTGGATAGCCATCTGTCGGGAATGCTCTGACTTGGATTCCTGCATTGAGCAGGGGGTTGGACTTGATGGTCTTATAGGCCCCTTCCAACCCTACTATTCTATGATTCTAGGACATTAGTTAGTCATGACTAACTTAAGTTCCATTCATTTCAATGGGCCCATTCTAAGTAGGTCTCATGTTGGATTTCACCAATCGTCCTTGAGGTTTCTGACCAAGACTGCATTGAGAGCTTTTTCTCTCTGCAGGCGGCCTAACCACTAAGAAACACTACCAAGGTACTTGATCTGGACTTTAGAAAGGGGGTGTTACTACACAAAGGAGCTTGAGTAATCACCAGCTCTTTCATGCTCACGCCACGTGATTCTGCAGAACATGTGGGTTGGCTTTCATTGTACGAGGCTGACAGAAAACCCCGACTCTCTTTCTCTGGGTGGCCCGATGTATTAACGTGCTTGTGTTTCACTTGTTTTTCACCCTGCAGGAAATGACTCCATTTTCCACGACATCGACAGCGATACCTCTTTAACTAGCTTGAGCGACTGTTTCCTGGCCTCCTCGGAAGTAAACTCCATGCAGGCTAGGGTAGGGAACCCGATTGACAGGCTGTACTCTATGCAGAGTTCCTATTTTGCTTCATGAAATTCAAAGGGAAGCAAGCAAATAAACAAAACCCCCAAAAGAGCACCAGTCATTGTAAGTGACCCTCCCTCCCTCGTCCCCCAGCTCAGACTCTTACAGCCATATTTTCTTCTGCTCTTCCTTCACGCTGACTTCGGGCACCGTGACAACAGGAGCGTTAAATTAAGGGAGACTCCATTCAATAATAACAATAATCCCATGAAAAGCTGCCGCCCTCAAATACTATGCTGCCAATGTTGGGCCGAGGAGCCACACAGGGATGGAAAGGAGCAGCCATTCCCCAGGGTTTCAACAACTACTTGGTTTCTTCTTGGCCACCATCACATTCACAACGGAAACAAGAGTTCGCTGAGAGCGCCACCTTTGGGATCTCTTTCAAACATGTGGAGCCTCCCATCACCACTGTTTTGGGGTCTCCCAGAATGACGAAATGAATTGGACATCCCGGAGAATGCCTTCCCCTCTTTCTTACTGCATGCTCCACCTTCAGTTGCGGAGTGATGGCCCTCAGAACTGTGAGACATTTTAACGTAACTGCAATTCCCAAACAAGCCTGCCTTTTTGGTCCTTCGGTTGTGTGTTTTTTCTTTTCCCCTCCACAAAACCCACGGCCTGGGCCGTTAGTTTATAGTCCTTGTACTGTATGAAACATGGGGAGGGAGGGGAGGGGAGGGGAGGGACAAATAGCTGGAAAACAATAGACTTGTGGAGGGAAAAAGAAACCAGTAGTGTCATAATAATTAATATGATTTTTTAAAAAAAATTAAAGACCTAAGAAGGTGCATGAGAAGGGGGGAGGAATTTAGATTAGTAGGAACCTTAAAAACATTTTTTTTAAATGATTGAGCAAAAAGTAGCCAAGAGGCACGCCGTTTTATTTAACTTCATTTGCCAACCTAGTGTGAGCATAAAACTTTAACTTAAAAAAGTAACATAATTCATTGCCCAATTCCATGTCTCCACCCTTCTCTCTCTCAGCCTTGATTGATAGTCTTCTGTTGGTCATTCTTTTGTGTTTATATCTACTTGACAGAACTGTGCTGCAACCTGTTGTCCCAGTATGGATTCATTAGGAATGTCTTAAGTTCACATTTCTTTGGTGAGAAAAATCTGTCCTTCCCCCTCAAGGCCCTCCTGAAATGTCAATGAAGTTGCTGCAAAAAAACAAGTGTTTATGAGATGTATGGGCTTTCCTCCAACCCTGCTGCTCAGCCTATGAACACCTTGAGGGAATCCCATTCTGAACTGGTTCAGTTATTCCAGATTCACTCGGACTAGTCACTAGTTGAAGTTAGGGCTGCAACCCTTACCATACACGCCTGTGCATGTTTATTCAGAAGTAAGTCCCACTGTGGTGTTTACTTACTCCCAGGAACCAGGAGTGCAATTACTCCCTAGGATTGTAGCATTATTTGATAAATTAATTAGACCAGTGGTGGGAAACCTGTGGCTCTGTAGATGTTATCGGACTCTGACTCCTATCAGCCCCAGCTAGCACAGTCAGTAGTCAGGGATGATGGGAATTATGGCTCTCCAGATGTTGATGGAACACAAGTTCCTTACCCCTTTGTTAGGTTATCCTTCCCCAACCTGGGTTCCTCCAGATGTTTTGGCCATCAACTCCCATTGGCCCCGGTCAACACGGTCAATGGTCAGGGATGATGGAATTGTAGCCCTCAAACTCCACAAGACGTAGTAGTGGCTGCCAACTTGGATGACTTTGAAGGGGGATTTGAGGAATTCTTGGAGGACAAGGTTATCAATGGCTAGCAGCCATGATGACTATATGCTATATCCAGTATCAGAGGCAATAGGCCTATGTACACCAATTGTTGGGGAATGTGAGTTGGAGGGTGCTGTTGCACTCCTGTCCTACTTGTGGGCTTCCCATGAGCATCTGGGTGGCTGCAGTGAGCACAGAATGCCGGACTAAATAGGAGTTGGGTCTGATCTGGCAGGCTCTTCTTAGGTTCATAAAACAACTGGAGGGGCCCAAGTTGGAGAAGACTGTGTTAGATTCATCAATTAAATTAAACAACTTTTGGGTAGACAAAAAGAAGGTGCCCATGATAAAGCAGGTAGCAGATTTCTAATTTGTATAATTATTTTGAAGGCACGTATTTACAAAAACTGCAGCAGCAAGGGCCATCTTAGAAAAGGCATCCACTGCGTGCGTGAGACAGAGAAGGGAAAATGCCTCTTCTCAGATGCGTGTATTGTCTAAAAAACAGAATGCTTCCCGCCCTTTCAAATGAACGTCTTTCTCACCTGCAAATTTATGCAGATTCTATTGTTTAATTAAACCATTATTCGATTCACACAAGTAATCAGATAAGCTTTATTTAGCCCATGTGATGTCCCTAGTTGAAGGCTGTCCATTAGGAAGAATCAAGAGTGTCATTCAAAATCCTATAGAGAATAAAGGATAAGGGATACCCAAAACATTACATTGTAGTATAAATCCTCCTTCATCATAGCACTTCTAAATGTATTGGAAAACAACCATGAACATCTTGGGTAGTTGAAAGCTGTCCTTTATGCATTTACCTGGGAGGAAGTCCCACCGAACTCAGGTGGGGGTGGGTGCTTACTTCAGATTAGATTTGCATAGGATTGCACTGTTTGTTATCTCTACCCCTGGGTAAGGACATGAGAACTTATTTGCTGGCAAAGATTTCTTAAGCAGGGCCAGTTCAAAGGGATCCTTTGGCAAAGTGCTTCCTGGTGGGCCCCAGCTGTGGGTTTCCCTCCTACATTGCCCCCCTCCTGCCTGTTGGTTTAAGCAGCCATTTACATATCCCACAATGCCCCATAGCAAGGCTACACAAATACTCCAGGAATTGTGGGAAATTGAAATGGCCACTCATCGCTGCTGATTACCACACCTCTAATCACAGAGACACAGTCTCAAAGAGTAGCTGTGTGGGCTATTGCAGTAAAAACAACAAAGGAACTTATTCCCGAGCTGTCATAGGCAAGAGAAGCACTCGAGATAGAGAGGGCTAGACAAGGGCCACCCCCTTACCTTTTGTGATATCTTTAGGTACTCTCTGTACAATGTTACAGAATGGCTAAAATGGGAAGTATTCAGGAAGTCAGGTTTGTGGGTTTCATTTAGGGCTTCCTGACATTTCCTCTCATCATGCGGGCACCAAGCGAGAGTCTGCTCCTGGGGTGGGCAACCTGTTGTCCTTCCAACATTGTTGAACTTCAACTGCTATCAGCCCCAGCCAGCCTGGCCAGTGGTCAGGAATGATGAGAGTTGTAGTCCAAAAACATCTGGAGGCATCTTCTTTCTATTTCACGGTTTTGTGGCTTGCCATCTCTAATATCCACTGATAAGTTTATCATCTCTGAATCTCTCTAAAGCTTTCTTAAAACCATCTAAGTTAGTGGCCATCACCATATGTTGTCCTAACGAATTCCAGAAGGGAATGATGCATTATGTGAAAAGGTACTCCCTTTCCTCTATCCTGAATCTACACCTCCTCGCATCATCTTCGTTGGGTGACCCCCAAGGTTGAGTCAGTGTCATGTGAGAGAGTAAAAAAAAAAAGTCCCCAATTTACTACCACTCTTCAGATAAACTAATTTCCGAAACGAATGTTTAAGATGTTGAATAATTGTGGTTTTGCCTTGGGATTTTATCCCACATGTGAACCCCACTGGAACAGAATTGTGCAACATCTCGTGCAGAGAACTACAGTATTTCCTGCTGCATTCATGCTCTTTTAAGAGAAGTGGGGGCATCATGTGCAAAATCGTGTGGGGGCATCATAGCAAAATTTGTCCTGTGTTCATGCCCCATTTATGGGATCTGCCTACACATGGACAACAAGAGCAAAGGCATATCCTCTGCTCCACCTTCCACAAATGCAGGATCATCCTGAATGGCTGACCAAGGAATGCTGTGTCAAAGTGGTTCTGGAAGTCCATTTCCCTGTACTGCAGCAGGAGGCATGGCTCAGTGAGAAAGCACATGCTGTGCATGCACAAGGGCCTTGTTCAGCCCTTGGCATCTCCCAGTTAAAAGAAACAGATGGAAAAGCCCTCTGGCTGAGACCGTCAAGGCCTAGACAGAGTAGATAATACTGGGGTAGGATGGACTAATCATGTGGCTCAATAAAAGGCAGCTTCCTATGTCCAAAAATAAGGAGCTGGATACATGGTGCATGTTTGGTTAGTACCTATAGAACAGTGGTGGGGAACCTGTGGTCATCCCAATGTTGATAGACTACAGCACCCTCGTCCCTCACCATTGGCCGTACTCACTGGGGCTGATTGGGAGTTGGAGTCTGACATCTGGAGAACCATGCTGGTCCCCCAGCCCTGGTACAGAAATTCGCAATGGCAACATTCAATGGAGGAGACTACTTCAGAAGTCATGTTTCAAGGTGAACATGGAATTCAAAGCAGATTTGGCCATCTGTCCTCTGGCAAAAAGATGCTTTCTGGTAGAAGAGGGGAGTTTAGAGGAAGAAGGGCAGATTTTCTCATCTCTCTTTGGCGGCTAGTTCCCCTGCTAAAGTGATCCTGTAATCAGGTTGTTTCTCCAAGTTCTTAAATGAAATCAGAGATGGCCAGTAGGACCAGATTTTGCCCTGGCCCCATCCCACCCAAACACCCCACCCCTGTTTTTAAAATATGATGTAAATTCTTTAAACATTTAAACAATGTCTAAAAATATACTTATATTATTATTTATTTCATTTCATTTCTGTACCACCCAATAGCCAAAGCTCTCTGGGTGGTTCACAACAATTATAGTTTATACTTTCACTCATAAAAGAAATGGTGGAAAGATATTTTCCCCTTTTAGGTGGCAAGAGAAATGTCACATGTTGATGTCACATCTCATCTTTAGAATATGTATGTAGTGCCTCAGTCATGCTGGAACTCCTTCGCTGTGAAAACCTTCTTGCTAAGTGGCCCCAACTTAAATATAGAACCTATCTGACCCTGCCCAGGAAGCTCAGTATGAGATGAGTGGCAGAATATACCTCCATCCCATGGATCACTGTTTGGGGAACAGTCAGCCCCCTAAAATACAGACATCAGTCTAAAAATGGACTACATGGGGGAAGGGGGAATAGCCACTTTTTTTACCCAGAATGCCCCTCAGAGCAGAACATTAGGGGAAGGGAAGGTGGTGGCCCCCCACTGATCAGAGTGAGGAAGCTCTGGAAAGACTGCCTGCACACAGACACTCTACCCCACAAAATGTAAACAAAGGGAGGCAGTTTTGCCCCTTCTCCTGGCCTGAACCCCAAATTCAGGCCCAACTTTTGATGTTTTCAAGGTTGGACCCAGCCTTATGTTAGCTATTCCCGAGTTAAATATAAAACAGTAACAACAAAAGGCCTATCAAGTTTTGTAGGTGGGAGGAATGGAGTGGCCCAGTTCCTTCCCAGCCCCATTCCTGTACGTCTTCCCCAGTCATTAGTCTCCCATCGCTCATTGAGTCCATTGCCACAGACAGAGCAAAGAGCAGGCCACTGATCCAAACCTGGGCCTGCCTCCTTTCCTCCCCAAGATATCTCTGGAAGCCTTTGAGAAGTAAGTAGTCCTGGGTTCTTTCTCCTGGCTGCATAGAAATGTCACAGAATGTTGAGAACATGGGATAGAACATTTTTTTCTCCAGAGATACACTGGACTTCTGACTGTCCATGGTTCCTGTGTCAAAGTGGAACCAGGTCAACCAGCCAAATCTAGCTTGCCCTTCCGTAATGCCTGTGGCATCTTGGCAAAGATGAATGTCATTCTTATTCGTGGCGTGGATTATTCCCCCAGGAGAGTGATCATTGAGTGGTTTTAACCTGGGACCTTGCAGGTCAAAGGTTCTAAAGCAGACCCTTGACCTTCTCTCGATTTGGGCATTCCTCTTGGATTGTCAAGGGAGATGCTGATGGACACAAGCCAAAGCAATAATGACCACCAAAAAGGCAAGCAGGTAAGAGCAACTGACAACAACATGGATTGAGAAAGCAAGCTTTTCTCATTTGGAGTCATCAGTGGAAACTGCAGATGATGACTGCCCATGTGGGATGCAGAAAGCGAAGGGTCACAACAGCAGTTTATTACATGTTCCTTGTGACTACCATTCACAGTAGCCAATGATCCTGTCTTTGGCTTAAATAAGCTGGGACAGCATCTTGTAGACTTTCAGCCATGCCTCTGAATACGGAAAGAACATGCCATAAGCTGAAAGCAGCAGTTAGACACACGTAATTAGGATAAATATGATTGATTAGGTTTTAAGGACTGCTCAGTAATGGTGTATGGGTGGGAGTGAGTGAGTGAGTGAGTGAGTGAGTGAAAGAGAGAGAGAGAGAGAGATCCAGCATATAGCATTAAAACAAATCTAAAATATCAAAGGTCTTGTCAAATTGGATGCTAACAAGTTGAGGAATTCTGCTGCCTTCAGATGAGGAAAATGAGCCTAATGCAGCCTTCCCCAACTTGGTGCACTCCAGATCCTTTGGACTACAGCTCCCAGCAGTCCTAACCATTGACCATGCTGGCAGGGGCTGATTGAAGTTAAAGCGCAAAACATCTGGAGAGCATTAGGTTGGGGAAGGCTGAAGCAATATTAAATCAGTCTCCCATCTCTGATTCAGAGCACCCTGGGAATTGTAGTTCCGTTGGGCAGGGCAGACCTCAACACTTTCACCAAATTACAGTTCGCTGAATTCTTTGGGGGAAGCTGCAATAGTTTAAACCAGTATAGAACTGCTATAATTTTGTAATGCAGACAAGCCCTAAGTAGACATTGTCTTGCCATTTTAATGTTCCATGGCTGTGGGGATTCTTCCACATAGACCTCTCCATGTTTCTGTAAGTGGGTGGATGTGGATTTCCTGCATTTCTAAACCAAAGGGAAAAGCCACATTGATTGGGCTGTGCATTTGAATGAAAAAAAAGAATACACGTATTGATGTTGCTGCTGTGTTATAGGGCATATTAACAATGTTCAGAAGTGACAGATCAGAGATGTAAAAAGTGTGTGAAAATGCTCACATCATCTTGTTTCAATTCTAGACCTTGTTAGGAGCCATAGTCTAGGTATTTTTTCCTCAGACCATGCCAAGAACAAATTCATAGTTTGCCAAAAGTTCACTTATAGTTACTACAGGTTAACAGATACACAACCATTGACCAAGTGATAACGTACCCTGGTGGGGTGTTTGAGACATCAGCAGTCTAACATCCTGCAAAATGTGGAGGGGAATTTCTCCCCAGCTCGCCTGGATTACTGATCTTGTGTAGAAGCATGGGAGGCAATTCTTTGCCACTTTTCACATGTTACAGACAGCCGTGCTCCCTTGTTTTAGTCTGAAGAGTTGAGATTGTCAGTGCAATAACTAGGCATGATGTTAATTCCGTGAATGCAGTTAATGGTTTTTGTTGCTGTTGTTATGTAAATAGTAGGGACAAATCAGCAAAACTTGAGCTCAACAGAGTTCTCTGAATTCCATCTCTCAATGCTCATTCTGACTCGAGTCAGTATCAGATTGTGAGTTTTGTTTTGTTTTTTCTTTTTGCATGAAAATACATGCGAATTTCCATGCCTACCTTTCCAATTGTGCACATCAATTGTGCGCATTTTTGAAATATACTCATTTTGAAATGTATGCATTTTTGAAATGTATGCATGCTTTTTTTTCTGTCTTCAAATGACATTGCAAGCCCTGAAATGTACAGACTTCTACTGCAGATTGCATCCAAGGCCATGTTCAATCCGGGCGGTGCAAACTAAGTAAAATCCTGATCAAAAACAAACTGAAACAAATTTCTCACACATCCCTAGTAAACAGCAGCTGTGGAGAAGCCTGAGCAGCACTGGGACCATGGGGGTGAGGAGGAAGGATTTTTCTCTCCCTGCCACTGTTTGGAACAAAATTGCCTCTCTGGAGGTGCTATTTGTATTTTGATGCCAATGGGGACTTCCCATGAAATGCAAACAGCAGCTTCAGAGAGGCAATTTTTAACTGGACTGCAACAGGGGAGAAAAAGTTAAATTTCCCCTCCCCACCTGCCACCCCACAGTCAGCCCCAAGCCTGCTCAAGCTGCTCTGCAGCTGCTATTCATATAAACAAACAAAAAGTGCACATTAATTGTATTCTGAGCCAGCCCTATCATTAGGCAGGGTGTGGTGCCTACCTCAGGCAGCAGATGGTGGGAGGGGTGGCAGTGAGATGTTGGAGGACAGAGTTCTGTTTGCCAGATGGCCTGCCCTGAACCCTCTAAACTAGCCTGCTGTCTTCTGGTTTGGTGGAGGATGTTGTCCTCTTGCTTGAATTGAAGTATGATTCATCTGCCAGTCTGGTTGTCTTCTGTAGGTGGAATTGAGAAGCACCATTTTGTCCTTCACCTCAGGCTAGCCCTGGCTGCATTTACAGAATTAATTTTATATCTAGTTTGGACTGAAGAATCTCCACTTGCTGGCAACAGCCTGCCCCATTACACAAGTTGTCTGAGATTTGTCCCCAACCCAGAAATGCCCAAATTTCTGAGAAGGATGAGTGTACAGATAGAAAACATCTCCAATGAGGAAACCTCTCTCAATGAAGGGCAAAGTTTCTTTTTATGTTTTTCTGTGATGGAGAACTAACTTCTCGTTGACGTTGTACATCATTGAGCAGGGGGTTGGACTCGATGGTCTTATAGGCCCCTTCCAACCCTACTGTTCTATGATTCTATGAGGTGTCATTTGACTTGTGAGCATCACTGTCAGTATCATAAGCAGGGGGTTGGTATTGGTCAATGAAGCCAGGATGGAGAGTGCATCCTTCTTGCAATCCCTCACCAAACGGAGAGATTCAAGCAAGTGGCCAAAGAGAAGACAAGGATGGTGTTTGACTTTCATACATCAAAACACCTCTGGAACCTTCTAACATTTCCAGAATGTTGTGACCTCCATGGTTCTCCTTTGCCAGCACTTGTGTCTTCAGTTCCAATGGTAAAATAATTTATTGCAGTGATAGGTTCTGCCATTTTAAGTGTTCTTTCTCTGCTTGGCCTCTGGATGGCACATAAAAATCAATGGGAATTTAGAGTGGAAGGAGGTGCTGCTAAGCATGTAAATCTGAGATGCTCATGCCCAGTGGCCTTGGATCTCCAAGACCTTGTTCAAAGGGATCAGCCAAAGTGCTAAGTGCATAATTCCTCACATTAGCCTCTGATCACCTCCGTTTTAGATTCAGTCTCCAGTTTACTTAAAGGCCTGCCAAAATCTTGGCCATCTTCATAAATACAGAGGAGGGATTTCAGTGTGAATTCCAGTTTAACTGGGACATTTAAAAACAAAAATCCTGAACTGGTACATGTGCAATTTGCTACAGCCGTCCGTGAATTTGCATCTCCCCACTCCTCCCCGACACATGTATGTATTGATGCAATGCTAGCAGAATGCAATGTTGATTTGACTGTGTGCACTTACCCTGCACCCCTGAGCATTGGTAAATCACTATGTGAAAAGAATGTCAGTGCAATCACATCCAGATTTCTTCTCTCTTTTTTGTGGTGTTTTATCAATGCACAAAAGGCCCAACGTGATCCAACACCGTGGAAAAATCATCTTGATGCCATCATAGCCAGGGCGCCATTCGGTAACTTTAGACTCTGAACGTAATGTTCTTCTGAGAAGGGAGCACTTTAGATGCTGTTGTGTATTACTTCACTTCCTTCAAAATGTGGTATGCCAGCCTGTCTGCTCATTCTGCTGAGTGTGGCTCTGGACCTCTGCCAAAAGTCCTGCTCCAGAGGTACCACTCCATAAAGATTGCTTTTTTGCAGTGTTTGATCAATGTGACTGTATGCCTTGGTAGTTCTGAGAAAGGGGTAAGGCTACAAAAGAACTGACCGCTACAGAAAGCAGTGTTACGCAAAGTACAAAATTGGGAAACAACAATGGAGGCTTCCTAACCTGACGCATGGTTCCACATCAAAAACAAGAGAAGTTAATTCCAAACGCCAAAATCCAGTGGTGGGGAGGGAGGAATTCAGGTGAGATGAATTTTGGAAAATTCATCCCTTTTCAGAAATTGCTTTGCTGAACCAGAACTAGATATACTATGAAGCAAAGCAAAGTGATTGCCTTGGGCAGTGGATTTTGAGCACTGTTGAGGGCATCAGAGAATGCTGACCTATAGACATGATCCACCAGGACATTTTCCTTTGGGAGACCCATTGAAATGAATGGGCAAGCTCTTGTGCATCTCCCACTCCTTTCAGTGAAGCTTGCCCAGGAGAACTGGAACCCATATAAATTGACAGGAGGGGAGGGAGAAAATGGGCTTTCAGCTTCAGGTACCCAAAAGTCTTACGCCAGGCTTGTGCCAAACTGCAATGGAAAATTAACCATTTGCTTTCCAACCAACCCTGTCAGACCACCGCCTTACAACGCATGCAGCTCCTGTTGGATTTCTGCCTAATGTCAATACTTTGAGCAGCTAATGTTGAAAAGTCCCCAACATCTTTAGACTGGAATTCTTGTTTGTGTTTAAAAAAAAAAAAAAGGAACACTTTCCTCCCCGCCCCCACACACCCCATTTCTTTAGCTGCGTATGGCTGTATTACTTGTATATTTATATATTCTGTATTTATGTTACCAAAATGTAGTATTTTGTAGCTGTTCCGGTTTGTTTAACTTGTAAAATAATATTAATAATAATTCTTAATATGATTTCCCATTCCTGGGCCATTTTGCCTTTCCAACATAGTTCCTGACCTTTCTTCCCACCCTGCCGCCCCCCAACACACACACATACACATGCACACACACACACATGCAGTTTCGAACTGTCTCAGTTACCACACCACCATCAAGGTTGTAGATTGGACTTCTTTTTCCTTTTATTTAATGACTTGCCATTTCTTAAATTATTTATTAGTGTCGTTGTTCAGTTATGTTCTTCTGTTTTCAGATGTTCACATCATTCGATTTTTTAAAAAATCCCGCCTGCCGCTGTCAACAGGCAGTTTAATGATGTGATTCTCAGAATTTTTGTGTGTGTGGTTTTTTTCCTATGAAAGAGAGAGAATGAGATAACACTTCAGTATATTTGTAAATAAAAGCTACCTGTAAATGAAATTGGACTTTTCTTTTGGAATAATTCTTTATTATTGTTATTTTCTCCTAAACCCTGTGTATCTTCTACCATCTTCAGTGTTTCCCAGTGAAAATAAAAGCAGCCATGTCCCAGAGGTAGACCTGCTTGCTTGACATGCAGAAGGTTCCTGGTTCAGTTACTGGCATCTACAGTGATGACACATCTCGGGTCGTAGAGTTGCCCTATGAACCTGCCTGAGTCCTTGGAGAGCAGTTGCCATTTACAGTACATTTCTGGTGGGCAGACTTCAAGCTTGACAGATCTACTTTGTTTTTTACAAGAACTTCAAGATCCACCAAACAGAGCCAGATGGAAAATGGTGGCTCAGAGGGGTGTCTGCATACTTAGAATGATTGTTTAGGGTGCCTCAGTCCAGGGACTTGTTTTCACGACCAGAAGGGAGCTCATAATCCTTTCACACACAAAGATCCACACCTGGATTTGTAAGAGAAGGCCCATAGTTGGGTGGCGGAATACCTGCTTTGCATGCACAAACTCCCAGGTTTGATCCCAGACATCTTCAGTGGAAAGGGTTTCAGGCAGAAGGTCTGGGGAGAACTTCAGCCTGATACCCTGAAGAGAGCCAACACCAGCCAGAAGGAACAATATTGGGCTAGAGCACGGATGGGCAATTTGTTTTGATGTTTTGGCCTACAACTCCCACAATCCCTCACCATCAGCTATGCTTGCTAGGGCTGATGGGAGTTGTAGGACAAAACATCTGGAGAGCCGCAAGTTACCCACACCTGGGCTAGATGGACCACTGACCTGAGCAATGGTATATTTTAAATTATGGGACCTAATTATGACAATGTGGGCTGTACACACAACAAGCAGCAATGAAAAGCAGGATGTCCAGTTTGTTCAGATCTGCATGACTACATTCTTATGCATACATACCTGGGGGTAAACTCCATTGAATTCGGTGGTGTTTTCTTCCAATTACATAGGCTCAGCTTGTAAAATACCTTGAGCTTTAACCAAAGAACTTCAGCCAGCTGAAATGCAACCTTTAGCATTCAATTCGAAATGCAAACAGTCTTGCGCAGAAGTGTTACCATGTAAACTACTAGCATGAAGTCAAAAACCCACCAAGGGAAAGGGAAAGAAGCATTCCACCTCTTCCTGATTATTTTCCTCATCCTCTGACTTCGCCTATGATGCTCTGTCACAAACACGAGTAAAACTTGAAAGCCTCATCACCCCATTCACTTGCCAGAGCTAGGAGAGCCTGCCAATTGCCCTGGGGCTCTGGCACATGACGTGACTGTTTCTTCTCTGAAAAAACTCCCAGAGCCACACTCCCTATGTTCCACATCCACTACACTGCCTCATATCCTGTAACAGCGCCACTCTCACACATGCTTGGTCTGCATTGGCCTGTTTTGGGTCCCCCACCCACTTAGGGTTTTTTTCCCTGTAAATATTTTCTTTTGTTTGCTATGGTCTTCCGCAAGCCTTGGGGTTTTCACCCAGGCCTGCTGATACCTCCCTCTCTTGTGTGTAGGTGGTGGTGTTTTGCCTACAGAAGCAACGGCACTCACAGCTTGAACATCGGAAACAGAGGGAAGGATGAAAAGGTAGCCATTGAAAGTGCAACCATCATGTCACGTTTTTGCCCGTCGGTTTATCTGTTTTGCAATTTCATCGCGATTATGTATATCAAAGAGCAGGCAGATGAACATGTTTTGGTGAATCTTTCTGCCCCCTGCCTACACCCAGCTCCAGTTGGACCTAACAATTGCTAGCCCTATGCCCTCTCTCCTAAAGCAACTCACAAACAATCTACTTGCATCGACTTTCCACTGGTTCGGGCAACCGGTGCTGCTCCTCGCTATTTTCCCTTTGTTGTTGTTGTTCTCGCTGCTGCTGATGCATGGCCACTGTCCCACAACTAGCCATGATGATGTGGGGCCAAAAACCATGCGCTCCATCCAGGAAAGAGGTCCAGAAAGAGTTGCCAGAAATGACCTTCCACCCCTTTCCAGGATTCCTATACCTGAACCGCAAAATGTGTCCCTAATAGACAGTTCCTAAATACTGCATGAACTCAAAAGCCAGAAGGTAAACACCTGGAGGCAGTATTTGTCCTTACGGTGCTTTCATTTTGGGGTTTGTTTTAATAGCACAATCCTATATGTGTCTACTCAGAAGTAAGTCCCAACTGATTTCAACGGGACTTACATCCAGATAAGTAGGTATAGGAGTGCAGCCAAAATTGTTCATTTTTAGGGCAAGTTTCAAATTCAAGATTTGAGCACTTGGGACACTCTGCAACAATTAAAAAAAAAAGCTATTTGAGCTATTTGCTCAAATATGGTATGTAGGGTTACCTCGCCATGCCTCCTCCTGTGCCTTTAATACCAGTTTGATCTACAGCAGTTAGGGTGTGATCGTGGGCATCTGCTAGCCATGAAACCTTTTATCTGATGGTTTTATGTTTCGCAGGAAGTCACTGTGAAAGGCACAAAAGTAGATCCTTTGGCATGGAGCATGCTTTGTGTGGGTTGAGGTGGCTTGGAGGTCATTGCTAGGATGAATTTTTGGATAAGACTCAGTGGGGAAGCCTGAAGCTCAGAGATTTGCTGGTAGATAGAGAACTTGGAAGAGTTTGGTGCTAAGTTTGCCAACTTTATGACTGGCCCCTGCTCCTTTGCATTTAACTGCAGCTTGATCAGTGGCCATGATTTTTTAAAAATATTATTATTTATTTATTATATATCTATACCACCCTCTAGCCAATGCTCTCTGGGCAGCTTACAGAAGTTAAAATATTAAAATGCACTATCTATACAATTAAGCTGATAATATCATGCCATGAAATGCAATTGTGTTTATCTTCTCTGGGTCACAAGAAGCTTCGCAGGCTTAAAGAAGGCACAGGAAGGCTGCCTTTTCTCCAGGTCAGTTGGCAACCTTAGTGGTACAGAAAGAAGAACCCCCTGCCCAGCCCTGGCCCCAAGAAATAAGATCAAGCCTCAACAATGATTAATCAGAGGCATCCTATATTGTTTTCTATGTTGCCTGTGTGTGTGTGTGTGTGTTCTCTCTCTCTCTCTCTGGTGTCAGCAAGTTGGGAATGAAGACTGATTTACACCCTACAGCTGTACTGAACAAAAGGAGAGTGAAAGCAAAACACAGGGGAGAGACAATGTCTGGAGATCAGGGAGGAAAGACTCCTGCAAAGGCGGAGGCTAAGGCACCTGGGAGCTCTCTTTCTCCATCCTTGGAGCACCTTGTAAAATCAGATTAATTCTGAATAGGGGGAGTTCAAATCACCCTTTGAGAAGATTTGTCTTAATCATTGTGCTGCATTCTTAATTCCTAAGGTATCCCCCCCCCCAACACACACTCACACACACACACACTCCATTTCCTTTTATCAATCAAACTGCTGTTGCTCCAGGGGAGAGGTCGAAGCTAAGGGGCTGCTACTCCTAAGAATTGGGAGGGGGGGAATCATCTTCTTTATCAGGAAGGTTAAACAACAATTAAGTAGAGCAGTGCGCAAAACAGCCTCTCAAAATTCTCCACCCTATTTCTGAGCCGAAAAATTGGCCCAGGGGCGGGGGGCAGGGATGGAAACAGGACCATTTCACTGAATTTCTCCCCAGGGAGAAGAAATTGTCCAATAGTTTCTTGAGGGTGGATCTCACCCTTAGCAGGGGCAGGAGCATAGCTTCTTTCTTTCTTTTCCCCTTGCAGGGCATGGTGTGTGTGTGGGGGGGAGAATGGCGCCACCAGCAACAAATGGTGAAGAATATCAGGAGAAAAGTCTGCAAAATGGCCTTCTTTTTCTAGGTGAGGGTGAGAATTAAGGGGCCAGTAAGGAGCAGGTAACATCATTGACTACTGTGGTACTTCTTGTGTGCATGAAAAATATATTTATTTTATTTGGTTAGTTACATTGATATCCCGCTTTTCCTCCAAGGAGCCTGAGATAGCTTACATGGTGGTCCTCTCCATTTTATCCTCAAAACAACCCTGTGAGGTAGGTTAGGCCAAGAGTCAGTGACTGGCTCAAAGTCACCTGGTGAGCTTCATGGCTGAGTGAGGACTAGAACCTGGGTTCTAGGTACACCATACTGGATAGATTTGCCATCAGCTCCAGGCTTCAGATAACAGTGTCCGAGCATCCTAGTGCCAGTTTATACCATTGCCTTCTCCGTTCTCTAAGTTTTGGAAGGGTTGTTCCTTTCAGCACTAGTTCCTTTCAGCACATTATGAGTCACAGAGCATTGTCTGTGGGCACATGATATAGTTGCCTTGCTGAAAAAGCTAAACTGGGGGGGGGGGTGTCTCCATGACAGTGGAAGAAGCAGCCAATGGTAGCTTACCTGGATGTTTCAAGGACCCGGCTTTGGTCTGTGCAGGGCTCCATGAAAGAGTGCACCACACCATTCTAAGTCCCTTCACAGGAACATACTTCCGGGTGGGGTGGGGGGAGTGAATGACTGTCATCAGACTGGCAGGGGCTGATCAACCAATGTGACAGTCTTCCCCCTCCCCTCCAATGCAAGAGTCTTCCCCATCTTTCCTTGCAGCTAACAAAGCTGCGAACGATCGAAGTTTCACATTAATTACTCAGAAGCAAACACTGAAGAAACACAGGTGCAGCCTTTCTCCCCCGAAGCTCCCGATGATGCGAACATTCGAAGGTTCGCATTAATTACTCCCTTACAGCTGAGAAAGCAGCTTTGACATAGCACTTCACAGCCTTTAGAAGAGTTAACCCTCTGAATACTTGAAGCACCCTGGCTCCAACCAGCCCCTTTTCAAATCCTCTTTCTCCAGCATTGTATTTTGCAATTGCAATTCAGCATTGCTCACATGTTTTGCAGCCTCATGGAGTAGTTACTACTTTTTGTTTTTTTAAATAGAACTAGTTCTACAGCCTTAAGGACTAGTAACTTGCTTAGGACTAGTTCCTGCACATGCCATTTCAAAATGGAACAAAGGTTATTCAAAATATCCTGGCTTCTGAAGATTCACCTAGCATTACCTAAGACAGATTATCAAGCAAATAAGGCCTTTGATCCAGGAGCTGCCTTCTACAAGACTCTGCTCTAGGCATGGCAGAGAATTCCACCACGGATCTCGGTGAGGCCAAATGCCAATGCATTCAGCCCCCCAAAATCTGTGGCAGAATGAAGCCCCCGCCCCCCCACTCCGCGAAATGGGCCCGGAACAGAGCACCTACCTGCTGCCATCCGCACTGCATTGCGAATGGCGGCCACGTCTGCGGCCGCCATTTGCTTCTTCCATATAGCCATGATAGGCTACGTAAATACTTATGTAGCCTATCATGGCTAATGCAGGGATGCCATTTGTGTCCCTGCAGAAGCTGTCATAGGCTATGTAAATATTTACGTAGCCTATCACAGGACGGTGGAGGGATGCAAATGGCGTCCCCTACACAGGATGCCATTTGCGTCCGCACCAGCCCGGCAGCGGCTGAAGGCCCCGCTGCAGGTTGACCCAGCTGGCAGCTCTGCGGCCTGGCCATGGAGCAGAGCCAGCTAGGCAGGATTCCGGAGGGGAGGAATGGATTGCCTCCCCCCCCATCAAGGATTCCGGTGGGAGGAACACATCGCCTCCCCCCCACCTGCGGAACCCAGCGGAGCCAGGTAAGCAGGGTTTCGTACACCCCTACTCTGCTCACAGAAGTTCCCCCTGCCCCATTTGGGGGGATTCTCCTCCCCTACTGCAGCTCATCACATTCAGCAGGGTCTCTTCACTCCCTGTATAGCGTTTCCAGGAGGCTGGAAAGGCTGCCATTGGAAGGAGGGAGTGGGGAAGTCCACTTCTTCCAGCGCAGTTGACCAAGCATACAGTCAGGGCCAGAAATATTGGAACAAGGATAACTGTTTTGGCAGTTGGCCTCTGTAGATCACCACATTGAAGTTGAAAGGAAACACACCCAGATGGGAGCAAAGTCAGGACTTTCAGCTGTAATTCAAGGGGGTTGACAAAAGTGGGGCACTAACCATTCAGGAAGTACAGCCAGTGGCATACACCCCACCCCCATCATTGGTGGCTCATAAGTGATGGAATGAATGGCTGACAAGCAGCTGCATGGCCAGGTGTGGCCTGTTTCCTGAGTACTCCATGACCAATCAAGCAGATAAAAGGCCTGGAGGTGGTTCTGGGTGTTACATTTGCATTTGGTAGCTGTTCACTGGAACTCCCAACATGAGGTCCAAAGAGGTGTCCATGCCAGTGAAGGAGGCCATCATTAGGCTGAGGAAACAAAATAAACCCATCAGAGAGATCGCAAAAACATTGGGAGTGGCCAACACAACAGTGTGGAACATCCTGAAAAAGAAGGAATTAACTGGTAAGCTCAGCAACAGCAAAAGTCCTGGAGGACCTCAGAAGACAACTAAAGTGGATGACCGCAGAATTCTACTCATGGTGAAGAGGAACCCTTTCACAACATCTAGCCAGGTCAGGAACGCTCTTGAGGAGGTAGGCATGTCATTGTCAACAAGTACAGTGAAGAGACGGCTTCATGAATGTAAATACAGAGGCTTCACAACAAGATGCAAACCCTTGGTAACGCTCAAGAACTGAAAGGCCAGATTAGCCTTTGCCAGCAAACACCTAAAAAAGCCTGCCCAGTTCTGGAATAAAAGTCTTTGGACTGATGAAACCAAGAGTAACTTGTACCAGAATGATGGGAAGAGAAAAGTATGGAGGAGGAAAGGGACAGCTCATGATCCAAAGCATACCTAGGGATGGCAGAGAACTCCACCACAGATTCCAATGAGTGGAACGGCCTCCTGCCACCACCACCCCGCAGAATCCCCCGGGATGGAACTTACCTGGGGTGGATGCGGCAGATGCGGCGGATGCGGCAGGGGCGGTTCTGGTGGCGGATGCGGCAGCGGTGGCTGGTCTCCTGGCCGGCCGCAGCTGGGCTGCTGCAGCCTCCATTGCCTTCCTTGCAGCTGTGATAGGCTACGTAAGAATTTACATAGCCTATCATGGCTAACCCCCCCCCCAAAAAAAGGCGTACGCAAATGGCAGCGGCTACAGCGGCCGCCATTTGCGTTCCCTATTTTTCGCCATTCTAGCCTACGTAAATATTTACGTAGGCAATTACGGCGAAAAAAAGGGAACCGCAAATAGTGCCCACTATGCTATTTGCGGTTCCCTTTTTTTGCCATAATTGCCTACGTAAATATTTACGTAGGCTAGAACAGCGAAAAATAGGGAATGCAAATGGCGGGGGAGGGTTAGCCATGATAGGCTATGTAAATTCTTACGTAGCCTATCACAGCGGCCTGGAAGGACACAAATGGCGGCCGCTACGGTGGCTGCCGTTTGCATCTGCAGCAGCCCGTCCGCAGCCAGACGTCCGGCTGCAGCCGGCCCTGGCCAGCTGCTCCAAGGAGCCGCCACGGAGCAGAGCCAGCTGGGCAGGATTCCGGGGGGGGAGGACCGGATCACCTCCCCCCCGTTGAGGATTCCGTCCCTCCCCCCACAGCAGATGCCCTGACCGGAACAGGTAAGTGATTCGTACATCCCTAAGCATACCACATCATCTGTCAAACATGGTGGAGGCAGTGTTATGGCATGAGCATGTATGGCTGCCAATGCAACCGGGTCACTGGTGTTGTCAAGGGCTCCTTGGAGGCCTCTCTCAGTCTAATTCAGTAGCCAAGTCCAGACACAGACAAATGAATTCTTTTCAAAGCTTTATTCCTCTTTTACGACTTAACAACTCTACTGTTAGCAACTAGATATGAGCAGCAGAGTACCTATGCCCTACGTTGGAACAGTTGGTCCCCGTTTGAAAGGGAATTACTGGCAGACCCCTGAACTTAAGGACTAGGGAGAGTCCCTCCCCTTTTCCCTTGGATCCTCTGGGCGCAGCCGTTGTTTGCGTGCCAACCAGGCACTACGCCTCCTTTCTGCGCCCTCCATTTGGTGCCACTCTCTGCATCGGCGTCGCACGTCCATCAAGTCTGCTTCCCACGCTCTGTCACTCCCAGGACTGCTATCTAAGCTAGGAATGCTGGTGGGAGGAATCTCCGTCAGCTGCTGGCTCTGGGAAAGAGGAGCACTCTCCTCTCCCAGGAGCGACTCCTCTTCCTCAGAATCAGAAGTACTCTGGGATTCTGTGGGCTCAGTGTCCACCCTGACAGGTGTTTATTGATGACCTGACTGCTGATAAAAGCAGCAGGATGAATTCTGAAGTGTATAGGGCTATACTTTCTGCTCAGATTCAGCTGGATGCTGCCAAACTGATAGGATGCCGCTTCATATTGCAGATGGATAATGACCCAAAACATACAGCAAAAGCTACCCAAGAATTTCTCAAAGGAAAGAAGTGGGATGTTCTTCAATGGCCAAGTCAGTCACCTGATCTCAACCCCATAGAGCATGCTTTTCACTTACTGAAGACAAGACTGAAGGCAGAAAGACCCACAAACAAGCAGCAGCTGAAGGCAGCTGCAGTAAAGGCCTGGCAAAGCACCTCAAGGGAGGAAACCCGGCATTTGGTCATGTCCATGGGTGCCAGACTTCAGGCAGTCATTGACTGCAAAAGATTTTCGTCCAGGTATTAAAGGCAGTCCTTAAGTTTGAAATGATGTTGGTTTGTTCCATTACTTATGAGCCACCAATGACGGGTGTGTGTGTATGCCACTGGCTGTTCTTCCTGAATGGTTAGTGCCCAATTTTGTCAAACCCCTTGAATTGCAGCTGAAAGTCCTGACTTCACTCCCATCTGGGCGTGTTTCCTTTCAACTTCAATGTGGCGGTGTACAGAGACCAACTGCCAAAACAGTTATCCTTGTTCCAATATTTCTGGCCCCGACTGTAAATCTGGGTCCAGCACAATATATTTATCCTCTGGAACATTTAACAAAACTGTTCGCGTTTTGAATTTCTGCATGATGGAACTCCAGGAATTTCACCATTTCAACGCTCTGCTCCTTTTCCCTCCATTGTGGGCAACTTTGCCAGCCCAGGCCAGCCGTCAGAGCATGAAGTGTTGCCACATGCTAACGCTGACATACAAACACCTGACCTGGGTTGCGTTCTGCTTTAGGGCAGGTAAACACCTGGGCTCCACGTCGTCCAAGAGCATTCCTTTCCAAAGGGTGAGATTCCCAGTGTCGATCTGGATAATTACCATCAGGAACATGACATTTGCATGAAAAATATTCCACTTTCATATACATCCTCCTCACTGTCCTTCCTCTCCTGTTCCTCCTGGAAATGTGCCTGTGCAAGTTGGGTAATGATGACAATTCCCTCGCATGTCTCACGAAGCCCAAGTCCAGCACTGACTCCATCCTTTCATATTGACAGCGTTCGGCCTTCAACGGCTCAGTCAGTTCAGCTTTCTTTGCTCCGCTGTCATGAGCTGAGCAAGCCACTGTCTGGCTCGTCAAGAGGAAGAGTTACGGCTGATCTGATTACTTTGTGATATATACCGTACGCGACACTTTCCTTCGCACCTGCATTGTCAGATCTCTATCAATAAAGGAGCAGAAGAGCAGGGCCTCACAGCAACCGCTCACTCACACGCATTCCCTACATCTGGCTTTCAGTGTAAGGTGCTTGACTACAGCCAACGACCTTTAACAGACCAGATGACCTATTAAAGGATAGGCCAGGCCTCTATTAGAGAGTAGGCTAATAATAGGCCAGGCCTATAATAGCCCTCTGTTAGGCCTGCTCTCTAATAGGCCTCTATAAAAGGCCTCTATTAGGACTGGCTTATCATAGGCCTGGCCTTTATTAGAGAATAGGCCAGGCCTGAGCCTGAGCCGCCCCATTGATCCATCTCTGCTCCTATTGGCAGCAGCTTGTCAAGGTCTTAAAAGAGGATTAGACAAATTCAGGAAGGCTATCCATGGCTACTAGTCATGATGGCTATACATTGCCTTCAGTATCAGAGGTAGTATACCTCTCAAAGCCAGTTGCTGGGGAACATGAGTGGGAGGGTGTTATTGTGCTCATGTCCTACTTGTGGGCTTCCCACAAGCAGCTGGTTGGCCACTGTGTCAACAGAATGCTGGTCTAGATAGACTCTTGGTCTGAACCAACATGGCTCTTACGTTCCAGCAGAGAAGAGTTTTCCCATCACTGGCCACTAGATGCTCTTAACTGAAAATACCACAGGTTGAACCTGAGGCCTTCTGCATACAGTCTGTGTGCTCCATCACTGAGCGATGGTCCCTCTCCTCAAGCCTCATAACTTATAGTCTTCAGCTCTAGCTGATGTCTTGTACATGTGAATGGTGCCATCACAGGTAGAGCTTCTCCATATCACTTCATTTACAATCTTTTCCAGTCAAGTCCATCCACCCATTCAGCTGCCAACAGTACTATAATCAATCAAGAAACCCAATATACATGGTTATTCTTTGATCAGAGCTAAAATACATGGAATAATAGAGTTGGAAGTGACCATGGAGGTCATCTACACCAAGTCCCTGCTCAACACATGTAGCTCACATATATGGCTGCCAGAGTGGCCATGTGTCCTACTTTATAGGGGTCAGTTCTCTATCAGCTGTCAGAGGACTGCTCTATATTTGAAGGCACCCTCTAAGGCAGCAGTGTCAAACCACTTTCACTGGTGCCTCATTGCAGCATAGGCAAGACCAAAAGCAAAAGGAGCAGGCCCCCAAAACCAAACATGCTAACATATTTTAATCTAAAGAGATATTATATTAAGCAGTATATATGTATTAATAATAAATAAATAACAAAATAAAATCATAGAATAGTAGGGTTGGAAGGGGCCTACAAGACCATTGAGTCCAACCCCCTGCTCAGTGCAGGAATCCAAGTCAGAGCATCCCCGACAGATGGCTGTCCAGGCTCATCTTGAATGCCCCCAGTGTGGGAGAGCCCACCACCTCCCCTGGTAATTGGTTCCATTGTCGTATTGCTCTAACAGTCAGGAAATTTTTACTGATGTTCAGCCGGAATCTGGCTTCCTGTAACTTGAGCCCATTATTCTGTGTCCTGCACTCTGGGATGATGGAGAAGAGATCCTGGCCTTCCTCTCTGTGACAATCTTTCAAGTACTTGAAGAACGCTATCCTATCTCCCCTCAGTCTTCTCTTTGAAGATGGTGCCTTCAGTTATAGCCTGTTGGGATTTGAGCTAGTGGTGACTGACCAGGAAAGAGATCTTGGGGTTGTGGTGGACAGCTCAATGAAGATGTCAACCCAGTGTGCGGCAGCTGTAAAAAAAAAAAAAAGAGGGGGGAAAAGGCCTTGCTGGGCATAATTAGAAAAGGAATTGAGAATAAACTGCCAATATCATACTGCCCCTATACAAATCTATGGTGCAGCCACACTTGGAATACTGTGTCCAGAGGGTAAAAGGAGGGTAAGGGGAGACATCACAGAGGTCTACAAGATTATGCACGGTGTGGAGAATGTGGATAGGGAGATATTTTTCTCCCTCTCTCAAAATACTAGAACCCAGGGTCATCTTATGAAGCTGAATGGTGGGAGATTTAGGACAGATAAAAGGAAGTACTTCATCACACAGCACATAGTCAAACCCACTTTTCTGGGTGCATAAAATGGATTACCTTTGGGCAGAGTTTTTACGCAGTGCACAGTTAAACTATGGAATTTGCTACCATAGGATGTAGTGGTGGCCACCAATTTGGATGGCTTTAAAAGGGGGTTGGACAAATTCATGGAGGAGAAGGCTATCAATGACTACTAGTCCTGATGGCTCTGTGCTCCCTCCAGTACAGAGGCAGTGAGCCTATGTACACCAGTTGCTGGGGGACATGGGTGGGAGGGTGCTGTTGCACTCATGCCCTGCTTGTGGGTTCCTGGTTGACAGCTGGTTGGCCACTGTGTGAACTAGGGGTGTATGGAACTCACCTTTCTGAGTCCGCTGGGGGGTCCGTGGGGGGGGGGAGGTGATCCGTTCCTCCCCCTGGAATCCTGCCCAGCTGGCTCCGCTCCATGGCAAGTCCGCGGAGCCGTCAGACGGGTCCGTCCGCTGCTGGACCGCCGGTCTTCAGGCGCAAATGGTGTCTGGTGTAGTGGACACCATTTGTGTCCCTGCCTTTTGCTGTGATAGGCTACGTAAAGATGTATGTAGCCTATCACAGCAAAAGGCAGGGACACAAATGGCGTCTGCTACACCGAACGCCATTTGCATCCAAAGACAGGCAGCAGTGGACGGGACAGGCAACAGACAGATGGCAGCAAGTAGGATCTGGCTGGCGTGGATTCCCCCGGGAGGCAGAGGTGAGTCTTTTGTTCTGCCACGGACTCCGGGGGGTCAGATTCTTAGAATCCAGCCTCATTGGAGTCCGTGGTGGAATTCTCCGCCATCCCTAGTGTGAACAGAATGCTGGACTTGATGGATCCTTGGTCTGATCTAGCATGGCTCTTCTTATAGTCATATGTTCTTATGTCTGTATGCCACCCATTCAAATACTGAAAGTGTTGTAAGGTCCACAGTCTATTGCATTATAGGAGATGAGTGTTTATCCTTCCGGTGTTGTCATATCAGTCTTTTAGCGGTCAAAAGAGCATGGAGAATCCATTTACACCAACCATTTATAAAGTTCCATGAAGCAAGTAAATAATTTAAAAGAGTGTGTACATCAGTGAATACTAAAGATGGTTCCAGTACAACATTTATCTGTGTAGTAACCTTCTCCCCCAAAGGAGCAACTACTGGAACCTGCCAAAACATATGTTTAAAAAAAGCACTAGCTGCATTGCACTGCCAGCAATTTGCCAAATTAGATGATCCCTTATTAGAGAGATGTTGCGGTGTCCAATAGACATGAAACAGAAGTTTTTGCTGAATAAGATGCAGCCTAAGATCCGTAGACATGACAGGTAAATGCCAAAGTGGCGATCCACTGATTAGGCATTTTGTGGTGGTGCCCACAGCAGTTTCTCAAACTCCCAAATGTGCCCATGGGTCCAAAAAGGTTGGGAACCTCTGATATATAGTTGTGAGCTATCCCTGTTGTAATGCAAAGTATTTTGAGTTGGCCTGATTTTGAATGCACGATACCCAATAACTTTACAAAAGACCTGCTCCTGGTAGAGATGAAAACTGCTAGAACTGGCTCGTTGATTTGGATCAATGCAGCAGCCTGAATTTTTGGCCTATCCTTGGGGGCGTGGCTATGGGGACTGTCATGATCAGTGCCTCTACTTCAAAAATGTACCACTTCACACCTGGAGAGCATTGACAATTGTGTGTGTTTTTTCCAAAGTGATGTTCTAACATCATCCCATTTCTCCAAGCATTCAATGCACTGCACCAACGTCTTATGGGCTGCCTCTCTGAATTTTCTATTGTCAGCTGGAGAGATATTGCCCCAAATGACTTGGGCTGATCCTCCTTAGAGTTTGCCCTCTGTACTTCGCTTCAGTTTTGAATGGGGGCATTCCATGCCACCATGAAGTTCTATGGAGCTGACATCATTGCATCCCAGTTTCCTCACAACATCCTGAGATTCCCATCCGGTTGTGCAGTAAACATAAGAAAGAGGGAGAGATGTGTCTTCTTCCTCACTGAATGTTACCCACACAATCTTCACATATCCTTCTCCCCCTGGACAAGAATTATGCCCTCAATCAATGCTGGCCAAAATTGTGGTAAGTGTTCAACAGCGGGTAAAAGTGACAGCCACCATATTTGTATGAGCCAACGCTCATCTTTGTATTCCATTTCTACAAACTCAAAAAAAAAGGACACAATCGATTCTACCTTCTTGGCCAAGGAGGAAAACTCACTGTATACTTTGAGGACAGGTGTTTCTTCATCAAAACTCAAAGCCTTCATCCCATGTTTGAGGCAATTGTGGATTATATAATATTTGCCTCCCACCTGTGTCATTAAGCTGTTTTAATTTCTGATACTTTTGAAAAACACTGACTTGTGTTTTCCAAAATGTAGAGCCACTTAAAAAAGACACACGGTTAATGCTGAGACCACTCACCCTGTGTCTCAATTTCCCCACTTGCCTCGTCATTGTCACTGTAAAAATCAAGCAAGCCATGCTTAATTTTCTCTGTCACAGAAAAGTAGTGCACAGTTACTGGAAAGAGTTTCCTCTCTCCTGTGTTGGAGGCGTCAGATTCAACTCAAAATAATAACCCATGCACCATCCAAACCCTTAAGCAAATGTTCTCATGATTTTGGTGCCAAATTTTCTGTTTTGCTTTTGCTTTTGCTTTTTGTCCATCCACAGAAAAATATATTTTGCTATTTCAGAATCAGCCAATATTCTTGGAAGCATTTTGTTTGCACAGTCTTGGCTTGCATAACTTAAATAGTGGGAACTACTGTGGTAACCCTATGTCAGCTATTGTCACCAGATTTTCTTGGGTTGACGCTCTTTTGGTTAAAAAAAAAAAAGATGATGATATTGGTGGCATTCTTTTCTGTTGTTTCCCTAATTCTGTGTATCTTATGCTTTCTGCATGGCTTTTCACTGGCATTTCTCTCAGATTTAACTGAAAAGCCATGGTGCATGATGCAGACTCTACCATAACTGTGTTGACTTCATGAAGTGAATTTTTGAGAGGCCTCTAATGTTACAGAAATGGCTCTTTACAGCCACCATTAGATATACAAAAAACTAGAGCCCCCATCTTGTGTTGAAATGGCAGCTCACATGGATGGCGAGGGGCTCCTGGGCATGAGCAGACAGGTCCGGTAAGTCCCAGCCGCTCACTCCCTGTGGAATGTTTGGCCCCTCCTTGGGGGCAAAACAATGGGTACTACTGTCGTAATGAGCGCCTCCACTTCAAAATCTACCACTTCACCACTGCTTATACTTCTATTTAAATGAAAGTTTTGTTGTTTATTCGCTCAGTTGCTTCCAACTCTTCGTGACTTCATGGACCAGCCCACGCCAGAGCTTCCTGTCAGCTGTCGCCACCCCCAGCTCCCCCAAGGTCGGGTCCGTCACCTCCAGAATATCACCCATCCACCTTGCCCTTGGTCGGCCCCTCTTCCTTTGGCCTTCCACTTTCCCTAGCATCAGCCTCTTCTCCAGGGTCTCCTGTCTTCTCATTATGTGGCCAAAGTACTTCAGTTTTGCCTTTAATGTCATTCCCTCAAGCGAGCAGTCTGGCTTTATTTCCTGGAGTATGGACTGGTTTGATCTTCTTGCAGTCCAAGGCACTCTCAGATTTTTCCTCCAACACCACAGCTCAAAAGCGCCTATCTTCCTTCGCTCAGCCTTCCTTATGGTCCAGCTCTCGCAGCCATAAGTTACTACGGGGAATACCATTGCTTTCACTATGCGGACCTTTGTTGTCAGTGTGATGTCTCTGCTCTTCGCTATTTTATCATTTTCATTTTTAAATGAAAGTACCTGTTCGCAAATTTGCATCCAGACCTATGCATTGGCTCATGCAAATTTTATGTGCCTCCTTTTGTGATGATGTATTTCCCTTTCCTTTCCTTTCCTTTTTCTTTTCCTTTTTTGGCAATGCATAAGTGACCACCCACCATTGCCCTGGATCTATATGTCGAAGGAACGTACGGGCCTCCCCTATCAGGTTAAAGTTGCTCACCACCTACCCCTGACTGAAAGGCATCAGGAAACAGAGGGAGAATGGGTCAAGGGACCCCTTCTTATATTCAGCTGAGAGGGTGGATCATGTCCTTGACTTATTTATTTATACCCCTCCCTATCTATATCCCACCCTGCCTCCAAGGAGCTATGAGGTGGTGAATGGGTGGATGTCCCCATTTTAATCCCACAACAACCCTATGAGGTAGTTTAAGGCTCAGAGCTGGAGCCTTAGCCACAGCCACCATTAATGACTGGGTCTGGAACCCAGACTTCCTCCTGCCTATCCACTGCTCTGCAACAAAGGCCCTGACTCAGAACATCTCAAATATTTGACGTGTTTTCCACCCCATTGATGGTGACCTCCCATCTCTTGCCTCGGTCCTCAGCATCTCCATTTTTGAGTACTACGCCAGAAAACCACGAGCTTAACCTCTTTTCCATGGGCCGGAACAGTCCTTATATTTACATGTGAGCTTCCCTTTGATGTTCATGCTTCTGCTTAGGAGCTTTTATTTTTATAACTCTCTTACGCCTTCATTAAGAGAGCCAAGTCAGGTAGCAAGGCCTTTTGAAAAAGCTACCAGAGATGAAAGAGTTCTAATTGGGTGCAAAATCTCATTACTGTCATTAGGAACAGGGTGGGGGTGAGCTTCCCATCATCAGAACCATCTGAGCCCAGGGGACCTCCAGGTATCCTGTAATTTTCACATTTCAGTCTCAGTACACTACATTCCCTGAAGGCAAAAGAAGAAGGGGACGGCAGAGGATGAGATGGCTAGATAGCATCACTGATGCAATGAATATGGACTTGAGCACGCTCCAGGAGAGAGCGCAGGACAGGAAGGCCTGGCGTGCTCTGGTCCATGGGGTCACGAAGAGTCGGACACGACTGAACAACAACAACAACAATACTACATTCCCACAGAAATCCTGGCCCATTTTTAAGAACCCTACAATGTAGTTCATTGTTTCTTTTTACACCTGTTGGGTTGGATTTATGCTGGATCAACTGTGCTGATGGAAATGGACTTCTCCTCTCCGCCCTTCCTGTCCTGTAGCCCCCTGAAAGTGCTACAGAGAGAGGGTCAGAAGGCCCTGATGAATGGAGTGAGCCACAGTGTGGGAGGGAGGGGATCTCCCAAAATTGGGCAGAGGGTCCTTTCTCAAGCAGAGCCTGGATCCATTGTCTTTTTTTTAATTTATTTTAGATAGATGGTTACAGAAATAGACAGATGGATGGATGGATGGACAGACAGATGGACAGTCAAACAGACACATCCTTTTCACACACATTACCTAAATGGAGGGGTAAAGCCTGTAGAAAGAGGCTGGAGGGCCATGCTTGTAGCTGCACCTCTAACAACATGAGACTCCTTTCATTCGCAGACATGTGGCTCTATCTGAGGCAGGGAACTGAGGTATGCACAGAGCTCTTTGCTTGCATAGATCTTTGCACAGTAGTAAGTCTTCACCTATAATTCGGCTGATTTCATTTGGGGGGCCATTCACAAGGGGAGTGCTGCAAAGGAACTAGGGATGTTGGAGAAATCCATTGGGAGGTGGAGTTCAATGAGTTTTCCTAGGCTTGTCCTCCCTCCCACCCCAAACTTTGTTTCAATTCCTGCTGCAGTGCGCAACTTGATCTGTAGCAAGTCGGGCCAGTTCACATATTTTCTGGGAATTTTGCACATAGGAGGGAGGAGGTTCTGCAATCTGTGCAAATTTCTGAGCATTTTATGCAAATTTCTGAGCATTTTATGCAAATTTCTGATGAATTTGCTCAAATTCTGACTGAATTTGCACAAATAACCCAATTCTCAACATTACACACTTATGGGTGAATTTGCATGATTTGTGCAAATTTGGCTGTAATTTGTGTAAATTCAGCTGTAATTTACACAAATTGGTCAGAAATTTGAATAAATGGCAGACCCTTCGAAATGCACCAAAAAGCTCCCGGAGTTCAGGGAACAGTCTGCAACTTGGCTCACAGACACAAAGCGAGTCATACGCTTTGTCCCTGCGGAACTCCACCAAGCCAAAAATGAATTGGATTTCCCAGCGATGAACATCCCTGAAAGAAATTGCCTTCCAAAGAAGGGAGCAGTAAAAATTCAGTGAAATGTCAGTGCTGGATGTGCGGGGTCGTGCACTTGCCTTAATCATTAACAGAACATTAGACAGTGGCCAAGGTGTGTGAGGGTTGGTGTTAAGAGTGGCCATGTGTCCTACTTTACAGAGGACAGTCCCCTCTTTGAAGGGCTGCCTGGTCCACAGGCCGTTGAAAGATAATATATAAGGGAGAACAAGCAGGGGCCTTGGAGTTGCCCATCAAGCAGACTGAGCAGCAGGCATAGAGCTCACCTGGTCACCGTCTTCCCCAGTGTGGTGTGAGATGGATTGTATTTCTACTTAAATCATAGCAATTCTTTCTCAAGTGTCAGACATATCAATTAGCATTGTATTCAAACCTGTGTCCTCTTTTGTGCTCCTTTGGGGTGGAAGTGGGGGAATGCATTTCTTCTTGTTTGGCAATGCATTACTGTCCACACTACTGATGTTGCAGACTCTGATTCCCTCCTGCACTTGATAACTGAGCATAATTCACCCCAAACAGTTCACTATTCTGACATCCTGCCTTAGCCCAGGTTCAAATACTAGGATCCCTGTTAGGCTAGTAGTGGGGACTATCACTAGGCTGAAGTACCCTGAGGCACTTCTGGGGCTCTGAAACTCTCCTGGCGATATATAGATGCACTGTGAAGCTTTCCCTTTGGGTGTAGATGTAGGGATGTACGGAAGTCACTTACCTTTTCGCGGATTCTGTTCATGGGGGGGGAGGCGTTCCGTCCCTCCCCCCGGAATCCTCGACAGGGGGGGATGCGATCTGGTCCTCCCCCCCGGAATCCTCGACGGCCGGCTGTGCTCCGTGGCGGCTCCGTGGAGCAGCCAGCCAGGCCCAGGCCAGGGCTGTCCACAGCCAGATTTCTGGCCGCAGAGGACTCTGGGTAAAAAAACAAAAAACAAAAACGCATAAGCATACGCATACGCATACACATACACGTACGCAAATGGCAGCGGCTATGGCCGCCACCATTTGCGTTCCTTATTTTTCGCCATCTTAGTCTATGTAAATATTTACGTAGACTAAGACGAAGAAAAGAAAGGGGAACGCAAATAGCATACTGGGCACTATTTGCGTTCCCCTTTCTTGTCTTCATCTTAGTCTACGTAAATATTTACGTAGACTAAGATGGCGCAAAATAAGGACTGCAAATGGCGGCGGCCATAGCCGCCGCCATTTGCGTATGCGTTTTTGGGGTTTTTTACCCAGACGTGATAGGCTACGTAAGTCTTTACATAGCCTATCACGTCTATGGTGGGGGGGGAGAAAAAAACACAGACTGCAAATGGCAGCGGCAGCTGGTCAGAAGACCAGCCGCTGCCGCTGCCGCCGCCTCCGAAGCCGCTGCTGGAGCTGCCACGATGCAACCATTGTTCCGCAATGGATTTTGGGGGGCCGAATGGACTGGCATTCGGCCTCACCGAGATCCGTCACGGAATTCTCTGACATCCCTATGTAGATGCAGAAGAATTTCAAAAGAAGCTTGCAGTGCGGCATGCCAAGGTGGAAATGCAAAATGTGCTTGCACCAACTGCTGGGAGCACATAGAGTAGTGCTTTCCATCCCTGTCATTAAATTTTCCTAGATCTTCAGGTGTGAGCCTGTCCCACAAGAGGCATGCGCCTCGGAAGTTATGGGAGATATTGCTGTGAATTTATGTCTGAAATTATTCCTTTACTCTAAGCATCAAAAAACCTTTTAGGGGCCTTTCAAAATGCTTGAAAGACAACCAGGACATGCACAAAGAAAAAGTGGGGGCTTTTGAAATCTAATCTCTCCCACCTCAGGCAATGGTGCACTGTTGACTGTAAGTCCCCATGGATTTTCAGTGTACCTTCCTATTCCGCAGCCTTGGCACCACATAGGAAATTAATTCAGTGACAATATTTTCATTAGATTATACCCCAAGTTCTCAATCTTAGGCACATTTGTAAGCTTGTTGTACATTCTAATTACTCAGGAAGAATAAGTCTGTGTGCTGGGTGGCTTATTCAATGTATGAAGTGAATGCATAAATAATTTGTCTCCGTATAGCAGATGCCTCTCAACAGCATAGACTAACATGCTCCCCCCACCCCACCCCTAAAAGGAAGGGATGTAGGAAGTAGGAACAGGATTCACTGGCAAGAAGGATCAATGATAGCGTTTGTATTGTAGGAAGAGTGATGAGTGAATGAGATATCTCTTTTTTAACATATAGAGCCAGGTCCTTGGTGGCCTGGAACCTAAATATTTTAGTTACTGCCGTTTTCTGCATGACCACCCATCTCCATTCCTCAGTTGAGCCCTATTCTGAGCACTTTCCCTACACAAATTGAAAATATTGGTTGCAATGAGCAGGGCCTGTAATGCCGATGCCTCAAGGAGCTCCAGAGAGAAGTGTGCAACAACCGTCACTGGGGTTCTGGAGCTGTAGGATGACCTCCCAAGGAGGTACAAACCTGCAGAACACCCTCTCATAAATGACCTCTAGAGTTGTGGAAGAACTTCCCCAGCAGATGTCCAGAGGGAACTGTTCCACAGCCATCCATGGAGCTCTGGAGATCTAGAATGACCCCCAATGACCTCCAGAAATCCACTTCCATCAGCGCAGTTGATCCAGCATAGATCTGGATCCAAGCCCTATAAATTAGCATATGTATTTTTCTTCCCCTCCCCTTTTTTTTTTGGCAGATCTATGTCTTTTTGCCCTCTTTCTTGGTGATGCATTTCCTCCCTTTTTTGGCGATTGTGCATGGCATAGCCAGAATGTCTTGGAGCAATCCTGCGCCTGGCTCTTATCAGTCAACTCCATTTCTGATGTACCTTAAAGGAGTTCAGTTCACCCTTCATTGGCCAGGGTCAGCCCAAGACATTTTGCTGCCTGAGGCAAAGGACACGGCAGTGCCCTCTCCTGCTCCATGTACAAAAGCAAACTGGAGTGGCAGTTGAATCTGGCTTCAACACTGATGACGGATCAGCATCCTCCACTGCACCTGAAGGCAGCAGACTAGCTTAGGGGCCACAGGGCAGGCCATGTGGCAAATATCTCTGTCTTCCACCATCTTGCTGCCTTCTCCCAGCTTCTGCTCCCTCACTCTGCCTAATGGTAGGGCTGGCCCTATCATTACCACTAACTGCACTTGCCTACGTTCATCCCGTTATTTATTTATTTATTTATTTATTTATTTATTTATTTCATTTCTATACTGCCCAATAGCTGAAGCTCTCTGGGCAGTTCACAAAAATTAAAACCAAACAACACACAATAAAACAATTTAAAATATATAGAACATTAAAACCACAATATAACAATACAACCACAATAAAACCGAGCAGCAGTGCAGGAGTTTAAAATACAAATTTTTAAAACAGCAAAGCTAAAAGTTTAGAAAGCTAAAATGCTAAAATGCCTGGGAAAATAAAAAGGTCTTCACCTGGCGCCGAAAGGAATACAATGTAGGTGCCAGGCGAACCTCACTAGGGAGCTCATTCCACAGCCGGGGTGCCACAGCAGAAAAAGCCCTCCTCCTAGTAGCCACCCGCCTCACCTCCTTTGGCAGGGGCTCATGGAGAAGGGCCGCTGACGATGATTTTAAGGTCTGGGCAGGCACATATGGGAGGAGGCGATCCTTCAGATAACGTGGCCCCAAGCCGTTAAGGGTTTTAAATGTTAATACCAGCACTTTGAATCGGGCCCGGAAATGGACTGGCAGCCAGCGCAGCTGAAAAAGTACTGGCATAATATGAGCTCACAGGCCAGTCCCTGTTAACAATCTTGCTGCCCTATTTTGGACCAGCTGAAGTTTTGTTATCCTCAGTGCCAGTCTGGAAAGGATTACTGGAAACCAGCAGCATGACAAGGGCTCCAGAAGGAAAACACTCTGAGGTAGGGGTGTACGAAACCCCGCTTACCTGGCTTCGCTGGGTTCCTCTGGGAGGGGAGGCGCTTTGTCCCTCCCCCCAGAATCCTCACCGGGGGGGGAGGCGCTCTGCACCTCCCCCCGGAATCCTGGCCAGCCGGCTCCGCTCTGTGGGGATTCTGCGGAACCGCCAGCCGGCTCCGCCAGGAGCCGGACATCCGGCCGCTGGCTAGCAGGGACGCAATTGGCGGCTGCCATAGCCACCGCCATTTGCGTCCCTGTATTCAGCCGTGATAGGCTACGTAAAGACTTACGTAGCCTATCACGTTGGGGTTAAAAAAAAAAGCGCGTACGCAAATGGCGGCAGCTATGGCCACCGCCATTTGCATTTCTTTTTTTTGGCCGTCTTAGTCTAAGTAAATATTTACATAGACTAAGACAGCGAAAATAAGGGGGAATGCAAACAGTGTAGCGGGTGCTATTTGCGTTCCCCTTTATTTTCACCATCTTAGTCTACATAAATATTTACGTAGACTAAGACAGCCAAAAATAAGGAACGCAAATGGCGGCGGCCGTAACCGCCACCGTTTGCATACGCATTTGTTTGTTTGTTTTAAACCCAGACGTGATAGGCTACATAAGTCTTTACGTAGCCTATTACGAATGCGGGGGGGGAAAACAGACTGCAAATGGCGATGGTGGCAGCAGCCTTTCGGAAGACCAGCCGCCGCCGCCAAAGCCGCCGTTGGAGCCACCGCCATCCGGAACATCCGCCCCAGGTAAGTCTTGTCCCGGTGGTGATCCGCCGGGGGCGGGGGGGTGGCAGGCCGTTCCGCCACGGAGTTCGGGGGGCCAAATGCACCGGCATTCGGCCTCACCGAGATCCATGGTGGAATTCTCTGACATCCCTACTCTGAGGAAATGCTGATGTGAGGACAAGAAGGTGAATTCTACAACTGCAGCACTGTGCTACAGTTTAGTAACCTCAGGATTTTTCTGGTATCAGAGGCAGCATGCCAGTAACGAAGTCTTAGGAGTATTTCAACAAAGCATTTCAACCTTTTAGAATGGGGAGAACAGCACAAAAACCAGGAATTTGCCAAATGATCAGTGTCCTTTTTCTACAGAGAGTAGTCCTCTACTCTCTGAGGACCACCGTGTACTTTGAAGGTGTCCTCTATTTGAAAGGCTGCCCAGTCCAAGACCGGTTTAAAGATAAAGAACCCTTTGGAGGAAGAGCAAAGGGGCCTTGAAGTTACCCTTCACCAGCACCTGGACAGTAGAGGTGCTGAGCTCAGCCCTGCTGCTCCCCCTTCCCCTGCACTCTCCCTCTGCCCAGACTTTCAACCATGAGTCCCTTGGTGGCAAGGGGCTATCAGCATCCTCATCCCATTCTAACCTCTGCATGCCAAACCATCTTCAGTCTCATGAGCCAAACACATCCTTGCTCAAAAAGCGGTGCACTTGTGATATCCTTGTGATATTTTGACCCTTTTCGTGCTGGCCCACCTTTAGTCTTCCATGCCAAACACACAGATTCAACAACGTCCTTAAGACTGCCAAAAACCATGATGTAGTGGGATTGTCAACAGCAGGGCCTTTTAAGACTGCCGAAGCCCATGATGCAGTGTGATCGCCAACTAACATCAGGGCCTTTTAAGATTGCCAAAGCCCATGATGCAGTGTGATTGCCAACTAACAACAGTGTCTTTAAACTGGAGCAAAGAATTGGTGTTACTGAAGCAAAGTCATTGCGAATGGAACCAGCCAACATTTGAAATGCCAAGGAGAAATCCTATGGGCTGGGCTGGGAAACAGAACTGGAAAATAAAGGTTCTGCTTGACTCCACCTGTCCTGGCCCATTCTTTTCAATGGGTCTACTCTAATTTGGGCCAAGTCTGTCTCCAACCCATTAAAAACAGGTGCCAGCACATTAAAAAAAACAAAAACAATACAGCAGAGGGGGTAATTCAAGCCAGGCCCAAAGCCTGGCGAGACAGAAAAATCTTACTATGACATTGGAAAGTCCTAAGAGGAGACACCCCCCGAGCATCTCCGTGGACGGAATTCCACAATCGGGAGCAGAGGGACTGCAACGGCAGCTCTTGTGTTCCCACCAAGAAGGTGGCCATGGCAGAGCACAGAGCAGGGCCTTAGGAAACCATGCAATGCCCCTGTAAGCTGGGACAGTATTAGAATCCTTCACTATGAGTTCATATCATTATGTCACAAAAAAGGGAGGATGTGCTCATGTGGTTGTTGACTGGCAAAGACAGGGATGGGGCGGGGGAGAGAGAGAGAGATTTCAGTGAAGAGTCAGATGGTTAAGCACACCAGCCGTCCCTGCAGGAAACGCATTACTGTCACTCTGCCAAGTGAAACCTTGGGTGATTGACTGCAATGGTAGCATTTGGGGAAGCTGCTCCGGGCAACTTTCACTCTCCATGCCCAGTTCTTCTAGGGCTTTGGAAGACTCCATTCGCTTGGATCCTATCCGGGCCTCGTTTCTTCCCCCGGGTTTCTCTACCTCATATTACAGCCTTTCCTAGCCTGACACATCTCCCCTCTTTTCCTTTTCACCAACTTACCTAGATTCTGAGACCAAGAAATATACCAGGATAAGACATCCATTTGGAGGAAAATGATAACAACAAAAAATAATATGTATGGCAGGTTTAAAAGGGGTTTCAGCATCAGTGTGTGTGTGTGTGTGTGTGTGTGTATGTGTGAGAGAGAGAGAGAGAGAGAGAGATGCCAGGCATGCAAGAATCATTTAAACAGGCATACTTGGAATTTTTCCAGCTTGGATTGTCATACATCTTTTAACAAGCTGGCTGATGGAATGCAAAGCCCTTATCTCTGCTTCACACTTAAAACCAGTTTTGTAAGACATTCCCTGTCCCCAGGGGACCCTGGGAATTGTAGTTCTTGGGGGTGTATGAGCAGCTAAGTATTTCTAATGGAGTACTGTTAGTATGCACATCAAAATAAAATCCCTATTGTTCTTCAGGGGAAGCCATGACAGTGGTATAAAACTAATACCGGTTTGTTGAGGAGATGAGGAGGAGTCGGGTTTACTGTTTTGTTTGCTCATTTATTCATTAGCAGTACCCTGCAAGAAGGAACGTAATTAGGGTCAACAATTTGAAATTTCAAAAATACCACCCTGGGTGGGACCAGGGGTGCATACATTTAAATTACTTTGACATGCGCCCATCTTTTCCCCCAATTTTGAATTACACAGATGCCTTGGCTCTTTTTTTAAATGTTACTGAGAACTGCTCACATCATTTTTTAAGGGTTCCACTCCTTGCCCAGCATCTCTGGAATTTAAATCTCTGTGCAGGGAATGGAGTCCTGCTCTAATACACACGCATCTAAATGCATGCACATGAACACTAAGGCACCATAGAGTTCACACTGCCTGTGATTTCACACAGTGCAGCCACCGAGGAATGTTTGAAACTGCTGATTACACTTGGTCTGACAATGGGGTGCTACAAATCCTTCCTTCTGTTTCCAGTCTTCAGAGGGAGATTGTTGATCCCTATGTTGACACACAAGAGGTCAGCAGTCTTGAGGGAACCCTGAGGTATGCATAAGAACAGAACGTCATTGGGGGGGGGGAGAACTAAATCAGCCCAATAAGGACTGAATATGTTCAGTGAGCCTGGAATGATGACTGAGTATTGGGGCTGAGAAAAAGTGGGTGGCAAGTAGGGGTGTTGAGGAAATCAGCAATAGAATCAAATGAGTCTGGATTTCTATGAATCTGACCCACGGATTCTACAGTGGACCGGCTTTTCCTGAGTTGCATGGATTCTACAGATTTGTGGACTGCTTTTTGCAAATTTAGTTGTAGAAAAATATGTAAAACAAAAACAAAAAACTGGCCAAAAATGCACATTTCCCCCATAGGGTAAAGCATGAAAATGTGTATGGGGGGGTGTATGTGCTGGGGGGGGGGTTGCGCAAATGCGAATGCATATTCAGGAAACTGGGGAAACTGATTCTGTCAATGAACAGGTGATGGAATGAAAGAACCTGACAATCTGCGAAACGCAGACAGGATGGATTTTACACAATCTGCACATCCCTAGTGGCAAGAGGAACAGAATCGGGCGTTGTGGAGGAGGGTATGGCTAGGACACCGAACAGGAGCACTGTGGAGGATGGCCTATGGCACATAGGGATGTACGAAAGTTCTGCCATGGATCTCGGGGAGGCCGAATGCCAGCACATTCGGCCCCCCGAAATTGGTGGCAGAATGGCCCACCACCACCCCGCCACCTCCCCGGCACGAGACTTACCTTGGGCGGATCTTTCTGGCCACGGCGGCAGCTGCGGCGGCCAGTCTTCTGACCGGCTGCCACTGCCGCCATTTCCAGGTTAAAAAAAAAAAATCCGTGATAGGCTACGTAAAGATTTACGTAGCCTATCACGGCAAGATTTTAAAAAAACACCATGACAGGCTACGTAAATCTTTACGTAGCCTATCACAGCTGACTTAAAAAAAAAAAAAAAACGCGCGTACACAAATGGCGGCGGCCATGGCCGCCATTTGCGTTCCATATTTTGGCACTTCTTAGTCTACGTAGACGCTACGCTATTTGCGTTCCCCTTATTTTCGCCGTCTTAGTCTACGTAAATGTTTATGTAGACTAAGACGTGCCAAAATAAAGAACGCAAATGGCGGTGGCCATGGCCACCATGGCCACCGCCATTTACATATGTGCGTTTTTTGTTTTGTTTTTTAAATCAGCCATGATAGGCTACGTAAACATTTACGGCTATCACGGCTGACTGCAGGTATGCAAATGGCGGTTGCTACAGCCGCCGCCATTTGCATCCCTGCTAGCCAGCGGCCGGATGTCTGGCTGCTGGCGGAGCTGGCCAGCGGCTCCGCAGAATCTCTGCAGAGCACAGCCGGCCAGCCAGGATTCCGGGCGGGAGGAACAGAGCGCCTCCCCCCCAGCCAGGATTCCGGGAGGAGGGACGGAACGCCTCCCCCCCCCATCAAAATAATCCGCGGAAAGGTAAGTCACTTTCGTACATCTCTAATGGCACACCAAATACAGCACACCAGCAGACAGACAGAGTAGATCCTTCAGCAACGTGTAAAAAGGCATGTGTTCCTTGGTAGGAGAATTAGGATATTTACGAACATCTCCCTTTTTTCATTTGTGAACTATCAGAGGCTACCCAGATCGGATGAAGACAGGGCAAACAGATCGAGGGAGAACCTGGTGGCTTACGTGTAGAGTTAAGACAGACCCTGAAAGGTCAAGGGCAGAGCCTGGAGAAATATGGCCTGTCCTGGTCGGCAGCAGAACCAGGGCTGAAGCTGGAAAGTGTGGGTGGGGCAATAGGTTGGTTGATCTATTGCCTTTGCTGTAACTTCTTATATTTGCTTTACTTTATTGTACACCATTCCAGTACAGTGGAGGCTGGTGGTGCTGATTTCAGTGGGGCAGTGATTCGCTCCGGGTTTCGGTCAGAACCGGTCAGAACTCTAAAGGAGGTACCTAAGGCACTTTGATGTGGAGCAGTTTATAACTTAGAATCATAGAATCGTACCTAAGGCACTTTGATGTGGAGCAGTTTATAACTTAGAATCATAGAATCATAGAATAGTAGGGTTGGAAGGAGCCCACAAGGCCATCCAGTCCACCCCCTGCTCAGTGCAAGAATCCAAGTCAGAGCATCCCTGACAGATGGCTGTCCAGCCTCATCTCAAACGCCTCTGGTGTGGGAGAGCCCACCACCTCCCTAGGGAATGGGTTCCATTGTCGTACTGCTCTAATGGTCAGGAGGTTTTTCCTGATGTTATTACAACTTTTATAATAAGAAGTTGTTATAACTTCTATAATAAATAAAATGATTGGAGCCTGGGTGATTATAGGTAGAAAGCTTTTTTCTTCCCAACTCCCCAAGGCTCGTTACCCAATACAATGGCTTTGCTACAGTTCGGCCTTCCCCAACCTGGGGCCCCTCAAGTGCTTTGGACTACAACTCCCATCAGTTTCAGCCAGCATAGCCAATTGTCGTGGATGACAGCAGCTGGTGTCAAAAACATCCTGAAGGAACCAGATTTGTGGAGCTGGCTATAATTTAACAAATGCAAACACACACACACGCAAACCCTGAAAGAATCCACTGGAAAGCCACCAAAAAAGGAGAGATTGCATCCCAGGATGCTGAAAAGAATATATATAATTTTAAGCCCACAAAAACTGAGCCATGATCTCACCTTTTTGGCTAGTTTACTACCATTGTTTTCCAATCTCATGGTTTTTTAGGCCTTTGAAGGGGAGATCATTGTAGCATTGTGTGCACTGAGCTCCATTCATGTGCCAAAGAGAAACAACATATACAAGAGCATGGTGTGCTAAATGTTACATCTGTTATGTACATTGGCAGCTTTCCCACAAGTCATCCAAGAGCTTCCCATTACCCTAGTAATGGCTGATCCATTAGGTGCATGGCTGCACTCCTGAACACATCAGATTTTGATCTGGTTCCAACCTAACATGGTGAGCCAGATTTGGACTGATTCAGAGGGAGAGGGCAAGCAAAGTCAGGGAGGGCCAGTAGAACAACCCTCAAGGCACGAATCTGATCCCTAAGAATGAGCCAGAGTACAGCAACAAAGAACCTTCACAACCAAATCCCCCCAAACCTGAGGCTCCTGAGCATGGATCCCAGCGATCTCAGCCTCCACGATGGATCCTAGTCAGTGGAGGCTGGTGGGTCCGATGTCAGGGGGTGGTGATTCCACTCCGGGTTTCAATCAGAACCATTCAGAACGCTAAAGGAGCTCTCCAAGTTGTGAAGCATAACAGATGTAACTTTTAGCACCTTGGAGAGCTCCTTTGGAGTTCTGACTGGTTCTGACTGAAACCCGGAGTGGATTCACCACCAAAGTAACATCGGCTCCACCAGGCTTTGCTGATCCTGCTGAAGGGCAAGTAGCCACCACAGGAAGGTTGCCTGGTGATGGATAACAGAGATGGAATTCATTCATTCACTCATTGTATTTCTATACTGCCCCATAGCCGAAGCTCTCTGGGCGGTTCACAAAAATTAAACCTATTAAAATACATTATATAAAATATAAAAACTATTCACATAATGACATAAAACAAATAACGCAACAACAACATATATCTAAAACAATCTTAAACCATCAGCCAGAGACAATGAAGAGACTCATTCTGCGCTGCCAAATGCCTGAGAGAAGAGGGCAGTTTTAACCTGGCGCCAAAAAGATGACAATGTTGGTGCCAGGTAAGCCTCATCAGGGAGATTATTCCATAAATGGGGAGCCGCCACCAAGAAGGCCTTCTCCCGTGTTGCCGCCCTCCGCGCCTCCCTCAGAGGAGGATCCCGGAGGAGGGTCCTAGATGCAGAGCGTAGGGTACGTGTCAGTTCATGCCAGGAGAGGCATTCTGTCAGGAATGCCAAAATCCAGACCGGAGGGCTGCCCCTTTATGGGAGATGTGTTCTCCAGCCAAGGGATGAGGCTTGAGAGAGGTAGTCTGGCTGGGGGACAGTTAACACCAACATTTATCAGAACACCTAATCTCTTCCTTGGGTCCTGTCCTGATCCTTGGCCTTTTGAGTTGATGTACCTTCTCTAACTATTGATCCCTTGCTCCTGCTATCTGCTTTGGAACATTGCCAGCCCTGTGTCCTCTAGATGCCACTTCTGGCTCATCCTTGTCACAACCCAGCCCCATCCAGGGAGCCTCTCTTTTTAAGCAAATATTTGGCTACTCATCATTCACAGGCCCGATTTTGGACTTCAGTCCACAAGTTGATGACCAGTGAGAGAGAAATAGAGCGGGGGGGGGGATCTTTTGGTAGCAAAACTGCATTTCTGCTCTAGCTCCATATTTCCCTTTTCCTACAGCTCTTGTTCTTTAACAGTTTCTTTGGAAACATGTGGAAACTGTGATGTAAACATCTCCCTCCTTGTGGAAATTATGGCTTGTAGAGTGGGGGGCCTGAATCCTGGTGTTAACGTCCAAGATATTGACACCTTTGAATTTCTGAGACTGGACTGTCAAAATTTTGAATGCTTGTTTATTGGTCTGGGCTGGTTTCCACTCTTTGTTTGACATCTTGTCTTGGAAAAGCTTCCTTGCTTCTAAGCCACCGTTTGCAGGCCCTTTGCATTATTTTTCAGCAAAATCTGAGAAATTAAACAATGGGTTTTTCTTAAGAACTATTTCTTAAGTTTCCCAGAACACTGTAAATATATTTCCTTACGTTGATGGTTGGGGGAGAACTTATTAGAGTCCTTAGAGTGAAAATACATGTCATATCTTCCTGTTCATTTCTTCATCTCTCTGTCAAATCTTCCTGTGGTCCCTATTAAACAAAAATATTCTATGAATCAATTCTACCGAGGCATGGGGGGAATTTCATTTGGTCTTCATTTTTAAGTGAACCAGCCCAATTCACACTTTGTGGTCTAACATGCAGATGGGAACATGGATATCCTTCAGACTGTGCATTTCTCTGTATTTTGCAATGCAGTTCTCGGATCAAAAATTGTGTACAAAAATGAGCATATTAGGGAAACTTGCATACAAAAATGAACATATTAGGGAAAGTTGCATACAAAATCTGCACATTAGGGGAAGTTACGTACAAAATGTGTATGTGGTCATTGGATGGAACAGACTAATGACTGAATACATGCAGAACTGGCATGGACTAGAAATAGATCCCCCTTCATGGATCACTGCCTTGTTTTGGCGAAGGGGCTTGCGTAACTCAGTGAAGCCATAAGCTATGCTGTGCAGGGCCACCCAAGATGGACAGGTCATGGCAGAGAGTTCTGACAAAATGTGGTCCACTGGAGAAGGAAATGGCAACCTACTCCAGTATTCTTGCCAAGAAAACCCCATGGAACATATCACAAGGCTAAAAGATATGACGCCGGAAGATGGGACCCTCAGGTCGGAAGGTGTCCAATATACTACTGGGGAAGAGCAGAGGGAATTTCCAAGTAGCACCAGAAAGAGTGAAGCGGCTGGGCCAAAGCCGAAAGGACACTCAGCTGTGGATGTGTCTGGTGGTGAAAAGAAAGTCCGATGCTGTAAAGAACAAAATTGTTTAGGAACCTGGAATGTCAGATCAATGAATCAAGGTAAGCTGGAGGTGGTCAAACATGAGATGGCAAGATTGGACATCGACATCTTGGGAATCAGCAAACTAAAATGGACAAGCATGGGCGAATTTAATTCAGGTGACCATTATATCTACTACTGTGGCCAAGAATCCCTTAGAAGAAATGGAGTAGCACTCATAATCAACAAAAGGGTGGGAAAAGCAGTACTGGGGTACAATCTCAAATACGATAGAATGATCTCAGTACGAATCCAAGGCAAACCATTCAAGATCACAGTAATTCAAGTCTATGCCCCAACAACTGAGGCCGAAGAAGCTGAGGTTGATCGGTTCTATGAAGACCTACAACACCTTCTAGAACTAACACCAAAAAAAGATGTCCTCTTCATCATAGGGGATTGGAATGCTAAAGTAGGAAGTCAAGAAATCACCGGGATAGCAGGCAAGCATGGCCTTGGTGTACAAAATGAAGCAGGACAAAGTCTAATAGAGTTTTGCCAAGAGAACACGCTGATCATAGCAAACACTATTTTCCAACAGCACAAGAGGCGACTCTACACATGGACATCACCAGATGGTGAATATCAAAATCAGATTGATTATGTCCTTTGCAGCCAAAGATGGAGAAGCTCTATACAGTCAGTCAAAACAAGACCTGGAGCTGACTGTGGCTCAGATCATGAGCTTCTTATTGCAAAATTTTGGCTTAAATTGGAGAACGTAGGGAAAACCACTAAACCATTCAGGTATGACCTAAATCATATCCCTTATGAATATACAGTGGAGGTGAGGAATAGATTTCAGGGATTAGACTTGATAGACAGAGTGCCTGAGGAACTATGGATGGAGGTCCGTAACATTGTTCAGGAGGCAGCAACGAAATCCATCCCAAAGAAACAGAAATGCAAGAAAGAAAAGTGGCTGTCTGAGGAGGTTTTACAAGTAGCTGAGGAAGGAAGGGAAGCGAAAAGCAAGGGAGAAAGGGGAAGATATACCCAACTGAATGCAGATTTCCTGAGAATAGCAAGGAGAGACAAGAAGGCCTTCTTAAATGAACAATGCAAAGAAATCGAAGAAAACAATAGAATGGGAAAGACTAGAGCTCTCTTCAAGAAAATCGGAGATCTCAAGGGAACGTTTTGTGCAAAGACAGGCATGATAAAGGACAAAGAAGGCAGGGACCTCACAGAAGCAGATGAGATTAAGAAGAGGTGGAAAGAATACACAGAACTATACAGGAAAGATCTTAATGTCCCTGATAGCCATGATAGTGCGCTTGCTGAACTTGAGCTGGACATCCTCGATAGGGATGGACGAAAGTCCCTTACCTTATCCCGCAGCTTGCTTCGCGGTGGGGGGGAGGCGCCCCGTCCCTCCGGCCAAAATTCTGGGCGGGGGGGAGGCGCCCCGTCCCTCCGTAGCCGCTGCCGTTTGCGTCCCTGCAGTCAGCCGTGATAGGCTACGTAAATCCTTATGTAGCCTATCACGGCTGACTTTGGGGGGGGGGGGAAAGCGCATACGCAAATGACGGTGCCCATAGGCGCCGCCATTTGCGTTCCTTATTTGGGCACATGTAGTCTACGTAAACATTTACGTAGACTACGGCGAAAATAAGGGCAACGCTATTTGCGTTGCCCTTATTTTCGCCGTAGTCTACGTAAATGTTTATGTAGACTACACGTGCCCAAATAAGGAACGCAAATGGCGGCGCCTATGGGCACCATCATTTGCGTACGCGCTTTTTTTTTTTTCCAAAGTCAGCCGTGATAGGCTACGTAAGGATTTATGTAGCCTATCACGGTGTTTTTTGAAAATCTAGCCATGATAGGCTACGTAAATCTTTACGTAGCCTATCACGTTTGTTGTTGTTGTTGTTTTCACCTTGGAAATGGCGGCAGCGGCAGCCGGTCGGAAGACCGGCCGCCGCTGCCGAACCGCTGCCGAACCACTGCCGAACCGCTGCCAAACTGCCGCCGAACCCCGCCGGGAGCCGCCAGTGCCAGGGACATTCAACAAAGGTAAGTCCCATTCCGGGGGGTGGCGGGGGGTGGCAGGGGATGGCGGACCATTTCTCCACCAACTTCAGGGGGCCGAATGTGTTGGCATTCGGCCTCCCAGAGATTCGTGGAGAAATTCTCCGACATCCCTAACTCGAGAGTGAAGTCAAGTGGGCCTTAGGAAGCATTACTAACAACAAAGCTAGCGGAGATGACAGTATTCCAGCTGAGCTATTTAAGATCCTAAAAGATGATGCTGTTAAAGTGCTGCACTCAATATGCCAACACATTTGGAACACTCAACAGTGGCCACAAGACTGGAAAAGGTCAGTTTACATTCCAATTCCAAATAAGAGCAATGCCAAAGAGTGTTGAATCACAGGTCGGAATTAAGATTGCCGGGAGAATTATCAACAACCTCAGATACGCAGAGAATACCACCCTAATGGCAGAAAGCAAAGAGGATCTAAAGAGCCTCTTGTTGAAGGTGAAAGTGGAGAGTGCAAAAGGCAGAAGCTGGTTTGAAACTCAACATTAAAAAAACTAAAATCATGGCATCTGACCCCATCACTTCCTGACATATAGAAGGGGAAGAAATAGAAGCAGTGACAGATTTTATTTTCTTGGGCTCCAAGATCACTGCAGACTAGGGATGGCAGAGAATTCCGCCACGGATTCCAGTGAGGCCAGATTCTAAAGAATCCCCGGAATCCGTGGCGGAACGGCCTCCTGCCCCCCCGCCCCCCCCCCCCCGCGGAATCCCCCGGGATGGAACTTACATGGGGCGGATGCGGCAGATTCGGCGGCGGTGGCAGTTCCGGCGGCTACGGCCGTGGCAGCTGGTCTCCTGGCCGGCCACAGCCGGGCTGCTGTGACTGCCATTGCCGTCCTTCAAGCTGTGATAGGCTACATAAGAATTTACGTAGCCTATCACGGCTAACCCCTAAAAAATGCTAACCCCTAAAAAATGGCGGCCGCCATTTGCGTTCACTATTTTTCGCCGTTCTAGCCTACGTAAATATTTACGTAGGCAATTACAGCGGAAAAAAAGGGAACCGCAAATAGCGTAGTGGGCGCTATTTGCGTTCTTTTTTTTTCACCATTTTATCCTACGTAAATATTTACGTAGGCTTTTACGAGGGGGGGAAGAAACACAAATAGTGCCCACTACGCTGTTTGTGGTTCCCTTTTTTTTCGCGGTGATTGCCTATGTAAATATTTACGTAGGCTAGAACGGCGAAAAATAGGGAACACAAATGGCAGCCGCTGTAGCCGCCACCATTTGTGTATGCCTTTGGGGGGGGCATGCCATGATAGGCTACGTAAATACTTACGTAGCCTATCACGGCAGCCTGGAAGGATGCAAATGGCGGCTACGGCGGCCGCCATTTGCATCGGCAGCAGCCCATCCGCAGCAGAAGTCCGGCTGCGGCCGGGCAGGATGCCCGGGGGGGAGGACCGGATCGCCTCCCCCCCCCCGTCGATGATTCCGGGGGGAGGGACGAAGCGCCTCCCGCCCCCAACGGATGCCCTGATCGGAACCAGGTAAGTGATTCGTACATCCCTACCACAGACAGTGACTGTAGCCATGAAATTAAAAGACGCTTGCTCCTTGGGAGGAAAGCTATGGCAAACCTAGACAGCATAGTAAGAAGCAGAGACATCATCTTGCCGACAAAGGTTCGTATAATCAAAGCTATGGTTTTCCCAGTAGCAACGTATGGCTGTGAGAGCTGGACTATAAGGAAGGCTGAGCGCCGAAGAATGGATGCTTTCGAACTGTGGTGCTGGAGAAGACTCTTACGAGTCCCCTGGACTGCAAGGAGGTTAAATCAGTCAGTCCTAAAGGAAATCAACCTTGAGTGCTCATTGGAAGGACAGATACTGAAGCTGAAGCTCCAATATTTTGGCCACTTAATGCAAAGAGAAAGTCACTGGAAAAGACCCTGATGCTGGGAAAGTTTGAAGGCAAAAGGAGAAGGGGACGGGAGGGGATGAGATGGCTAGATAGCATCACCGATGCAATGAATATGGACTTGAGCACACTCAGGGAGAGAGTGCAGGACAGGAAGGCCTGGCGTGCTATGGTCCATGGGGTCACGAACAGTCGGACATCACTGAACGACTGAACAACAACAAGAAATAGATCAATACATCTATCCTCTACCTGAGGTACCTCAGTCATGCTGGGAGACCACCCCTGTCATGTTATGGTGGTTTTACAGTTGTATTTCACTGTTCTGTTGCTATTTTAAGCTGCACAGAGAACTTTGTTCTTGGGTGGCATATGCACATCGTTAATCAATAAACTAAATACATTTGACATCTCTGTAACAATGGGCAATAAGAACTCTGTTCCAGTTGACTGAGCATATTCACACACTTCTGTATTCACACCCCAAAATCCACACCCATTGACACTACTCACACAAAGGGTCACATGCAGACAATTGCTGAGCCCACGTGTAGAACAGAAGAACTCAAGAAAAGCTGTGTTGGATCAGACAAAAGGCCAATGTAGTTCAGCATTCTCTTCTCACAGTGGCCAACCAGATGCTTCTTGGGAAGCCCACAAACAGGACATGAGTGCAACAATATCCTCCCACTCATGTTCCCCAGCAACTGGAATGCAGAAGGATACTTCCTTTGAATCTGGAGGTAATATATAGCCATCAGGACTAGTAGCTACTGATAGCCTTCTCCATGAATTCATCTAGTCCCCCTTTAAAGCAGTCCAAGTTGGTGGCCGTCACTACATCCTATGGTAGCAAATTTCATAGTTTAACCATGTGCTATATGAAGAACATCATTGACTACGCTAAAGCCTTTGATTGTGTGGATCACAACAAACTGTGGCAAATTCTGAAAGTGATGGGAGTACCAGACCACCTTACCTGTCTCCTGAGAAACCTGTACGAGGGTCAAGAAGCAACAGTAAGAACCAGACATGGAACAACCGATTGGTTCAAAATTGGGAAAGGAGTACGACAAGGCTGCATATTGTCACCCTGCTTATTTAATTTATATGCAGAGTACATCATGAGAAATGCCGGGTTGGATGAATCAGAGGTCGGAATTAAGATTGCTGGGAGAATTATCAACAACCTCCGATATGCAGACGATACCACCCTAATGGCAGAAAGCGAAGAGGATCTCAAGAGCCTCTTGTTGAGGGTGAAAGAGGAGAGTGCAAAAGCTGGTTTGAAACTCAACATTAAAAAAACGAAGATCATGGCATCTGGCCCCATCACTTCCTGGCATATAGAAGGGGAAGAAATGGAAGCAGTGACAGATTTTACTTTCTTGGGCTCCAAGATCACCGCAGACGGTGACTGTAGCCATGAAATTAAAAGACGCTTGCTCCTGGGGAGGAAAGCTATGGCCAACCTAGACAGCATAGTAAGAAGCAGAGACATCACCTTGCCGACAAAGGTCCGTCTAATCAAAGCTATGGTTTTCCCAGTAGTAATGTATGGCTGTGAGAGCTGGACTATAAGGAAGGCTGAGCGCCGAAGAATGGATGCTTTCGAACTGTGGTGCTGGAGAAGACTCTTACGAGTCCCCTGGACTGCAAGGAGGTCAAATCAGTCCATCCTAAAGGAAATCAACCCTGAGTGCTCATTGGAAGGACAGATACTGAAGCTGAAGCTCCAATATTTTGGCCACCTAATGCGAAGAGAAAACTCCCTGGAAAAGACCCTGATGCTGGGAAAGACTGAAGGCAAAAGGAGAAGGGGACGGCAGAGGATGAGATGGCTAGATAGCATCACGGATGCAATGAATATGAACTTGAGCACGCTCCGGGAGAGAGCGCAGGACAGGAAGGCCTGGCGTGCTCTGGTCCATGGGGTCACGAAGAGTCGGACACGACTGAACGACTGAACAACAACAACAATATGAAGAACAACTTCCTTTTGTCTTTGCTGAATCACCCACTATTCAACTTCATTGGATGACTCCGTGTTCTAGTTAGGGATGTTGGACAAATCCACAACGGTATCAAATCAGTCCAAATTTTTATGAATCTGACCCATGCATTCCACAGCAGACTGGCTTTGCCCTAGTTGGATGGATTCCATGGACGTGCAGACCGTTTTTCTAACTTTCCAGAATTTTACACAAATTTAGCGATAGAAAAATATACAACATTTAAAAAATGGCTGAAAATGCACATTCCCCCCAAAGGCTAAAGAATGGAAATGTGCATTTGCGGGGAGGGGGATTTGCACATTCTCGCAAGTGCAAATTTGTGCCAGCGTGAATTTGTGCAAATTCAGAAACTAAAAAAAATGTGATTCTGTGAGCACCCAATGGAATGAAAGGTGCCTGACAATGCATGAAACTCAGACGGAATGGATTTTACACAATCTGCACATCCCTAGTAGTAGTATTATGAGAGAGGGAGAAAAAAAATCTCCCTATCCACCCTTTCCTCAGCATGCATAATTACATACACTTGTATCTTGCAACCACCCCCACCACCTTCATTCACTTTTTGCTAAGCCCAAAAGGGCCAAATGTTTTAACCTTTTCATAGAAGGTATTTGATCCAGCCACCTTGATCATTTGGGTAGTACCTTTTCCAGCTAGAGACGCTACCCTTCAATATACTGAAGCCAGAGCTCTTACAGCCCATAGCTACAGAGACTTCAAAGGCTGCAGCTTGGGTTTACTTCAAGTGTGTCCTTTTGCCAACTTCACCTGAAGATGGGAACACACAGTGCCATCTGTTTCTGGGCCTTGCACACTGGCCTTCTTTAGGCTTTTGCCAATGTACAGAATGTCGGCACGTAGAGTACAACACCCAGGACTTGTTTTACCACTGGCTGCTCAGTCCTTTGACTCTTTATAAGCAGGCGCTTTAACCCATGAGCTGGCACTCGTCTGGCAAATAACCCATGCTGACATCGATCCTGGTGGACATTGCAGGGCAAAGGTTTCCTGGGGATTAAGCGTTCTTCTCACCCAGTGTGCCCAGCACAAGTATCCTTTTCTTCCCAGTTCAGACCTCGCAAGGCTTCTCTCCCAGCCTCCGGCTTCCTTGTACAAACACTGTGGCTGAAGGAAAGAGGTGAACCTTTGGCTCTCCAGTTCATATTAAGCTTCCATCCACCTGACCTCTGCCTCAGTTGTTTTCCAAAGGGACTGATGGAGCACAGGTATGTGGCACCCGGCCTCAGGCAATGGAGGGGTCGCTGCCTCCTCTGGTCCCTAGTCTTTGTCTTTAAAGTTTGGCGGCAGTTCTAAACATACCAGCAAATGAGATCCATGTAACAAATTCCTGCACAACACCTTCTTTATAGCTCTTCCCAGCCTGTCTCAAGTGATGGAGAAGGGAACTTTGCCTCAACCTCTTAGAGTGATGGAAGCATCATAGCTTACTGTGACTGTGATGGACACTGCCTGATGCATCCCTGTCAATCAAAGGGAAGGGCAGCCATCCTAATTTGAGGTGGCTGTGCCTCCCACAATTCCTGATTGCATCCCACCCAGCTAGGGATGGGCAAATCTATTAATTTTGTTGACATTCAATTCACTGGATTTCCACTATTGCATTTGCTCCATCATGCTTTCACGTCAATTTGCAAATTTTGTTTTACAGAAATGTGTACATCTTCTGGTGTGCAATATACCCAGTTTTGTACTTACTTCTTTAAAGGTACGCATTCCTCCCCCATAGTATATAATGATTTGAGGCATATTGCTTCATAATATGCCCATTTCAGGTTGGATACAGATTTAATTCTAGTAGTCAGGGGACAGGGCCTCAGTCCTTGCATACTGTGTTGCCTCCATCCCTCTGCTGTACATATGATCCTGAGATTTTTCCAGTACCCCATGCATACTTTCACTGGGCAGGAATGTTGCGTTGCCTGGAACAATCAGAAAAGACCTCAAAGCATCTGAACAGTTTTCTTCCTCTGCTTCAATCCCACAGGTGCGCAAGCACATCAGTGACCTCTACGAGGACCTGCAAGGTGGTCACAACCTCATCTCTCTGCTGGAGGTCCTTTCAGGTGTCAAGCTGGTGAGTTTTCAAGATCCTCCCTGAGAGATTGAAGCAGTTTTCCGGCTCCTCATCATCCCAAAGTCCTAACCTGGAAGATATTCATATGATATCTTGATTTCGTAGTGCATACATGGGTTAATTTTGTTATACCAGTGTGTTTGTGTAGCATTTCTTTAAGTCAGGGAAGGCAACTTGCAGCCCTCCACATGTTGTTGGACTGCAACTCCCATCAGCCCTAGTCAGCATAGCCAATGGTTAGGGATGATGGTAGTTGTAGGTCAAAACATCTGGTTTGCCACAAGTTGCCCATCCTCGCTTTAAGTGAAATTACATCTTTAAGTGAAATTACATTAAGTGAAATTATATCAGGAGAAACTTCCTGACTGTTAGAGCAATATGACAAGGGAACCCATTCCCTAGGGAGGTGGTGGGCTCTCCCATCCTGGAGGCATTCAAGACAAGGCTGGACAGCCATCTGTCAGGGATGCTCTGGCTTGGATTCCTGCACTGAGCAGAGGGTTGGACTCGATGGCCTTGTAGGCGCCTTCCAACCCTACTATTCTGTGATTCTGTGTGTGATTCTGTAAAGGGGGATGGTGTGGGCACCCAATTAGGTCTGAGAGACTGGTGGACTCCCCCTGCCCACACCCCTGAGCCATGGCAGCCAAGTCTCTTCCCCCTCTTGACCCCGCTCTGTGCTCGCCAAGCCACCAGCACTCACTTGGGACCCATCCGCCCTGAATGGCCCATATATGCAAGATTACAGGTGTGAATGGCCCATTTATGCCTGTAATCTTGCATATGTGGACCATTCACAGTGCCACTTTGCATACAACTAGATGTGTGCATATTTGCAATCACCATTTCCCCCCCCTGTGCAAAATGGCACTTGCTGTGCTTGAGGACAGGTCCTAGCCTGGTGAGTGTGGCCAGCTCTGTGAGTGGTGGGGAGCTCAAGTGCGGGTCCAGGGCTGCGTGAGCAGGGGCAGGGGCTAGCTGCCTGGAGAACCTGGATGGGTGCTCCCCCATCCATCCCTAGATTTAAGTGGGAAAAACTCCACTGACAGAAGTGGACTTCCCTGCCCCCTTCATTCCCATGGCAGCCCTTCCAGCCCCCTGAAAGTGCCGTACTGTCAGGAGACCCTGCTGAATTGGGTGAGCTGTGTTGTGAGGAGGGGAAGATCCCCAAAAATCAGGCAGAGGGAACCTTTTGCAAGTGGGGTCCTTCCTCTTATGGAAGGCAGATCCTGGATCCAACACTTCGTGCACACTTTTGCTTAATGCGTGCCTTTTTGATCGTGTATTTATGTGATTGTTTTATTGAATTTTATTGCAACACTGGGAAATGCACAGGTTTGGGTGTGCAACTTCATTCCAGTTCATGTACAAGTCCGGGGAGAACAAATTAGGTAAGTCTGCATCAAAATGTGAACTGAACTAAATTCTTGCATGTTCCTACCCCCAGCTACTGACAATGGGACTTACCCAAATCACCCTATCAAGACTGTCTGGACAGGACCTGTTGACCCCCAACTAGGATGTACGAAACGACTTACCTGTTTTGTTTCGTGACATCCGCAGTGGGGGGGAGGCACTCCGTCCCTCCCCCTGAAATCCTCGCCAGCCAGCTCCGCTCCACGGCAACTCCACAGAGCCACCGGCCAGGGCTGCCCGCAGCAACATCCAGCCGCTGCTGGGCTGTGCAGGGACGCAAATGGCGGCCACCGTAGCCACTGCCATTTGCATCCCTTTTTTCCCCATGATAGGCTACGTAAATATTTACATAGCCTATCACGGCCTCCGCAAGGACCAGGTAGGTGCTCCATTTCGTGTGCCTTTCACAGGGTGGTGGGGCGGGGGGGCTTCGTTCCACCATGGATTTCAGGGGGCCAAATGCACTGGCATTCAGCCTCACTGAGATCCATGGCGGAATTCTCTGCCATCCCTACCCCCAACTCTTGCTGGCTTAGGCTGGAAGATGCTTAGCCCACCTAAATCAGGGCCAGCTCAAGATATTTTGCTGCCTGAGGCAAAGATGGCACCCCTTCCCATTCCACGTACAAAAGCCTTTCTTCAAGACTGAACATCTTTGTTCAACACTGAAGGATAGGACAGCATCCTCCACCATGCCTGAAGGCAGCACGCTAGCTTAGGAAGCATAGGGAAGGCCATGGGGCACACAATTCTCTCCTCCATCACCTTGCTACTGCCTCCCAGCATTTGTTGCCTGAGGCAACCACCTCGTTTTACCTAATGGTAGGGCCCTACCTGCAGTGTCTTTATGTGTGTGTGCGCGCGTGTGTGTGTATCCATACCCTCTTCACTCTTTCACCCACTCCTCCATTCACATACACACCTATTCACATTACACACGTGTGTCAATCCACATACCACTTCGAAGCAGTTGCAAACACATTATTACACATACAAACAGCTGGCCTGCTTACTTCCTTCTCTGCCGACCCCTTTCCATCAGAGGCACACAACTCCATCTGTCTCTGTACCTTGTGGTGCTGCAGATTTTAGACTTCTGAGCAGTTGGAACATTCACAAACATTTCACAACATCTCAGCAGTTGAACCCGATGGCTAGGGAGGTGTCACTTCAGTATGCTGAAGGCAGAGCTCTCACAGCCACTAGCTGCAGAGATTTCAAAGACTACAGCCTCCATTTACTGCAGGTGTTTTCTTTTTTCGAGCTCATCTGAAGATAGGGTAAACAGGCAAACCCACGACTTTCCTCCCAGTGTTGTCTTCTGTGCTTTAATTTCAAATCTCCTTCATTACTCTCCTTCCATAGTAAGTGCCCTGAAAAATGTTAAACTTTCAGTCAAATCTGGGCACTAGGTCTGAACATTGCATATCAGACTTTTTATTGTACCAAATGCCAGGAATCAACAACTCTTCGATGCATCTCTAATCTGTTTTCAAGAAGGCTTGCAAGTTGCAAGTGGTGAGTAGTTAAGTGGAGAGCAGAACCCAGAATTTCAGGAACTTCCTGCCTGCCACTGCTTGGTACAGCTTCTTTTTGAATGTAGCTGCACCAGAAAAGCCTTCGGATCAAATCAGCCCCATCTACTCCATCTCTCGGAGCACCTGGCATCCAGCAGAGCCCAACACCTGGTACAGCAAAGGCAGTTTTTAAGAAACCCTGTAATTGTCAATTATGAGATAATGATAATAAATACACCCGGGGGGGGGGAGGGGGGTCTTCCAGATCCCCATCAGCAACTTGTTTATATGTAGGAGAGGAGGATTTACATTGTATACACTGAAGAAGGAAGGGGAGGGAGGGAGGGAGCAAGTTATATATAGCTTTGAACATGTAGTTAAACAGAAAGATGGGGTATACATTTTAAAAAGAGGTAACACATACATACGGGGCCGCGGTGGCTTAGTGGTTAAGATGCTGAACTGCAGACTGGAAGGTCGGCAGGTCAGCAGTTCGAGACCCGAGTGCTGCGTGACGGAGTGAGCTCCCGTCTTCAGTCCCAGCTTCTGCCAACCTAGCAGTTCGAAAGCAAGAAATTGCAAGTAGATAAATAGGTACCGCCTCGGCGGGAAAGGTAGCAGCGTTCCGTGCACCTCGGTGTTCAGTCATGCCGGCCACATGACCACGGAAGCGTCTTCGGACAGCGCTGGCTCTTCGGCTTAGAAACGGGGATGCGCACCGCACCCTAGAGTCAGACACAACTGGTTGGGGACACCTTTACCTTTAACACATACATACATACATACATACATACATAGGCACAGTGAGAGTATAGACATTTCACAGCTTTCCGAAATCCCTTAACCGCACGGTCCTATGCATGTTTACTCAGAAATAAGTCCCACGGTGCCCAAGCCAGGTTGCTTTCTAGTACAGCTTTCCCCAACACGGTGCCCTCCAGATGTTTTGGGCTATAACTCCATCCATCCCAGCCAGTATGACCAATGGACAGGGATGACAGGAGTTGTAGCCCAAAACATCTGGAGGGGAACGAGGTTGGGAAAGGCTGCCCTAGTACTGTAGGATCATAAAGCTGGAAGGGACCTTGGAGAGAACCTGGTGCCAGCTTTGCAATGTGGGATGCAGCCAGTGGTGGCTGATGGCTCTGATCTCAGTGGGGTGGTGAATCTGCTCTGGGTTACAGTCAGAACCAGTCAGAACTACACACCTTGGATAGCTACGTTTGAGCTCCGTGGATAGCTCCATGTAGAATCTCAGATCCAGGGTCCCAGTCTGTCCCTCTGGATTCCCCAGAAGGCCATGCCTCCTTTCCCTGGCCCCATGCCTTTTCCACTAGCCACCAACTGTTTACTGGTTTCCTTGCTTTTGTGCATTTTTTTTTAAAAATGTGTAAAATAATGCATATTTTAGGATAAAATGAACACAAACATGCATATTTTAGGATAAAACAAGCACAAAACATCTATTTTAGGATAAAATGAGCACAAAAAGCATAGTTTAGGATAAAATGAGCACAAAATGCATATTTTAGGATAAAATGCATGCAAACATGAGTATTTAATTTAAGTATTTTAAATGTGGATTGCTGTGCAGTTTTTATTACAAAATTCACAGAATGTAGAAACTAAGGATGGATGAATCTGGTAGTTTTGCATTCCCTGCATTTACATTATTTCTATCTCAAGTGCTTTCCATCCTGAATATGGAGATATTTGCACATTTTGGTAAATTCTTATAAAAAATGAACTGAAAGGACACTCACCCACCTGCACTGGCCAAACTCAATAGGTACATCTATTCCCAGCATAGAGAGGATGATGTTGTACCTGCCTGCCATGCAGCTCTTTAAGATGAAGAGTCTGTCAGAAAAGAGAGGTGGAAAGTGGGAACCCTAATTCAGCGCTAACGTGGTTGAATGCACAGGGATTCAAACTCAGACTTCTAAGAGCTAAGCACTCAAATCCCTCTCCCTAGATGGACAAATCTGTCTACTTCAGTTACTACCACAGTCATTTTTAAAAAAATAAATCTCCATTTCTTTTCATCCTCACTATGAAGAACTTCACAAATTTTGGTTACTTCTCATCAAAAATGAACTGAAACTAAATTCTCGCTCTTTCTTAGTGGAAACAGTATGGAATGAACAAAGGAACGCACACGTGTGAAACTGACACAAAGCAGAACTATGGTGATCCCTCCTTCCCTAGCCAGCACCAGCATTGCGGATTGGGCCCGGAAAGAAATTAGAAGCTGGTGCAGCTGTTTCAACACAGGAGTCACATGCTCCCTATATGTGTCCCGTTTTAACAGCCTGGCTGCAGCATTCTGAACCAACTGAGGCTTCTGAGCCATCTATATACATAGTCTTTTACAAAGAATAAGAGCACATCTTTCTGGTTCCAAGGGGCTTACCGTCTAGCAATAGACATAAGAGAAACAACAGAGGAATCAGAGAGAAAGGAGTCAGGGGTAAACTGGGGAAGAAAATGCAGTTATTACAGTTATACATACTTGCTCTTACTTAGAGTAGGGTGAGGTAGGCATCTGGGTGCCCTCCGGATGTTTTGAACTACAACTTCTTCAAGCCCCAGACAGCATGGCCAATGGTTAGGGATTATGGGAGTTGTAATCCAAAACATCTGGAGAACACCAGGATGCCTATGCCTGTAGTCTGGTATTGAGATGAGAGATGGACAAATCAATTTGTCTCCAGACCATGTCACTTTGGAATGCGTTGACTCATACTTCCATTCACATTATTCCGCCATTTTTTGAAATCTACCTCCAGATCCACATTTAAATGTGCATTTTTGAATGCATTTTATCTTAAAATAGACACTCCAAACACACACTCTTGATCCGTCTTTTTAGCCAAGAACTGCCTCCCAGCATTTGGAGGACTGCAAAATGGAATCAATAGCGAAGTGCCGAACCTCACTGTGGTCTGGAAGGGGCTGATCATCTCTGTTCATATCTCAGTTGTCCGAGGAGCCTCATTTTGTGCAAGTTCTCCCCCTCAGAGGATGATGCAAATTTGAACGTACCTGCATACAGGCCTCCATATGGTGGTGTTGTGGAGCACACCCACTTTTCCATTACGCGAGGAGCCCTACCACTTCATACATCAGGAGTTGGAGAATTATAGCCCTCCAGGTGATTTGGTCTACAACTCCCATCAGCCCTAGACAGCAGAGCCAATAGTGAGGGATATGGGAGTTGTAGGTATGGATGCTGGAGAAATTCAAGACATCCGTAGTTGTAGGCCAAAACATCTGGAGGGCCACAAGTTGCCTACCCATGTTCTGTTTGTATGACATAGCCTCCAATATTGTGCAGATTAAAATAGGGACATACTGGGGGGGGGGGGGACTCCTGTTTTCAAAATAAGTGTCACTGCCTGTTCTCCCTGGGCTTTACTCTGCCTATTGTGTTCACTTGTCCTCCAATGATTTAAATGCTGCGTATTTATTTATTTTTTTTATTTTTTTTGCTTCAAGATCTAGCTGAAGAGCTACTTTGTCCTACAGTGGGTTATCACCAGTGCCAAATATGGCATCCATGCACATGCATTTACACACATGGGTGCTAGCAACACCAAATGTGTCCAGTCCCTACTTGGAGACTGGATTTATGGAGACCCTGGGTGAGGAGCTAATGCCTGCAGAGAGACACCGGACTCCTGGGACCAAGTCTTGCACTCTGTCAAAGATGCCACAAACTGGCTCTTGGAACTGAGGTAACATCTTGGGAAAGATTTAGATAGCCCCAAAGAAACATCACCCACCTGTTCCCTTTCAGCTAGGTGCTGACAACACTGAAAGAGATCTTCGCTGCCTGGCTGAGCCTGCTTTTCCACGACACTAAGCATTTTGGCTTCTCTCTGTTTTCCCTATCACTACATCTTGTGGTTTTGTGACTCTGCGCTTAATAACCCCTGATTTACTCACTACAGAAGCTCAGCTTCCCTGGCTCTACATTCCCAAGAACACCCCAAGTGTCGTTCCTTTCAAAGTATGTTTTCTGACCCACTCATCCTCACCGATGGTAAGACCAGACTCCACACCCAAAAGAAGATTTAAACCTTGCGGTTCTGTAATTAACCAAATGCTCTCACCACCAAGACAAAGAGAAACCTCTGATAATGCCTTCTTTTCTTTTCTTTTCTCTTCTCTTCTCGGTGTATTGTTTTTGTTTGTTTTCTTCTTCTTCTTGAAAGCACCTCGGGATGTCAAGCTGACTTCAGACACGCCCACAACACTTGAATCATCAGGCTGCACTGCCTTGTAGAAACCAGCATGTTTTGGATGGCTTTGGGGAGTCATACGGTCCCCCTGGCCAAAAAGAAGTGGCAAAAAATGAAAGACAAATCGAATTTAGGAATAAGAAATATATATGCTCTAGCAAATTCTCCTAGTTCTCTCTCAAACAGCATCGATTGGGGGAGGGGGAGAGAGAGATTATGAGCAATATCTAAAACTGCCGCTATCCTCTCACCCTATTATTATTATTGTTATTATTATTATTATTACATTTCTGTACTGCCCAACAGCCAAATCTCTCTGGGTTGTTCACAAAAGTTACAAGCCACAAATACAAAATATCACAAACATAATATTTTGTAATATTTAACATATTAACTCTAAAGCAATTAAAACAGCTGAAAACAATTACAGTAAGATACCAGACCTGATAAAAAAAACCCGACATAAATACCCCATTATATGCTGGGGAAGGATGGACACCCCACAGTTTGGGCCCTCGGGGCACCCCCTGGGCCGCACTGACACAGCTCGCGTGCCCCCAGACCCATGCTTGAGCTCCTCTCCCCCTGCTCACCAAACTGCCTGCACTCAACTTGGACCCATCCAAGAGTGCCATGAGTGTCATTGTGCAAAAGAAAACAGCGATGGCGAATGTGCACACATCCAGTGTTACACAAAATGACACGGTGAATGGCCGATGTACGCAAGATTATAGGCATGAAGAAAAAAAGAGGTGACAACTCTTAAGTCTTCACTAATATGGTTGAATACACAGGGATTTGAACATGGACTTTTAACCTGCATCTTATTTACACTACCAAATTTTTGTGGTGGTGGTGGTTGTTTCAGTCTAAAGACTGTCCTGGTTTAATAAAATTAAAATAAAATAAAGTGATGCTTTCCTTTTTCATACTGAATATTACCACCAAGATATTAATTACATTGCAAAGCTGTGTGCGATCGGACTCGGGAGAAAAAGAGACACCAAAGCCACTTGCCACAAGGCCAGTGAAGAAAGAGATGGGACTGGGAGACAAACAGAAAGTAAAGAGGGAACAGGCCACAGGAATGCCTAAACTAGAGGAACCTCAAAAATATAATGTTTGCTTTTATCAGCCAAAGGAAGCTTTCTCAAATGCGGTGCGTTAATAGAGGTCACCAGGAAATCCAACTCCTGAAACAAATTTTCACTCATGTGGTGAAAATATTTTCCTTTCTTCTTAGATTTCCACGGGCCAGAAGGCTATTTGTTCAGACATTTCTGAGGAAAAACTGGAGTGGCTCTCAATGGTAACCTTTGTTGTTTGAAAAAATCGCTGGGAGAGATCGGGGACATGCATGCAAGAACAAAGGAGTTCAGGTAAGCAACAGAGGGTTACAAAATCTCTCTCTCTCTCTCTCTCTCTCTCTCTCTCTCACACACACACACACACACACACACACAATTCTTAGGATTTTATAGGCCCTGAATTGCTGTCTAATTCTTAACAAAAGGTGCTAAAGAATCTACTACAGACAACTTGAGGAATCAACTCATTGTATTGATTTGGGATTGGGCATCTAGGCTGTACTTAATGATAATAATTTGTTCATTAATCATGATCTTACATAACAATGCTGCACAAGTCTGTTCATCCCCCTTCCCCTGCTCCACTACTGATGTGCTGTCTGAAAGCTTGTGATTGGAGATCCTGTAATCATTCACCTGGGAGAGAACCCTCTCCTCCAAATTGCCCCTTCCCCCTTGGAACTGCATACAAGAGAAAAGTTGCTTTCCCCCTGTTTAAAGGGCCCATTGGTGTCTGGAAACATCATACCAATCCCCACCTTCTTCTCAGATCTATTTGCATGGCTAGCAACTAACACACCTCATATTAAGGGGAAAAGGTGTGCCATAATTCATCATCTTCACCATCCCTTTCATCCTCATAGTAAGTCTACATCAAGGTAACCTAAAATTTGGCACCCAGAAAGTTGATTTCAGCAATTTGAGTCAATTATGCCAATTACCCACAATTACCCGTATTTGCGTATTCTACATAATTTATCTAGGTCCTATTAGGCAACAAGAGGCAGAAATGAACTGACCATTGAAACTTCTAGGCAGCTTCTACACCAACACTCCCAGATTATAAGACCCTACCAGCCATTGCCCCATACTTTCAACCCTATTTTCAAAACCATATGGACTGACTAGAAACCTTTTTTGGGGGGAGAGGGGAGGCTGAGTGTCTCAGAATGCTGAATTCTGGGTCCAATACTCAATTCCAAACTTGGAAAATCATACAATACACACAGCCCTGCTTACGTCTTGCCCAGAGAGTCAAGTCATGCAATATGTCACAATAAACAGATTTAGACTGGTTTTATACCCATTTGAATCCCCAAAGTTTTCCAAATGCCAAACGTCTGCAAGATTTCATTTCAGCTATAATACTTTTATTTTTGTCTTTTTCTTCTTACATGGGCATAAGAAAAACCACCAATGCAAATAGTGGCTATTCTATTGCTACAAAGTTCACATTAAGAGCCTGCACATTTAGAAGTCAACCGCGTTTTTAAAATTATTATTCAGGTAGCTGAGCAGTAGGAATGGAGGGATCTGAAATTGTTGGATTTTTAAGGTCAAGCTTGCTCTGACCCATTTCTGCATGAGCTTGCAATAAATTTGTTGTTAAAAATCCATGTGGAAATCCATATGGTTTTTTTGTGCACATTTTTCCTAGTCTACGCAGACGGTGTGTGCATTTTTTAAACATAGATGTTTTTCCCCCATGCACTTTATGTTGCTGAAATGCACCCTTTGACATACTTTTTTTTCAAACTTGTGCATTTTCTGTGCACTTTCTCCTGATATCAGCATTTAGGGGTACATATTTCCTAAGGCAAGCCACGTCTGAAGCCTCGTAAAAAGGTGGATCATGATAACGCAATTCTGTCTCAGCTTGCTGAAAGGCTCGGGGGGTGCGGATTGGGTTGTGTATTTCTCCCCCATCCCTACTGAGCAGTGCGCAGGGCCTGGAACCTATGCCTCGAACTGGGGCCACACATCACTCGTGACCCCTCTCCATTTTGCAAGACACAAAAGCCTCGAGAGGACCCCCTCCCCTCCCTCTCATGCATAGTGAGAAGCTGCAGCCCAACCACGCTCCATTGTAACGCAACCTTGTTCTCCCGTTGTTTGGGATGCACACGCCGGCTGAGCTGAATGGAGCTGGGGTGGGGTGTGAAGAGGCGTGGGCAGTGGGCAGCCCGGAGCAATCAGCCCCTGGGCCTGATCCCAGCTGTATCCTTTCCAACTCCCTTTGTTGCCTGCAACAAAAGGGCAAAGAAAGAACTTTTGTCTCTCAACAGTGCAAGAGCAGGCGGCCTGCCTTTTGCTTGCTGGCAACGGGCACAATTAACCGGATGGAAGTCATTCAGTCTTTGACATTGGCAGATATCAAACGCACACGCACACCCCCTTCTCCCCACCCTTAGCTCCTGGAGCAGCAGCAGCTTCTCAAAGCGTCCTCAAAGAAATGGGTGGTGCCTTGTTTTCCTTATGACTCAGAGCTCTCGAACTGGCTTTGTCTCTGCTAGAGAGACCTCGCAGCCCAAATAAGAGGGCAGCCGGCTGCCAGGATCTGATCTCCCAAAGAGATGTCGAAGCAATAGCAAAGATGCAAGATCACCACGGGATGTGTGTGGGTGGGTGAAGTTAGCTCACTTGTGAGCTTCGCATTATGGTAGGGAGCTGGAAATTTGGCACAGGGGGAGGCCGTTCTTGTGCAAAACGGGGAACTGATTGGCGGGTGCTGATGGGAGATGGAGTTCGAGACATCTGAAGGGCACTAGGCTGGTGAGGGTTGGTGTATGGACAGTGTGGAGTGAGAAGGCGGCTTCATCTGACCCACATATTTTGCCCTGCTGGTTAAAGATCTTGAAGATGTGATTAGAGGAAAGTTAGGACAGCCTCCGCCAACTCGGGGCCCTCCTAGATGTTTTGGACTACAATTCTCACCAGCCCCTACCAGCATGGATGGTGGGAGTTGCAGTCCAAAACTTCTGGAGGCCAGCCAGTCAGAGAAGGCTGAGCTAAGATGCCTTCGGCACACATCCGGGGGCCACTCCACACTGCGAACGTATGTGTGCTTTTTGCCAGTTTCATTGGCACAGCTTCTCCCCAGAGAACTCTGGTGGATGGGAATTCTTCATTAGAGATACCATGATCCCTTCACAAAGCTCCAGTTCCATTGCTCGCTGGAAGGGAGGGGCGACCCAAAATCCCTGTGCAGCTAATGAGGGCAGGTTAATAATATGCTGTCTATGTACTGTAGCCAGTACTAGAACCATGGTATGGGATGGCCTTGGTCCACCCTTGACAGAAATGGTGCTGAATTCAAGTTACCACCTCTTTTTTCTGACAGGCTCCTCATCTTTAACAGCTTTTTGACAGGCCGGTCCGTCTTGCGTTTGGCCAATACAGATAGGTGAGAATTTCAGCTTGGTTCATTTTTGATAAGAATGTACCAAAACTGGCAGGTTTCTTCACGTTCGAGATGGAAAGAAGTCAAGATTTAAAAAATGAGAATGTGGGACAGCCAGTGTGGTGTAGTGGTGAGAGTGTTGGACTAGGACTCAGGAGATCCGGGTTCTAGTCCCCACTCAGCCATGAAGCTCACTGGGTGACTTTGGCCCGCCGTCACAGACTCTCAGCCCAGCCTACCTCACAGGGTTGTTGCGAGGACGAAAAAGGAGAGGAGGAGGAGGAGGATCATGTAAGCCACCTTGGGTTCCTCGCTGAAGGGGGAAAAAGGCAGGATATAATGTAATAAATAAATAAAAGTAAAATTCGTAAATCAATAAATAAAACAAAACTGACCAATTTATCCATCTCTAACTTCTCCTTCGTTTATGCTAGGCCTGTATAACTCCTGGGCAAGCATGCCAAAGGCAGCCCCCCATCCCACCCCACTGGGATCTTAGTAAACCCCTTGTTTTCTGCTGGCCTGCAAAAGCACTGGGATTGTGACGCACCCGGCAGGCCATGATACGAGGCTGCCTTGGTAGGCTGTGCAGGCCTTTTTAAGTTGTCTTTGGAGGTTGTGCAGGCCTGGTTTAGACCTCTAAAGATTAGCACCAGCCGCTCAGCCTGTTCTTGGGATCTGACACGGATCCAACCAAGTAAGTTCTTCCCAGACAGAAGGAACGTAACCCCTGCAGCTTGCACCTTTTAGCCGCCAGGCGAGTTCCTGAGCAGCATTTCCCAATGGTCCACCAAGTCCTACTACATAACAACTCTTTTGTATCATCCTCCAAAGACGTAATCACATTGGAGGTGAAATTCTCCTTTGTCCTGGACATCTTACTGTTCTGTTCTACTGAGAGCAGACCTGCTCAGACGTCTTCACAATGCAGTTGCAAAAACATCCTCCCACTTTGGGCTTCAGTGTGTGTGTGTGTGTGTGTGTAAAGCATGCTTCCCATTCAGCATTTCAGTTGGGCCTACTGCATGGTTGTTTCCTGATGTTAATCCTATTCTTCTGCTAAGGATCAACTTTCTTCATGTGTGTATGCGAAAGTGGTGGTGTTTTTTCTTCCCATCTGTTTTCCTCCACCACAATAAACCCATTGCCTACATGTGTTGATCTGAGCTACTTTGTTGCATGTTCCATCCTCACCCCCTTTCGTTCACCCTACATGCCCCCTGCGTCAACTGCACAGGCACACCACATATGGACGTGGAAGAACTCCTAGCAAGGGCTTTGTTGCACTTTTGCAGGCAAATTGTATACTCTACAATGAGACATGAAAGCAGTTTAATTAGATTTACAGCTAGGAGGCACAAGCAGCTGGTTGTTCCTATTTATTTTGCAATAGTTGTTTGGTACACGCAAGAAGGTATTTTATATATACCGAAACGAACCTACCTGAACTCTATGTTCAGCATCTAAGGTCTTCCTCCAGGTGCCTCCTCCAACGGAAGCTCGGAAGGCGGCAACCAGGGAGAGGGCCTTCTCAGTGGTGGCCCCCCATCTGTGGAACAAGCTCCCCAATGAGGTCCACCTGGCGCCAACATTGTTATCTTTTTGGTGCCAGGTTAAGACCTTCCTCTTCTCTCAGGCATTTGATTTACGGCAGATCACGTGGAGATCAACACAAGTTCCAGATCTAACATCTGTCCAACCCTGCCCTAAAGTGTGCTCCAGAAAAACCTCTGCAATTGACTTAAATTAGAGATGGGGGAGAAATCCATTCGGTGTCATTTTAGTGTGAACATACCTGATTTCACACTTTCAAACCCACACACAAACTGAAACTCAGCAATCCTCCAAAATCTTCACTTCTCTGAATTTTGCAGTGGTGTTCTCCAGTCAAACAATGTGTACAAAATGCTTATATTACAGGAAAGTGCTCACAAAAATGTGTATATTGATGAAAATAGCATTTGCATTATATTAGGGAAACTGCTTTAAAAATGTCTGTATCAGAAAAAGATTGTGTGCAAAAATGTATGTATTACAAGAGGTGTGCACAAAAAAGAATACAAATTTTCAGGCACACTTCTTTTTACTTCTCAAGGTTCAGGGACAAGTGGAATTTAAGACTAGGAATATTTCCAAACTTGAGGATGAACAGAATTTAGGACTGGGAAACTGAGAGAAACCATAACTGACAGATTTTTCATACCTACCCTGAATATGGCAAAGTTATCTAGAAAGCACACTCGATTCATTGGTGTGTATACACTTATCCCCTGCCAGCTCTATGGTTCTAGCCAGTTAAGGATTGCAGCATATGACTTTAAGGAAAATCCAGACAAAGAAAAACAACCTTGCATAGGCTAATGCAACACTCAGATTAATTACATGCTTATTTATATAGTTTGAAAAGCATCACCATTATTTGGGGAAAAGGCAGTTTGTAATAGAAGCAGAGATCATGAATGGTTAGGATTAGAGGTGGGGAGAGCAGGCAGTGGTGCAGCTAGGGACAAAGACCAGGGTCCTGCAGGTAGGGAGGTTGGCGAAATCCATTTGGGGGTGGAGTTTGATGAGTTTTCTAGGTTTGTCCCCCAAGACATTGTTTTAGTTCCCTCTGCAGCACCCAATTTGATCTACAGTGAGTCAGGCCAGTTCACAGATTTTCCAGCCATTGTGTGCATTTTTTTCCCACAGGTTCCACAATTTGCATACATTTCTGAGCAATTTGCACAAATTCGGCCGTAATTTGCACAAATCACTCAGAAATTTGTGCAAATCATGCAACCTGCAGAAAAATGCAACAAAAATGTTACTGGAGTTCTGGGAAAAGCCCACAGCTTGGATCACAAACACAAGTTGAGCCATACATGCCTCAGAACTCTGTCAAGTCAAAAAATAACCAGATTTCCCAGCAAGGGACCTCTCTACCTGGAGCCCAAGTGGGACACAAATATCTACCCAGGGAGTGACAGGTGCAGAAGCAAATGCCTTTTGATTCCTTAGTCACAATGGTGCTATGTGTCAGGAGCGCCCTAGCTGCCTCTTGCAGTCCCCACCAATAGCCAACTCAGGACACAGACGACAAGGAATTCTTTCCGATACTTTATTCCTTTTTTACTTTATGACTCTTTCAGAATACTAGTCGCTAGCACCAAAGCAAGGAACAGCACTGGGGAAAGATAGCAGAGTAGCCTAAGCTCCAGGTAAGGCAGTTGGTCCCCGTTTGAAGGGGAACCAAAGGAAGACTCTGAGCCTATGGGCTATGGAGAGATCCTCCCTCTTTCCCTTGGGTCCAGGGGACGCGACCGTTGCTTGCGTGCCAAACGGGCGCTACCCCTCCTTTCCGCGCCCTCCAGCTGTCGTCGCTCCCGGTGTCGGCGTCGAGCATCCAGCAAGCCCCCCTCCGGCACTCTCTCACTGCCAGGGTCACTATCTATCCCAAGAATGCTGGCAGGAGGAATCTCTGCCAGCTGCTGTGCCTGTGAGGGATGAGCGCACTCCTCTCCCATGGATTGCTGTTCCTCCTCAGAATCAGAACTGCTCTGGGGCTCTATGGGCTCAGTCTCCACCCTGACACTATGATTTAGGTGAATTTAAAATGCAAAACTGCACATGCTCAGAGTATTTGCTTTTAAATCAGGGTTGGCAAATACTTTTGTTATTATTCTAAGATACCAGGGATGTAGAAGCAGTTCTAAAGCATGGGCTGGCCGTTGGAGGGAGGGAGGGAAGAACAATGTTTTCTGTTTGCTTCACAGCTGAAGCAAGTAATACAGATGGCCATCTAAGCGGGGCCCTGCATAAGATCAATAAGTCCTAAATTTACCTATTTTAGCTAGGTCTAAAATCACCTAGCTGCACCACTGAGAGCAGGAGGAGATTCTTGTTCTTCACATAAGGCAGGTATCTTCTTCGTGTTGTCCATGTTCTTCTCCATGTTGATTGCAAGGCCTCGTGGGCAGAGGCTGTCTCCAGCAGTGCCGCTGCATCTTCTAACATGATGGGGACATGAGATCAGGTGCATCTTCTAACATGATGGGGACATGAGATCAGGTGCATCTTCTAACATGATGGGGACATGAGATCAGGTGCATCTTCTAACATGATGGGGACATGAGATCAGGTGGGGCCACCAGATGCTCCTTCAAGGTAAATGTAGGATTGTATGAAAGTGACTTACCTTTCGCGGATTATGTTGATGAGGGGGAGGCGTTCTGTCCCTCCCCCCGGAATCCTCGACAGGGGGGAGGCGATCCGTTCCTCCCCCTGGAATCCTCGATGGCCGGCTGTGCTCCACGGCAGCTCCGCGGAGCAGCTGGCCAGGCCCAGCCCAGCCCAGAGCCATCCGCAGCCAGATGTTCGGCCGCGGAGGGCTCTGGGGGGGGGAACCGCATACGTAAATGGCAGCTATGGCCACCGCCATTTGCGTTCCTTATTTTTGGCCGTCTCAATCTACGTAAATCTTTACGTAGGCTAAAACGGCGAATCAAAAAGGGACGCAAATAGCCCCCGCTACGCTATTTGCGTTCCCCTTTATTTTCACCGTCATAGTCTACGTAAATATTTACGTAGATTCAGACGGCCAAAAATAAGGAATGCAAATGGCGGCGGCCGTAGCCACCGCCATTTGCTTACGTAGTTTGTTTGTTTTTTAAACCCAGCCAGCCATGATAGGCTATGTAAACATTTACGTAGCCTATCACGTCGTGTTTTGGGGTTTTTTTAAACCTAGCCATGATTGGCTACGTAAATCTTTACGTAGCCTATCACGTCTTTTTTTCTTTCTTTTTTTAACAAGACTGGAAATGGCGGCGGCGGCAGCCAGTCGGAAGACCAGCCGCCGGAGCCGCCGCCGCTGGAGCCGCTGCCGCCCAGAAGATCTGCCCCAGGTAAGTCCCGTCCCGGGGGGGGATCCGTGGGGGGGGTGGGGGGGTGGCAGGCCGTTCCACCACGGAGTTCGGGGGGCCGAATGCACTGGCATTCGGCCTCACCGAGATCCGTGGTGGAATTCTCTGCCATCCCTAGGTAAATGCAGAGGCTGTTTGTTGCTGTCACTCACTCCAGCAAGTCTGCACCAGAGAAACATAGGGACATGTGTCTACCGAGACCCCAGACTGTGAGAAAAACAAAGAGGCTAAAGTCGGTGTCACTGTCACTCAGGCTGCTTTGCGCTTTGTAGAAGCCTGTGGCAAATTGGCAGGAGAGTATATTCCAAGCAGCAGTTTTGTTTAAATTGGGGAGGGGCCAGAGATCAGTGGTAGAGTACATGCTTGGTATGCAGAAGGTTCCAGGTTCAATGCTGAACGTCTCCAGCTAAAAGAGTCAGGTAGCAAGTGATGGGGAGACCGTTTTCTGCCTGAGTCCCTCAAGAGCCACTGCCCAGTCAAAGTAAGCAATATTGGGTTGGATGGACCCACAGCCTGACCTCTGCTCTGACACAAGACAGCTTCCTGTTCTCCTGCAAACCAATAGCAGTGTCTATTTCAGGGATGGGCAGAAGATTGATCTGGATCTGATTTGGAACCAATTCCCTAGGGAGGTGGTGGGCTCTCCCACACTGGAGGCATTCAAGACTAGGGATGTACGAAAGTCACTTACCTTTCCGCGGATTATGTTGATGGGGGGGGAGGCGTTCCGTCCCTCCCCCCGGAATCCTCGACGGGGGGGAGGCGATCCGTTCCTCCCCACCGGAATCCTCGATGGCCAGCTGTGCTCCGCGGCAGCTCCACGGAGCAGCCAGCCAGGCCCAGCCCAGCTCAGAGCCATCCACAGCTGGATTTCCGGCCGCGGAGGGCTCGGGGGGGGGGAACCGCGTGAAGATTTACATACGCTAAAACGGTGAATCAAAAAGGGACGCAAATAGCACCAGCTACGGTATTTGTGTTCCCCTTTATTTTCGCTGTCATAGTCTACGTAAATATTTACGTAGATTCAGATGACCAAAAATAAGGAACGCAAATGGCGGAGGCCATAGCCGCCGCCATTTGCGTACATGGTGTTTTGGGTTTTTTTAACCCAGCCATGATAGGCTACGTAAATCGTTTTTTTAAGTTTTTTATCACATCGTTTTTTGTTGTTGTTTTTTATATCTTTACGTAGCCTATCACGTCGTGTTTTTTTTTTTTTTTAACAAGACAAATGGTGGCGGCGGCAGCCAGTCAGAAGATCCACCCCAGGTAAGTCTCGCCCCGGGGGGATCCGCAGGAGGGGGCGGGGGGGCAGACCGTTCCGCCATAGATTTCAGGGGGCTGAATGCACTGGCATTCGGCCTCACCAAGATCCGAGGCGGAATTCTCTGACATCCCTATTCAAGACGATGCTGGACAGCCATCTGTCAGGGATGCTCTGACTTGGATTCCTGCATTTGAGCAGGGGGTTGGACTTGACAGCCTTTTAGGCCCCTTCTAACCCTACTATTTTATGATTCTATGATCTACTGAAAGATCTCTGGGTGATTTGCAATAAATAGGCAGAACCTCCCAATCGTTGAACAATAGCAACAACAAAATGACTTTTCCCATCATCCCTGAGGCAGCCACCTTGCTGAAGCTAAGCAGGTCTGGGTCTGGTCAATGTTTCAAGAGGAGACCATGTGGAATCCCATGCAGCCACCTTGAGCTTCACAACAGAAGAAAAGTAGGATATAAATGAAAGAATAAAATAAATAAGGCTGCTGAAATGAAAACAAACTTGGGGAATGGATTGTTGAGTTGAAAGACTATGGGGTCCGTTCCATACACAGAACAGATCCATGGGCTCAGAATTTATTTATTACATTTCTATACCGCCCATTAGCCAAAGCTCTCTGGCCAATTTACAAGAATGTATACTAAGTGTAAGTCTTTTGCACCTGGCTTTGGCTGGTAGATCTTGTGATTTCAGTTTTCTTAAAGAAAAGTAGATCATTCTCACAGGGCTGCAGTCTCCCCACGCCCAGTGGGGCTGCCAGTCTTGGGGGAGCACAGGCCAAGTCCCTTCTGGGGGGCACTATCCTGGACACCCCATTTTAAGTTCAGCTCTTCTTGAGCAGCAGGGCCAATAGTCTCGCTTATTCCTTGCTCCCACTGCCCCATTTTTTTTTTCACCACAACACCACCATGAAGAATATGTTCTGTTTAACTAAACCAAAAGTGCAAAAAAAAACCCATGGTCCATAGGCACCACGCACCCAAAATGTGCTTGGCAGGCCCTGAAACCCACAGCGATTGCCACCACCGAAAAGAGAGAGAGAAAAGGAAAATATGTGCTAGGAATGGGTTGTATGGTTCCTGCCATAGAAGCCTCTTCCTAGAGTGTCCTAGGAATCAGTGCTCAAAGGTTCCTGCCTGCTTCCTAGGATACTCTGGGGATGCTCTAGGAATGAGGTTTCTATGGCAGGGACCATAGAGCCCATCCCTACAGTGTTTTCTTCTTTTTCTCTTTTCATTGGCTGGGGAAGGGAAGGGTTAAAGCTGTGAGTGACTAGGTGTGTGTATGTGAGTGTGTGGGGAAAATGACTGTGTGTGACTGATGGAGGGAGGGGACGTGAGTGGGTGTTGATGTGAGTGGAGGTGGTTTGTGAGGTGGCATGGGGGCCCTGGCCCCTGGTGGATTACACCCAAGGGAATAGCACATGATGCCAACCACAGTCTTAAGCTAAAATATTTGAATATATATAAGACAAGCACAGTGTGAGTGAGTGGTGTGAGTATGTTGTATGTGGCTGTGCATGCGTGTATGTACATGCATGTCTGTGCATGCATATGCAAAGAGAGTGAAAAGAGATGTGGAACAGTAGCAGCTCCATGACTCTCATAATGTCTAGGTAAAGGGGTGCACCAGCCACAAAATTTCACTTGGACCCCAATTCAGCACTTCTGCCCAGCTGAACCCAAGCTGAGATTTGGACGTTCGAGGCTTCGTGCCTCCCACTGAAAATAGGAAATTTAAATAATGTTTAATAATGTTATAATGTTTTTGCTGTTTGTCAGAAGTGGGTGACATTTGCAGGCATAGAAATAGGGGGCTGTGCCTGAAAAATGCCAGAAAAATAGGTTTAGAGCACAATCCTATGCATGTTTAGACAAAAAAAAAAGTCCTAAAACACCCACCATTCCCCCAGCCAGCCAGTTTTTTAATTGTTATTGTTTAAGGGAACTGCCAATAACTTCTCTGTTTCTTGGCAGAAATTGATTAAATTTGCAGGAATAGTTGCCCCTTCTGAGGGGTCTGAGTTTGCCAATTTTCAGATGAATAGGTGCAGGAGTGTTTGTGCAAGAGCAGCCTCTACTTTTTGAGGCTCCAAAAAAAGGATATGCTGATCCCCTTATGTTCCTTGTGGACCATTCTTGTGAAAATGGCAGACAGACGAGAGGTGTCCCTAGGTAAGAAACCTGCAAGGCTTTAGAAGGAGATGTGCAGGGGCTAGAGACATGATTATGGAAAACCAGTTTGAGGCTGTTTTCACAATGAAGCCAGGTGGCATTAGAAGATAGCTGTCTCACATTTTCATCCTTGCCCCTGCCTTCCCCTCCCCAAATTACAGTGATTAGTGAGCCCCTGGTAAAATGTCCCCTGTGCTTAGAAGGTGGACTTGCCGAGGTCACTCAACCTCACCCCCCACACACACACCTCGCTCATTGTCATGCCCCCACTGGAAGACTCCTCGGAGGAGGAAGAGCTGAAGGACCAGGAACCACCCACCACCAGCAATGTCCCAGCTCTGCCAGGAGATCAGGAGGAGACTGGGCCCTCAGAGGTGACTACCAGGAGGGTATCACCTGTGGAGAACAAGGACTCTGCCTCAGAGGGGGAGGCAGAGAGATGCCACCTGAAAAGACAGGAACTCAGAAGGAGTGCTAGACTGAGCCAGAGGCCTCCTTGTGAAGAAAGGTGCTCTTGCATGTAGGAGGCTTGATCACAAGGAGGACCTTTTCAGCTGCCGTCAGTAACAGCTTACAGCTGAAGCTTGGGTGTGGCTCTGACAAACTCTGCATAAAAACAGCAGCGTAAGCAAGTGTCTGGGAACAAAGCTGATCAGATTTTTCTGAATCCAGTGTCTCTTGACTGTGTCCTTGGCTGATTCCTACCATGACTACTTCTGGACTGAATTCTGACTCCCTTCCTGGCTGTTCCTTGTCTCTTGTGTTGACTTGGAACCCTGTTACCTGGACTGGACTGTGCCCCTCAGCCTTGTCTATTGTGTTTCCTTGGAACCCTGTTGCCTGTGACCTGGGCTGTTGTGACCTTGCCTTTTGCCTGATCCCTGTTTGTACTGACCATCTTGGACCTGCAGCTGCTAGGCTCAGACTTTAGAAATGTGGCACTCATCAGCATTTGACAGAAACAAAAGAAGATGATATGACACACTTCCAAAGCCCAGTGCCCAAACAAAGCTTTGTTCAGGGTCCAGGTTGGGTTCTGGTCACTTTAGATGGAAACCCACTTTGCCGGGGGAGGGTGTACCGTGTAACCAGCAACAGTCCAAAGCGGTCTGATTCAGCTTGGGCTTCAGCCATATCTGATATGCATTCTCTATGCCCAGGCTTACAAGACGCAACACTCGGGGAGCGAAACAAGAACTTTTTTGTCTCTCTTGAACTAGAACGTAACAGCAACAGGAAACTCCTGACTCCACCCAGCCACAACTGCATCCATTGCCACCCAGTGACTAAACTATGCAATGATGCTTTGCGCACAGCTACAGAACAGGTAGGTTTGGAGGACAGAACATTGGAAAGTGGGGGAAGGCTGAGGTAGGTTGAATGCCAGCTATCTGAACACCATGCTTGTCCACTTGGTTCTTTGGCTGTGTACCTGCAGAGAAAGAAGTGTGATGCACAGGTCAGAAATGAGTAGAGCATTCCCAACCCACCCTGCCGCAATGCATAAGGCAGCCTTCTCCGACTCGGTGCCACCCAGATGTTTGTGATTCCAACTCCCATCAGCCCCAGACAGCATGGCCAATGGTCAGAACTGCTGGGAGTTGTAGTCCAAAACATCTGTAGAGTGCCAGGTTGGGAGGGCTCTCTGAAGCCATAGACCATTTCACTGAATTGGTCTATGGAATACGTGGAATAATGGGCTCAAGTTACAGGAAGCCAGATTCCGGCTGAACATCAGGAACAATGTTCTGACTGTAAGAGCAATACGACAATGGAACCAATGACCTAGGGAGGTGGTGGGCTCTCCCACACTGGAGGCATTCAAGACGAGGCGGAACAGCCATCTGTCAGGGATGCTCTGACTTGGATTCCTGCATTGAGCAGGGGGTTGGACTCAATGGTCTTGTAGGCCCCTTCCAACCCTACTATTCTATGATTCTATGAGTTTCTCCCCAGAGAGAAGAAATTCTCCAATAGTTTCTTGAGGGTGGGTCTCACCCTTAGCAGCAGCAGTAGCATAGCTTCTTTCTTTCTTTTTCCCTTGGGGGCACAGGAGGAGGGGGGAGTGGTGGCCACCACCAAAAAATGGTGGAGAATATTGGGAAAAAATTCTTCAAATGGCCTTTTTCTAGATGGGGGTGAGCAAAAGAGATATTTTCTCAGAATAAAAATGTCTCCTGAGAATTTTTTTCACTCAGCTCTGGAATTAAGGGGCTAATAAGGAGCAGGTCACATTATTGAATGACTGGTGTAGTACTTCTTGTGCGTATGAAAAAGATATTTATTTTATTTAGTTACGTTTATATCCCACCTTTCCTCCAAGGAGCTCAAGGTGGCATACATAATCCTCCTCCTCTCCATTTTATCTGTACATCAGTCCTGTGAGGTAGGTTAGGCTGAGAGTCGGTAACTGGCCCAAAGTCACCTAGTGAGCTTCATGACTGAGTGGGGACTAGAATCCGGAACTCCCAAGTCCCAGTCGAACACTCTAACCACTACACCACACTGGCTGGTGCTGATCTGGTAATGTTGCTGCCATTAAAAGGCAGCAGAGAGTGGAAGAGGCTGGAGGTGCCTGATCTCATCTGATCTCAGAAGCTAAGCAGGGCCAGCCCTGGTTAGTACTTGGATGGGAGACTGCCTGGGAATCAGGCTTCCTGCATTGAGCAGGGGGTTGGACTGGATGGTCTTGTAGGCCCCTTCCAATCCTATGATTCTATGAAGGTGTTACATCTGGGAAGGCCAGCACTGGAATGCTTCAGCCTGTGCATGAACATCCATCAGTGAGCGAGCTTGCAAGGCAAGTCCCCTCCAGGGCACGTTCTCAGGTGGAGGAGGCAGTGCAACCCTCTTCAGTCAAAGCAGCAGAAGCAGGTTGCCTGGGTTCCCTCCCAAGATTGCCCATGACTCACTGGGACACCTCAGGGGTAACTCGCTGTTGCCCATTCTGTACTGGCCAGATAAGATCAGTGCCCCGTAGCGCTTGCTGTGAGCACATGAAGCATTCAGCCAGCCTCCCATGAAAAGCTATCAGTTTTTCCTAGTGTAAGAGTTATGCAAGCTTGCTTCCCTCTCCCCTGGATCGTCCCCGCCTTAAAATTATCCAAAGCAGCTCCAGTGATTCCCTCAATGAGATGGAGAACCAGGCACTGGCTGCTTTTTAAACACGTTTGGCTTTGTCTCGTTGGAAACATACCATGTGGTTATGAGCAGCATGGAATTCATCCACGAGGGCTGCATTTGGCCTGCCCTCTGATCTTTTCTAGATCAAAAGTGGGACATTTTTGTGTACGCAGAACATGCTTATTGTCACAGCAAAGATCACTGCATGAGCACACACACATGCACACACCGTTTCACTATTACATGTTGTCTTAGTTCTCATGGATGTGGTAAACCTACATTGCATCCCTGCGGCTCTCTGTCCATGATTCCCAGAGGGAAAAAGGACTTGGCCCCCATGGACGCCGTGAACACATTGTCCTTGGAGCAGAACTTAAGCCCTGTTAAGGTTGGGGATTCAAGAGGTGGCTGATGAGAGCTGAGACAGGAATTGGTTCCAAAGGTCAGACATAGGGAGTGCAGCCCAGTCTCGGTTTGGGAATACCTTTCCTCCTGTCCTTATCACTTGATCACTCAGGTGGGGATGTCCATCGCTGGGAAATCCATTTTGGTTTTGGCTTGATGGGAATTCCACAGTGTCCCCGACTCGGTTCACGTTTGTGGCTTTCCCCTCAATCTCTGATAACTTTTCGTGTCTTCTTTGTGTGTGCCGGGCTGCAATTTGCACAAATAGATATTTGTGCAAATTACAACCAAGATTGCAAATGTGCACCAAGTGCAGCTGAAAATTGTGCAAATTTGCACAATTTGAGCAAGTCACACAAAATTAAATAACATAGAAAATCCGCAAATTGGCCCCACTCACTGCAGATGAGTCAATGGAAAATGGGCCCGTCTGGGGAGATGAACCAAGGAAAGCTCATTGAGCTCCACCCTCCCAGTCAGATTCCTCCAACATCTCTACTCTTAAGGGAGTGAACAAGAAGTGACCCCAGTTGGAAGGAGCTTCTGTGTGTAGCCTTCCAAGAGCAATCAAAACTAGCGTAACAGGGAGCAGAATTCTAGTCTAGCATGTTTCCCTAATGTGCCAGTTTTCTATGTGTGGGGAATGTCATATTGTTGTAGTATAGAGCACCATAGGATTGCAGCGTTGCTATATTTACTAGCCATATTTACTCTTTGATAGGGAATTATGGGAGAAATGGAAGGGAACCTGGGGTACTTTAGCATTTGCTAAAAAAAAAATGTATCCCCAGAATCCCCCCCCCCATGGGGGGCACAAAATGGCAACAGTGAATTACCAGAGACAGAGAGATGGAGCCAGATTTGTGCTGGATCAATTGGCCTGATGGAAGTGGATTTCCCAGCCCTCTCCCCCCATGGCAACCCCTCCAGCCTCCTGAAAATGCTACATAGAGAGTTAGGGGACCTTGCTGAATGGAAGAATCTGTGGTATGGGAGAAGGGATCCCCCAAAATGTGCAGTCCTCCCCTCCTCTTGACCCAACCCATATACCCCCAAATAAGGAATGTTCTTTACTATAAGGACAGCTGGAAGGTTGGGGGCATATTTCTAAGGAATCTGTTGCAGCTGATGAGTAAAGGATGTGAGTGGGAAACTGTCCTACCAGAGTTGGGTCAGCCAGTGTGAGGGGCATGGGCGTTAATCTGGATTTATTATTTTTTAAAGTATCCACAAAGGCTTTTAGCAGCCCGCCTAGGGCAAAGCTACACCTTGTTCGTGCATTTTTCCCCAGCTGTTACTAGGCAGACCTGCACCCATGCCAGAAGAGACTCATCAGAACGGGTGAGTGGGACGGTGTTTTCATTGTTAATTATGTGTAAACTTACCGCCTCTCGGCTCCATGGTGCCAGTCGAGTGAAAGAGTTTTGCTGACAGGAAAGAATTCCCTCCCTTTGTGAACACATGCAAATAACCTTGAAAGTGGGCTCCTTTTTGAGAGAGAGAGAGAGAGAGAGAGTCTAGACATGTGTTTCAATTTCACCTGATTATATGGTGCCTCAGCAACTGTGGGTGAAGAGGGATGCAGGACCGAGAAGGGAGCGCCCACCCATGTTCGAAACATTGGCCTGTTGCAGAGGCCGGAGCCTGCCGGAAATTGGAGAAGTTCTAATCCCTCTCTTGCCATTGACAACTCTAAGCAATCCATTTGATCTCCCGTCCTTTCTTTTTCCGTCAGTGCGGTGGGAATAAACCTGTCCAGCTTCCTCAAAGTGCCGTGACAGCTAACAGTAGCTCATCACTCCTCACAGCCTGGATGGGATTAGTCATAGCTTTCGAGAGCCTTTTAATTGGGATTTACACTAATGCGGATTACAGGCGGCATGGCAGGCGTTTATTTTGTAGAAATGTAATTTTCCCACTTTAAAAAAAAGAAGGAAGGAACTGAGAGCAATGAGTTCGTTTTGTCAGTCACAAAACGGCACAACATGCAAACTCTGTCACCAGAATCTTCATTCCAGTTTCTGATTTCCGGAAGTCCCAAGCAGTAGGTTTCCATGGAAAAACCCATCTTTGCTTTCGAGGGACACTTCCACATGTTACTTCATCTGAATTTCTCCCTGCATTTTGTCTTTCCAAATTATGTATTTCCTTATCGATGGCACTTATATGCCACCCCATTACTGTAGTTCTCTGAGTGGCTCATAATAAAGATGTTAACACACTTAACTAGTCATATTCCCAACGTGGAGGCCCATGCATTACGAATTCTCCACTGTTTCATATTTTCTTTTCCAAACACAGTTTGCTGCAGTCTTTGGTTCCTTTGTGTCTTCCATCAGAACCCCACTCCATTACCATACCAATGTGCACAGGTGCATTGATCAAGCACTGCAAAAAAGACAATCGTGATGTGATTGTATCTATGTTGGCATCAAGATACTCTCTGTGTAGCACTATACCAATGCGTGCACCCCCAAAGCACCACAAAAAAATAACCTTGCTTAGAGATGTGTGAATCAGCAAAACTCGAGCTCCATGACGTTCCCTGAATTCCACCTCGAAGTTCATTCTGACTCGAGTCTGTATCAGATTGTGAGCTCTGCCTTTTTTCCTTTTTGCATGAATATCCATGAGTCTTTTCCTGTGTATTTTTCCAAAGATGGTGCACATCTTTGAAATGTATGCATTCTTCTCCCATTGATTAAAGTGTATTTGTGCACATTTTTCAAAAGTGTGCATATTTTCCATGCACATTTTTCAAAGTATACATGCTGTCAAATGCATTGGGGGCGGGGGGGTCCTGGAGATCACAACTGCAAGCTTGGGAATGGACAGACTTCAACTGCAGATTGCGCCTGGGTCTACGTTCAGTCTGGGAGATGTGAGCCGGATAAATCCTGATCAAACACAAACTGAAACACATGTCTCGTACATCCCTAACCTTGATGCAGTTATGTTATAATCACATCTAGGGATGGATGAATCATGTCTATTTCCAGTCTATCTCAGTCATAAATCCATTCTGTCCAATTTCCACATCAGTCTATTGATGTTTCTATTTAAACACACACACACACTATCTGATTTATAGTTATACACAATTTTGCCTAACATTGTGTATGCAACTTCCCTGAATATATGCATTGTTGTACACAATTTCTGAGTCATGTCGCAAATCTGGAGAAGTGCACAACTGAAAGGATAACTCTGTCCCAATCCACATATTCGTCCTGGAAGTGTGAATTAGGGCAGTTTGCTTAAAAATGCAGACCAAATGAAATTCTCCCCCCATGCCAAATCACATCAAGGTTGCATTCTTTGCAGTGTTTTCTCTATGATGCAGAGAAGGGGAAATATGCAAATTAGATGAAGGGATAGAAAGCTCAGGCTTCAACTTGCTGTGACAATGGACTGGATGAGGGCTAATAAACTGAAGCTCAGTCCAGACAAGACTGAGATGCTGTTAGTGGGAGGTACTTCTGGCTGGAAGGAGGGTGCTCAGCCTGCTCTGGATGGGGTTGCAATCCCCGGGTTGTAGCTTGGGGGTTCTTCTGGAGCCATCTTTGTCACTTGAGGCTCAGGTGAGGCTCAGTGCCTTCTACCACCTTTGGCTGGTGGCCCAACTATGCCCCTATCTGAACAAGGACACCCTGACTTCAGTAATCTAGGCGCTGGTAACCTCACAGTTAGATTACTGCAATGCACTCTGTGTGGTGGTGCTGCCTTTGAAGAGGGTTGAGAAGCTGCAGCTTGCGCAAGATGTGGCAGCCAGAGCGATAATAGCGACCAGAAGGTCTGAACATATAGCACCAATTCTGGCCCAATTGTACTGTCCCGGCTGTACATTTCCAAACCAATTCAAGGTGCTAGTTTTGAGACCTATACAGCCATACATGGCTCAAGACCACAATACCTGATTGAGAACTAGATGGCAACAAGGGAGAGGGCTTTCTTGGTGGTAGCCCCCCTGATTATGGAATGCTCCCCACTGAGCTCCACCTGGCACCAATGTTGTCGTCTTTTTGTTGCCAGGTTAAGACTTCCATCTACTCCCAAGCATTTGATGGCATGTGATGGGTTTTTAATGTCCTTTTTATCAAGTCCTGGTATCTCATTGTAACTGCTTTTAGCTGTTTGAATTGTTTTTTACATTTTTATGGTAGGGTTTTTGCATTATGTTTTGTAATTTTTGTGAACTGCCCAAAGAGCTCTGACTATTGGTTGGTATAGAAATATTATTATTATTATTATTATTATTATTATTATTATCAGCAGCAACAGCAACAGCAGCAACAACAACTCAGGAATTAATCTAGACATTTCCCCTAGTAAACTGGAATCAGAAAAGAGCAAGCCAGAGGAACAAGAAAGGGATGGGATAGTTGAAATCTCCTCATCCATAGTTTAGCAGAAATATGCGGAAACCTACTTATCCATTTTAGACTGCGTGCTTCCCTTGCATTTGTTTCTCATTGTGCATTTCCTGATACAGTGGATGACTCTTTGGATGATATTCAGGAAAGCATTTCTTGTTCATAAGAATCATCATGAGGTTTGTAGTCTTAAGGATGCACACAAAAAAACTTGTACTGGATTGCTCACTTGGCCCACTTCATCATGGGTTTTGTAGTCTTATAACAGTCACAGTCATTGATACCAATCAACATTTAAGGTGAAACAGGAATGCACAAATTATCCTAAACAGGAAAGGAGAAGAAAAGCTTGGCAAAGTAATCTGAGACTTTAGCCAACAAGAAATACTCGTCTCCATCAGATATGCCATGATGAGAATTTCACTGCAACACAACCTTGAACTACCTACATTTCTTCATCAGCTTATAAGCAGAGCAAATACTTTACCATTCTCACACATGCTAATACTGCCCCACTTTCCGCCTGATATTGTATTTATTTGTTGTAGTATTTGATGAAATGACAGGAGATGGTTTGGTGCAAAATGATTTTAAAAGATTATTGGTTTGTTTGTTTGAAGCATTTATAAGCCATTTTTAAGGACCATGCAACAAACAGCAATCTAACCGTAATAGTGCAATGATATGTACATCTTGTAATTGTAACATAATCTAACATAACATTATAACACAACTTTTAATGATAAAAAAAATACTGGGAAGAAGATGTAAAGAGTGTTACACCCTTGCATGGCACCCTGGCTGTGGAATGAGCTCCCTAGTGAGGTTTGCCTGGCACCTACATTGTATTCTTTCTGGCACCAGGTGAAGAAGACCTTTTTATTCTCCCAGGCATTTTAGCATTTTAGCTTTCTAGACTTTTAGCTCTGCTGTTTTAAATCTGTATTTTAAATTCCTGCATTGCTGCTAGGTTTTATTCTGGTTTTATACTGGTTGTATTGTTATGCTGTGGTTTTAATGTTTTACATATTTTATATTGTTTTATTGTGTGCTCTTTGGTTTTAACTTTTGTGAACCACCCAGAGAGCTTTAGCTATTGGGCGGTATAGAAATGAAATAAATAAATAAATAAAATTTCTGGCTTTAGAAATATCAGTAAGCCTTGCCCACACATTCCTGTCACAACTTCTCCATGTCAAGAGCAGGGATGTAGGAGAAATGTGTTTCATTTCATTTTTGACCAAGATTTACCCAGTTTGCACCTCCCAGAATTGAACTTCCAAGCTTGCAATGCAATTCATGGAGCAAACAAACATAATGCATACATGTCCAAAAATGCACATGAAAGAATGCATACTTTTGAAAAATGTGCATAAGCATCCTTTAATCAATGGGAGAAAATGCAGACATTTCCCAAATGTGTACAATGGATGTGCACATGTGGAACAATGTGCACAGAAATACACATTTTCTTATGAAAAGAAAAAGAAAAGCTTACAATCCAATATGGACACAAGACGGAACAAGGTTTGAGGGGAGTT